>NC_082664.1:161070278-161695278 GCF_025265405.1 Mesoplodon densirostris | reverse complement strand
AAAAATTCTGACCAGTGAAATAACTTCCTTTCTAGTCTTTTAAACCTATTTTGCTTTTTCTAAGAAATTTCATTATGCATTTGTTGATTCATTCATTCAACAATCGTAAACTACCTCTTATGCACTGGACACTGGGCTGGGTTCCATGTAAATGCCATCGATTGGAGAAGGTTGACTTGAGTATTAACTAAGGGCATAAATTCCATTTGGTGTGACAAGCAGAGAAGCTTCAAAAGAAATGCAATTAAATCAAGTTAGGGAGCAGACTAGCCGTTCAATTAAGAGATGGGTGCCATCTGACACATTTTTTTTGGACAAGTTATGTAGTGGATGAAAAATTCAAGAACTGTGAGGGAAATCATGTTAGAAATTCAAAGTTTCTAAACCAGGATGAGTGTGTTGATACTAGAAATGCAAAAACAAAAAAGAAAGAAAGAAAGAAAAAAAGTGATGGGTTATTTGAAGAAACATCTCCTTCTTAATGTCATATGCAACACTGGTTTTCTAGTCAACAAATTGGCAAGACCATACCCTAAATATCTGCACATCAAAATGGATATTTCCAGCTTGCTCTACCAGGTGCCCAAGGATTAATTATATTTATAGAATCAGAAGCCTGTGCCTAAAATCATAAATGTATATATACATCCTTTGCATTTGAGAAGAGGGGATTGTATTTCTCTCAGCATATGAAGTATTATGTATGCTAGTTATTGGACAGTCATCAGTGTCGCATGTATATTGAATGATACTGATTTATCACCTTTAGCTCCATTTTGGTGTAGCACCTTTTCCCAATAGACATTACATTGTGACTATTTGTAGAAGAGTCATCTATCAGTTGAACAAATGATAAGGTGGTACATAAAAGTCTGACTCTCTCCTCCACCTTCTCAATTCCCAGCAGCTGTGGTTGCTCCAAACTCTGAACTCTGGTTGCTCAAGCCAGAACATCTGCGGGTTTTCCACTGAGTTTTAACAGCTAAGCATGATGTAGCCTGGGGTCTGCCAACAGTCTCACAGCCGTAAAAAAAAGGAAACTCACATCAAGCAGTTTCCTTCTCCCAGTGTCAACTTGCCTCCTGGATCTTCCTGCTTTGGGCTTCCTTCCAATGCCCTCACATCATTATTTTTCATGTTTTATCCAGAATATACAGTTATCTGCAAGAGGGCTAATTCCATTGGAGCTTACTCAGCTGTAAACAAGAGCAGAACTCCAGACTTGAAGGTCATAAAGTCAGAATTTCACTATTAATATCACTTTTTAAAAAAGTGCTTCAAGACTATCAAAAAGAAGACTCTTTCAATATCTTTTCTTTTTTTTTAAACTAAATGTGAAAAATCTTTTTCTCCTACAGAGAATTTCCATACAGCATTCACAGGTTTAAAAAACCTAGAGAATTATTTTGTAATTTCAGATTGACTTGTTTCAAACACCCAGTCACTACTAACTTTGGGTGGTAATCAAAACAGCTTATTTAGGCAACTGTGAAATAGTTTTAGGCCACTTCTTTACAAATAACCTGTGAACATAAACTAAAATTCAGGGATTTCCAGCCATCTCATTTGCCTAATCAGCTTCTCAGTAAAGGTTAAGAAGTTGGAAACCAAGAGGGGAAAGCAGGGGGTGAGGGTGGGATGAATTGGGAAATTGGGATTGACATATATATACTAATATATATAAAATAGATAACTAATAAATAAATAAAAAGGTTACGAAGTTAGCCATAAAAAAATAACTATCAGAAAAAGGAGGTCTTGAAATAATGAAACATGCTGATACACGTGTACATCATAGAATTTGTAATCTAAGATTGACGTGTTTGAGCTTGAGATTCAGAATTGGAAGACAGATACTGAGAAGTAGATGAAAGAGGAAGAACCCATTAAAAACATTTGTCAGGCTATTTATTTTGTTGCTAGTTTGAGACTTCAACCAGTCTCAATTTAGTACAGGATTATAGCATCTAGAAATTTGCCATTTACTTTATTAGAAACATGAGCTAGTAAATAAAATTGTATTTCTTTTTGAGAAAAAAACCTACCTTTAAATTCTTTTTCATCATTCTTTTTCATTCATAAAGCCCTAGTATAACAGTATACCTTATTTATGCAATTCTGCTCAATTATTTTTTTTATCACTACAAAAATAGATCTTTGGCCATAATAAAGATAGATGCACTAGTATTGTTTGCACATAGGAGATGCATTGAAACACCTATTTCTATCTCATAAGTAATACAAAATGACATTTGAGAAACAAAGTTTAAAATTAAAATTTAATGAATCCAACCAAAAAATATGCAAAGTCAGCTTAGAAAGATAAAATGAATTCCAGGCCAGCAAGATTAGATAGCAAATGGATTGTACATATTAATATGTCCATAGAGAGAAGGTGTGGACAGAAAGGGACTGCTCAGCTCTTGAAGAGAAGGAAAGGGAATCACAAAAGTAAACCTTAGCAATGTCCGCTCATACAGGGCAAGGTTTTAAGCAAAGAAAAGATAGGATTTAATTTCAGTGAAAGTTGCATTTTTAAAAAAATGCCTCAGCAGCCCAAAGCCATAACAAGTCAGACTACCCCGATGTCAGGTATAACCCTACTGTAAAGACGGATATATCAGAAAATCTCATTCATTCACTCACTCATTCATTTACTTCACAACCTTCTACCGATGCTAACAAAATGCTGAGGCAAGGCAAGAGGCTGACCATATGATGACGAGCTGACAGACAGAATCCATATTCGCTAAGCTTTCACTATAGTAAGAATGATAAGCAGTAACTGAGTATTCACAGCTACAGTATCATTACAGATAGTGATAAGTTCTATGTGGAAAATATTTAGGAGGTGACAAAAATATTAAGAAATGGGCTTAGGGAAATTTGGCAATGTACCCCAAGATCACACTATATTAAAGCGATGGTAAGATGTGATCCCCAGCATTCTGTTTCCAGAACCCACCTTCATAAATTACATATGTGTCAGCAAAGCAGACATGCAGAGAAAGGAACTTTAACTTGTTTTCAGATGCATCTTTTAATTTCAAATTTATTCTTGCTATCAGGCCAGCTCTTACAGAGTTGCCTAGTCTCTGGTCCTTTACCTTCCCCACTCATTTAGATTTCCTTTCCCACAAACTGATCCTGAAAGCCAGGGTCAGATTCTCCTTCTACGGACATGCCAGTTCATGACCCAGCCTTGACACTATAATACAGAAAGTGCATATTGAAGGGATCAGGTTCATGGTGTTTTCGCTCTGGTGGTTTTACCTCTCTGTACTGATATCAACGTTATAAAGACCAGGGGGAGGCAGGCCCCATTGTACATGGGAAATGAGTAAAACAGTGTATTCTGAAAACTGCAACAAAAAACCATTGCTTTTCATTCCACGTGTGGCATTTTGATACTAAAATAATTCTTTGAAACACTCAAAGGGAATGCAGCCCATTAAGTTTCTTAAAAAAAGGACAATCCTTTCTAGATTCCCTGAAGTCTGATGTATGACAAGCTTCATTGCAAACATGCTTTAAAAACAGGATGTAACTCTGACAAGTCAGACTTTGTAACTTGGCCGAGGCAAAGATTTTGAAATGTACTTATGTATGTGTTGGATATAAACTGTTATTGTACTGGAAAACTTCTTGAAAGGGATTTTTATAAGTCTCATCTTGTCTCTCTCTAGTGGCTGTTAAAAATAGAGTTTATTGGCAACTATTTTTCCTTGTGTTAGAGAAGGATTAACTTAATCCTGGTGAAATATCTTAACATTTCACTATATTCAATTTTATATAACTAAATTTTTATTATGCACAATACTAAAATAACTGCAGGTATCCTAAGTGATCCAAAAGTTATACATTTGTCAAGTTTGTTTTTATAGACTTATGAAACTTAAACACTGTTCTCTAAATGAGGTAGTTTTTGCTTTCCTACCTATATTTAAATTATTTTAATTCTGGATTAATGTTTATATCTTTTTTTTCTATAAAATGTTAGAAGTTTCCTCTATGTATTTACACAGCATGGTAGAATTAGTCAAGGACCCATTCCAGTTTTCAGTATGGTGTGCAATTTACAGAACTATTTGAGATCCTTTTTTAAAAAATAACTCTACTCAGATTTATAACATTATGTGTACTATTGCTGTTCTCTTTTCCAGTAATAAAAGCTCCAGTTATGACTTCTGGTCCCTCACCTCCACATTCTGAGCCAATCCAAAGGCAAGTGAAATAGGCAAATGTGTCTTAATACCCTATCAACCGTTTTGGCTTCTTTTTTTTCTTCTGTGGGGTATCCTCTATTCATTTCTCCTCCTCATTTTAAAATATCCACTGACCTTCCAGGAACAAAACCTGGTATCAAGAAATAATCTGCCTTTGTCGCCGACAGAACAATTTGAATTTATCCTTACTCATTCTCTCTCACTGAGACACTCATCTTTTTTTTTAAGATTTTTTTTTGATGTGGACCATTTTTAAATTCTTTATCGAATTTGTTACAGTATTGCTTCTGTTTTATGTTTTGGTTTTCTGGCTGCGAGACATGTGGGATCTTAGCTCTCCCACCAGGGATTGAACCTGCTCCCCCTGCATTGGAAGGCAAAGACTTAACCACTGGACCGCCAGGGAAGTCTCTCACCAAGATATGTGTCTTTTAAAACTTATTTCTACTCTTGAAATGAAAGAACGTGTCCTTGTTAAAGGATTTCAAGGAATTTTTTGTCGCTTGTGTAAAGGTGCGCACCTTGTAGAGACATGATCTGTACCTTGGAGCATCCCAGGTCAGTGACACAGGGAAAAAGAGGGATGGAGGAGTTGCCCTGGCTCTTTATTGCCTCCAAAGTCATCCCTTCCCTTCCTGGTCCATTGGCCAGGACAAGTCATGTGCCTCCATCCAATTAGGAGGGGAGTTAGGAACTGCAAGCAACGTGTGGCTGTTTGCTGAACAAAAATGACCTTGCTCCCTTCTTCCTGCACAGAAAACACACCCAACATCTCCCCAAGGAGAGAAACCCAAATTCTGGCTGGTCCCTGCACTCGACTCAAATTCCAGACAATGCTCAGTGGTGTCTTCATCAAGACTAGAGATGATCTTCTTGACCTGGAGGTGTATGAACTAAAACAGACGTTGTCCTCACACACTCACACCCCAAAAGCCACAGTGAAGCAACACCAGAGTGATCCCAAAAGGCCTTGCATTCAGAAAGGGGAAGGACAGAAATCAGAAAGCAGCCATGGTCCACGGCAGTTCTGAAACACTGCTGGTAGATGTGGTGGGGCCTCCATCCTGAGGCCTAAAGGAGCCTCAGTTGGATCTCTTGCTGTATCCCAAGCTCCATCGGCTGGGGGTTCTGTCTTGTCCGCTTTCCAACCTGACCTCATAACAAATGAGTGTTGGGGGAACAGGTACTCTTTTTTTTTTTTTTTTTTACGGTAGCGGGCCTCTCACCGTTGTGGCCTCTCCCGTTGCGGAGCACAGACTCCGGACGCGCAGGCTCAGCCATGGCTCACGGGCCCAGCCACTCCACGGCATGTGGGATCTTCCCGGACTGGGGCACAAACCCGTGTCCCCTGCATCGGCAGGCGGACTCTCAACCACTGTGCCACCAGGGAAGCCCGACAGGTCCTCTTTTTAAGGACTGTTCAGCTTTTCAGCCCACTTCCAACTTCTGGGATTTTGATGACACGAGAGGTGCTTTAAATTTCACTGAAGGTTATTTTTTCCAGGCATGGTTTCTTTGGCTGTTCATTTTGCCCCAAGACTAAGTAGGTTTCTGAACTTCTTAGTCTGGAGCGTGTGGCCTCTAGCAGAGGAGTTGGTGAACAGTTTCTTCATTTACACTGTTACATGTAAATTCAATCTGCCCAAAAGTCCTGTGATGAAAGTATTGCCATTTTGACCAGTTTAGAGATGGAGAGTGTGGGAGAATTTATTCTGAGAGGAAGAGTAGCCTTCTTAGAACACCTTGAAATCTGCATGTAAGTAATGCTAACCTTGCCACTGTGACCTTATTTCTGGCATGTTGATGTGCCCATTAGGTCTGACCAAGGTAACTATGGAGACAGTGGAACACCAAATTTGAAAATTGGACCCTTTCCAAAAAACCAAGACCTGTGGTCACTATGCGTATGTTGCATATGCTATTTTAGTTTCTTTTACTCCACCTACTTTAGGCTTTTGGTTAGTTGGTTGGTTGGTTGTTTTTAAGCCAGTCACTGAGATGTTAGATTTTGGTCAGGTAGATGCCTCTCTCTATGATTTGTGGTTCACCAGGATAGGCTGGATACCACTTATTTGTTACGACACTTGAAAACCTTGCCTTGCACATTAGAACTTGATAAGTACATTTTACTGGTTATGAGAAACATAAAATTTTTTTAAGAAACCTTATTTCTTGTTTGTCCCTGTGGCTTAATTTGTACAGGCACAACTGAAGGTGACAAATATCTACTTGTCCTGATTTCTCACCATGAGTTTTAAACAGCTCATGCTGTGGGGACTGACATTTCCAGGTCACAGTCAAAAGGCACAGCCAAGGCTTTTGGTTGTGTCTAATTCTACACTGCACATGTGCTACCTTTCCTCAGAGCATAATGTTGTTTTAGAAATGAACTGCATTAGAGACACCTCACAAGCACTGATTTCAGTCCTGCCCTGCCAGCCCTCTTTGGGGGATTCAGTTACATCTCTGAATTCTCTAACTGAAACTTCTACTTGATTCCAGTAAGTTTTAAAGAAATACAAGCCCTTGAAAAGTTTGCCCATCTCCTCCTCCTCCTCTTCAAGTTTTTAAAAACGTGATTGATAGAAAAGATCTCAGAACATTTCCAAATGCAGATTGTCCTTGACTCAGGGCCCCATCCCCATGTAAATTGTAGCAGGGCCAGGATTAGGACAAGGTGTCAGGGGAACTCTATTGGGGCACGTGATTTAAGAGGTGCCCAAAATAATCAGTATCAAGATTAGAGATATTTAAATTCATGTATTAAAAAATAAAAATTAACGTAAAAAAATCCGTGATGAACGAACTATCAAATTTTGGAATAAAGACACATTGTTCGTTCGTTTTACAAACAAATATTATGTGAAGGGAACAGTCATTTCCAATCAGCTTGACATCAAAGAGGTCCTGGCATTCCTAGCAGTGTGATTATAGAGGGTGACAAATGGCCAGCAGAGAGATAGGGCAGCACAGGACTTTCTATATAGTCTTTTATTATTTTCTGTAGAGCTTGTATTACTGTTTCTACTTGGTTCGAAATATGAGCGTATATTTTGATAAATGCATATAGGGGCTACACCTTTTTCCTTTCTCCCCAGGCTCCTATATGGCTCGGCCAGCTCTGAATCGTGGCCTCCTGGCCTCCTCCTGTCAGAGCTACTGGTGCCCACGCAGCCCTCTCCCACCTTTAGCTTCTCAACCTTCAAAACTGCCAGACTTCCTCCCCATCTAGTCTCCAGGTCCTTCCAGTCAGGGTTCAGGCAATTCCAGGCTTTGGATGCAAAAACACCTGGCAAGAGACTCAAAAGAATCTAGAACTTGGGATCAGAGGTATTCACGGCTGAAGCCAGACCAGAATTCGTGATTTTAGGGAAACTCAGGATTCCTGAATTTCCATTTCTATTTCAACACATCTCATGCTACACTGCCGTGGGCCACACTGAAGAGCTGCCTTCTGGTTCTCACTCTCCTTCTCTGGGAGAGTGAATTCTTGATCCTACAGTCCTTACTGACTTACAAATGAACTTGAAGGGCACAGCTCTGTACCTCGAAGTCTGGCTGTGCTTCTTTAAGAAAACTATCTGTTTGATGCCAACACAAACTAGAAAAATGCAAATAAATAAGTGTCTGGTTTACTATACAAGATAAAAAAGGTTTTTGATTTTTGTATGTTGATCAGCTGCTATTTGGATGTTTCCATAACCGATGATTCCTTTCTAACAGAATGTGTAAATTGTATGTTGTTTAAGATTGCTGTGAAGTTGTTGTATCTGAATGTTTTTCTCTGGTACATTTGTATTTTCAATCCATAAAAATTTCCGAGTTCATTCTCTTTGGAGCATTCTGTTTTGCTAGGTCTCATAAATGATCTTTTTTTTTTAAATTTATGAAAGGTGATTGCATACCCAGGGGTCTCAAGAATTCTTCCCATTTCACTTACTGTGTATCAATCAAAGTAAGGGAGGATGAAGTGAAATATGTTTCTACTACTCTGCAAAGCCCCCAATAAAGAGAAATGTTCATAGTAAATGTAGCCCTTGTTTCACACTTTCAGCTGGGTTTCAGTTGATAAAAGTGAACTATTTTGTCTTCACACATGTCACCAGAGGCTGGTTCAATAGTTGCTTAACCAGGACAAGTCCCTTTTCCAGAGCCTAGCCTTTCCTCAATGAGGAGGCTCTAAGCTACCAAAGAATCACAGTAATTGACCTGGGTCTATACATCACGTCTAAATAGACACGGAGTAAATTGCATAGCATTTGGTAAAACAAGTTACTCAGTGTTCCCCTTTCAACCCATAATGACTGTAATTCAGTTAGGCTTATTGCCTGTTATTTAATATGATCCTACTGTAAAATTGTTCCTTTTGCAATACAAAGTTTAAAGAGCCTGCTTTTCTTCTTAAAGCATGCGGGCTCTCTTGTATTGGAATAGGATTTCATTATATTTAAAAACTTTTTCCACTGTTTACTTTATCACTGGGGTCAGATAAAGGAGCCAGAGTCAAAATTAGTCTTTGCTCTGGGATAGGGGAAGTGAAGAGAGAGAAACCCCAGTGGAAATCAATGGTGGATTTATTTGTATTTCCATAGTGCGGAAACTACAGGAACATTAGTAATGTTGGAAGAAAAAGCACGGGGAAGGGGGGGGGTGTCCATATTTTCATTATTATTATTGTTCTTAAAATACACTACACATAATCCTGGGATATTTTGCTACCAGGCATTGAAAATAGTCTATGATTCATAAATAATTTCAGGCGATCTCAAAATTTTTCACTGTTTAAAAAAAAACTTGCCAGGCTGAGCCTACCGAAAGGAATTTATGAATAGTTCCCCTTATCTAGCCATGAAAAATGCCTGGATAGAGAGTTGACTTTTACATTAAAAAATTTTTTTACAGGTTCAATGAATTTTTATGCAGCTTAAAAAAATATATCAGATCTGAGTAGATATGACCCAGAGGATGGACCTGATTTATCATCTGTGTGATGAGCTGCTAGTATTCTCTGTCTTTTGTGTCAAAGAGGATTTTTGTGAGGAGGAAATGAGTTAGTACATATAAAGTACTTAGAAGAGTCCCTGGTACATTGCAAGTACCAAAAACAAAACAGCTGCTTCACTCTCTTTATCACTGTTATTATGATGTGGAATAACACTGAAAGTTTGTTCATCCTACAAAGTCTATTTCGATTCGTACCTCCATAGAACTCATGATGATGTTGGATTCTTTTCAATGAATTTAGTGACCACATTATACAATTTAACACATAATTCTACAGCAGAAAGTCTGACTATGAGCATCCTATTTGTGGATATCTCATACATATAAATAGACTGCTGCTTCTTCCACCGATCAGTTGAAACCTTGAGGAAGCTTCTTGTGCTTCCCTAAATTAGACGTCTACTCTTTTGTACATACACACACAAAGACACACACATATGTGAGGCCATAACTAATTTACATAATCTGGGTAAGCAAGGATGATAACTTATACAGTGCCTAGCACCCACTAGAAGCTTAGGAAATATTTTACTAAGTTTTGATTTGACAACATTGGTCCATAATAACATAATCACAACTCCATCAGACTGTATCAGTGCATGATCTAGACATTTACACAGAAGACACACATTTACACAAAATATTTAACAGATTAAAGAATAGGTGTTATAAGCAATTGTTTTTCTTCCTAAATTGCTTAGAAAATGTCCAAATGTCCCCCCATCACTGTTATTCCTGAGTGATGGAAGCCATTTGCTCAGATACCCTGATATGCATATTATTTACATTTCTCTGACACTGTATCCAGTTGACTTGGCTCAGGGTCACTTATTCCGGAATCACTGTGAAGTCACAGGGAATGGAATTTTACTCTGAACAAGAGAGTCTAGACACTTGCACTTTGTATACGAGCATCTTTTAGTTTTAGCATCATGGCCAAAGTCAGTCAACTTCACGTTGTCAAGTTTCTTAGCTGTCGGATGCCTTATTAAAGGTGATAAATTCAATTAGTTTGTTGAATTTATAGAATGTCAATCAATTTGATGTGTTTCTTTTTCTTTCACCACAGTAAATAAACTAATCAGTTTTCTTTTCTGCCCTCCCCGTCTGCTCCCCACCAACCGATAGAACCAGGCATAGGTGTCACTTTGGAAAGACTTGGGTTTGGTTTATTTATTTATTACTCATTAACTTTGTTTCTTGAACACAAGACCTACAGATTGGTTACTGAGTATTTGTGAGATCCAGAACATCAAGCCCGGAGCAGTGACCAGCACATTGCAGGACCAGAGACCAAGAAAAAAAATTGCTTCAAGGTCACAAGCATG
Organism: Mesoplodon densirostris; assembly: GCF_025265405.1. NCBI lineage: Eukaryota > Metazoa > Chordata > Mammalia > Artiodactyla > Ziphiidae > Mesoplodon > Mesoplodon densirostris. Next base: position 161,684,720 of record NC_082664.1, on the reverse strand, counting down.
AAAAAAGAAGCTAAGGTAGGTTATGGGTGGGTTGGGGGATGCTGGCAGTAGTTGTGAAGCACAGTGGCAAAGATCAGAGTGATGATGGGTCTAGGGAGAAAGGCAATTACAGAAAATAGTGTAGAGAAATCCAGAAAATATTTTATAAAAAGATGGTGGACAAATTAAAGAGTCAAGAAAATGTAAAAACCAAAAAGCTTAATATGGACAAGTAACTGTAAGTTGTGAGTCCTGGGCACATAACTGCTTTCTAGGGATAACCCATCCAGGCCCACTTTGTGACACTGCTTAGCTAATGGAATACAGTTCTCCAAAGCAGCGTTTTCGATGTTTCCTACTCCTAATGGCAGAGGAAAAAAATGAGTCTTTATTCACAGATATAAAACCCCTTCAGCTACCTGAAGCCAAGCTATATCTTGGAAGTAACATATTTTATTTCAAAAATTCATGTATAATTTACATGCTATTCTATAAAATATCTGTGTTCATCTTAAAGATGTTTTTAGCCAAAGTTTGAAGAAAATTGAAAGTTCCAGGAACCCCAGCCTGTCTGTCCCTGAAGTTCTACACACCCCTGGGCATGCTACCCTCTAATTCCCAGGAGTGTAGAATCATGGTCTTGAAGCAAAAGCTAAAGAGATACTTTCAATATTGCTGCAAAGCAGATGATAAAAGTATTCAGGGGAAAACAAGCCTTTATTTTAGGTCATTTGCAAGTTCCTTGAAGGCATGTGCTTTTTTTAAAAAAACGTTTTATTTTATATTGGAGTACAGTTGATTGACAATGTTGTGATAGTTTCAGGTGTATAGCAAAGTGATTCAGTTATCTATATACATGTATCCATTCTTTTTCAAATTCTTTTCCCATTTAAGTTGTTACATAACACTGAGCAGAGTTCCCTGCGCTATACAGCAGGTCCGTGTTGGTTATCCGTTTTAGATCTAGCAGTGTGTACGTGTGCTTTTTTAAGGGTGGTTATCGAGTTCTTGATCTGTCCTGGACCGTTTGGATGAGCTCTTAAGTGTGTCCAAGGATTGGACAGAAGTTCGGGAAAAGGATGATGTGTTCACAAAATAAGCCCCCGAGTGTGTTAACTATTGATAATTATGTGCTACGAGCAACTGCAGTTCAACACGTCACTTTTGTCAGAACGTCTTCATTTGGACGGGTGGCAACATGGGACCAGCTCTGCCCAACACCCGGAGTGGTGACACTGACACACTTCCTGGCTGTACTTGTGCTCACGCACCTCCTAGAAAATTAGGTTGTTCTTAGTTAACTAAGGAAAAAATGTCTCTTTTTTGACAGTTGACAGACTTCCATACCCCCAAATGCCAGTCAAAACATACGCCTAATTATTTTATAAATTATGTTGTGCTGTCACAGACCCCTTCTGGGAGTCAAAACACTTCTACCTATCTTCACTCCTCCCCTGCCTGGGGCTGAGGGAAACTCACCAACTGCTACCCGTCCTGTCTTGTTCATCCATCCCTGCTCCTGTGGGAGTCCTGTTTATCTTCCCATCAGCGGGTGGTCCCTCTCCACCTGCCTTGGATCGGTATAATGGGACACCCCGTTTACCCTCCATGATCTATGAAGGTATTTCTTAAAACGCCCTCTTCCTGGGAAGGTGTTCACCTTCATGGGCTTTTTGTTCTGCTCTCTTTCTGCCACAGCAACAGGGAAAATCATTCTTCGAACACCTGCCATTATTTTTTATTTTCAATATGAAATATTATGAGCAGTTTTGTGCACTGGCAATATGAGCTTCTGCTCGAGGCCTCGATGGAGAATTCATCCCTGAAAATTCTTAGCGTGGGGTTGCACCTCTAGAACTGTCTGAAGAGCCCTCTCCAAGTCCCACTCCCCACACTCAGGGACACGTACAGTCACTACACCGTCATCTTCCCTATTCTGTTCTGATGCTTCAAATTCCTATGTCAGAGCCCATGTATTTCATTCACAGAGGATGTAAAATACAGATGCTCTTGAAAGAGTTAATAATTGCCCTAAAATCACGCTGGAGACTAAATGACCTAATAGATCCTCCCTCTGATCACATGTAACAGTTATCATGCTTTTGGCTGCAGTTAACAGAAAACCTGACTCAGGGAGATTAAACAATATGGAAAATGTCTCAGCTCACACAAGGAGACATCCAGAGACAGGGAGCTACCAGAGTTGGTAAAGCCGGTAGCTGAGCAGCGTTGATCTAGAGTACAATTCCCTCAATTTGCCTCCTGTACTCTGGAGCTTGTCCTCTTGTCAACAAATAAATCCCTGCAGCCACTTACATGGTCAAACAACACTTTCAAATTCAAGAAAGGGATATGAGGGCATATCCAGTCAGATTCCCACTTTAGGAGTGAAAAAAATTGCAGAACAGCCCTCTAGAGAGCTGCCTCCAGATTGTATTCGCCAGAATTGTGTCCTATGGGCATCCTACACCAATAGTGGACAGGGAGAATGGAGTTCTTGTGGTTATCTCAGACCAGTGGTTCTCAGACTTTAACTCGCATCACCGTACCCGGAGGGCTTATTACAGCGCAGATCGCCAGACTTCACCTCCTCAGGTGACTTAGTGAGTCCAAGATGGGCCTCAAGAATTTATATCATGAGATGCTGATGTTGCTGGTCTTGGGACCCACAGTTTGAGAACAAGTATCTAAGCTTATCGAAATTATGAAAGTGGACCAATTGAAATGGTATATAAGATAATAGGTATTAAAATATACCATAAATACTTAAATATAAACTATTAGCAACATTCTAATCAAAATTTGTTCCCCTTTCTCTGGTTAAGATGCAAGAATTAGGGCATTCTGGATCAAATAAAAATTCAGGTTGGTAACATTGTCTCAAACTGTATTCTTGGTTACCATCATTTAAATAATGAGTGTACTATGAAATATACAACTTTAAAACTATTTTACACATCTACTGTAAAGGTATTTTCTGTATACTATTTCTTAAAGCAGATCACTTTATAAGGTATGCATATTCATGAATGCTGTGTAATACTTCATTTCACTTTGTATTGAATTTCACTTTCAGACATATTCTTTTTAATTGCCGTAGATAAGTATTCTCTTTTTTTGCCGTACGCGGGCCTCTCATTGTTGTGGCCTCTCCCGTTGTGGAGCACAGGCTCCGGACGCGCAGGCTCAGTGGCCATGGCTTACGGGCCCAGCCGCTCCGCAGCATGTGGGATCTTCCCAGACTGGGGCACGAACCCGTGTTCCCTGCATCGGCAGGTGGACCCTCAACCACTGCGCCACCAGAGAAGCCCATAAGTATTCTTTTATATGTATAAATGCTCCTTATGCTTCAGAACCAAGTAAAAATGAGGAAATTATATAGGTTGTTTTTTAAAGTCACATAAACTTGAATTTTAATAACTACTATGCTCCACAATCCTTTAAAAGAATTTTTCTTCTCAGATTCCCTCGAGAATTGTTTTGTAAGATGGGCAAATCCAGACTTGAGCAAAACATTACAAGTACAAGGGTTTGTGCATCTCATTAAATGTTGACACTTCATCAAGAGCTCTCTATGTTCAGCAGCTGGAGGTATAAAAAAGTGAAGTGGAGACACAAGGCAATTCATAAAACAAATCAAAGTTCCCCACAAATCATTTTCCATTGAATCTTTCTTTTAAAAGCCAAAAAATGATATCCCTGACTAAACTATATGGACAATTGTGACAATTATTATTCTATTTTTAACATAAACAGACACAAGTTATTGAATGCTGCATAGTTATTGAATGACAAGGGTCTTTGAAGCCAGAGCACTGCAGCCACCTTCACAACCCCACCCAAAATTTTCAGGTTTTCCATTAACCAAAGACACATGGGAAAATGTCTCTAAACACAAAATAGGAAGAAAGAAGTGGCAAGTATATATATTTTTTTACTTCCTTCTTCCCACTACAAAGTTTAACTCTCCACCCTCACCTTGAGAATTCACTACAGAGAAGCTAAGTGATTATTTTATTGCATCTCTAGATCTGAAAGATGACAATGTGGTTGCAAACAATATATTCATTAAAAAAAAAAAAGCTTCTTTGTAACAGCAAGTGTTTAACAGTGCTTTTCTGCATCAGTTACCCAAAAGTGATAGATTGCTTATGTTATATGGGCACGCTCTCAGAATTACCTGCTTTTATTCTGGGGGTTTTGTATGTGGAGTTATTTTAATGTATTTTAAAAAATAACATATAGGCCAAAGACAAGAAAAATTTAACCAGAGAGGCCAAAATCGCTTACAAATATTTTTAAAAGATGCTAAAATAAAGTTTTCTTTTTAAAGGACTGGTTTTATACCAAGTGCTTTCTTTTACTACTTTATTTTGGGGATAAACTTTGGCATTTTTGAAACACCTAAATATTGGAAAATCCTATCAACATACTCTAGCAACTGCCCTCACATTCATATAAAATAGTTAACTGAAGAAGTGTCTTCTTAATGGAAATATTTCCTGTAACAGCTACTAAAACAGAAAAGAAAAAAACATAAAAATTTGATCCTCAAGTACAAGCTTTTTTCTGTGGCTTTCAAGACACTCTACTACATTAGAATAGTTTCTAAAACAAGTTTTATCTCCTACAAATCCTCTTTTGTTTTGGCCGTACAATATCTTTAACATTCCTAATAAATTATCCTTCTTAAACAGCTGCTCTCTATTCTAACTGTACAGTCACCAGTGAATTTAGATACCCTACCACTTCCCTCCATAAATGCTTGCCTTTGACCACCTAGAAAAACAGAAATATAATGCAGGCCACATAGGTGATTTCAAATTTCTAGTAGCCACATTTTTTAAAGTTTAAAAAATAATAATAAAATTAATTTTCTATAATAGCTTTCTCAAGGTATAATTTGCATACCATAACATTCACCTTTTTAAAGTGCATGGTTTGATCATTTTTGGTCCATACACCAAGGTTTGTAACCACCACCCTGAGCTAATTTTAAAACATTTTCATCTCCCAGAAGAAACCCTGTATTCATTAGTGGTCACAGCCCAGTTCCTCCTACCCCCACAAACTCTGGCAACAACTAGACTCTACTTTCTATCTCTATGGATTTGTCTATTCCAAGATATTTCATATAAATCAAATCATACAATATGTGGCCTTTTGTGTCTGGCTTCTCAACATAATGTTTTCAAGGTTCATCCATGTTTCAGCATGTATCAGTCTTTCTTTCCTTTGTATTGATGAATAACATTTCATTTTATAGATAGACCCATTTTGTTTATCCATTTATTAATCTATGGATATTTGGATTGTCTCCACTTTTGACTATTACGAACAATGCTGCTATAAACATTTGTGTAGAAGTTTTTGTCTGGACATGCGTATTAGTCAGCTTGGGCTACCATAACAAACTACCAAAGTCTGGGTGACTTAAACAGCAGAAATTGACTCTCACTGTTCTGGAGGCTAGAAGTTCAAAACCAAGGTGCCAGCATGGTTGGTTTCTGCCGAAAGGTCTCTTCCTGGCTTGTAGATGGCCCCCTTCTTGGTGTGTCCTCACATGGCCAGGAGAAAGAAAGCAAGCTCTCAGGTAGCTCTTCTTATAAAGGCACTAATCCCATCAGGAGGGCTCTACTTTCATGACCTCATCTAAACCTAATTATCTCAAAAAGACCTCATTCAAAATACCATCGCATGGGAGTTAAGTCTTCAACATATGAATTTGGGCAGGGGGACTCAGTCCATAGCAACATGCTTTCATTTGTCTTGAGTATATACCAAAGAGAAGAACTGCTGTGTCATATGGTAACTCTGTTTAACATTTGAAGACTGACAGACTCTTTTTCAAAGCAGCTGTGCCATTTTACATGTTCACTAACAATGTATGAAGGTTCCAATTTCTCCATATTCTCAAAAACACTTGTAATTGTCTATGTTTTTTACTTTACCATCCTGGTGGGTGTGAAGTGGTAACAAATAGTGGTTTTGATTTGCTTTTCCCTAATATCTAATGGTATTGAGAATCTCCTCATGTGCTTGCCAGATATTTGCATGTCTTTTTTGGAGAAATACCTTTTTAAAACTTTGCCCACTTTTAATTGGGTTATGTCTTTATCGCTGGGTTGAGTTGTAAGAGTACCTTATATATTCAGGATACAAGTTACTTACCAGACATATGATTTGCAAATATTTTCTCCCAACCTGTGGCTTGTCTTATTACTTTCTTGGTGGTGTTTTTCGAAGCACAAACATTTTTGCTTCTGAAGATGTCCAGTTTATGTATCTATTTTTGGATGTTTGTGTTTTGGGTGTCACATCTAAGAAACCATTGGGTAAAATTAATTTTAATAAATATTTTATTTAACACAATTTAATCAAAATATCATCATTCAATGTAAAATGAATAATTATAAAATATATAAATTTTAATTCAATATAAAATATAAATCAATATAAAAATTATTAATGATACTTTTCTTTCTTTTTTTCATGGTAAGTCTTTAAAATCTGCTGTGTATTTGAAAAAACAGAAGCCAGTGTTATGTGGTGGCAGAAAAGTTAGTGAAACTGCCACCCATAGTAACACAGAAGATGGAAAAAGCACCTCAAAACTTGTAGATTTGGCCAAGGAGATTCCAGAAAGGAATGTTGAAAGTGTAAGTTATCTTCTTTCAACTGTGTATAAGGTAATTCTTATGTACTTCTTTTAACTGTATATATGAGAGAAATAAGATATGAATGATATAAAACTGTTTAGTTTTTAATGAGTTTAATGGAAATATAGAGTGCCCAGGGAAATGTCTCTAGTCAGCAAAACATCCTCAAAATTAAAAATGTTTTTAAGGAAAAAAGCAATTACAAGGCTGCCAATAGATCTTGCCCTCAGAGTCAAGACTAATTCAAGGGTCAAGGAAGTTTTCTGGTAAAGACCTCAGAATGACAGAAGTCAGTGACTCATAGGTTCTGTCACCTGAACAAAAGGGCTTCTAAGAGTCTTAAGGGCATTGTTTCATTCCACCCTACTCACAGGCCAAAGTAGAGAAAGACCTGTCTTGAAGAGATCTGTGAGGATGGCTTTTCTTTAATGTATTTGATTATTATCTGATACATAGGAAACCCACAAAATTTTAAAGGAGATTTTAGCTGATAAACTAGGTAATTCCAAGATTCAATTAAAAAAAAGAGTATAAGAGAATTAAAAATTTCATGTGTGAACATTTTAACTTACCAAATTATCATAAAAGATAAAATCACATAGCCAAATTTGGAAGCATATTACAAATATATTTTTCCTTATGTTTATGTTTGTAAAGAGCCTTCTGGCTCTTTTAAGGAATTAAATTTACTATGAACAATCTATGCATGTTTAACAGCTCTATGCACATATCTATATGTATTTATATGTGTGTGTGTACGTATGTGTGTGATAGCTAAATTGGCCTGTCTTTTGTCATCATGAAGCTTCCCATGCTTTGTATGATGGCAAGGAAAGTAACTGACTTAGTTAAAATGAAGATTTAATTTATCCAAAGCAACTGCTTTAGTAATCCCATGCTAACAACTTAACTTCATTGTCCTGTTTTTCTCTCTGATTGCCATAACTTGCTCTGTAAGAGACAAAGCATCATTTAAAAGAGTATAGGTTTATACCAAGTAAACAGAAAGTAAGGAGTTGATATAAAGGTCAGCCATTATGAACATTACCTGTTGAGTCATTTGTGGTTTATACTTGACATTGTCAAAACATAGCTGGAATGTTATGCCTATAACATGATCCCTTATCTGTCATCTATTTCACATAGGCTCACTGATTTTAAGTATCTTTAGCTTTACTAAAAAATAAATAAACCAAAAATTTCAATGACTGTGTCTAATTTTTTAAAAATGGCATTTCAATTTTATTTGACAATTCCCTTAATCTCATTGCTGCAGCTACAAAACAGCATTTAAAATTTCCAAGATGCAGACATACCTCCTTTGCTTTCACTTGCTTGTACACTCATGCCCACATTAAATGACATTATAAAGTATTTCCTTTCAATTCTTGTTATACATAAGTACACATGTTACATGGATGTGTTGGATTTTCTTTTGGATTCAATAACTGGAGGTTCATTTTTTGGTGACATCTTTAGGCATCCTTCCAAAAATATCAGCACTGTTCAGCCTCTACAGATGTATGGCAGTTTGTGCATTGTGGTTGGGGGCAATGTGTGTATGTGTGCACACATTTGTGGAAAGAAAAAAGTGGTTGGGGGAATGAAGAAGAGATATTTTCTATTAGATGGTCATTATACTTTACCGATTTTTAAAGCTATTCCACACCATATTGGAACCAAATCAGCCCCAACTTTAGAGGTTCATCTTTGTCACTCATCTCCTTAGGGCACATTAAAGTGCCAAAATCTGGTAAATTCCTTTCTGTACGAGGCCACTGTTGTTCCCTTATAAGAATCTTTTTTCTTGTCAGAAACATTCAGTCGCCTAATTGGAACACCCTCTCATTCTAAATCAACTAAAAATTCTCAGTTTATATTCCAATCCCACTTCTAGGCAAGCCTCTGCTAGCCCCTAACTTCCTCCTCTTCTAGGAACACATGATTTTTTTCTTTCTGAAGCATGTGGCTGCCATTATAGCTTGCCCCGCAGGGGAGGATAATTTGCTCATTGTGGATTAGTTGCCTTCAGCAGGTAAGTCTCACCTGGGTCACATCCTTTAAGGGTATATCCGTGGACAGGACTGCCTAAAAACTTTCACTGGAATGTGCAAAACTCTGCCCTGGCTTGTCTTGCTTTCTGTTGCACTATCCAGGGCTAACTTTTTCTCAAAAGTTAACACCATTATGACTGAATCAGTAACTTTTTCTGCATTTTATTGCATCCTTTTTTGGTTTTCCATGCTGCATGTCAGACAAGTTGTACCTGAAGGAATGCAAACTGGCATTCTGGAAATTTCTGACTCAGCTATTACACAAAACCTCTAAAGAAGTTTGCCTTAATGTATTCAGCCTAGTTTCTACATGAGTTGAATAAACTGATAGTTAGTAAATATATGTGTATGTTGGGGTAGGAGGAGTGTTCTTTTGCGGTACGCGGGCCTCCCACTGTTGTGGCCTCTCCCGTTGCAGAGCACAGGCTCCAGCACAGGACCAGCGGCCATGGCTCGTGGGCCCAGCCGCTCCGCGGCATGTGGGATCCTCCCGGACCGGAGCACGAACCCGTGTCCCCTGCATTGGCAGGCGGACTCTCAACCACTGCGCCACCAGGGAAGCCCAGGAGGGGTGTTCTTGATGTCACATACAGCATGTGCACCTAAAATAAGAAATTTGGACTGTCTGGCCAACAAAATATAAAATACTTGATATCCCATAATCTGCTCTGTTTAATATCATGTATTTCATGTAAAGGCTAAATTTTGTTTTAAAGAATCTTATTGTATTCTTGCTCATTTTGACCCTGAAAAAATATCTCTCTGAACCAGTAACATCAATAAGAAATGGGTGTTACCATAAATGACCCTCCTTATGCTCAATTAATAATTTTAATCCTGTAGCCTACGGTATATTAAAGTTCAATTTATTCTACTTACAGCTTCAGGAGATCCACAAATTTCATGAATTGCATATATATGCATTCGGGAGGGAAAGAGTTCATAACTTTTATGGTATTCTCAAAAGAAACTTACTCCTCCAAAAAAATGTTAGTAACTGGTGCTCTAGGTTAATTGATATTTTGGAAGATATTAAAAATACACGTGCAAGATGGTGGTTTAAATGATTAAAGATCATAGTGTTTTTTTAAATTATATTTACATGATTGTCTACAGCTTTCCCTCTGTATTAATTTCCCATACTCATTCATCATTCCATTTTTCATCATCACATGGAACCCACTATTCAATTGCATCTAATGTGCTGTGCTTTTTAAAGCACACTAAAAATGATGGTCATTATCTTCTGGATGGAATCATTTGAAAGAGAATATGGAAGGGAAAAAAATTGTGCAACTATAGACTTTTTGCTGCGTGAATTGGGAGTAGTTTGTAAATGATGGGGGAATAAAAATAGTTTCTGACAGGAAAATACTTTACAATAAATTAAAACTAAGGAGTATATGAAAGAAGGAAACTTCTTTTTTAATAAATTTATTTATTTTATTTTATTTATTTTGGGCTGTGTTGGGTCTTCATTGTTGCGCGTGGGTTTTCTCTAGCTGTGGTGAGCGAGGGCTACTCTTCCTTGCGATGCGCAGGCTTCTCATTGCGGTGGCTTCTCTTGTTGCGGAGCATGGGCTCTAGGCACACAAGCTTCAGTAGTTGTGGCACCCTGGCTCAGTAGTTGTGGCTCTCGTGCTCTAGAGCGCAGGCTCAACAGTTGTGGTGCACGGGCTTAGTTGCTCCGCGTCATGTGGGATCTTCCCGGACCAGGGCTGGAACCCGTGTTCCCTGCATTGGCAGGCGGATTCTTAACCACTGCGCCACCAGGGAGGCCCAAGAAGGAAACTTTTAAAACTCACAGCAATAAATTAGAAGCAACAAATATGTGTGTGTAAATGAGCCAGATTAACTAAACTAATTTCTAAAATTCATTAATACTTTTCCTGAAAGTTTTATTTGCCAGCTGTATCATTATGTTTCTTGCATAGTTATGAAATTCCCATTATAAATCATGTAAAAAATACTGCATATACACTTACAAAGCTATTTTTTTTTTTCAAAATAGAAGGCAAACTCATTTCAGCTGTAATCGTGTGATTGCTGTTTCCTTGGATGAATATTCACAATTTCTTTAAAAATGATAAAGAGAAAAAAGGTTTTTTTCCAAGACACTGTATGATAGCCATAATCCAAAATGCCTTCTGATGATCTCTGTCTCCTTGGATGCAAACACTTGCAGAAAGGATGAGAAGAGCTGAATGGATCATTGCTGCCTTGGAAGATAGAAGAAGGGGAACGTGGGCCAAAGAATTTGGGCAGCCTGTAGAATTTGTGAAGGGTTACCTGACAGCTAACAAGGAATCAGGAACAGCAGTCCTATAACCACAAAGAACTGAATTTGCCAACAACTTGAATGAGCAAAGAAATGGATTCTCCCCTATAGTCTTCAAAGAGGAGCACAGCTCTGCTGCTGTCTTGATCTCAGCCTTGTGTAACCCATGTCAGACTCCTGACCTACAGAATTGTATGATGAATTTGTGATATCTTAGGCCCCTGAGTGTGTGGTAATTTATAATAGCAGTGACAGAAGACTAACACAGGTGCTTTTTGCATGTGGGAGGGATGTGAATGATTGAGTACCAGAGGGTAGAGTGCGGTAACCAGCCTCCAAGATGGCCACCAATGACTACTGCCTCCTGAAATTCACATCCTGGTGTAATCCCCTCCCAGGGTGTGCCAGAGATAGCCCGTGTGGCTGTTAAATATGGAAGAAGTGATGGTATATTACTGTGCTATTGCTTTATTGCCTCAACTCCAAATTCACCTTTTTGGCCTGTTCAGTGAAGATGAGCCCTTCATATACTCTGCCTTTGCCACCTGATACTATGCTAAACTTTGTCAATAGAGGGTGCTGTAGAGGCTGCAGGAAGAAAAGGTTTTCCCTTCTGGTTCCAGTGGGCTCACCTGTCCAGCTCCTGAAGTACCTGCGGTTCTCTAGCTTCTATTTCCTGCAATAACACCAGCTCCTCCAGCACAAGCTCCCGAGGAGCAGGTGGCTTCTAAGTGTCCTTAGTGAGACGCAACCCAGAACCTTTGAGGGCAGATTTCCAGCAAGTTGCAGAAAGCTGATTTCTGGCAAGGTCCACAGGTGCCACACCATGGAGATTTCTCCCACATTCAGTGAGTCACGGTCACACCTGCAACAGGGTGTGGATCTCAGTCTTGGGGAGGGGTCTCTTCCTTGAGTGTTCTATCAGTCCTAGAGGTTCCTAATTTTTTCTATTCCTACATTCTTTAGAGTTCTTTTTACATATTAGCTAATCCTTCATTATTCCAACCCCCTGTTTGGTTAACGATTCTTTACATTAAACTTTCCCTATCCAAGTTGCCATGTAGTTTCTCTCTCCTGATTGGACTCAGATCCAGTCACTTCTGGATTTGGTTATAAAAGGCACAGTAGATTCTGTCTTGTCACACATTCTCTGCCCATGTGCTTTGGGGGGAGATAGCTGCCATGACCTACTCAGCAACTGGCGAGGTCCACGCAGTGAGGCTCTGAAGCTACTGGCCGGCAGCCACGTGAGGGAGCTTGGACGTGGATATTACTGCACCATCAGGCCTTTGGGCAAGTCTGCAGCCTTGGCTGCCATCGTGATTTCAGCCTTGAGAAACCCAGACCCAGAGCCACCTGGCTAAGCTGCTCACAGATTCCCTGCCTCAGAAACTAAGTGGGATAAAAAAAGTTTGTGGTTGTAAGCCACTAAGTTTTGAGATAATGTGTTAATGTAGCAATCAATAATGAATACACTTGGCTTAAAGTTTATTCTAAAAATTTGAATTATTTTTGTACAAAATCTCTACACTGAAACCTCTTTGTAATCAAGAATTTTGATCAGTCAATAGAACATTCTTATTCCACAAGATGCTAAAATCGATGAAGAAATCTTATGTAGCATAGAGTGAAGATCACAGGTTCTGTCAGCTGCCAAAGGATGACTGGGGGAACTATTGTACCTGCTGACTATCAGTCTCTCGGAATATGACTAATAGCACCTGCTTCAAACAGCCATTGGTGTGAATTAAATGGGTGAATGAATGCAAAAGACTGAATAAGGTGCTTGGCAAAGAGTAGACTCTATTACAATTAACACAGTAAAACTTAAATCCACATAGAGAATTAGAACAAGTCATAACAGTTTGTTTAAAAATAATTTAATCTGAAGCATACATTTTTATGGACTCAGCTTCCAAGCATGCTATGTCAGAACCTCATCATTGTATTCTACTAACTGCTCATTTATTTCTCTACAATTTCCACTAGACTATAAGCTTTAGGAAGGCAGATGTTATGTTCCTCTTTTTCATGATTGTAGCCGCAATACCTGGGATAATATCTAACATTATAGTCAAATAATAGTATCTGTTAAATAAAGAAGGACTCAATGTCATACAATAAGATGTCTGAAGAAATTTTAGCTACAACTAAATCTTTGGTAGTGTTGAACTGAATTTAAAATATCTGAACTTTTAAAATGATATTACTATTAAATGTTTGTGATAACATCAGATTCTCTAATTAATAGCAAATGCCACTACAATTATGCTTTATAATCTTTAGGGAAATAAAATGCAAAAATACTACATCCTTTAACAATATTTCAAACCTCTTCCCGCAGTACTCAATAGTTTAAGAAAACTACACTGCTCATATTTTGTAATTCTTTAGCCCTTAATAACAAGATTGAAGTTTTTTACTAATAATTTTCATTGTAACAATTACTGATATTCTAGAACAATACTCTATTTTTGGTTGACAATTTCTCTCCTCACTAGCCAATGATGTCACCTCTTTCATCATAAGGAATTCAATACATACCAAGTCAAGGACAACGTGTTCCATATTTACAATGAAATTATAGTTTCCTCATCAAAAGGCAAATCCTTCATTTCAAAAATTTGAATGATTCTTAAAATAGAATGCCAGATGGCTAAATTTAGGTTCTGAAGAAAGTCTAATTCAGGAACACTTTATGGCACCAGTCCCAAACATTTTCATTTGATTATGGATTGAATATATTTTCATTCATTTTAAACTCATGGGTCTCTGTATGTTGTTCTGAGATAGGAGAACGCATGTTGGTAGACAAATTGACCTAAAAAATTATGCCACTCTGCTTAAAGGACCTATTTCTGTTGACATATTGGAAAGATGGGCTTATGTTTGGTGACAGGTTTTTCAGGTATCCAGGTCATATAGGTTAATGGTCAAATGTACATAGGTAGCATTCTGCTTCATAATGAATGGACATCGCTGAAATACAACAGGTAAACTACAATCCACAGAGTTTGCAAAGGTTGGAAAATACAGATCACATAGAACTCTCTACTATACCTTGATACGTTCCACTATTTTCATCTGTATTTTTTGTTTATTTGTTTTGTTTTGTTTTTATCACCTTTGTCTTACCTTTTTAAATCTTTCTTATGCAGCTTCATCCTAGCTTTAGGTTGAAAATAATTGTTAAAAGTGTATTTCTTTACTAATCATTATCATAAATTCATGAATTATTTCAGGTTGTAGGCAGGCTTTTTAAAAAATTCATTGCTTCCCATTTTTGGATGAATTTTGGTTCCTTCAGTCATTCTTCCTGCAATGCTCTTCCCATTTAAGCCAATGCACTGTGGCATTCCCCTTGTTATAACTTAGCTATTGTAGTAAGCCAGAGGAGGTCAAGTACATCTGTTTGAGGTTCAACACCAGCTCTTACGGTGAATTTCTGAGCTGCACTTTGCACATCTGTAAAATTGTGTAATAACAACTGTCCCACCTATATCACTGTGTTGTGGTGAGAACTGTATGAGATAAGGCTTGTGAAAATGTTCCATAAGCTGCAATGTCTTCTAAAACCATGAGGGATAATCTGCTTGTTAGCCCTCTTCCTTAGAATTGCGTCTTTGTGCATAAAGATCCTCTCCCCAACCTGCTGCAACTGATTCATCCTTAAAGACCAACTCGGACTCAACTTTCTCCCAGTAACCTCTCACCCTTTAAGTGAGTCTTCCAACTCTGAGCTTCTGTAACTTATTAATTGTATTCATTGATTTCAAATTTGTCATTATGTCCTACATTGTAGGATGCTTTTACTCACTGGGGTTCCACATGGTAAACCCCATACCCTCCTGATGATTGCATCTCTGGTCCACTTTTCACTGGTCTCCTGCACACACCTGTGTGAGGTACGTTATAAGTTACATTTCATCTCACACAGCCTCTCCCTTTACATTGTCACTCATAGCTCATAATCCTCTTTCCTCTCTCCCTCTCCAAGCCTCTTGGCCTGAGATGCTTCCATGAAAATATTGCAAAATGACTTCAGAAATTTAAATTTTTAATTTAAATTTTATATTAAAATGTTTACATTAAATTTTTCACTTTCGATTTTTAAGTTACAGTTTTGATTTTTATTTCTCAGACTTTGTCTATAGCTACTCAGAATGAATACCTCCCTCTAGCCAGTGAACAGAAAAGAATAAAATTTGCCATACAATTGATAAACTGAATCATCTCTTTAAAAAATGCCATTCAACTTAAACAGCAGACCCCAACCCAAATTTGGATGTAGATTCTGCTTAGAACAATGCTTGTCAACAAATGCAATTAATTTTCCCCCAGGTACTTGTAAACATTTTTCAGGCCAAATATTTTGATTGACAGTGAAAGGGTATCTGGCTTACTCTGTCCTGTCTTTAGCATCATCGAGAGCTCCACTGAGACAAAAAGTAGAGATTGAGAAATTTGACAATGTTTTCCTAGGACTCATCTTCATTTATTAGCTTTTTTAAAATTACCTGGGAATGAGTCTAGGCACATAGCTTCATGAAAATTCAAGTATCTGTTGTTGAACTATTCATTATCTTCCAAGAATATATTTTGTAGCCAAATAAAAATATGTTACAATATTTTTTATTCCCCTGGTAAATAGTTTATGAACAAGTATGTTGATTTTGACATTCAAGAATTGAATAGGCATCCTGTACCTCACCTTCCCATAATAAGACTTTTTGCTAAACAAAATATAATGCTAGTTTTCTCATGGTAATTTATCTATCTGCTCTCCAAGTGATATGTTCTCAAAATATTCCATTAAACATAAGTTTTTTAAATGTGCCTTGTCTAATTTTGTACAATCCAAGCAAAGTTCACAAAACACTTTGCAAACTTTGTTTAATTAAACACAATACCACACCTTTGCTTTAAATGTAATGATCATAATTTCTTACAGACAATTTTTAATGAGTTTGCTCTTTGCTATACCCCTCATATATTTTCTTCTCCTTCCAGGCACAGGTGATGAAATTGTGATCAACATTATGAAATTGGATCACAATTATTTCTTTAATCAAAACAAACCAAGCCTTATGCCATAGGTGTGGAAAACCATATTGCTGTGCTATCCAATTGCAGTCATATTTTGTAATCAGCACTTTTGGCCAAACACATGGTGTAAATTATATGGAAAATGAGAAGGCATGTTCTGTCTCATGCCGTTGCCAGGTATGTTTCATATTTAGATATAAACAATGAGAGAAATTCAAATTTCACAACAGTTGAGTCATTTCTGCCACTGTGGATGCTTGTAGCTTATTAATAGCAAAGCTGTTTTCTTGTTTGAGATTTTTTTTTGCACTTAAATTAGTATGTTCCCACCATGCTACTCATGCTTATTTCATTAATTGCTAAGCAATAATTCAATAAAAGCTTCTCTCAGAGAGAAACTCAAACCTCAGATACTTATCAAATGCCCTTAATGCCTGAAGCAAGGAGTGGGCTGAGGAAAAAAATACACTGTAAGACATAATCACAAGGTTGCTAATATCTCACGCACATCACATCTAAAATCTAGGATTCCTCCGAGTTAATACCCATGAAGTATACTTTAAATACCCCCAACAGAAACATCGTTTATAGCTTTTTTGCAGAGGTGTCTATGAAAAAATCAGAAACAAGCCAAATTGTTTCTCCTTCCCTTACAATTATATTAAGGGGTTGAGATCTTCAAGATGGCCTTAGGATGACACCTAGCTGAGTGGAAGAATTGCCTTACAGTCCAATAGAATTTTCTGATTTCCACGTAAAGTACTAGAACACATTGCAGAAAAGTCTCCACTTCCATACAATGAGAACAAAATAGAGAAATTGCTTTACAAATATATTTATCTTGGCCATTCCCAGTTTTTAGCCTTTGTTTCAAACACTAATTTATTGCTCTCCAAATCTTTGAGAAAGACGAGTTCCATGAGATTAAAAGACTGCATATCATAAAATAATGATCAACATTTTTATTCTGCATTTGCAGTTGAAATTCCAGTGTGAGTAAATACATATTCTGGACACCATTATAAAAGCGATGAATCAGGGGTACTCATAAAAAAGGCAGAAATTTTTTATGAGTATCTCTCCTGCCTTTTTCTCTAGCTCTTTTCTAGTCTAGAAAATATATCTGTTACTGTACAATCTTTCAAATTACATTCTGATTTTAATAATAATCACAAATTAATGATGTGTAGTCACATGTCCATTTTCTCAGAGGAAAATAGCCATATGCTTCAATAGCTAAAACTTCTATTTCCACAAACTAATTAAAAGGCCTTTTGGTACAGTAATCAGAAAAACAGGTGTTTCATTTAGTTTCTCTCCCTTCAAGGTTGAATAGTTGCAATTCAAACTTCCCTGCGATTCCTTCAAAGTCAAGGGATGTCACATAGCCCCACATTGCCTGTCACACAACAATATCCTCCTGTCCCACCCCAGGATTTTGACAGAATGCAAATCAAAGGAAGAAGGCAAACTGTTTTTAGAGTACAATATGCTAAATTATGAGTAGGATTTTTCACAATACATTTTGGAGATTTTAACTCAGCAAAAGGAAAAAAGACTCGAATCCTGTTTACTTTTCTCTTTGATAGATTGAGTACATACACATATTTTTTAATCTTTGAAAAGATGAGACCCGCTATAGGAGAGATATTCCATTCTTCTTTCTCCAAATGTAATCATCGTATCAAAACCACATCTCTAGGACATGTTCTTGTGAGTACAGGGTGCATTACGTACGATTTTATAACACACACAGTAACTTTGGAAAGCTTCGGCCTTATTCCTGTTGTTAATTATTTAGACTCTGACATATTGCAATAAAACATTTCATC
Organism: Mesoplodon densirostris; assembly: GCF_025265405.1. Taxonomy (NCBI): domain Eukaryota; kingdom Metazoa; phylum Chordata; class Mammalia; order Artiodactyla; family Ziphiidae; genus Mesoplodon; species Mesoplodon densirostris. The sequence goes on along the minus strand of NC_082664.1, from coordinate 161,666,872 downwards.
AAGCCCTCCAGTCCGGGGAACGATAGGCATCAAAACTGTATTGGTAATGCAAAATAAATGGATCGGGGTTGAAAATAATGAGTTTGGTGGATTACATCTGTCACTGTGAATTATTATTGTTGAACATAATAGGGCAAAGCACTACAAAAATAAAGCTTGTCTTCTCTAGTTAAAGGTGAGACAACTACCTCTAATGAGATACAGAAATTCAAGTGTGAGTTATTAATTATACACACAAAAGGTGTATCTGCTTACCCAATCTTACATTTTTGTATGTATATCTATAGAACAAAAAGTCCCCATTGCTAAAGCTGGTGATAGTTCACAGTGGCTCTTGCCAGAAAGTGGAGAAGACATTCCACTTGGCCACATTTGACCATGCAAGAGGGGAAAAAAAACCGAAACAAAACTAGAACACTTGACTGTGCCATAGCAGATCCAGATTCTGGCACTGATTATTTTAATTTGCTCTGTGATACGTGTGACTTACCTCTGGAACTCAGGTTCATCATCTCTAAAAGTAGGGCCCTGAATGAAACGGTCTTTAAATTCAATTCTAGCTTCAAAACATTCCTTGATTCTTTATACATAAAATGGAATTTTTAAAAATTAAGTGAACCTGGTAGCTTTTTGCTTCTAGAGGCAGAAAGCTTGGCAGAGAACTTACTGGAAGAATAATCCAAGTTGCCTCTCTTGGAATGCAAACATGAGGGAAGTGGATGCCCATTATTCAGGAGAAAGGGTGTAATAGAACATTTTATTACACTAGGCAATGTTGCCCAACCAGAGTAGGAGGAGAGAAAAGTCGGGATTGTGTCAATTTGCACAGAGGTTTCTGGAAAAGGAAGAATAACAACCCACAGGCTTCAATCCCACAGATTTTGAAATCAGCCCAAGCTGGTTGAGTAGAGTTTAAGGATACCCTCTCCTAAGTTCCCCCGATGGAAATGGACACCAAAGTCCCTGGAGGGAGGGGAGTCTGGGCGGCTGATCTGGGCTCAACATGCATAAGTCTGTGGGGAGCTGGCTCCCTCAGACTGTCTTGACAGTGGTGGAGAGGAAGCCTCTCTGGACCTCTTCCGCCTGACTCCTTGCTGTGCTCTCGTCAACAGTCACCACCAGGAGAGGGTGAACTGCAAGAGGGCTTTCTGTACCACTGGGAGGAACGGAGACTGTGGAAGCATCACCTCGGCTGCTGTGAAGCCTCTCCCTGAGGGAGCTGAATGAGTCTCAGAGTTGCATGCAAAAAATGGTCCCAGAGGACCAACCAGAACTTTCAGTTCTCTCCTCCACCAGACATTTGAAAGTGCACCAGGCTTTTTGAACCCAGTTGGGGTTTTAGAAGAGGCTGAGATAATGAACTTCCTGTTGGTAAGCTCAAGTGGCATTTCAAAAGGTTAATTGGAAAAAAAAATTTAATGTGAAGAATTTGTAACCAAAGTTGGTGAACGAAGTCAATTGGTTTCATTTTTTATTAACTTTTTTAGAAATACAAAGCAATATATTTTCAGTGCACAAAACTTAGAGACCCTAGATAAATATTGAATAAAAAGAAAAATCAGCAGTAATATCTCCATTCAGAAATAATGACTACTAGTTATAGAAAACAAACTTGTGGTTACTAAAAGGGAGAGGGACAAATTAGGGGTAAGGGATTAACAGATATAAGCTACTATATATAAAATAGATAAGCAACAAGGATTTACTGTATAGCACAGGGAATTATACCTAATACCTTGTAATAACCTATAATGAGATATAATCTGTAAAGATACTGAATCCCTATGCTGTATGCCTGAAACTAACACAACATTGTAAAGCAACTATACTTCAATTAAAAAAAAGTCAGAGCTTAAATCTCCCATCAACAAGAAATAATGACTGCTAAAATTTTGAGTCATACATGCTAGACACAACTATATCTTTTATAAAAATGGAATCAAATAGCTTTGTTTCCTTAGCAAAATATTGTAAACATTTTACCATGTATTTAACAATTCTGTAATATGACTTTAATGGATATATGATTGGGTGAGCACTTTTTATTGTTGAAATTCAAATGATTTCCAGTTTTTAAAATAATTCTAGGGGCCTCCCTGGTGGCGCAGTGGTTGAGAGTCCGCCTGCCGATGCAGGGGATACGGGTTCGTGCCCCGGTCTGGGAGGATCCCATATGCCACGGAGCAGCTGGGCCCGTGAGCCATGGCCGCTGAGCCTGCGCATCCGGAGCCTGTGCTCCGCAACGGGAGAGGCCACAACAGTGAGAGGCCTGCGTACGGAGAAAAAAAAAAAAATTAATAATAATAATAATAATAATTCTAAAGTGAATATCCTTGAGCATTCCTCTTTATCGATATCTCTGATTATAAATAGATAGGTGATAGATAGATCTCTGAAATATCTCATATTTCACTAATATGGAACTGTTGGATTAACACATAATATTTTATAACTTTTGACACAAAAATGTAGTCAATATTTTCTCTCTAATAATACGAGGCCCTGTGGCATAATGAATTTGCATTTTGAACCTACTCAAAGGGGCACTAGAAAAGTACAACAGCAATTGAAATAAGAATATGGTCCCTTTGAAAGAAACCAGGTTGTGAAGCTTACAAGGAAAGCAGAGAGTATTTGAAGAGTTTATATATGAACCACAAATAATATCGAGGAGCCATCAGCATGATAGAAGAAAGTTTTTATAGGAAATAAGCATGGAGGTAAAAGAAGATGTGATCATGTAGAAAAATAGAAATATTCACACCTTAGTAGAAAACATCAAATAATGGAGATTTACATTGCTTACGTATAATCTAAGAATGTAATATTTCTCTTTCTGCTTCTTCTCACAGAAGAAAAAGCATGAAAACAATTAAATTTAAGGAGTTAGAATGAAGGTCAATGTCATCATTTTTTAAAAAATCCTCAGACATCAAGCCTGGAAACAGATTGCTGGTGATTGATATAAAGAGAAATTATTGGCATGTGAGAAAAGCTTTTGGGGAGAGTTTTTGATGCCATGGTTCTCTGAAGCAGCAAGGCCCTGTATGGCCTTATCCATTTCCCAATATGATGTGATACCAGATAACACGTGGTGTAATTTTTCTCAAATCACAGAGAAAAGCTGGACTCTATTAAGAATTAGTGGGCAAGTATAAAGTAGCAAGTAAACAATGTATCAATAATTGTATAATATCTCTGTCTACAATAAATCTATAAAAACATTTTTTTCAATGTACACATCTCCCCCAACCCCTTCCCACACATAAAACACACAATCTCAACCATTGCATACCATCATCCCATGTATCCTGTAAAAAATGATTGGAAAGAAAAAGCAAATCACTGCAAGAGGGATATATTAGAAGGAGCAAGGGAATGGGGGAAATCTCCCATTCCTTTCCTGCAACCTTCAGTGCATAAGACAATGTTTTGGCACTTAGGGTGCCCCGGGAAAATGAAAGTGTGAGAGCAAGGGAGACTATGGAGCCAATTGTCTTTAAAATAAAATGATAAGGCAGATATGCCCGAATATGAATGAGCTCATGAGTGTCTTTGAGCCTTTTCGGACAGAAACAAAAACCATTTGATTAAACACTGCTTATCAAGAACAATCAAAACAAGAAACCCAAGAAACACAAAATGAGATTATAAAGTGAAAAAAAAAATAAAGGAAAGAAAGGAAGAAAGAAAGAAAAACAAAAACAAAATGCTTGATAACTGAACATCTTGGGAATTGCTATTGCAGAACATAGTATAAATATTGCATGTCCATCTGCATATATATGTAATAAATCTTAATGTAGTAAAAATAGAAACAAACAAAATTGTAAGTCTTTTATAGAAGATGGTCAATTGATATCCTTTAAAATGGAAACATAATTTTAAAATATAATGGCTCTTCACTTTTGGTTATATTTATCTTTAAATCTTAGGTGACTTTCCAGGCACTAATATCTCTTATGAAGCAAATCTGACTTTTATGAATTTCTCTATCCAATTCTATTAAAGCAAAATTTAAAATTTAGTGTTTCAAAAATAGTATGTGTATAAAGATCCCATTGGCATAAAACTATTGCTAGCTATCCATTGATCTACTTATCCTCATTTTGTCAAAGTTTATGATATTTATGTTCTGTTCTGCAACCCTCATTCTCCCTGGTTGCAGAGCGATATCTGAAATAATATTCATTAAAAGTCAGTGCTGCTTAATTCAAGGTGGCAGGATTTGTGGTGATTTGTCATCTTTTTTTTCTTTTCCACTGCTTGATTTTTTTAAAGCAAATCTATATTTTTATTTATAAAAGAAGTAGTAATTATTTTTTTAAAGAAACATTAGATTAACATCTCAATAACAAGTTCCAAAAAATGTATTTAGACAAGTTCTTCATATTCTTCATTATAATCTACTTCTATATGTATTATAATACAGGTGAGTAGAGATAAACATAAGGAAGTATTAGGAGACCCAGAGGAACAGCTCATCCACCCTTGAGATGCAGTAGGTGTCGAAGATGGGTTCTAAAGACTGAATAGGAGTTTTCTGGATGGAGCCTGATGGAGGGGGGAGATGTGTAAGGATGGTCTGACTGGTCCAGTGAATTGTTTGTGCAAAGAGCAAGAAGTAAGGTGGCTCAGACTCTTCACAGAATTGTACATAGTTCAGTATCACTGAAGTGAAGAAGGCAACTATGACTCAGACTGGTAAGAAATGAGGGAAGAGATGTATACCCTGATGTCATGAAACTTCTGGTCTGGTGCGCGATACAAGTCAAAGATAAGTACATGCAGTGTGATAAGCACTCTGATAGGAAAAAATCAGGGTGCTTGTGGGGCTCAACAGCAAGGTCTGCTAATCCAAACTTAAAGTCGAGGGAGGCTTCCTGGAAGAGTGACACTTAAGCTAACGTTAAGTAGGAACTAGTAAGAGGAGAAAGTCGAAAAAGTAGTCTGGATGAGAAGAATAGGACATGAAACAAACAGAGGAGACAGTGCTATAGGAGAGACAAGGAAGGTGTGACTGAGGCATGAAATACAGGGGACGGAGGAGAAGGCATGCATTAAATGGGGTGTGCCGGAGATAAACACAAACTGAGTGCAGACCCTGAAGGACCTATCAGCCATGGAAAAGAGTTTGGGCTATTTTCTGGGAGCAGTGGGGGCCGTTGAGGATTGTAAGGTCATTTTCAATTGTAGGAGTGTCACTGCAGCTGCATGTGATTGTTGTGGGCAGGCAGTGGGCAGGGGAGAAGTAGGGGTCAGTTAGAAGTAGGGGTCAACTTTCTTCCACCTGCCCACCTCTAAAACCGTTCTCTGGGGCCTCCCTGGTGGCGCAAGTGGTTGAGAGTCCGCCTGTCGATGCAGGGGATACGGGTTCGTGCCCCGGTCTGGGAGGATCCCATATGCCGCGGAGCGGCTGGGCCCGTGAGCCATGGCCGCTGAGCCTGCGCGTCCAGAGCCTGTGCTCCGCAACGGGGGAGACCACAACAGTGAGAGGCCCGCATACCGCAAAAAAATAAATAAATAAATAAATAAATAAAACCGTTCTCTGCCCTTGGGGACAATCTAGTCCTATGCTCTTGAAGAGCTCTGGCTTATAAAGAAAACAAAAGCTCAGAATGGGTCTAGCAACTCCTACCTTTGGAACCTACAAACAGAATCCCAGAGACTCAAGATAACACAAACTCTTGAATGGAGAAAGAGGGAAGGTAGATCAAATTAAGGTCAGAAATTATCTGTACGACCTAAACGTACAGTTATAGGATGACGGAATAATAACTTATAATACATCTTGTTGTGGACTGAATATGTCCCTGCAGAAGTCATACGTTGAAATTTAATCTCAATGTGATGGTATTTGGAGGTGGGGGAAGGAAATTAGGTCATGAAAGTGGAGCCCTCATTAATAGGATTAGTGCCCTTACTGAAAAGTCTAGAAAGCCAGCTTGCTCTCTTTCCTGCATGTGAAGATCAAAGAAGTTGGCAGACTGCAACTGGAAGAGGGTCTCACTGGCACCCAACCACACTGGCACCCTGATCTTGTAGTTCAGTCTCCAGAACTGTGAGAGATAAAAATTTGTTGTTTAAGCCACCCAGTCTGCAGTATTTTGTCATAGCAGCCCGAGCTCACTAAGACATTTCCCAATTAGAGAATGTAGCTTTTGAGCTTTTTACTGACCCCAAGAAAGGAGCTGCTTATTCAGTTTATGAAGTATCTCTCTGTTCTTCTCCTAGAATTTAAGATCAAATTCCCCAGGGAATGAGAAGACACATGAATGCCTCTATCCTGTATCCCCCTTGGAAGTGCCACTCCCTGCTTACTGCAAACCCGTGGTCCAGTACTGGGCCAAAAGTTTCTCTTTTCATGGTAAATTCCTTTTTTTCTTGGTGTACTTCCCAAAGCGGCTTTTCTATCCCTTTTACCTTGAGACTCTTTTCCTCTTGTCACCTGGAAAAAGTGACACATAGTATCTTTATTGTGTCTCCCAGGAGACCTATAGGGTTCTCAGACATATAGAGTCTCCCATGGCCTCACCTAATTTCCCAGAGTTCCTGAGTGGTATGCAAATTAGCACCCCAGCATGAAACTAATTATAACCCTTACCATATTTTGTTTTATGTCTTATTTCTCCCTCTCTCCAAACCAAATTATAAGTTACTTGAGGGCAAGGCTATTTTCTTCTTCATAGGATCTATGCCCCTATGGGTTCTAAGTAAATGTTTGTTACTTGACTCTCAACACTGAGGCAAAAAAATATCCGATATGTCAGCTTTTCACTATAAGGAATTTATAGATCTTTTGATATTACTTGCAGGTACTACCATATTTATTTCAACTGTTTATTTCAAAACATAAATTGTATTTTTTTTGTGGTAAACATTCTTAAATGTTAATGAAATCAGGAGGTAAATAACGGCTGTGGGCTTTTCATCAGACACATTTTTCTCTTGAATAATATATATTTTGCTGAAGCTGTGGAAACAGAACTACGGGGACTCCTATGAGGCCAGGCTGAGATTCTTGGTTTTACACAGTGTTAGCAGGCAGTGTCATCTACTTCCTGATATAGCATATGCAGTATCATACTGCCTTGTATCTAGAGAAATTGTTAATTGATTGCCAGGAATAGGTGTAATTTAAGGTACTTCTTATTCATAGGGGAAGGCTGGTAAGTTCTCTTAGAACACTGCCTTCTAAAGTGGCATGTCTTATTTCAACACTAATTTAATAACAAGCTATCCCCATTAATCACCTCTTTAGTTCTTGTAAAGTATCTTTTTCTAACTTTGGGCCAACGATTACATTAAATTTGCTACAAAGACAATCTACTCAGTGTACAACTGAAGACTAGAGAAGGAAAGAAGACAATGCTTTTCTAGAAAGATTTATCACGAGAAAGATCAGCTCAGGGGTTTGACGTTAGGAACGTGCTGTGTTCTCTAGTGGGAAGGTTGCAATCATCAGTGAGGTCACGCATTTATTTAGAACTATATACTTACCAAACGGTTTTCACATAAAGGATTTCATTCCATTAATTTGTGGAAAGGCCAAATGGAATCCAAATAGTCCTCCGGCTACGTGCATCTCACGTCCTTCATGTTCTGCGTACGCACAAAACGCTTTCCTGAGCCCCGCCTGCTGAAAAAGGGAAGTGAGCTGGCAGGTGAGAAACACAAAATTAACTTCATGCCAGTTCCTCCTTAAAGACATCATTTCCCTCAAGTCATTACGTAAAATACCCCAAATAGGCCAGGCAACCCAATTATTGCCTTGGAATAAAGAGATCAATTATTGATTAATAAATATATCTTTTCTCTTGACTACAAGGTGTTTGAATTAGAGACTCTATGGAATGATTCCACTTGGACACTCAACTCCACCAAAGGGCTCAACATTTATATTTTAAAAAATTTTTAGGGCTTCCCTGGTGGCGCAGTGGTTGAGAGTCCGCCTGCCAATGCACGGGACACGGGTTCGTGCCCCGGTCCGGGAAGATCCCACATGCCGCGGAGCCGCTGGGCCCATGAGCCATGGCTGCTGAGCCTGCACGTCCGGAGCCTGTGCTCCACAATGGGAGAGGCCATAACAGTGAGAGGCCCGCGTACTGCAAAAAAAAAAAAAAAAAAAAAAAAAAAACTTTATTAGGTTGTGTTTATGTAATGGTAGACAGTACTTCACAAAGACTATTCCAGTCTTCAAGGAGCTTAGCTGCCATGGTTCTCAGCATAAATCTCTGTATTTCTTCACATCTAATCATATATTTAAAAAAGATATGAAATTATTTATGTGTGTTTAACCTGTTACATTCCAAGACTTTGGGAGGAGAAGTTTCCTGGATGACAAGATCTTTTTCAGAAAGTACTTAATTACACTCCATGTTGGATGGAAAGTACCATTGAGAGAAATGCCACCAAGAATGTTCAGGCCAATTATTTATGCTATGAAGGAACGCTATTTGGCGTACTGCATATTTACAGAAAGTTCTTCACTGGTGATGTAAAGGCGGGATTGCAAAATCGGCCCCCAGATGCTGGGCTCAGGCTTCAGGTCTGATGGAGGGGGAATATTATGGGTCAAATCCCTGTACTGAACTTAGTCGTGAAACCACACATACGTGGCACAGTTGAGATATTCTTTAAAAACAAAACAAAAAACCTCTGAACACCAAGCCCCGTGACACCTGGACAGTCTTCAGTTGCTCTGAGCCCCTCCCCTGGGTGTGCACCCCTGGCTCCGTGCCTCTCTGAGCTATCTCTTCATCTCCAGCTCATCTTTCATCAGCCCCTGTCAGTGGAATATCACAATTCCAGGTTGGGAAAACAATTCTGACAGGGTTAGGGAAATGAAAAAAGTTTCTGGTAATGGAAATCCCCTCCACTTTAAACCAATATTTTATTCATGTTTGGGAAATACCACTTTGTTGCTGTTTCCATTTTAATCTGCTTCAGCATTTCCTGTTTTAATTCAGAAACCAAATGTGTGACACGCCAGGAGGGTCCTGGGCCAATTCCAGATCAATAAAACCAGAGAGGAACAGCCAACTCACCAAAGATGCTGTTCTTGCCAGATGCTATGCAAAAATTTTAAAAGCGGATACAAGTTGCATAAGGTTATGGAACTCAGAGTTTCAGATATGACTGGTATAAACGTCAAGCAAAGAGAGTCAAGTCCTTTCTGTAATGGTCAGCCACATTTAAATGTGATCTGAGGAAGAAACATGAGTGAAGCATAGAAAAATATCTCGTTGATTATGTCACTTAAAAAATGAATTGCCTTTTGACGTACACATCTGATTTTCCTTTCCTTATTTCTTTCCCCGCTTTGATTGTCAGCCTTTCATTAGTATACCCCAAAATTCATTCTGTACTTCAGATTCTGTATTTCTGTAATAATGATAATCAAAGAGGATTTTGGAGATAGAAGGAAACTGAATCCAGCACTCGTTTATTTGGCACTTATTCTGAGGCACTAGGGTAACCCCATCTTACATACACATGACGTCAACGTGTAGATTTAATGACTGTCTGAACCGAGGTCACTCAGTCAGTTAGTATCAGAACCCGGCTTACAGGTATCTAGGACTCTTGAATCCAAAGCAATTCTTTCCCTCTGGGTCATGCTTGTTATTCCCCACACTTGCTGAGCCATATTGCACCCACAGATGATGTGCCAAAGAGACCACACGCTGTCTCCACTCAATACACAATTTGATATTCATTTCTGGAAAGTTTGTAAATAAATGAATAAATTGCCTAATTGCTAACCTGGACTAGGGACTAAACGAAATCTTAAAAAGAAAATTATGAACCACAAGCAATAAAAATGTTTTTTAAATGAAAACAAGGAAACATGGCCCATTGAACTCTTAATCAAAAAAAAAATCATCAAATCAAGTGACAATCTTTGTCTGCAAGCCACTATGGGGAAAAGGATGGAAGAGAAATCCTGATATGTTTGTGGTCTTAATGCAATTGATAAGTAGGCCCTCAAGTGATGACAATTTTCAAAGGCTCTTTAAGGGAAATAGAATGCCCTTTTCATACCCTTCTTTAGATTCGTAAAGACCCCCAGCTTCTGATGAAGAGTCACAATATCACCAGTAATACACCAAATGCATTTCTGCAGAATGAATGTGTCAATACTTGCATTTAACTTTCCAGGAGGGGTACTGAATTTTGTTATTAAACATCTTAAGCATTTCTTATATTTCTATTTATAAATTACTTTCCCAAATAACATATCATGTTTCTCTTATCATTTTTTTCAAAACTCAGCATTACCATCTCATTTTTTCTCATTTTCAACAGTTAAAATTAAGAAAAGTTCATCAGTGGCAGAGGTTCTGCAATCTGTAGCAACCCACAGAGCAGTCTGCTGAAACAAATTGCCCCCCTTTAGTATCCTGATGTGCACAGCAAGAAAAATAGAATCAACATGCACTTCTCTCAATGGCTTAAATAATTTATCAATTATCTAAAAGCTATTTTTTAACCCAAACCATATCTTCTACCATGCCTACTTTCCTTCTATCAGTTATATCTATTCAGAAATGCAAGCTCATGTTAATGTGTGTCCAATTATGAAAGGTAAATGAGTTACTAAAATCATCCTAATACATTTAAAGTCTAAGCAGAAAGTCTTTCTCTTTAATTATCCACAAAGATATTCCATTGATAGGCGTGGCTATTGAAGAATTTATTGAAGCATCAGAATACTCAGAACAAACTCATTGAATGCATCACAAATGACAGCAGTTTGGCAAAACATGGAGAATGGCAGTCAGATTTTGCCAATATAGATTTACCGTGGGGTTCCACATCTACATCTAACGACAGGGCAAGTTTCTGCAGATTAGTTTGAGGCATAGAAATGGGGAAAGAGAAGATGATGGTAATTAAATTATGTGACTGCTTTCTGTATGTCTTTGTCTTCAACTGTCTTCAAACCTTTGAGCTGGTGACTGAACCATCCAATCTGGACACCAGGAACACAGCTATTGTTGATCCCTACAACCACATCTTGAATTATGTCAACTAGCCTACAAGTGGCATAGCATAATCCATTAGGCATAATAAAAATGCTATTCTACCTTTAACTTTAGTAAAGTTAATTAACTCATTTTAATAATGATGTCTTGGCAAACCCAGATGAAAAAGTCTTATATTGATGCAGTCAACTACTTTTCTCCAGATAATCGCCATTTGGGCTGAGAAATTGAAAGCATGCCAACCTAAAATGCTTTTAAAGACTTCAATCAACATTCTCTCCAAAAATGAAGAAATAAGGAGCCAGAGGGCAGAACCATGGATCTCACACTCCATTCTTAACATTGCCCAGCAACTCATATTTATATTACTGGGACTTGTCCTCCAAATTTGACCTGGGGTTGGCCTCTGAATTTGTACAGCGAAAGGAAAGGACAGGGGCTTTATAGTCCTGGAAACTAGAAACAAACTGTCTTATTAAATTACCCATATTTGCAACCAAGCTTAAAATAACACAGATCTGCCAGCCTTCAGACCTAAGGTCTGCAGCTTTCTTTCAAATATAACAAAAGACCACTATCGTTTTTGCCCCCATTTATTTTATTTCTCTGACTCTTTATGAATTCCCGACAAATGGATAAAAGGTTTTAGTTCCTCTCTTAATTTGTTATAAAATCTTGTTTTAAAGCAAATGGATACTTCCCAGATAACAACGGGTAAAGATTTTCTTTTTAGAAGCAGTATTTGAATAGGTTCTACTAATTCACAGAAGAATTTTTAGTTATTAAAAAATCCCCAAAAACTAGGCATATATTTATTTTCAGGAATGAATTTTGAGGAAATTTTAAGTCTTTCGAATTATAAAATACAAAAGAGGTGTGGAGAGGTGAGGTTTCTCCATCTTCACCATAAGTAGATTTAGTCTGTTTGTATTACTGCATCACTCAAGACCTGGGTATATCAATAGTCTAACTGAATTGGGTCATTCAATTAAACAACATATAAAACATACATAGCTCGACAAATCTGTTCATTCCATATAAATATATCTTTATTCTGATTATTTTTGTTGAATCCATTACATTGATCTAGTTAATATCTCTTATTACAAGGAGAGTGAGATCAAAGCTACATAACACTGGAGGCTTTGTATTATGCTGTCCAGGGTGCTTGGTGACCTTAAGTGGTAGAGAGTACACCTTTACACCTTAGATAGTAAAGAGTACATTTAATGACCTCATTTTTGTACTTGAGAACTAAATCCCCTTGGATGAGGTCCAACGGAGATGAACCTTAAGACAAGTTCCATTTTATGAAAAGTATAATAAAAAATATATTAGAAAAAAACTAGGGCTAAAAATGTTATTAGTAGATGCTATATAATAAAATATTTTAACTGAATCACTTAATAATCACAATTATCTTAGTTATCTTGTAATAATTGAATTCTTCATAGAAATAAATATTTTGAACTGTGATTATGCTATTTGGCTCATATGTAGGAAATTACCCTCAAGTTTAAAAAAATCATCAATTTTTTAAGAATCTTTTGGTTTGTAAAAAATGTAATCTCCTATTAAGAAGCCTAGGAGGGGAGGATTTTTCCCATTTTACAATCCCTGTGTTTAAGTAAACTTCTCAAGCTCACACAGCTAGCAAGAAAGTCTTTCCCAAGTTGTAGCTGTGTCTCTGTACTTCTGAGATCTGTTCTCATGATTATTTTTAAGTTTGGGGATAACTTTTAATGATCCTAAGTGGTTTTCATTTCCATCTTTAGACATACAAACACTTCAGTGATAGACACCCATCAGAGGGGTTCACCCCCATCCCCACCCCCTACCCAAAGCCAGCTCCCCAGCTTGCTTACTTGGGGAAATTACCTACTTTATCTGTGTTTCAGATTCCTCCTCTATAAACTGAAGATAATAATAAAACCTACTTTCTATGATAGATGCAAAAATTAAACCGGATAACATATATTAAGAACATAGTAAGTCAGTAAGGATTTTCTCCATTAGCAATGGAGTAAATAGTCAACTTCAAATTTTTCCAACTTACTCCAATTTGTTCCTGGGCTAAGTAAGCCCCTTACAAAATGTGCTTTGCTTGCAGCACCTGCTAAGAGAAGTTACCCAAGGTTGACTTTGAGGTGTCCATTAGTTGATCCAGAAGTGGTAACTTTATTTAGGGACAGCCAACCCTTGAGGTGGGTTGGTGTCCAACGATGTAGTTTTGCAAGATCATAATGACATACTCTTTAGACCAACTGGACTCTGCAATTTTAATGAGGAAATGGGGGTGAATAAGACAATGGAGGAGTGGACTATTGGAGGTAAAATCATGGGTTTTCAAGTCAAAGAGACCCGCAATCAAATCTGGTTCTGGCCAACTGGGATCTTTGGGGAGATTGCTTCATTCAACTGCGACTCAGTTTCCTCTTTTGTTCCCACATCCCCTGCCCTTGTTCAAACCATTCATTGCCCACCCACCTGGTTTCCATGCCTCCTGCCTAAGTTCCCCCAAACCCACCATCCACGTGGTCACCAGGCTGGGGTTGCCAGCTAAAACAAACAAACAAAAAAACAGTTAAATTTGGGCTTCCCTGGTGGCGCAGTGGTTGAGAGTCCGCCTGCCGATACAGGGGACATGGGTTTGTGCCCTGGTCCAGGAAGATCCCACATGCCGCGGAGCGGCTGGGCCTGTGAGCCAGGGCCACTGAGCCTCCGCATCCGGAGCCTGTGCTCGGCAACGGGAGAGGTCACAACAATGCGAGGCCTGCGTACCGCAAAACAAAAAACAAAAAACAAAAAACAGTTAAATTTGAATTTCAGATAAACAACAAATAATGTTTTAGTATAGTTATGTTCCATGCCAAAACATTATTCTCTGTTACCTAAAATTCAGGATTAACTGGGCTTCCTGCTCTTTTGTTTTTTTTTTTAAGTTTAGCAACTGTACACCAGAGTCACTACCAAAACCATAAATCCCGCCATGGTATCCCCATCTTTAAATGGTCAAATGGCACCCTAAAATGAAGTGTTTGATTACAATATTAAGCCATTTTTAAATGTTTTCACAAGTCTTTTCATGATATAACTACTTTCGATCTCTCCAACATCATTTTCTACCACTTCCCACTGGGCTTCCTCTTCTTTTTTTTTTTTTCCCCTAAATCTGGCAACCACCTACCAGAGTTACTTACCAAAAACACAATCATATATACATACATATGTATCTAATGATGATAGAAATTTTCCAGAAAATGTTTTAGCAACGTTCAGCAAACAGTTGCCCTGTATTCATGCACAGAAGTCCTTCTGCATTTAGAAGTCTCTTTGTGTTATTCAGTCGTTCATTCAATAATCAGTTATTCAGTGACTATAAGGCATTATATAACATGTGGGTGAGACAGAATATGAATGTAGAGCAGAGATGAAGCCATTTCTGTGTTCAGCTGGGCCAACAGTCAAAGTACCCAGAGCGTACTTCCTTCTCTACCCAATTCCCCTTTTTTCCAACATGAGGTACTTTGGAGGAATTGCCCCTAGAAATGCCACAGCAGCATGCTGGTAGGAGATTGTCACTGAATTAAATTGTATTATATTGACTACTATTTATCATTTGAGAGTCATCAAAAAGGAGCATCATACAGAAAGTTCTTGTTGAATTGGGACACTCCGTGGGAACAGCTGGTAGAGAAGCATCAGTAAAGGATTCCTCAAGCTTTAATGCACACAAGGGACTGAGTCCAAGATAACAGATGTGCACTGACCTACACCGAAAAGAGTGGGGGGCAGCACGAGTTACTGGAGAGCTCTTGGTTTAGACTCTAGGAAGATTCCTGCAGGTCCAAAGCTGATAGAATGAGAGTTAAAGTCGCATGATCCCCGTCCTTGGGCAGAATGTATTCATTGGGAGTATCAATCTCCCCGACCCCAGTGTCACCAGCATTCATTTTTAGAGAAGTAAAACAGTCTGTGCTTACAAAGGGCCCCCCCTTTTGAGCCCTATTCTGAAGTACTCTTCCCCGGAGTGGTCTGTTATGAAATTTCATTATTCCTAGACACTGGTAGGTAGAGCTTCCTCTTCCATGGAGATTTGCATGAGGACCAGGACACTTTGGACAAATCAAGAGAACTGGTGGTGGCTATGCGTTTGTATTTCTCAATGAATGTGCAGTTCACATACAATATGTGTCCTATAGTTAGTGCCCTCCTGCACCCCCAGCCTCACTTACAATGTGACTAAGTTCGCTGCGGTCCTTCGTCCCACATGACTTCATTTCTGCTGCCCTGTCTTTCAGTGCCGCTGCCTGTTTCTGTCGTCGTCCGCAGACACTCCTGTCACTAGGCCAATTACCAGCATCTATTGAGCTTTTCCTCCTAATCCAATGGACTCCTTGTTCTTCACCGATGACAGTCTTAGAAGGTGACAGCCAAACTGGCCGTTAGCTTCTGACCTCTCTGTAGTCGATCTTATTATGGTAATTGCCAGGCTGGAAGGAGCAGACACCAGGCCAATTACACCTGTCCCTGTCCCAGTTCAGCCTGGGCTTAAATTACTCCGCGAAAGCATGGTTTGCCTTTACTGAACAACAACTTTTTCTCTATTCTTGTGAAATTTGGAGACAGACATTCCTAATTACGCTTGTCAGTGGGACATAATGACCCAGTATTTCTTTAAATGGCATCATTCTTTATCAGGGAAGTCGATGCACTCCATTAATAGATAACTTGACTGGGGTATTTTTAAGCAAACAAATCTTTAAAATGTGACTCTTTGATATATAAGCAAGCATAAACTGAAAACCACACAGCCGACCCTTCGTGGTTATTTTAATATTAATGCTATACATAGATGTATGTGCGTGTTGAATATTAATTAGTCTATAAATGTTTTATTTGTATGGACTTAAATCTATAAAACTATACATAGCTAATTCTATAAATGGATGCCCATGTGGCATATATACATAATTATATTAGAATATGTGTACATTACGGCTACATGAATTAGTTTTTTAACTGCATTATATAAAATATTAGGAGGAGGAGCCTTTTACATTCATTTGAAAATTAAATGTTGTTCTTGTTGAGCATTCTAGAAGACCAATGTATAATAATATGCCCCTATAAATCTAAATTGAAATTAACTACACAAATTCTTTTTATTCTAGTTAATTGTTAAAGAATGCCCTATTTACTTTCAAGTCTTATATTTCTAGAAGTGCTTACCTACTCATAAGAAATTACTCATGAAAAATAATTTAAGAAGGAAAAATATCAGAGTTCCCAACTGGTTTGGTAATTTGTGAGTTCTTATAGAAGTCTTTGAGGATGCACCTTGTTTGAAGCAAGTTCCTCCAAGCATAGAAATACCTGAGACCCTAGATCGAAAACTCCTCTGTCTTCAATCCCAGTGTCATTGTGGGTTCCCCCTTCAGTCTTTTTTTATTGGAAGTAGCCACTTAGGAGAGAGCAGGACTGGGCTCTATAGACAGACTGCTGCCTGGAATGGAACCGTTTATTCTGCATTTATTCTCTTCTCCATCATCCCCATGCGACGTTAAAGGCAGTGTCCTTCTCTGGACTCCAGAAGCTTAACCAGGATAATTTACGGTCTCCCCAGCTCATACCATAAAGTGTCTTCATTCATTTCGTTATTCCCGCTTTACTGAATCCGGCATTGCTTTTACATCTACTGGAGGTCTGCTTTCCCCCAACAAGCCATAGTCAAAGATGTAAGCTGCAGGGCTCTGTTCCAATAACCCCAGTACTGCTAATGAAATTGCTTCCTCTCTCTCAGCCTATTTCTTACACAGGGGTGATAATCACCACCAAAAAGAGGATGTTGTGAGATTTACAATTCTCAGCTGGTTGCTTCACAGGTAGTGGGAATTTAGCCAAGTTCATCTTCCAAGGGTGTGCGGTCAGCTTCCATGTTTACAAACTGTAGAAACCTTGAGCCAGTCACTGACGTTCTCCAAGTGTGAGTGCTCCACAAGATAATGTACACCAAGGTGTTAGCACTCTCTTGACTTGCCCCCCAAGATCTCATTGGTCCTTGAACTTTTCTTTCTTTTCTTTTCTCTTCCCTTTCATTCTTTCCAGGGATAACCAAGTCATAAATCTATACAATGAATAAGGACCACACATGGTCACATCATTGCATTTCAGTTTCTCTGGAGGAGTATTAAATTCTTCCTATTTCTCCTGATTGGTCTTGCTCATGTGATGCCTTGGTCATCTCCTCTTTTTCCACGGCTGAGACCTCCAATTTTGCAATTCCTGGCATCAGGGACTGACAGGCAATCCTCTCCTCCCTCTGAGATCATTTCCACTCAGAATGTCTTCATTGAAGGATCATATTGTCAGTCACTGGGGTTGATGCACTTGCAGTGGCTACTGTACGAGGTCCCTGATGGAACTCAAAGACACTGCAGGAAGTAACTGAGGTTCTGTCCCTGTGCTTTCCCTCAGAGTCTTCAAAAGTAAACTGGTACCCACCCAAGGAATCAGTTCCTTCAGAAATCCTCTTTGGTCTCTTTCCCCAGCAAAAATTTCCAGGGTCTTTTTTGTTGTTGTTAAAGTCCTAAGTTGTCTTACCTTGAAATGATAGAGACATCTTTCCAACTCCAATCAAACAACAATTTAGGAGAGTCTCTGCTTTGGGGTTTTTACACCAGTTGGCAGCAAATAGGGCTAACAACAGAGTTGCCTCAAAACCCTTTTGATAGTTGAGCCCAGAAAGCAGAGATTCTCTAGTGGAATGTGCCTCAGTCATCTGCAGCATTTGTGAAAGCCCAGGCTGTTGGTCCCCTTGGAGGTGCTGATTCCATAGGTCTGGGCTGGGGCCAGAGGATTTGCATTGCTAAGAAGTTCCCAAGTGATGCTTGTCCAGGAACCCATCTTTGAGAACGACTGAGACAAAGCATAAGGGGCGTTTGTGAACCCCTCTTCATCACAGTGTTTCTCAGCTGACCTTCCCCACTACCTTGGTGATTCATAAAGATCACTTCCTTGGTGAACATAAGGGAGGCCTTGAACCTTGTTGCTTCTAAAAAGGTTACTCCTTGGAGACTAATTGTTGCTGCTTTAAATGGCATTAGGTGAAGCCTGAGCCCTGGGGGTGTATATAGAAAGGAGGGAGAGGACAAGAAAAATTACAAAGTGTGCCTCCAATTTCATCCTTGGATAAGACCTCAGTGATAGCAACATCTACCCCAATCAAAGCTATTTTCTTAAACCCAGACTGAAATAAACACAAAGGATATGGAGAGAGGGGAAAAGTCTTTTTTTTTTTTAACCCAATAAAGCACACTATCTTTTTCTCTCTCTGTTAGATGAACAAAATGGGGTTGCCTGGCTTGAGCTCGTCATCTGTGTTTATCTCATCTGGTTGTCTCTAATTAGATTGCAGGCCCCTTTGGGCAGTAGCTGTGCAGTTGTAATCCGATTTTGTACAGTGCCTGGCACAGTCTCTTAACCATAAAGAGGGTGCTCGATAAATATTTATTGGCGATGGTTATCTCTAATTCCTCAGGAAGTCTAGGCAATTCTAGGCCACTCCACTTAGCTGAATGATAATGGAAATTGATAAACTATCATGGGGGAAACACGTGTAGTAAGGTTTTTCAAAACCAACCCACCATCAAATATTCAAAACGAGGATGTAGCCTTTAGTAGCCTATGGGCATTGAAGGTTGAACATATTACTTTGTGCCAAACTTGTAGGAGTGATCCAGTGTAGCACTGGAAGAGGTAAGCTTTATAAACCAATGAATCTTCTGGCACTTTCCTTAGGTGATGCCGAAGTTTGTAATATGGTTTTCTCTCCACCCACCACATTTTCTATTAAGTCACATAAATTGGTCTATAAAGTCAGTAATATTTTAATTATTGGCAAGTGTATTCATCAACCCCCAGACGGTTTTTCTTTGCTAAAAATCATGGAACTGACATCACTGGAAACATGATACACGTTTGGCTGATATAGTCTCTTCCATCTACAAAATGTTTCTAACCTCGACGGATAAAGCCTAACACAAGAAGTGAAGTAATTGGAGATACTTTTTCCCTACGTCTGAAAAAAAAAAAATTTACTCCGGAAATGCCTCCAAACACATATGTCTAATGAAAAGCACACTTACAGCCAGCAAAAGAGCAGGTGCTGTGTCATTTATAGGGGAGAATGAGACAAGAAATTCCAGGACACAGGAAAACCTGGAGAGGCTTTATTTCTAGGCGTGCTTAGGTACAAAGAGAAGGCTGTGCCTCGATGGGGTGCTAGGGAATCTAATAGCTGCATCGGGTAATGCACCGCTGGCCGCCCAGCCACTGGTGGTATTTGGCCGTCCTTCTCATACACTAATGACAAGAATTTGGGGAAACCATAGACTTTGTGAGCCTTTCCCCTACACTTCTGTGCAAATATGAGGTTAAAGAAATGCACTGTGTAAGAGGTAAAAGGGTGAGCAGCAGAGCCAGAAAACAAGGAGTTCAAGAAGAAAGCAGTGAGATTGCTCAACGGGAGCTTGTCCTTTGGGAGCACTGTTTGAAGAAGACGTAACCCATTGTTTCTTGCAGATGATTTCTTTGGAATTCTTTTCTTGGCTTCTGAGACTTGTTCACCTTGTGACCTTTAATATTTTCCTTGCTGCCTGGTTCTTTCGCCTTTGTGTCTCCCTCCTCTCTTCTGTACAGGGAGCTTCTGTTGATTGAAAAATGGATAGAAAATAGATGGATTCTGCAGCCACGCAGAGAATGAAGACACTTCACCCAGATCTCTCTCACCAGACCTAAGGTTAGAGCGTCTATCACCTTTCATCTATTCAGCACTGAGAAAGGTTGCCTCTTCATAGTTAGGGACATGATTTCGGGGATATTTTCTCTTGTTTTTGATCAGCAAAACATTTGGAGGATGAGCAGTATAGTACATTTGGAAGTGGAGAGTCAAATGTCCATTTCATGACTTACATGGGATTGGAATTTTGGCTTTCAGACGCTGCCTTCAGTTTCTTGGAATTGGAGTTTCACATGCTAGAGGCTGAACTGCACTTTCCCTGGTATTTCCTACCGTATGAAAAAAGGAAATAAAATCTGAGAATTTGTGTGTGTGTCACTGAAGATGACCAGAGAAAATGATGTGGGGAGTGATGTTTAGGGACTAGAAGAATATAGTTTCCTTCAAAGAAACTGCCCAGTGTTCAGAAACATCATTTCCAATGGGAACCCTTCTCAATGGAATGAATTCCATGCTGCTGAACAGGATGCCACGGTGCTGATCATGGTCCTTAATCAATTCTATCTCCTTCTACTTGTCTCTGATTCTTAGTTGTCCCTTCTATATAATAAGCAATTTTGGGGAAATGACGGGTCCGACAGTTCAGAAAAGTAGTCCATGTTCATCAAGGTGCCCCACAGGAAAGATTCTGGTCCAAAGGTGTGTTTTAACCCCAGGGTCCCTGCTGACTAGCTGTGTAAATGTGGTCTTGAGCAAGTGTGTCTTTTCTCTAAGCCCCAGTTTCCTCATCTTAAAAATGGGGATAATGATCGTTATCTACCTGAATGTTTACTGAGGGGATTAACGAAGAAGATGCTGCTCGTAGGGTGCTTGGCACAAAGTAAGGGCTAAGTAGTAACTCTCAGGCATCCTCCTGCTGCTGTCATCAGGACTACGTTTACTCCAGGATCCCAGAAGCACATTATCAGAGAGTATTGTTAGTCGCAAGGGATTAAGAGCACAGCATGTGGCCAGACTGCTGAGGGTGGGTCTCATCTTGGTCACTGAGATTACCACACAATGCCTGGCATTAAATTCACAATCCCCATTACTATATTGGTCTCTTATCTCTAAAGGTTCTGTTGCCCTTGGGCTGAAGTCCCGGGCTTGGGTAATTTTCTTTTCACCTTTATGCTTTTCTGTGCATTCCAAATTTTCTACGATGAGTAGAAATGACTTTTAAAACAGAAAAAAAAAAAAAGCCCTTTTCTTGTGTGTTTTAAATATAATATCAAGATAAGTGTAGGGGATTAAGAGATACAAACTACTATGTATAAACTGCAGCCATCACTTTGTAATAACTTTAAATGTAGTATAATCTATAAAAATATTGAATCACTATGTTGTACACCCGAAACTAAAATAATGTAGTAAATCAACTATACTTAAATTTTTTTAAAAAAGAGATAATGAATGTAAAGTATTTAGCACAGTTCTTGGCATATAATAAACAATAAATATTGGCTATCATTATTTTCCAGAAAAAAACTATATACTATCAACCAGATCTTAGACTAACCATTCACGGATGCATAAACTGCTATCTTATGGACATGAATCATTTCTTTGTTCAGAGTAAGTTTGCTTCATCCTCATTCAAATTGTTATAATGGGGAGCGAGATTGCCTTTATGAATCAGCCTGTCAGACATCCGTGGAAACATTCTGAAGACTCCAGGTTTCAAACTGTTTTCTCCCGGCAACCTGAAATTTCTCCCCAGAGCTTGATTGCTATAGGGTAAGACCTTGTGACACAGACGAAGACAAACAAGTTTCTGGGATAGTCCACAGGGGGAAACTTTTAAAACTGTGAGTTCAGCAGGGACACAAAGAGACTCTGGGAAGGATGTGGTGACTGCAGAGACAACTGACCCTATTTGTTGCAGGGGCAAGCTCCTCTTCCCGCTACAGAGGCAGGAAAAAGGCCTCCAATAATGCCTTTCCTCGCTCCAGATTATTAACTACAATGGTGGCTTCTTAGACAAGAAGGAAAAAAAAGCATTAGGAAGATAGCCAGAAAGAAAACATTTTCAAGAGGATGAGGGAAGGAGTGTGGAGGGAATATATAACCCAGTAAAATGGAAGAGAAACAATTTCCTGTGATACTTATGAATAAGGAAGATAGTCATATGAATTTATACACATACAACACTGCAGTTTATTAAAAATGTTACGCTTATCAAGGCTTATCAAAGTTTCTCACTAACATGTGACTACAGGCAAAGAAAAGTGACCACGTGTGACCCTTGTGTGCATCGGGAGGCCCATGGCAAGAGAAGGAGGAACAGGCATAGCCTGTACTAGACCCCAGAAAGCTTGAAGTTTCTTTCAAGACCTGGGATTTTGTCTGAAAACGATATTGATTTCTCATTGCTCTAGGATAAAAGAACGGGACCAAACCCTGGTTGTCTAATTCTTGGGCCCACGATCTCTCTAATTTATCACACTGCCTCTGCTTTATGGCTGCAACACTCTGAAGAAATCCCATCCTTTGTTCTACTAAACACTTGACTCCACAGTTGCTAGCAATTATGAAAAAGGATGTTAGTGTCCCAGGTGGAAAAAGTAGGACTGTAGGTGGTAACACCCTCCTGAGTGGATAGGGAGATAAATATAAATAGTTCTGAGAAGGAAATTGGGAGGACTGGCATCTTCCTGGGGCACGTATGCCAGCTGGGACTGAAAACCTGCCAGGAATAATCAGACAGTGATCACTCCCCAATTCTGCTGACTCAGGTAGGAACAAATGATAAAGTCATTAAAGATCTACAGTACACCTAGTGGGACTTTGAAGTTCAGGTCAGGAAACAGAGACCTGAAGGCACAGGTAGTATCTTTGTTTGTCTTTCATCACAGAGCCTGACCTCAGAAGCGAAGCTAGTTTTTAACCATCAGTTAAATCAGATGGTAGAGCAATAATCAACATTTTGTTTTCTAAATTAAGCCCTTCTAACTTACTAAAATAAAAAATTCCAATATATGGTAAGAGGGTCCTTTCCCATGTTAATGTTATGGTTTGATGATAGCTTTCTGACTGGCAAGCGGAGTTTATTTTACAAAGGACAGGTGGGAAATGCCTTGCCAGTGACTCAGAGATGCCATCCCCAAACAAATTTAAATTGAATTTGAGGAGTAGACACTAAGAAATCCAGAAAAAAACAAAACAAAACAAAACAGATTTTATGGACAATATGACTGATTTGGATTAAAAAAACAACAACAAAGTGGAAAAGATGCTTCTAAAGAGATAATTATCATAGGAAGATTGTCAGGAACAGTATATGAATATGATATGTAGAATCAGAAAACAAAGTCAATATGGGTTTTTTGTTTTTTCAAATGGAAACTAAATGATATTACTTGTTTAAAAGGAAACTATCTACCAGAAAGAAAAGCATGGTGAGTTTATACATGATGAAGGTGTATACTTGTGTGGAAATTTACCACCTGGAAAGTGAAAGCATCATGAAGGCCATTGAGATTAGGATTCAAAATTATAGAAATACTATCATTGAGGGAGAATAATAGAGGCAACTCAGATCAATGAAGGCCCTGTATCATGTTTTCTTTATTTTATTTTTAATTATGAGATCTTTGAAACATATGTAAGTGTATAAAATAAAGAAATCCTTTTAACCTATCACCCAAATGAAAAAGTTATTAACATTTTGCATGTTTGCATTAGCTTTCATTCTTAATTATTTTCTTTTTAATTTTCTTTAGTTTTTTTAGATGAAAAAATTATAAGCAATAGCAAAAGCCCCACATACCATGCATTTTCGTCTCTCTAAGTAGAAATAATCACAACAGAGGGCTATCTGTTCCGTTCTTTTGATTATTACCCAGGTGTAAATTCACAAACAGTACACTACATGGTTTACTAGGTTAAAAAACTTATCTGAAAGCATCCCATCATATATATCTTTTTACAAAACTTGCTTTTTTTCACTTGACATAGTATATTTTACAACTATCCCTATTTATTCACATAGATCTAATGTAGTTATTTTAACCCTGTGTAGTAGTGCAAAGCAAAGCTTCCACCACTGATGGACAATCGGTGTTTCCACTTTTTTATCTGCTATTACTTATAATTCTGTTACATACAAGATTTTACATATCTCCTCTGCACATTCCTAGAATTTTTCTTTGGGAGAAAACCAGCAGTAGAATTTGAGGTAAAAAAAAAAAAATACACCTCTTCCATTTAACTACATAACAGAATTGTTCTCCAAAGTGGTTTCACTAATGTACGTTACATGAAAACCTTTTTTTACCACATACTCAGTAATACTTGGAGTCCTCAGATGTCTACAGGGTTGCCAAGGTAGTGTGTGTGTGAAAGAGCATCGTGTCGTTTTAGTTTATATTTTTCTGGTTAATATAGAGGTTGAGCATCTTTTCACGTGTTTATTGCCCTTCCCTCTATGTTTACTCAGCTTCCTTCATCTTTTTTTTTTTTTTTTTTGCGGTATGCGGGCCTCTCACTGTTGTGGCCTCCCCCGTTGCGGAGCACAGCCTCCGGACGCGCAGGCTCAGCGGCCATGGCTCACGGGCCCAGCCGCTCCGTGGCATATGGGATCCTCCCAGACTGGGGCACGAACCCGTATCCCCTGCATCGGCAGGCGGACTCTCAACCACTTGCGCCACCAGGGAGGCCCAGCTTCCCTCATCTTTAAATCATTGCTTATATTTTTAAGTTGGTCGCATGTAGAATGTTCCAAATGTTTCCATATTTTAAAATTTTCTTTGCTTGTTGAGTCTTGCTTGAGAAATTGTTCCTTCACAAAATATCATAAACATTTCCTAACCTAAGTTTTAAAAAAGCTTTGTTTTTCATATTTAGGTCTTTATATATGAAGTGGAGATTTTGCATCTATTTGGAGAGTTGATTATCCCAGAACTAGTTATTATTGATAAATAGTCTATCCATTCGTCAATAGTTTTTAATGGCTTTTGGGTCATATACCCAATATATATATATTCGTATGTATGTTATATATAGGTTATATACATATATGTTATATATAAGCTGTAACTTTTATATGTTGCCTTTATATATATATATATACATATATATTACATATATGCGTGTGTGTGTATATATATGCACACACTGGTTCTGGCATCTCTTCTTTTTTACATTGATTGTTAGTCTTTTTCTTATTTTTAACCTTTAACCATCTGAAATTAATCATTATTCCTGTTATTGCTGCTGCTATGTTGTTGTTATCTTATGGTATTTTTATTATCATTATTGGCTTTATACAGTCAATGCTTATTTAAATTTACCCATCCAACCACCTATTTCTTTGATCAAAACTACTTACTGCATGCCAACCCACAGCTACTTTTTCAGTTAAATCTCCTCCCCAAATCATTCTTAATAGGTCTTCCAGGTGAGGCTGCATACAGTCTCTTAGCCAGAGAAAGTCCTTTTCCCCCCCACTCTTGAATAATCCAACAGCTGGATATAGAATTTTCAACTGACAGTAATGTTCCCTCAACTTGACCAAGAGTTCATTCTATTGTTTCTGGACTGGTGTTTTAAGATGTTTGCTGTTAGTACAATTGTCCCTTTTTTAGAGAAGTCTTTTCCTTCAAATTGCTTTTAAAATCTGTTTTTTTAGTGTTCTACAGCTTAACCTGTAGATAGCTATAGGGGCATTTTATGTGTCCTTCTGGAAATTGATGTGTTCCTTTATTCTAACAATTTGTACCTCCCATCACTTTTGAAAAATCATCAGCCATTACCTGCTTTAATGTTTCCTCTTCTCCATTCTCTACTCTTGCTGTTTGAACTGTTTTCCTATAGACGTATGTCCAAGTTTTTCTCTTCTCAGGTCTCAACTTCTTAAGATTTTCTAACTCTTTATGCTACATTCTAGGTGATTTATTTATAATTTATTCTCTTCCAGTTATTTCCTTTCTTCAGCTGCATCTAAGTCACTGTTCATTGTGCCTATTGGGCATTCATTTCTATGATGGTATATTTTGTTTTTCATTGCAAAATTCGATTTGGTTCTTCTTCCAATCTGCTTCTCTCCTTCAGTAACTTTCCTTTCCTTGTGCTTTCTTGTCTTCTTTGCTCTCTCCCCCTTTTCACTTTATGTATTTCTCTTTCTAGTTTGGACTCTTAGTCTCAGAGAATTGAATTAACCATATGTCTCAGATAATGCTAATAGCAGCTGCTGCGTGCTTGGGCTCCTGGGAAGCAGACAGTGACAGTCACAGGGCAAGTGCTGTGAGCTTACCCCACACTCCTGTGAGGCGGGGACTGTGGTGAACGGTCACTGAGAAATGAGGCACAGAGTGATGAAGAAACTTGCCTGACCAAAGTGACCTAGTCGATTAAGATGTAAATGAGGCCCTTGGGCTCCAAAGCCTGGGCACATCCTACTATGTTTCAGTGCCTTCATTCACGACCTGCTGTCATATTCCCTTCACAAATCAGCCTGTTTCTATTTTATTTTTTTATTTTTTCTATCTTAATTCTCACTCCTGTTCCTCTCTGTATACATAAATGGTATTGTGTTAGAGAGATCACATTCATCTTATAATAGTTTTTAGTTCAACACTCTTTTTAAGGTCTATCAGTGTTAGTATATATGCCTCTACTTCATGTCTTTAACCTGCCTAATGACCCATCTCTTTAAAAATTTTTGTTTTAGAGTCTCTTTCGGATTTGACTTTACTATGTCAAGTTCTGGGGGTAAAGAGGTAATAGTCTTGGTTGTTGAATGTGTAGACCCCTGACTGTGATGGATTTGTTCTTTGTGTCTCTTTCAACATTCGATTGTGAGCTCATCTTCAGGATTTCGTTCTGTGCTAAATCCCTACTGCCTGGATGAGGGAAGGTTCCTCTGGAGCTATGTTGGGTTTGATTCTTCCACATGTTCCACGAATTCCTCCACTGGCTTTGGACCAATTTTATGTTAATTTCTCCACTGGAAATGCAAACTCCAACCCTATTTCAGGAATAAGACCAGCATTCTGATTTCTTATCAGAGAACTTGGCTCTGTCTAGGAACCAACAAGAAATAAGATTTTTTTTTTGTCTCCGACGTTGGTGAGGAGATTTTTTTTCTAGTCCCCCTTTGCTATGTGTGTAGCCCTTCATAAATCTGGTTTTAAAACTGGGGTTTCTGTTATAACTCCCTCTTTACAAGGTCTTATCTGCCATTTAGGCATGGGCAGTAAAACCCAGTCCCGAGGCAGTGACCAGAGCCAAACTCCTCACCTCTCAAGTTGCTCAAAGAGCTCTTACAGTACTCACATCTGGCCCCTAGGGAAGCCCTCTTTCCTGTAAGCTCAGCTGACGTCTTTAAAATAATGTGTTACATTTCATTTAGCATTTCTCAATATTGTAACTGGAATGTTAGTCTATTAACACAGACCGTCATGTTGCAAAAAGAAACCCCCCTCCCCTGAATCACCTGTTCTTTCTGCCTGAGCTACAGAGGCTTCAAACTAGCTCTGCCCCCTCAAACCACCATTTTCAGGGTATAATTACTTATCATCTAATTCAGTCACAACATTTGCAGGGCAAATTTTATGATTCTTATTTGACCAATGATGCAACTTAGTCTAACAATGATTTCTTAGTGAAGAGATCTACCCAAAGTTATACCAATGCTAAGGGAAGCAGCCTGACCTCACAGCCAGGTCCTGATTCTAGGACACTTAGGGCCCCCCAGCCTCTTTCTCAGTACTAAGCATCGCTGTACCTGAGCTGTTTCAACTCCTGAATCTCATTAGAGTCCCTCTTACTTCAGGTCCTTCCAACCCTATTCCCACTCCCTCTGCTTGTAACACTCTCTCCATTTTCTTTTTTTTTTTTTTTTTTTGCGGTATGCGGGCCTCTCACTGTTGTGGCTTCCCCCGTTGCGGAGCACAGGCTCCGGACGCGCAGGCTCCGGACGCGCAGGCTCAGCAGCCATGGCTCACGGGCCCAGCCGCTCCGCGGCATATGGGATCCTCCCAGACCGGGGCACGAACCCGTATCCCCTGCATCGGCAGGCAGACTCTCAACCACTTGCGCCACCAGGGAGGCCCTCCATTTTCTTGATTATTAGTTGACTTTCCACACAAGTTTTTGTTTAATCATATGCAGCCTTGTGCTTTTTTAACAGTCTTCTGCCAGGACTCCTCATCTGGATGAGGACTGCCCACAACTTTTGCACAATGCCAGGGAAGAATTCAATGATTACTGCTTGGTTGATTGATAGATTCTTCCCCTAGCTGCCTTTTAACCTTTATCCATAAGAGTTCCCTATAAAACAAAAACGCCATGTATTGTCTTATGTCAGAATAGTTTTACATTTCTATTCTTGCCATATTACAATATACTAGTACCTTGTATTATTGGATATGTCAGGATCTGGGGCCTTGAAACATACCACTTATCATTATTATGCTTATATTTATATTTGGAAATCAAGAACTATGTATTTTTCCTCAATGCTTGTAATTTAGGGTAAAAGAAAAGGATGGTTTTCTGACAACTAATCATAGCTGCAATTAAGGTATCTACTCTGAGTTTACTCTCAATTTTGCCAACTCCTGGAACAGACAATTCTTGACTTTCTTTTATAAACTTCTTGTCCTGGTGTCCTTTGACAGTATCTTACATCTCACTGGAGTGTAAATCATAGGTGAAACGTCTCATTTCATTAGTCACTGCTTTTCTATTAGTTTATATAAGACTTTTATTTGTGCTAAGTGCTTTAATCCTTTGGGGCTTTACTTGCTCTCTTTCACAAAAGCCCCATGAACTAGATAACAAAGTTTATCAACCTTTTATAGATAATAAAAATAGTAAACTATTCATGTACCATCAAATTGCAATTAGAACTCACAGCTCCCAAAGCCTGTCCATTGTTCAATTTGTTATACTTTTATGCTATATGTGTTTTCTCCTTTTTGATCGCCTTTTTGTTATCAGTATATTATTTAAGGTTGTAATCTCCTCCCAAACAGTAACTAAAACATACATTCAAGAAATGCAGTGGAGTTTATTAAATAAAAGTCACTACTAAATCTCTAAAACAGGTATAATTTAAAAGTAATATTGGAATGTTGATTATTTCAGGAAGTTGATATCCTGAAATTCTATGTAATATAATTGAGCTGTAACAGAATTTACTCATAGGCATTTCAAATGATGCAGAACATAAGGTCTGAGCTAGTTTATTCTCTGCTTTGGTATATGCAAAAAATCTTGAAATTTAGCTCGTTTATTCTCTGCTTTGGAATATGAAAAAATCACCTGAAACTGCCATCATACCTGACACATTCTTGCTCATAGTATGGGCCAAATATCATCTGATTGATTGGCATACCAAATATAGGTACTACAAATATAGATAACTGTGTGAATGTTAAAAGGATGTTTCTAGTTAATTGCTCAACTTCAGTTGAACAGTGACAATCATACATTAACTTAAAAACTATTTTAAGATAATGCACAATTTGTAGACAGCTATCTAATTTAAGTTACCTGATCACTGAATCTTAACTCTCAAATGGGTCCTTGGTTTCCCATTTTGTGTCGCTTTTAAAAATTCCTTTCACTACCAAGACTTAATGGAGAATCTCATGATGTTTTGATCTGTGGAAGATTTACAAGAAATGCTCAGAAACACCTGTGTTCACACACACACACACACACACACACACACACACCCTCAATTCATCATTGTCTAATGATTGCCTCCAAGCAATTCTCTTACCCAAGAACTAATAGCATTAGTGTGTCAGGAGGAACTCATATCTTCACAAAACAGCTATGTTGCCTCCAGAATTTTAATTTAAAAAAAGTAGTCTTTGTGATTATGTGCATATTCAACAGGTGACATTAGAAAATGTGAAGCACTTTCGCCAAGAAAGTCCTTTGCAGTAAGTCCCTTGATTTTTTCCAGCTGCAAAAACACAAATGTTGTTCTGACTTGTCCGCATGTTGAGAAGCGTCCTTTGGTACTTGTTCCAGCTGGGATTTTAACTTGCAACATTGAGCTGCTGAATCAGGTGACTTGATCTAGAACAGTGCCGCCCCATAGAAGCAGAATGCTAGCCTCAAATGTGAGGAACGTGTGCGATTTAAAATTTTCTAGTATCTACATTTAAAAAGAAAAAAAAAAGAAATATGACACTAGTTTCAATAATACATTATATTTAATACAATATAGCCAAAATATTATCAGCTCAACATGCAATAAATATAAAAATAATTGAAATATCTTCCATACTCTGTCTATGAAATCTTGCATGTAATAGAAATGTAAAACACATATCAGTTCGGACCAGCCACATTTCAAGTGTTCAGTAGCCACCTTATGGTATTGGATATCTCAGATCTAGAGCTTCTCTTATCATCCTTCTAAATAGCAGCCACCAAAAGCACTCTTGGATTAAGATTGGCTTTGTATTTAATTTACCAACAGTTCGCATTGCAAAAAGATGCCCAGCCGTGAATCAATCTCAATACCAAACCAAAAGGTAAAAAATAAAAAATGAAAAGAAACAAAAGAAAAAGAAAAATCTAGTCTCTCAGTTTGGTTTCAGTAGTAAGGCTTAATCTTCCGTGCTAGCAAAAATACTTGGTTAAAAGGATAGCCATCAAACCGTAATCATCAAATCACATTCCATCATTTCCTTCCCTCTCAAGCCAGTAAACAACAACAACAAAACCTAAGTTGTCTCATAACCATGGCCTGGGTGTTTCCATATTGCTATAGAGACACATGTCAACAACTTAAATGATAGCCACACAGGAAAAATGGGAAAGAGTTGAGTGTGGCCCCTCTGTCTCAGCATCCAAGGGCAGAGATTGAGAACCCATGCCATGCACAAATGCAGAAATCATAATTGGAAGGTGGATGGAATTTACTGCAGTCCATGTGTTTTACTTTCCATCCTCTTCTGCATGGAAGCATTGCTCCCCCAATACACCTAACACGCAATACAAGATTCTGTGCAGGGAAAAATACTTCCTGATTTCATGCTCCACAGCATTAAGATTGATAGGTCTGTAATTTTACCCAAAGTACAGCAACCACAAATGTTCTTCTTTTTCACACATAAATATTTAATCCCTGTTAAAAACATGCTATGCTACATGCCAGAGTAATATCTTAGTGTTGTGGGTTTCACAGATTAATTGTAAATTGACAGGATTGCAGTATAGCCCAGCTCATTAGCTTGTGGATATAAGACATCACCAAGAAAACCTGTTTTCTATACTCCTGAGCAAGGAGAAAATGAAAAACTTTGAAACAGAAGTATTTGGGAGGTTGTGAATAGACACAGATTTGGGGTGTGGTACAGTTTTCACACAAGTGGGTAGCTTTATCTGATTTGAGTTAAAGTCTTAGACAAGTAATTTATCTTCACTCATCTCATCTCTCTAAACATATAAGAAAGACAAGAGAAAGAGGAATTGGAGAAAGAAATTGGAATAGAAACTTTTGAGTTAAAAAATCGGTCATACCCAATTGGAGATCTAATAAAATGACATGGTGGAATTTGGTTTGTTCCTGTTGTTTTTGTACTTGTACTGCTTTAGGAAAAAGCCCATTAGCTACTCTTCCTTGAGTGGCAATACATCTATTTGTTGTCCATTCTGATGAAAAGCAGAAGTATAGTCTCAGATATTTTTGTAATATTAAAAAATGACCATAGTGTGCCCATACTTTCTTGAATAATGCAATAGTGCAATGCATAATGTTTAGGTGAAACTGTAGGTGATTTTAATTATATCTAAGCCTTTGATCCTTTTCATCTTAGTACAAGAGATGAAAACAAAACCAACTTTCATAGAGAAAGATGTCTTGATAAGTCTGAACTCAGAGTTGAGATACTTGGTTTGACAAAGGATTAGTCTCTGATTAGAAATGTATTTTGTGAAAACAGAACTGAAATTAGGATTGTTCTAGAAATAAGAGCAAACATTTATATAAGCACATGCATCAGGTACTGATTATTCTAAGTGCTTTGCATTATATTGGCTTTGATTCTTACAACAACCATCTGATGTAGGTACCCTTTTTTTCTTTTAGAGATTAGAAAATGTAGGCACAGAGAGGTTAAGTAATTTGTTCAAGGTCACTCAGCTTGAAAGTTGGAGCTGGGGTATAACATCTAGGCAGACTGGAACCAGAGCCTGACCCCAGCTATCTCTGTAATGTGTGAGCAACATGCCCGTGGGTGGGCAGAACTGTGTTTCCACAAAGTTCTGACACTTAACATCCTATTGGACTTTAAAGTAACTTCCCCAATTTCTGTCAATATAGAACCCCCCCCAAAAAAACCCATAATTTTCAAGAGGCCCTAATTAAGTGCAGATATTATCAGAAAAACATAAAACCTATCATAGCTTACTTAGTAGCACAAAATGTTTGGCTGCTTTGATGACAAACAATTTTTTAAAAATCCCTTAGCTATAAGGGATAGAATGGTGAAGAAACTGAACACAGGACAGATAAGAATTCCAGAAAAATATGAAATCAACATGAGGATATCTGAGAAGAAAAGGATAAAGAAGAAATACAGCATGTAAGCAGAGTTAAGATCTGTCATCTATATATTTAGCCAAACCCAGAAAGGAATTAAAAACTCAAACCTAATGAACATTAAACAAAAAGTGAAAGATAACTTAATCTAAGCATCTCAGTTTTGCATTTCTCAATTTTTTATTCAGCAGATATTATAATATAATCATGGCAAACTTTGAACATATATAGACAAAGCTCTGTTCCAAACATTGTGTTTGGATTATTTTATGGAATCCTCACATAAATCCTGTGCAAAACAGAGTATCATTATTCCCATTTTAGAGATGAGAAAACTGAAGCACTTGATTTTATCACACTCTAAATTTTATAGAGCATGCAAGATGACTTTCTTAAGGTAAAACTTAGTAGACTCATCGAGTAAATAATAATGAAATTAAGTTGAGATCATTCAGATCTCCCATTTCTCTTCAATCCATCCAAAATTTGTTGCCTTTATGCAAGGACCATTAACCTGCCCTTTTGACTATAGTATGATTTTAAAAATAAAGAATCCATATGTATATGTATAGCTGATTCACTTTGTTATAAAGCAGGAAATAACACACCATTGTAAAGCAATTATATTCCAATAAAGATGTTAAAAAAAAGACAGGACAAAAATAAAAAAAAAATCCCTGAATACAGTACATTTAATATTACTATATGAATAAATGCCATTATTCCATTCAAAAATCTTTTTTAAATTTAAAAAATTAAAAAATAAAGAATCCTTATATCAGAAAGTTTTATGGGATTGGAGAGGGGTAGGAGACATTTTTATATGTTTTGTCTTTCTACTATCCACTTTCTCCTTCCCCCTCCTTAAAAACTGACCAAAAGTCGGAAAGCACTTAAAAAGTTTTACTTTAAAATGGAGTGTGAGAGTTAATTACCATTGAACACCCTGCAATTGGTTCATGTGGGTGATCACAGACCACTTCACAGAATCTAATGCAGAGATAGATGCCCCCTCAGGCTCAGGGGGTGGGGATCACCTTGCAGTTCCTGCTCAAATAAGAGTTTTGAGGAGGAAGAAACTTCCCTTTTAAGTTTCGCTTCCTATGGAAATTAACTCCGAGTCTCCTTGAAAAATACTACTATTGCAACTCAGGATTAATTTTTTATAGACCAGCATGTTAGGATGTATCATCAATGGCTCTTAATCTTCTTGGTGTCATAGAGAAGACAGAGAGAAAGCTCATGGAATTTAAGAAAAATCACCTCCTCAAAAAGGCACATATATACACATATGCAAATTTCAGGACTTTTTTAGATGAAGGCTATCTGTGCTATGTCCTCTGTAAAATATCATATACACAGATCAAAACCCATTGAGTTAAACCAAAGGCTAGGCTAGGAGGTACTAAATGTAAGGGGGTGGGGAGGTATCTTTGGAACATCTAAATTCATGGAACAGGAGTGTTCCTCACTCCTAGTTGGATGTTGGATCATATCATGAGAAACGTTGAGTTTTAAAACCTCCTAGAACAATGGAGAGGAATTCTCCTTCAAGCACTTCACCACCGGCCGACTCTTCATTTTGTGATGAAACATCCTTTTTCAGTGACTCTCTCTCTTAGGAATATAGACAAGAGAATGAATCACGTTCACCAGTAATAGAAGTGGAAAGGGATGTTGCTAATTAAGAACAGGGTAATTCAAACTTCTCCTTAGCCCTGGGGAGGAATACCCAGGTGTGCTGAGATAGATATGCCTCGAAAAAGAAAAAGAGACGCCGTATAGTACACGCACCGCACTAGGCCTTCTTTCGTGAATTGATTTTCCCGCTGGGTGACATCTTGGCAATTTCTGTTACCCAACCAATGATATAACTAAGTAGATGAAGCTGAAAGCTGGGTCAGATAAAAAAAGAATGTTTAATCTAACAAAAGCAGCCTCAGTCTTCGCCATGAAGGGAAGCAGATTTAACAAGCAGTAGCAGATTAAATAGGAAGCTGAAACAGGGGAGAAAAATCATATTAAACCATTAAAAAATGAAGATAGTAGGATGTCACAATGCCAATTATTTGGAGCAAAAGCACAACACTACCGTAGAACTTTCAACAATAAGATAAATTATATCTGCTTTAGATGTACAAAAATAGTCTTTTGTTCTCTGTATATATTTTAATTTAAATGCTATTGTTTAATTAATAGACTGTAACTTCCTGCGTTACAGAAAAGCGTGTAAGGTCATATGAGTATTTTAGGCCTCGGAGTCACTTTTGAATCTCAAAAGCCGGGACAACCAATGGAACATAAGTCCATATTTGACTTACCTGGGTTTTTTTTTTTTTTTTTTCGGTACGCGGGCCTCTCACTGCTGTGGCCTCTCCCATTGAGGAGCACAGGCTTTGGACGCGCAGGCTCAGCGGCCATGGCTTATGGGCCCAGCCGCTCCGCGGCATGTGGGATCTTCCCGGACCGGGGCATGAACCCGTGTCCCCTGCATCGGCAGGCGGACTCTCAACCACTGCGCCACCAGGGAAGCCCTACCTGGGGTATTTTTTAAAATTCAGATTCTTAGGCCTCACTGAACCTGTTGAATCAGAAACATAAGGAGAAAGCTTGGGAATCTGCATTTTAACAACCTCCTAGTAATAAACCTACTAAAATATGAGAACTATTCATTCACACCCTTACTTGGAATGCTTACTCCTGCACTATTCGGAGTCCCTACGTTCACCCCACTCTTCACCCTACTGACAGCCCAGAGTGTAGCCAAGAGCACAGGTGAGGGGGGCCAGAACAGGGAGGGGGCGGGGAGAGCTCTTCCTCCCCGAATCTCACTACAGCTACGTCCACTTAACAAGATGCTCCATCCTGACACCCCAGCCCAGCTCCCACACTCTCACAGCAGTGCTGCATCTCACCCCCAACGTGGAAACGCCCAGATAAAGACACCAAAACAGAAAGGATGTTTTATGTCCAGAGACCCACCCATCTCTCCTCCACAAAGGCAGGCAAATGTCTACCACACCGATGTGGAAAAAGGAAAAGGGAAGGAGCAGCATCGTAGAAATAGATCTTTTGAAAATCCCTTTCTGTTTCACCATGATTAAGACTATAGTCAAATTCCCAAGGGAAGGAAAAAAAGACTGCTGGGAGGCAACAGGATAGAAAAGAACAGAAAAAACAAGAAATCCAAGCCTGTCCACTCTGAATAAAGAGGTGGCCTTAGAAGACAAGCTTGACCAGGAAGGGCCATCAGGGGTTCCATTGGGAAGAGGTCCCATCCTGCCCCACCCCCAATTTCTTGCTTCACACTGCAAGCCCTCAGTTCCTGCTAATCCCATTGCACCCTCACCATGCTGCACGCTTCAGCTGGCAAAGTGACTTGGAAGAATCTGGAGACCGTCCAGCTCATTGCTCAGTGGGGAGTGGCAGGTTCAGAGTGGGCAGAAGCCTTCGATCAGGGTGGAAATATCCTGCTGTCACCAGAGGAATTCTGTGCCTTTTTTTGTAAAGCCCCTCCCACTATCAGGATCCTAGAATTCCTAGAATTCTAGAATTAGTATTGTCACAGATCAGATGCAATCTGCGTTTTCAAGTCTTTGGTTAACCCGAAATAGAGCCATCATTGATTCCTTCACCCATTTAAATTACCTCTGTGAAATGAGTATCAGTTTTCTGAAGAATCGAACTGCTTTATTGTGACCAATTTTTACGTGTCCAGCTGCCTCTAAACTCAGAGGTTAGTGGAGGTGTCATGCAAACCAGTGGGCTTTGGAGGCAAAGAAATCTGAGTTTCAATCAGAGTCTTGCCATGTACTAACTGCATGATTTAGAACAAGTTATTTAGTCTCACCAAGC
This sequence comes from Mesoplodon densirostris, assembly GCF_025265405.1. NCBI lineage: Eukaryota > Metazoa > Chordata > Mammalia > Artiodactyla > Ziphiidae > Mesoplodon > Mesoplodon densirostris. The sequence continues at coordinate 161,630,742 of NC_082664.1, read as the reverse complement.
TTAGGTTTTCACATCCATAAAATGAGGATGATAATATCTATCTGGCATGGGTTCTTTTGAGCATTTAATTGAACTCTTCTGTGTAGACTCTGCCACAGCGGGGCAGACCCACAGGCAAACAAGCAGTTATGTTACCATGTGCCCAGTACTCTGATGGGGGCTGGGGGTGAATACAGAGCTACAGGACGTAGTGAGGAAGGTGGAGCGTGGGTGGGAGAAGTGGGTGAGCAGGGTCCAAAGGTACAAACTTCCTGTTATAAGATGAATACGTCCCAGGGAATGTATGTACAGATGGTGACTATAGTTAACAGTACTGTATTGTATATTTGACAGTTGCAGAGACGAGATCTTAAAGTTCTCATCCCAAGAAAAAAATGGACCGATGTGTGACTGTGGATGTTTACTAAACTTATTCCGGTAATCATTTTGCAATATGTCCAAACATCAAATCATTATGCTCTACACCTAAAACTAGCACAATGTGAGATGTCAATTATATCTCAAAGGAATAAAAGAGCTACAGGGACATGTGGAAGAAAAACCTCAATTGTTCTTCAAAAGAAGGAATGTACAGGGAAGACTTCGCAGAGGTGAGGGCGTCTAAAAAAGAAGTCTGCATTAGGAAGGAGGGATGGGTCCAGGGAAGAGCAGAGAGGACATCAGAACATGGCAGGGAGGCAAGTCAGAACAGGGCACAGGGGTGGCTGGCAAGGGATCAGCAGACAGGAGGAGAGAGGTCAGGGGTGAGGGTGGAGTGAGTGGGCGGGAGGAGACTGAGTTCCAGATGGCGGAGAGGTGAGAAGCATTCGGATCCAGGGGGGCATTTCCCACCAGGCTGAGTTAGGTTCATGTCCTGAAGACAATGAGAAGCCATGGAATGGTGACACCACCAGACTCTCCATTTAGGAGGGTGGCTCTATAGTAACGATCAGCTGTCCCATAAAGTATCTGGCACATAGCAGCTTCCATTAAGTGATGGATGGTATTATTTCTAAAATCGTTTGGCCTCTTATTGATTAGAAAAACCCATGTGTTCTGTTTAGCGGGTATTTGTCATGTGAGTTCTTTCTCACTGAGGTATTATGTGTGTTGTTTTTAACTTGTCATAAATTACGTTATTGGCCTCCTACCCATCGACAGGAACGGTGGAAGCAATTCTGCATAATATAACAATTTAACGTGGGAAAGACAGCTCTCCAACTATTGATGTTCTTCAAACACACCCAGGATTGAATGCACGTGGTTTCTGGTTCTTGTAAGTCTACCATTGTAAGAACCCCCTGCAATTCAGATTGGTATTTTAAATACTTGACTGTTTTCAGTAACAGCCAGGAGAACTGACTGATCACCCTCATTACTCACTATTGTAACTTAAACTTGTCCCTTCCTTCTGCCATTCACAGATGGAGTAAAACCTCAGGCGTAAGCCTTAAGCAGAACAAACCCACAGGCACCCAAGTGCAGGTGGAAACTGAAGGCTGAGAAATTCCAAAGCTATTTTCTTGTCTTCTTGCGATGCTGGGCAGTTTTGCTTTTGAGTCAAAACAGAATCACTTTGGGCTGTAACCTTTTTTAAAATGTTGAGTCTGAAATTGAAATCCATCTACAGGGTACCGCTCATAGTACACACAGGGGAGAAGTGTGCTTAGGGCATTTATTTTGTCCAGTAAAGTTCTTAAGGGATGGGTTTGCGTCATTGAGCATCTTGTTCCTTGGGGAAATGTTTGAGGATCATCTATTAGCTTGGAAACATTAGTCACAAACTAGAATCACCCCAAGAGAGACATATGTGAGTCACTGACTAACTCCAATAGATAAGCCAGCATATCAACGGGGTCCTACCTGTTTCCTGGTGAATCACTCTGCAGTGAAGTAACTGCTTGTTTGAAAAGACCGCAACGCTCAAGAATCACCCCTTCCCCCTACCCGCACCTATTGTTATTAATTTGCACAGGTCTGCCTCAATTTTTCAACCCGTCAGTGTTCCAATACCAACCAGAAAGTTATACTGAAAATTCCCATTTTCTTTTTTTTCTTTTTTTTAGTTTTTATTTGAGTATAGTTGCTTTACAATGTTGTGTTAGTGTCCACTGCACAGCAAAGTGAATCAGCTATATGTATACATATATCCCCTCCTTTTTGGATTTCCTTCCCATTTAGGTCACCACAGAGCATTGAGTAGAGTTCCCTCTTCTATACGGTAAGTTCTCATTAGTTATCTATTTTAGACATAGTATCAATAGTGTATATATGTCAATCCCCATCTCCCAATTCATCCCACCCACCTTTCCCCCCTTGGTATCCATACGTTTGTTCTCTACTTCTGTGTCTCTATTTCTGCTTTGCCAATAAGATCATCTAAACCATTTTTTTAGATTCCACATATATGTGTTAATATACGTTATTAGATTTTCTCTTTCAGACTTACTTTACTCTGTATGACAGACTCTAGGTCCATCCATGTCTCTACAAATTACCCAATTTCATTCCTTTTTATGACTGAGTAATATTCCATTGTATATATGTACCACATCTTCTTTATCCATTCCTCTGTTGATGGACATTTTGGCGGTCCAGTGGTTAAGACTCTGCACTTCCAATGCAGGGGATGTGGGTTCAATCCCTGGTCCAGGAACTAAGATCCCACATGCTGCATGGTGCAGCTAAAAGATTAAAATAAGAGAGAAAGAGAGAAAATATTCCCATTTTCTGTTTCCTTTTTTTCTTTCTCTTACTTTGGTTACTCTTTGAGAGTAGCCATGTTATTCATATGCATTTTGCAAATATGTAGCAAATGCTTTTTAAACATTTAGCACTGTGTTAAGTAACATGGATATAACAGGCCATTGTAAATTATTTTCTGAATAAGACAAAGAGACCTATGCACATTGAAAATATCTAAAGAGATAAGAAAAGATTTGTGGGTTGTTTTGTTCACTCTCTTATTATTATATAGTTTCCTATATTAATTTTTTTGGCTAATAAGAATATTACCATTAGTGATGATGATGATACTAATAATATTTAAGGGGTGCTTTCAATGTCTCATGAATGCTTCACATTTACTGTGTTGTTTCATCCTCCCAACTAATCTATGAAGTAGTTGGTATTATTAGCTGCAGTTTACGGATGAGGAAACTACAATGTTGAGAAATGAAATCACTTGTTCAAGGCCACACAGTTAAAAAGTGTTGGAGCCACTGACTTCCAGACTCCAGGTTATGTTCTCTTAACCTTTACGCTGTGCCACGATAAATGTAAAAATAAATGAAATGTGTAAACCTGACTCAAAAAGAGAAAATTCTAGCTGTAGAGAGAAACATTTATATATAAAATATTGAATAATGATATGAAAAAATACAAGAGCCACCAAAAAGCAGATGCCCAGTGAATAGCAGAGTCATTAAAAATTCAAAGGGAGGCACGATTCCAGCAAACTGGAGAGGTCCGGGAATGTTTATGGCTTCGGAGACCTTGAGTTGCCTGGACGAGGATGAAAAGCGTGGAGGATACTGCAGACGATGCAGGAAAGGGCGCCGAGCAGGAGAAAGAATACGGGTAGAGAAGGGGAAATAAAGTAAGAATGAGGTTAGCTGGGGTCAGGCTATAACAGGCGTCCAATGTCAGGGCGTTTGCCTTTAGCCAATGGGGAGCCTGAGCGGACACCAAAAGTGGCTTTCTGGTGTCACTGAAAGACCACGGGCTTCAGAGTCAAAGGTCATCAACCCCAGATACCACCGTGTGACCTCAGGCAATTCACTTCATCTTTCTACCCTTCAGTTTCTGTAAAATGGAAATTAAATTAAAGGATTCACCTTGTAAGGTATTTTCTAGATTAGAGATCATTTGCATGCAGCATAGAACAATGTACTTGGAATGTGGTAGCTTTCCAATAAACAACAGCTATCTTTATCCTAGTTTTAAGAAATTTGCACAATGATGTTTCCATTGCCTAAAATAGTTTTGATCTTGCTTATAATTTCCCTCAGGCAGAGATTTGTATTAATTGCCAAAGATAATGTTTCATTATTTTTCTCTAAACATGAATTGATTTTTTTCTAATAAATGTGTAATAATTTGTTCATAATCCCATTGTTCTAATATTAACATTTTGGTGGGTTTTCTTTGATTGGTTTTCCCCGAGTGTGATATTCTTTTATTTACCAGATCATGATATATATCTATATATACATATATATAGAGAGAATGATATAGATATATCTCCATTATTTCTTATTTATGTGTTACTTTTGCTAAACAATATTACAAAGATTGATCATTTATTTTATCAGACTCTATTCCAATACTTTTTATCTGTTTTCCAAAAGTAAAGTTTCACTCACAAGTTAGAGATTTTTCCATATTAATGCAAAAAACACTTTTAAAAAATTCTATTAAAGTCCAATTCATTGTTCTATTCCTGAAAGGAAATTTCTAGACTAACAAGGTACAATTCCTGCCCTCACCCTCACAGAGCTTCCTAGGGCAGAAAATATAAGGTTATAAATGGTATAAAATGATGCAGCACAGGATCTGAATGCAATTTCAGCGGGTCTCCAAAGCTATTTTTGCCCCACGTTGCGCACTTTTGGATGTCTTGCAGGAAGCATCCCTGGGTTTTCTTAAGTGAGGGTTCCTACTCAACTGGATGGATAAATCCACGTGAATATGTGACCAGTGTTACCTTACTCTAGAGTCTTTCTTCGCCCAGGAGAAAATGTGTGCGCTTTTCCACTCATCCACTTCGCCTGTCATTTCTGGTCATTCAAGTGAACATCCTGCGAAAGAAAGCAAGGCTTTGAAAACAGAACAGAGTTCTTTTTTGGGTGATATACCACATTGACAGAAATATACTCCAGAGAAATTGAATGAAGCTTTTTTTGGTTCCTGGCACAGCTTCTTTAGTGCATCAGTAAGTGAAAAATGAGCAGGAAAACTCCTGACAGTAGAAAAGGGGCAGGAGAGCCTTCGCCTCCAAGCCAGTGATTAGATTCTACTGTACAAACAGGGAACCGTCTATGAACTCCTCACCTTTGAAAGGTAAACACCGAGAAGGAAATACTCCTCCCACGTGCTTTGAAGCATTCACCTTGTAAAAGGAAAAAGGACCTCTTTAAAGAGTTCTTCATGCAGAGAGAAGAGGAAGTCCTTTGAAGTCCAGGATAATTTTGGGTCACCACGAAACCAACTGTGCTTCTATCTACAAGCCATCCTGACCTTTGGGACCCACGACAATAGAACCACAACCGGGTTATTTCTTTGTCAGTGTGAGCGAAACCAGAAAATAAAAATCTCCAGGAAAGATACAAAAACTATAACCACCCAAGAGGCAGCTCTCTATACCCTCTCCCAGCTCCCTCTCATTCCTTAGCTAAAAAATAAACTATCCACCGTGGAGAGAGTAATCAATACGTTGAGATGTTTTTCTCATATAAAAAAAGTATTGTATGATAGAAAAGATATACCTTTGTGGATTTAAGGGATCTAGATAATGTAACATGTCTTGACTTTCGATTAATTTAGTCCTCAAAGTCAGGACCCGACCCAAGAGTTAAGTACCCCTCTGATTTAAATTTAAATAGTAAATTAAATAACCTATTGAAAGATCTCTAGGAAGAGCTCCGTAAAGACAGCTGGAAAATTCCTGGGGGGATGGACCACTTGGGAAATCTTCTATTGATCCTTCTATTTGTCCAAATGGTTCTCAGGACCAGAGCTCCAAAGCCTATGTAGTTAATTCAATCTTTGATACTATCTCTCCTTCAGAGATTCTAAGCCACAGTGTATGGTCACCTTTCCTTTGCCCACTCACAGGAAGGAGAAGAGCGTCTTAAACCACCTCAAAGATCTATGCATGGGTTTAGATGCTTTGCACCAGAAACTGTGAAACAGAAATTTTAGAGAAATGGAAAAGCTAAATATATGTATTTTAATTTCACATCATTATACAGCTACTGCTCTTGCTAGAGAGGGTAAGTTTTATTTTGACAAAGTATCCGTGCAGCCCCCAGTCCTCTCCAGCTTCTGAATGTCTGTGGCACTGCCAGTGGCTTTGTTGGCACTGAGATAAGGGGGACAAGGTCATGGAATTATTTGCCTCAGGGGCCAGAAAGCTTTGACTTGTGTGAAGCGATTATCAACACACAGTGCACCTCCTCATCCTGTCTAGGAGTCACCCAGTGTCACGGGGATGGCAATCAAAATGGGCAAATAGAACCAAATTAGACATGACATTTTTTATCATACCATAGGGGTTTAGGACTTTATAAGTCTATGATCATTCAATAAGTATCGTCTCTATTTTTAAAAATACCAAGCACTGTATGTAAATAAGTCAGGAGATATATGTAGCCTCTTGTTTGAGGACTTCAGAGAAAAATTCTCAAAATCTTCCTTAATGGTCAGTATGGCTTCAAATGATGTGGGTCACTTTTCTTATATCCTATTTCTAGGGAGAGTATCCTAAATCCATACAAGGTGGTCATAGGACGAATAAAAGTACACACTTTAGTTAGCAGATAGGACTTAGATCATTCCATCTCAAGATGTTGTTCAGGTTGTAGATATAAAGAGGTTCAAGAAGAGTTTTTTTTTAAAACAAATTCCACAAATATTTGGGATTGATTATATGCCAGGCACTATCTTTTCACTCGTGGAAATTACAGATTAGGAGTTCAGCTGAAAATATGGATGATCAATTCATAAAGGTTTACACAAGTTATGTGAGAAATACTCCATGGATATTTTCTGAGACTTTGAGAGTAATAGAGGGATTTAATGAAGAAGCTATTGTTCAAAATACTGACAGTGTGAGAGATGGAATACCAGCTAAATGGAGTAATGGTTTAGTCCTACGTGACATTCTTATTAGTCTGTTTTATCTCTTACATCCAATTGTATTCCTACTGTTAAGAATTTAAATCTTTATTTCTCACCTTTATATAGTGTCTTCTCTCATCTGAGCCCCATAACATCTTTGGGGATAGCTATGTATACCCACATTTTACAAATGAGGGAACTGAGTCTCATAAATGCGTAACAATTTTCTCAGAGTAAAAGTAGCTAATAATTTGTAGAAATAAAACTTTAGTCCAGTTAATCCAAATTCAAATCCTATCAATTCTCCTTTATATGCATTCCCCAAATGACAACTAGATCATATTCCAATACTTTGTTTTGGAATTTAAATCTGAATTTAATCTCTACAGAAACAATATTATAAATGACAGCTAAGTCCCTGTTTAGTTCAGGAAATTTATCCTGTAAATTTATACACTTTATCCTGTAAAATGAAAATGAATCATTGTAAGCTTGTTAGGCAGAATTCTGGGATCTGGAAATAAGAGACTTGTGATGACAGCCCTTCAAACTACCAGAGGTATTTGCATTTTTACAAAAGATACTTAGTATGCCAGAATAAAGCTGTAATTGGTGAAATTACATGTAATATTTCGGAAGGAGGTGGAAAGCAAACAGCTGGTGTGGGGAGAAGATAGTTTAGGGCTTACTTAGAAATCTACCACCAAGGTCACTTCCACTTAAGATACTCCTGATTTTTGTAGCTTCTTTTCTTCCACCACTTAAAAAAAAAAAAGTGAATTGCAAAATATAACACATATATAGAAAACACACAAAATACAAATATACAACTCAATGAATTACCATAAATTGAAAAACCGTGTAAACTTTTTAATTTGTTGCTAAATGCTATAAGTTTTCCTCTAAATTCCAATTGGCTCCATCCCACAAACTTATCTTGTGTTTTCATTTGAATTCAATTCAAAACATCTATTTTCTTTTTGATTACTCCATTGACTTGGAGGACAATATTAAGTAGATCTATCTTGTTGCTTTATTGATGATGAATTATCTCCATTTTTGTCTGAAAATATGTTTTACTCCTGAAAGATATTTTCAGAGGGTACAGATGCCTGGGTTGCCAGTTATATTCTTTTCAGCACTTTAAATATATCATTCTATTGTCTTTTGGGTTTTTTTTCTATTGAGAACTCAGTTGTCAATCTAATTGTTATTCTTTTAAAGGCAACCTGTCTCCTTTTTGTCCCCTCTGGCTGCGACTGGCTGTAAGATTTTTATGATATACCTAAGTGAGGTTTTCTTTTTAGTTATCTTGCTTGAAGTTCATAGGGCTTCTTGAATCTTCATCATGATCCTTTGTATCTTTTTTCAGCTGTATCTTACCACTATTTAACCTAAAAATAAGTTGCTGTTAAAACCATATATGAGCATTTTCAGATACTTTAGTTCGAGTCTAGAATTTTTATTTGAATTCTTGCTACATTTCCCAGTTTTCTATCAAAGTTCTCAATTATCTTTTATCTCTTTGAACAAAGAAGGTAAAGCTCCACTAAGGTCTACCTTTCAACACTCCACTATCTGCAGCACCCACGGTTTATTTCTGTTATCTGATATCTTTGCTGGTTTTCCTTCATGTTGTCTTATCTCCTCATGTTCGGATTGTTCTAGAAAAAACTTAAGACCAAGATTGATGTCATCTTCCTCCAGAAAGGATCTATTTGTTCGAGTCTGAAAGATGCCCAGAAGAACTAATACTCCAGGAAACTCTTAATCTGATATTGTGGACTGAGATGGTACAAAGCTGAGCTTCTCTGGTTATAGAACCTACTCCTGATTCATCCATATTCCCAGGATGCAGCCCTCAGGATCTTCACTAGAGTAAGAGTTGTTCACAGGTGTCCATATCTGTTCATCAATTCCTGTTTCTGAGCCTCGCAAGACTGTCAAAAGTGCTACCTGCTCCCTTGATATTTGGGAGAGAAAGAAGGGAAAACAGTAGGGTTAAAAACAACCCCTGATATTGAGGTGATTACCCTAAATTTTCATCCTCCCCCAAATCCTGGCTTAGTAATCCATCTCCTATTTCTTTCTCCAGTGCATTCAAGCAGACTTTTAAAACTGTTTTTTCCAACTAGCAGGGGGGTTGGTTTGAACTATTTCTCATTAGCAGGAGAAAAAAATAACCCTTTTCATACTTGCCTTTGTCTTTTTTTTTTCAGTTGTTGCTATGGCAGTGGGGACTAAGAACATTGGCAAACTAAGTTTGCGGCTGGGAGTGAACAATTGTAGGAATACGGTATCATTTATAATTTGAATGTGTGCTGTTTGGAACCTTCCCAAATAATTGAAGTCAGAGATACTTCTTACTTTATCTTAATTTAAATAAAATAGGTCAACCCAAGCTCAAGATTGCTCTTTCTGAAGTCCCAGTAACTCCTCTGAGAGACCTATTGAGCCCTTCCTTAAACGACTTAACACTGTATTTTAATTGTATTGTGTCTATAAGTACTTACTCCTTGAGTAATTTGCAAGGTACTTTAGGAGTGAGACTATATCCTAAAATTTTTTCTATCTCCTTCTGGTACTTAAGACCATCCATGTTATTAAAATGATAGGCACTCTTTTAAAAATTCACTCAATGAGGCTTGAATACCCTCCCTGGCTCTCAGGAAGAATCCCAAGCTGACTTTGTTGCCTTTCAAGATCTTCATGTCTGCCAGCCCCACCCTCTTCACCTCCATCACAGACCTGCTTTCCCAGTACCTAGAAGCAGAGAGTCTCTGTTCTAATCCTACTGAACTGCCATGCCAGGAGTTCCCAAACTCACTACATTCTCACAGTTATCTTTGTAAATTTGACTCCCTCTGCCTAGAATCTCTTTCTGTCTGTCCTACTCTTTCTCTTCCTGTCACTTTCCCTAACACCTACGAATTCCAGCTCAGCCATGAGAACTCAGTTTAGACACTACCTCCTCTGGGAAGCTTCCCTGATTTATTGGAGTAAATGCATATTGTAGGTGTTCCGTCTTACTCACCCCTATTACAGTGCTTCCAGCACTGTATTATAATAATCTCTTTATCCGTATGTCTCCTGCGCTTGACTATAAATTTCTCAAGGGGCATATAAATTCATTGTTGATATATTTACTGTTTTCTCAGGTCCTAGATTCTCAATAAACATTGAGTAAGTGACTCAATAGAGTAATAGATGGAATGAATTAATATAGGCTGAATTAATAGTCAATTGTTGAAAATTACACAAATGACAGATTGTAACAATATATGAACCAATGTTTTAAAATATGTTGTCAGACCTCAACTGGCCATGATTTTTTTTAAAAAATGTATACATGTCAAGGAAAATACTTGAAGAAGAGAAAAAGGTAAATGCAAGTCCATCTTTAAAAGAAGGAAAAAGAAATATTGGTCAGCTTAAAACACAGTGCCAGGGAAGTTACTAAGATAAATCATCAAAATGATCAATTTGCAATCACCTAGGAGAACATAACGGACTGGGTAGCAACCACCATGGCTTTTAGAGGAACAAATCATGGCAAACCAATTTAATTTCCTTCTATGATAGAGTGACAGGCCTTGTAGATAAAAAGGATGCAATAGATGTAATCTCTCTAGACTTCTGTAAGCCTTTGATTCTGTCCTACCTGACATTCTCATCAACAAACTGGGGAGATCTAATCTAAACCACACAACTATTCAGTGGGTGCACAGCTGACTGGACAGAGGCATCCAGACAGCATTCGTCAGTGGCTTAACATTAACCCAGGAGAACAGTATTAGCAATAAGCCTTGCTGTGGGACCCAGGATCATTTGAAATTTTTACAGTTAAAATGAAAGGTAAAATTATAAATGTAGACAGGTAAAATTATAAATATAGACATGTATGTAACAAAGAATATGTTTACACAGGAACTTCTGCAAATGTATTTGGAGTGAAAAGAACGTTTCTGCATAGAATTACTTGACATAGAACACATGGATCAGCAAAAAAATAAATACTTTGTGAGTGACCTATCTTCAAACTAAAGAGATTGCTTTAGATATGAATTAATTATAGTCCCAAATCTGTAACAGTAACTGCAGGTGTTATAACCCTACCACCACCACTGCCTATATTGCTTTCCCAAGTGATATCTCTGCTAATCAGTACCCTGATGTCTGCTTCTATCATCTGTTTGTTCTGTGTCTCCGTGGACTGCTGGTTCCATCTTTTATTCCTTTTCTCAGATTCCACAGCTGTTAAAATGATCATTTCAGCCCAATCTTTCTTCTTCTTGTTCTGTCTCATGATATCTGACCACTTGGTCTATCCATGTTTTCCTCCCTTGCCCAATATCTGGAAGGTGCAGGTAAATGAAATACAGGGAGTGGAAACTCATGGTAATAAAGAAGATTGGGAACAACACTGAGAGATGAGGTGATCATCAGAGTCATCTAGGATTTTTTTAAAGGACAGTTTCAGTAGGTTTGGGGGTGGGTCCTGAAAAGTGACGGTTGAGAGAGTGGGCTAGATGGAGTAGGCAACTGAAAAGAATGAGCAGAAAATAGAATAATGTTAGGAATCCCATTTTTGAATTAAGACAAGAACTGGCCAGCCACCATCATCAAAAAGACAAGCAGGGCCTCCCTGGTGGCGCAGTGGTTGAGAGTCCGCCTGCCGATGCAGGGGATACGGGTTCGTGCCCCGGTCTGGGAGGATCCCATATGCCGCGGAGCGGCTGGGCCCGTGAGCCATGGCCGCTGGGCCTGCGCATCCGGAGCCTGTGCTCCGCAACGGGAGAGGCCACAACAGTGAGAGGCCCGCATACCGCAAAAAGAAAAAAAAAAAAAAGACAAGCAATAACAAACATTGGCATGGAAGTGGAGAAAAGGGAATGCTTGTGTATTGTTGGTGGGAATGTAAATTGGTGCAGTCACTATGGCAAACAGTATGGAGATTCCTCAAAAAAATTAAAAACAGAACTACCCTATGATCCAGCAATTCCACTTCTGGGAATATATCCAAAGGATACAAAAACATTAACTTGAAAAGGTATCTGCACCCCTTGTTCATAGCAGCACTATTTACAATAGCCAAGATATGGAAACAGTCTAAGTGTCCATCTATGGATGAATGGATAAAGAAGTTGTGATATATATACATACAATGGAATTTTATTTAGTCATAATTGGGGGACAGATGACCTTCACACCTAGTCCCCAAATTCCTGTTCATTGCACTTAAATTGAAATTATCTTGTCAAAATTGATTCTATTGGGTAGAGTTCTCTGTGTTATTTATTGAATTTGGTGAGTCTTGTTTTCTTCCCTACCACTCCCCCTTTTTTAAAAATTACTTTGCTTAAAAAAATAAAATTAAAAGGATTTTACACATTTTCTGAGTTGACAGAAGTATCCACTTTGTTTCCAATATCCCTAACAAGAATAAGCTTTTAAAAACTTAAGAAGGAACATGATTAAGATCTTTCTTGTCTTGGTACAAGTTTCTCTGATATTGAAGTTTCCAAAATCTTGGATACAAACAGATTTCCTGAGTAGGGAGTTTCCACATCCTGTCCTCTGGTGGCCTTTCTGTCTGGGTGAGACTACACCAACATTCAGAGAGGACGGTCCTTTAGGGGAGCGTGAAAGGCCTCCCAGCAGCTGTACTGCCACTATTTTTATGCAAACTCATGGACTAGAGATAAGGAGAGGTCTGCTCTCCTCTCTGGGGAAAGAATCTTCACTCTAAAATGGCCAATTAGATTGAACGTCCCTTCTGGAGAGAACAAACTAACAACTAAATGGAATTTATATTATGTAAAGAAGAACAAGTTAGATTTTGTTGAAGATAACTTCGGAATTCATTTATAGGCCTCTTTCTTCCTGGAAATAGTTGAGCAAGACTCCAGAAGTAAATATTTCAGGTACTGATAGAACATAAGACCCAAAATAGAGAATTGGGGTTTTATTGAGAAAGTACAAGCCAAAAATATTTTTAAAGCACTCTGTCCTAGATATCTAATCAATATCTCAGTTGGTAGCATGACAGGAGAAAAAGGGGGTGGGTGGGTAATTCATTCAGATCTTCAATTTGCTTTGTACATATAGATTATAGTAGATGGTCCTAATTGTATTTGTGATAGGCTTAGTCATTTGTGAGTTACAACATTTCACCCACATACTTTACGTTAATGAATTGTCACACTATTCCTATAAAGATACTAGAAGTGATATTATTCTTCCCATTTCACAGGCAAGGAGACTGGGATCCATCATCAACACAAGGTCACCTAATTGAATATTGGGTGAAATGTACCTGAACCCAGACCTGTGCTTCCTAAGAGAGAACTCTCCTATATCATAACACATTTTATAACTGTTGATATATGTTGAATATAAGTTCTCTGTAAAGGTTATAAATATCACTCTCATGAGGCTGCTTGTAAATCCTAAATGTGCATTGGTAATGAATTTGATATTTATACGCTCTTAACAATATAAATTTGAGGGTGTGGGAAAAAAGTGGCTCTCTGTCCTTCAATTAGATGACTCAACAAACCCATGGCTGGTAAAGTCTGAGCAAGTGAGGCCTTGAGATGGTGAAAAGGTGAGATGGGGCCTGAGGAGTTATGTAGATAAAGCCAGTAATCTGGAATTACTACCTATGAATTAACCTGCTTTGGAGAAAGAATTATGTTTCAAGTTGTAAAATATGGTGACAGTTTTACTCAAAGTGGCCTTTAAGTAGTCCAGTTGAATTCAATTCACTTTATAGACCTGAGTTAATTCATTTTAAACACATTCCACAATAAAGTGTTATTGTACCATTTTGCTCCAAGGAAAACTGAGTTTCAAAAAAGTTAAGTAGATTAAAATATAATGTAAAGAACTGGATTTTAAAATGTATGAATTATAGTTATTAATTGGTAACAGTATTCAAAAGACAGAAGCAAATTTTAACTCTTGGCTTAAACTTTGGTTAAAGACACAAAGAAATTCTAACCTCAAAATATAACTAAGGAAACTATCTAATGAGGCTTCTTTTTCTTCACTTTATAAAAGAGGGGTGGGGACCTAACTTGGAGAAGAAAGAGGAAATAGCAGATATTGATGATGAAGAGTAGATGAAGGAAAGAGATGGTAAAGCAATGTTAGTGGTCGCCATTGAATTTCACACATTCAAAATTGACCAGAAAAATCTAGGTTAAAGACAGGAAGTTTAAAACCTACCATCACCTTTGAATGCACTTTGATATTTTAAATTTCTTCTCCATCTTTGACATCCTCCCTGGTGCTTCCTTGGAATGCTGGCCACACTGGTAAAGCTTGGAGACATCTACTGATTGCAAACTCAGCTCATTGCTTGGACCCAAACAGAAAACAGAGCATTGGAATGGTGAGAGGTACCAGAAAAAGGTGTTATAAAAATGCAAGTGTATTTTACTGATGAGAAAGGAGGAAACAAGAAACGGGTGAAAAGAAAAACTGAAAAGAGGTCAGGCTCTTGATAGAAGGGAGAAAAAAATGTTAAGCAGGAGACTGCAGGGAGGATGCTGTCAGTATTTTAAAGATTAAAGAAAAATAAAATTAAGGATACGAACTTGCAACTAGTAGATAAACAAGTTCTGGAGCTCTAATGCACAACAAGACAATACTGTAACTATAAACTTCAAAGTTGCTAAGAGAAGAAATCTTAATTGTTCTCACCACAAAAAAAAGAAATGATAGGTGATGGAGGTGTTAGCCAATGCTAAGGTGGTAATCATGTTGCAACATATAAATGTACCAAATCAACATACCATACACCTTAACTTACACAATGTTGTATGCCAATTATGTCTCAATTTAAAAAAAGAAGGAACATCATTTGGTCAAGAATCAATGAGGTTGTGAGAAAGAGGCAGGAATGCCTTAACAAAACACTCATAATCACTAACAAGAATTTACTCAATGTCCAGCTCTGCACTGAGCCTTCTCCGTGCATTACCTCCATTCAATCTTCACCAGAATCCCATGTTTTTACAGCTTTGGTGCTGAGGAAAAAGAGGCCCAGAAGAATCACACAGCTATCCCAGAAGCACACAGCCACTCAACAGAAAACCCCTTCTGGAGGAAAAGGAGTAAAAATAGATAATAAGCATAGCTAAAATTTATTGAATGCTACTACGTGCCAAGCATCATTCTAAACATTTGATTGGTCTCATCTCATTTAGTACAACAACTTTATGAGGCAGCCACTATTTTATCAATGAAGAGACTGAGGCACAGAGAGGGTGAGTTGCCCATGGTCTCCCAGCTGATGTACAGCTGAACCAGGGTTTACCCTGACTGAAGGCCCTTAAAATAGTTTTTGCTACAATACCAACCTCACAGACCTGTGAGTATCTCAGTGATTTGACATATGTAAAATGTTTAGAAATGTGCCTAGCACATAATAAGCATTGAATAAATATTAACTAATTGTATTATTATGAGTAAGATCATACTCTGCTGCCTCTTCAAAATGCAGAATACAAAGCCGGTGATGAATAAAACCAGGACAATCAGTGTTCTAGAAAACATTCATTAGAAGAGAATGGGCAACATCTATAAAAAAAGTGGAATATTCAAGGATAACGCAATTGAGATTTGAGCACCAGAGGCTTTGAATGCTCAGGAAAATGTATACAGTATACTGGAACATGAAATTAAAGAGACTGATTGGCCAGGAGGAAACTGAACCAAAAGTTGTTTGGGACAGAGCCTGTGGTTGGAAATCTAGCCCAGGAAGATCAGCTTATGCAAGGATGTTGGGTTTTGAGAAAAGGAAAACAGTGTAGCATTTTCCTAGATCTCCCTTCTTCCCCATACCACAAGGTCCTCCTCATCTTGTCCTCTGAGTTCTCAGGAAAAAGAGACAGGAGACCCTCACTCTTTCCTTACCCTATTGTTACCAATGAGGAAAATTCAAGCCATCCAGGGCGAAAAGCCTAGAGGATGGACAGGAGGGTCAAATCTGTGTGTGCACACCCAGCTGGTTTCCTGCTCAAGTGCATCTTAATAAATGTTGGCCATAATTTATCCTTCCTTTTGAATAATCAGTGTGTATTCCTGGTTTGGATTTTTGCAAGATAAAGGATAGTTGATCTCTCAGCCTAAGAGTCAAAGAGCAGAGAATTCCTATTTGATCTTTTGACCTTGCTTTGTTGTCCAAGATGAAATTGTGTTGACAGGAAAGCTACGATCATGGGCTTGCAAAGCTGTACCATCACTCCAGCCTCATGCTCAGAAGGACCCTGTGCCTGATTACAGGCTCTGCTGTCGCTGTCTTGAAATCTTAATAATTTTATCTTGGAAGGGGTGTTTTTTAAGTGGCATCCAATGAGACAATGAAGAATATAGGTGAGCAGAGGTTTCCTCCATCCCTTATCACCTCAAAAGGTATCAAATTTGTGGCCCATGATGTATGGAATTCAGAGAGACTGAAAGAGAGTACAAGGTAAGCAAGTTATGTTGCTAGAATGTGTATGTGTCAAAAAGTAAAATAAAAACAGTAAACTACATACGCATATGTGAGTGATGAAATATTCATTATGTCATTTGGTGCATACTAGTGCATTGCACAATATAAAGATGAATGGTAAAATTCATGCTAATAAATTAAATTTTTTATGTTCTCTTTACCTAGAATGACATTAAATCGCAAATAACAACATGACCAGTGGAGAGAGAGAGTGTAGAAGAAAGGAAAAAAGCTTTATATTTTATGCCTTTAATGACACTTTTTTCCTGCTTTTTTTTTTTTTTTTCTTTTTGCGGTATGCGGGCCTCTCACTGTTGTGGCCTCTCCCGTTGCGGAGCACAGGCTCCGGATGCGCAGGCCCAGCGGCCATGGCTCACGGGCCCAGCCGCTCCGCGGCATATGGGATCCTCCCAGACCGGGGCACGAACCCGTATCCCCTGCATCGGCAGGCGGACTCTCAACCACTGCGCCACCAGGGAGGCCCTTTTCCTGCTTTTTGAACGAGGCTCTTCATGTTTATTTTGCACTGGATCTGCCCAGTAGCAGCCCTAGTTGACAACTTGCATGTGCCCGAGAGCAAGAGGGTTTCTGAGGCATCCCCCTTTCTTGTTTGAGTTCACTCCCATGTGTCCTGAGTCACACTCAGCCCAGGGAACTCCTGGTTTGAGTTCTTGTTTGAGTTCACTCCCATGTGTCCTGAGTCACACTCAGCCCAGGGAACTCCTGGTTTGAGTTCTTGTTTGAGTTCACTCCCATGTGTCTTGAGTCACACTCAGCCCAGGGAACTCCTGGTGTGTTTGGGAAAGCAAGACCAATTATCCTCCCACTGCTTTGAAGCAACTGGATCCATCATACCTGTTACTTCATTCCCTACACCTCCCTCACCTTGGCTGGACTAAATCACCTTCCTCTGTATTCCCGGAGTCCTCAGTGAGCTTCACTACATCACTTCTTATTCGACGTTGGCTTGGTTCCTGCAATTTCCCTTCCTCACTGGACCATTAGTAGCTCTTGGACTATAAAGTCGAGGAACTGGTGTCATTCATCTTGTCACGTCCAGACCCTGAACATGGGGCCTTGCAGATGGCAGCTGATCACCGACATCAGTAAACGAATTTACATCTCGTCCTCCCAATGCCCACCTGCATGCACTTCCACCCACATACATAATAAAATCTATTCTCCCCTAGTCTCTAATTGTAGAGGAGAGAACTATATTCTTGTCTTTTCCTTATTCTGTTGAACTAAATACAAGGGCAAATGATCTGATTCTACCTAAGAAACATGTCCTAGCAACAAACAATAAACCCTTTCTTCCTTCTCATGGCACTTTTCAGTCTATCATGCCACTTATGTCAGAGGGAAATGGAAGACATAAACGACAGTATTGACTTCTACAGACCAGATTCCTAGATTGGCTTCTAGCAAATGCTTCTAGCCAAAGCACTCAAGTTTCTTGAGCCTCAGTTTCCTCCTTGTGTTAAATACATGTGATAATACTACCCCCCCAGAGAGTGCATGTCGTTTCTATAATATTAGCCAATATTTTTTAGATTCATAACGAGTAACTGATTTGTATTGTTATTCCTGTCTTCAAGGAGTTTATTAGTTTCCAAATCAGTGTTGCATCCTTTGACTGTCTAGTTAAGAGCACATAAAGACCAGAGAAGGCTGTTCCTTGAAGCGGCTAAGCGCTATGACTATGCATCTTGTTTCTCTTATTGAGAAGATTTCATGGAAGAGCTGGAGCCTGAAATAAGTAGTTCTAGTCTATGATGAGAAGTAAAGGGTGGGCATTCAAGGCTGGGAGGAAAATATAGGCAAAGTATGCACATGACAGAGTTCTTATTCACGGTTAAACCAATCTATGTACGTAGAGTGGGCGGTGGGCAAAAGGGTGGGTAACCCAAGAGCATTTTGTGTTGGATGCTGGCCTAGACTGCTCCAGGCTCCTACTGCTTTGAAGCTGTACGAACCAGTCACTCCAAGCCTTGGCCAATGACTACTGCTCAATGTGCATATGAGTCAATAGAGAATTTGGCATATATTTACTTAGATAGAATCTGTGGTCTGAATCTGAACATAGGATATTTATAGGTAGGGACTGCATTTTCTTATTTATTTATTTATTGCATTTTTAAAAAATTCTATGTTACCCTTCTAACAGGCCAAGAGCTGCTTGCCTGATTACATCTTAGCCCTCTCCAGGACAGCTCTAAGAAGGACAGAGTATTCCTGAAGGCCTTTTTTGGCCATATGAAGAGAAACTCCTTGACAGACTCTGTTCTGTGTACACTCACCATTCCTATAATGGAATGCCAGCTATGTTGCCTGGAGCGACCTGCAACAATATGTGTATTCACTGGAATATGAAACAGTTCTACAGCCCAGGCTTTGTGATCTCTTGATCCCAAGAACTTAGAGTCTACCTCCATCCCTCTCCCCATATCACTCTCTACTCCCGGAAAATGCATTTTATGGCACATTTTGTGGCAAGATTTATGACAATTATCACCCAAATCTGTAATTAGCAAGTGGTAACAGATAAGCAGATACATCCACTTATAGTGACATCTCTGACAGATTGACATCCCCCCCCACAACCCCTTGAAAAACACCTGAAGGTTTCTCCTTTACAATGTGACCTTGCTCAAACACAGGGCTGGCAAGCCTCGTCTCGTGCTTGTGGAGGGGGGAGGGGGCTATAAAAGCGACATGTTCTCACAAGCATGGCAGAGCCCATGCATAAACCATTTGGCTTTGCAATTAAAAACAGGTTTGGCTTCCCTCTGCATCAATAAGGCAACGTCAAAGCAACATTCATCCCGAAAATGTTCCCTTGTGAATTCAAATGAACTGTGAGTCTTGGGTTTCTCTTTGTTTTCATGTGCATGCCTTGAGAGTGAATTTTTGGGAGGGTTCAGTGTGTTTTGGTCCGGGGCGATGAGTGGATATGTATGCGTTGAATCACTGCTACCAGATTGGTCTCGGTGACACTTTCCATTTTGTGTCCTTGTCTATGACGTGGTTCGCATTTCAGATTCATTCTGTCAGGCTTATGACTACAGGTTAATTAGTTCTCCAAGTCTGACCCTTTTTGCCTTGGGAAATGATCGCTTATTCTAAAGATCTGCCTGAGGAATTGACTCTCACAGACTGGACCTGAGTTTCAAAGATACTGAAAAATATAGATAGGTTTACTACTAGGAAGGGTAGTAAAGTTGGCTACAATGATGCCAAATTATATCTTTATCATTGTCTTTCTCATAGGATGCATTAAACTATTAGATCCCACGATGTTGGGAGAAATCACTACTTTGCAGCTAAAATCCTTCCCCTCACCGTGCAATGAAGAGCTTAGAAGGATCCTATGAAAGTCAATCCCAGCTGCAGTGAAATCACCCAATTTCTACAACGTAGTTTGATTCAATTTTCCTTTTTGTCATTCTTTTCCCCATTCGATTGAATGGAAAGAAATAGTGTGCTTATTTGAATGTTAACTGTTAAAAGGTAAGTTCCAAAGTTCTGCCACAGAAGAAATTGGAAAATAGTCAGACCTGAATCATGAGTCATGAGGCAAAAGCTGTCAGAGTCCAGGCCACACTGACATGAAGAGGTCTTCGCAATAGAACAGGTCACCAGCACTCAGGCCCGTCCCCTGATGTACAAGGAAAGTTCTGTAAAAGGTCACATATTAGGAATGTCAATTTTTCAGTAATAATGGTGATGATCAGTATTAATTAAAAGAGGGACAGAGAAAAAAGAAAAATTCATCTCAGTGCAGTATCCTGGATCTAAAAGTCATCATAGAAGGATTCTGTCCCTATTTAATTTTTAAAAGTCTCACCAAACCTTACATAAGAAATTTTACTTTATTCATGTTTCTTTGGATGAAATGATCTTATCTCACACTATTCCTCCAAAAGTTGTTCAAAAGAAATTACTAAAATATAGACTGACTTTTTATTGCATCATTTGAAATCCGTAATTTGAGACAAATATAAAACAGTTTTTACAATGTGTAAAGTAAAAATATTATCAGCACGAAGTAAATAAATATATACTAATTTACATGATAGCACGTGTAGTAGCACTGAAAAATTCAAAAATTTGTTTAACCTATTTTGTCATATATTGTACGTTTATATAAGAATATAGATGCAGGCACATAATTTGATATTTCTCAAAAATATATGTTTTGCTTGCTTTTGATCTGTGCAGTCAGAGAAAGTACATTTTTCTAAATATGAATTTTTATTTTTGCCTTGATAAAGGAAATCAGTTCCCTCAGTTAACAAGTTATTAAGCATAAATAAACATTTTCCATTTTCATTCATTCTATGTATTAGATATTTTTCAGTGACTTGGTGTCCCATTTGCTGGACTATGTGTTTTATAACCTTATACAGAAAAGGTAAAGCAGAAGGAGCAACTCTAAGTTCAGTTCCATGAAGGCAGAAAGAAATTCAACTCTACATGTCACAAAGTAGCACTACAGTTTTGTTTTAAAAACTCATACACATAAAAATAAAGTAAAAAAAATATATGCATGATAAAAACAATTTAGCAAATCTTTACGTAACTTGAGTCTTCCCCTCCTTTTGTCAAACTATGGCTTCTTATTGAAAACATTGTTTAATGAGCAAGGAACGGGTACCAATTAATTTAAATATTGATTGGAGGGGAGAGAAAGTCCATGCTTTTTATAAGCTTATAAAGCTTATAAAAGAGAAGTTACTTTATATGAGAAGCTACTTTATATGAGTCTATTCTTTATTAATTTGGCATTAATAGCTTTATTTCCTTATGGTTATGTATCTGAAGAGTTGTAAAAGAGAAAAAGGTACAAAGGGGGTTATTAGGTCTTTAAACTCAAAATTTCAAATGCCCAGTAAATGATGCAATTAAGTGATTAGCGGATGGTATTGAGTTAGGAAGGGTTAAATAATGACATATTCGGAACTCATTTGGAATTGTGATAATTAGTTTTTGTGAGAGCTCCAGCAGGCCAAAGGTAAGGGATTGCTTCTAGAAGTGGGTTGAGGAATCAGAAAGTTATTAATGAAAAGTCTTAGATCTTAATCACGACCTTACATTTCAGTAAATTAAACACCCTCCACGCAAAGAAAAGATGTGTACAAATCATTATATCATTATACTAATTTGTCATGTGCCTGCACAGAAAAATCCCAGTGCCCAATTTATTCTCAGCAACTAGAATTCCATAGTCATTTCTAAAAAGTTTTTAAAAGTCTGTTGTTGTTTCATTTTGTTTTTCGAAGTCATGCCATCCTTCTTATGACTTGGAGAATTTACTTTCCCAGATTTACCATAAACCGTATTTCTGAGGAGGCTTTCTGTATGGAAACAAAGTGACATTAAAGCACCTGCATGTTGGAACCACATCACTTCGACAACTTATATAACCCCAAACAGGAAGAAACAGGCAAGGCCTCCTGTTTTCTCCCTGTGGTTTAGAGCCAGGAAAAAAGTGAAATGCTGTCTTTCTTCTGTGCGTCTTTGGTTACACATCTCCTGCAAAAACATGGCTGAGAGCACAGACTTCGCACATGGGTGTGTTTTGGAAGTCGCTAGTAAAAATGATTTTAAAACACGCAGAAACTGCCAAGCTCTGAGAAAATGCTTATTAAAGACTCATAAAATTGTGAAAATTGAAGAGAAAACAGCCAGTAAACTTTTTCTGTGCGCTTTAAGGAAGTCGGTTTAATCTCCTCTCCACGTGGGCTTGGCTGTGGTGAACTTAGGCAGGAAAAACAAGCTTGGCCACGATTTCACAATAGAGGGCTAAGGAGAGAGAAACAGCAGCTCACTATTCACGAGGTTACCTAGGAAGGCAGAGCCATTTCTATTCTTCCCCGTAGTAATTCTAGATTCTCACAAGGGATTAAAAATTATGCAAACAAATCTCCCAGTGTCCATGCTTTTGATAATAAACTAAGCACAATACTATCAAATAAATTTTAAAATGACCATTGAGTCTATTTCTGCCGAGATGTCTGGACCGTGAGGCAAATGACTGAGGGAATTTGGTCATTTTAACATCCAGTCTGGGACTGTTTCATCTATAGTAACTGTAGGCAGAATCAAAATTGTGTGGTTGTATAGTTCCTGATGCTGTCAGTGGATATCCTTCCAAGAACTTATGGTTTTGCAAAGATCAAAAGGAAAGAATTTTTTTTCCAATTTTATGACATGTGTAGAATGTTTTTTTTTTTTTTTTTTTAAATTATTTTAAGCTAACTCAATTAATCAGCTAAATTCTGTGTGACTCTCTCATTTCTGAGGATATAAGGACTCTGGTCTTTGCTCAGTAGCACTGTTTTCAAACCTGCTTAAGCCTAAGAACCTCCTAGGATGCTTGTTAAAAATATATATTCCTGAGCACTGCCCTTAGACCTATGGAATCAAAATCTCTAAAGAAAACTCCTAAGCATAGGCATTTTTAAAGGTTTCCCAGGTGATGCTTATGTTGGGCAAGTTTGGGAAACCCAGCTTAATTTCAATAGATTTCATATTGAAAAACAAAATGGCCAAGAAGAATAGAGAGAGGAATCTGTACCATAGCACCCCCAAAACACGGTGATCCCTTTCCTTAGAAACCTTCTGAGGTCTGGTGTATGTACAGGCTTAGACAACCAGTAGTTGGCGTCCAATTTGAATATACTCAAACATACATACAGAAATATTTTTTAAAACTATCTCAAAAGCTTTAGGGAGGTAGATAGGATCAAAATTTTCAAACGTAGCAGTCAAAAAATTGTTCAATAATGTGAAATGAAAGAGAAAAATTATTCAACACCTAACGGTATCTAATTATCCAGGAGCTCCTTGGCTTTTTCTTAGAATCCAACCCAATGCAGTGAATTTAATATGTCATAAAGGTGTGAACCTAAGCAGAATATGTCTTTGTGCAGATATCCGTGTAGACATGCAAGAATACAACTTCTAAAGGTAAAAGCTGGTAACTTACTTTGAGTAAGATGGATTCGTGCAGTCACAAAAACATAGTGCTTTCTCTTCTTCTGTGCTGAAAATAATATTCATTTTGAAGTCAAGATATGTCAATAAATCTAGTAACATGAAAGTTATGTTAGTTTTACCCTTTGATTGAGAAAACTGCACCCAACTTCCCCACACACCTCAATGATTAATAACTCTGAGTTTTTATAGAGAATATGAAGTCATCCAGGCCACCTATGTACTAGTTTAAAAAACAAACAAGTGGGGGAAAAAAAGCGTTAGTTCAGTTGGGCCAGTTGATTCAAACTGTGTAATACAAGCTCCTCTAATGTAATAGAGGAGCTTTATTCCCATCCCCTGTCTCCACCAAGTACACCTAAAGTTGAAGTAGTGGGGTGGAGATAAACAAGCTTTTATTGCATCATGCAATTACTATTCTAAATATTTTTCCCAGTGTATTCTTCTGAATAAGTTGCTACTACCACTAATCATCATAAAATTCTGTTTTCTGCACCAAAAAGATAATAATATTAAATAAATCAGTGACTTCATACCACCTTATTACGAAGAAAGAAACTGAGGCACAGTTGGCCAACTTGCACATGCCCACAGGTGCTGGAAAAGGTTGCATAGGATCAGCGAGGCTGGTGGATAGCCCGGAAAGACCCAGTAGCCATCAGGGAGAGAAGAGTAATGACTATAATTATTAGTTTTATCTGTATATCCAATTAAATAATTGTCATTTCCATAAAGCTGCACAAGTGAAAAACCATAATGAATAATTTAATGCGAAAGTAACAAAATGAAATTTCCACCTCCAGAAATTTTAGTGACTTTGACTGCAGTGGCAATCGGTACCACAGATCTTTGCTTGCCCTTTCACTTAGC
This sequence comes from Mesoplodon densirostris, assembly GCF_025265405.1. Lineage (NCBI taxonomy): Eukaryota > Metazoa > Chordata > Mammalia > Artiodactyla > Ziphiidae > Mesoplodon > Mesoplodon densirostris. The sequence goes on along the minus strand of NC_082664.1, from coordinate 161,606,552 downwards.
TTAAATGCCTCTAGGGGATCCTAATAGCTAGATGATATGTTTGCTTTGGAATCAGATACCTGGAACGGTTAGCAGATGACCTGAACACTCAGTGATAAATTCAACCTTGTCTGTTTGCTTATTCGTTAGCTCTGTGTTTGATTGAACATTCCCACTCAAAGATTGGCTTTAAAATTAAAAGCTAGAGTCTGGAAAATTGTCCGGATGATGTTCATAGGTTGAAGTCAACGGTAGTATCTTAATTCTGTTTCCAAAAGGAGATAAAAAGAAGCTGTAGTTGCCTCTCAGCTTTTTTCTTTCCCTCTAGACAGAAAGAATACTTGAAGACCTCCAGAGAGCCTCAGTGTGAAAATAAGGTTTAACCCTCCAGCTATGTCTGCCTCTGTCTCATTTCCCCGGATTCGGCTGCAGGAGAGTGGGAAGCAGGTCAGACAGGAGCCCAAGGAGCTTAGCCTTCATCTGCTCACATTTCCCAATCCCCACCCCGACCAGGCCACTGGTGTGAGCCAGGCAATGTTGTAAAAGCCAGCGAGAATTTATAGGCAAGAGCGTAATTTCTCCTGGACTCCCAACTAAAACAAACTGGGAATTGCTCCGGCTGTCAATAGTGCTGTCTACGGAGACATCACATCACTAGGACGAGAGAAGTTTGACTCAAACGGGAGACCCAGCATCTCACACCACTAGGATAGAGGAGGGTTGAATCAGACTCAGCATCTCGTCCTCCTTTTGTGGAGAACAGAAAAGTCCAGTAAGTGGCAACCATGCAGCCCCCAGAAAAGAGAACTCCATCCTGAGTTCAAACCCACACAAGAAAGGTCTCAATATGCCAACACTCAAGCATCAAACATCCACTGAGGGGCTTCCCTGGTGGCGCAGTGGTTGAGAGTCCGCCTGCCAATGCAGGGGACACGGGTTCGTGCCCCGGTCCGGGAAGATCCCACATGCCGCGGAGCGGCTGGGCCCGTGAGCCATGGCCGCCAAGCCTGCATGTCTGGAGCCTGTGCTCCGCAACGGGAGAGGCCACAACAGAGAGAGGCCCATGTACCGCAAAAAAAAAAAAAAAAAAAAAAAAAAAAAAAAAAATCCACTGAGGACTGATCATTGTATGTAGGTGATTGCCAGGAGTATAAAAATCAGTATAAGGTACCATCCATCCTTCAAGGTGTTTAAAATCTCCATGAGCAGATGAGATTTCAAATGAGACTTGGAGAAAGACTCACCAAAAAAAGTGACACACGAAAGGTCTACAATTTAAGTGTAACTAAAATGCTAAGTACGTCCTGCAGGATTCTGAGAAAAGTGAGATCACAGGCTCCTGAGATGGCTGGGGAAGAAATAAATCATAGCTTGTGAGCATTTGAGGATCTGAAGGATTTTGGTGGTGGGACAATAATTATTTCTGATGTTAAGAATTTACCCAGGGCTTCCCTGGTGGCGCAGTGGTTGAGAGTCCGCCTGCCAATGCAGGGGACACGGGTTCGTGTCCCGGTCCGGGAAGATCCCACATGCCGCGGAGCGGCTGGGCCCGTGAGCCATGGCCACTGAGCCTGCGCGTCCAGAGCCTGTGCTTCGCAACGGGAGAGGCCACAACAGTGAGAGGCCCACGTACCGCAAAAAAAAAAAAAAAAAAAAAAAAAAAAGAATTTACCCAGCATCTCATTGTTCCTGACTCTCCTTAATTCATTTAAAATACTCTCTAACCAATGAAAAGCTTTCGAGATGAGGTCATCACCATAGAGGCAACAGAAACAAACATTAAAAGGTGTTTATTTTTCCTTTTGTTGGGTTTTTAATTTGTTTAGTTTGATTTACTCCTTCCCTGTAAAAATGTTTGGGGATGAATTTGCTGACTTCTCTCTGAAGCATGAGGCAGGGGGTGTTTAAGAAATCTCTGAGCACACTGAATAATTATGCTCTGTTTTTCTTTGTATACCATTCCCATATTACCGTAATGGTAGTTCTAACAAGTCAGTGCAGATTCGCAAAAACAAAGTTAATGAAGAAGTGAAGACTACATTCGACCTGTGATTTTTTCTTTAAACTTCCTTTGTTATGTCTAGCCATTTTAGCCCAAACTTTCTGCACAATTCGACACTTGTTACTAACACTGATTTAATGTGTTCCGACAATTTATCCACCATACGTTTTTCACAATTCAGCGCTGACAGGAATGTCTCTTTAATCCTGTAGCAGATAGAAACCTATGCTTTTGGAGCTGCCTACAATGCATGGGTTACCAAGGTTGTTTCTGTGGCCTTTACCAATGCAGGAGAGCAGACTTCCCATGTTAAAAACAATAACGAGAGAAAAGAGGGACAAAGTAGTGAAGGATGGAGAGAGAAAGAGAGGGTGAGGGAGAGGGCGGGAAGGAGGAAGGAAAGAAAAAGAGAGAAAGAGAGAGAAAAGAACAATAAGCACGTGTTGTTTCAGAGCTCTGTCTTGGCTTGTCGCAGAGCTCTTTCCCTTCACTGAAATAATAGTGCAATAAAGTTAGAACACAGGTTACTTCACAAGCTTCCCACCTACACAACCTTGCCACTCAAATGCCTTGCTCATTTTTCTTGTTACATTATGATGATCGGTCTCTGAGTGAAGTCTCAATTTGACTAACCTATTGCCATAGGCTACTAGTTGGTCAAACTCCACCCCACTGAACAAAAGCAATGAAATGGCCCTGACCACTCCGGTGGCTTTCACTGCTCTCCCAGGCTCCGCCAGACAAGCCAGCTGATTGGCTGTCTGAGACTGAGGGGCCCTCTAGGACCATAAACACTTTTTCTTTAGTCCTTTGATAATGAAAGTGCTGCTTGAGATATGTTCTCAATTTAGCATTCCATCTCTTAAGACATGTATTAAAATATGTTATTTTTTTCCTTCTTCACATTTACATTTGGAAGCAGGACATTCCAGTAACTTGCAAAGAAATGAGGAACCAAAACGGTGACTGAAAATAAAAATAATAATAATAACTGACATTAATATTTTGCTTACTATATGTCAAGCACAGTTCTGAGAATCTTGCCCAGATGGACTTGTCATAAATCCATAAGCTAGGTGCTATAATTACTCCCATTTTATAGAACAGTACATTAAGGCACAGAAAAGTTTATTGTTTTGCCCAAGGTCACACAGCAGGTAAGTGGCAAAGTCAGAATTGAGATCCAGGCAGCTTGATTCCACCTCTACATTCTTAATTCCTATTGTTCCACTGAAAACAATACAGGAGCATTGCTTAATAAAGTCCCATTCAGTCAACACACTTGTAAAACCTGATCCAGGTAAAAACTCTAAATACAAAGAGTCATGGAAAAGGTGGCAGATGGAGTTGAGTGATTTCCCCAAATCCATAATTAAAGTCTGCGGATCTAAATTCATGGATTGAATTTTGTACATCTGAAGCCACCTATGAATAAATATACTATATATCCAAGAAGTATGGAGAGCCCCAGTTTCCTCATCCACGTCATGGAAATAGCTACCCTGCCTGTAGGGTTGTCGTGAGGATTAAGATAATGGTGTAAAACTCCTGACACAGAGGCCAATACAGGATAGATGATGGATAAGGGGAAGCTACTATTTATAACTGTTATTGGGTATTTTCCCTGTCTTGCTTACTATCAGATCTATCTTGCACTTAGATGTCTACTCTCACTTCAGAAAGCAAATCCAAGTTCTCACTCATCCATGAAAACAAACCACGATGCTATGACGTGATACCTTGAACAGAACTCCAGATGGGAAATAGCAAATACATAAACTAATACTCCTTGGACGTAATCATCAGCTTTCAAAGGAAGTATTTATGGGTGATGGTGAAAGTTGTTTTAGAAAGATCTGTTAGAGCAGATACAAAGATGGAAACTCGGATAGGCACGCTCACTGAAAGAAGAAAGTTACAGCCATGTAGCTATAATTAGATAAGGCCCATCCAAATACATTTACGATTCAGTAACCTAAGTCCTTGTGTTTTGAGAACGATGAGAGCACATTTTACTGTGTATTCTTCCTCTCATCCTCTCTCCCCTCCCGCCCTCCCGTCAGAGAAGGAATGTGGTTCCAAGATTTGCATAGACAGAAACTGGGGGTAGGGCGACCGCTCACTCTCCAGGTGTTTGTCCCATTGCTCTGGCCCTAGTTTCTCTGTGCTTCTTCTGAAACAAAGCTGGAGTCCAGCTCTCCATGATCACAGAGGCCACTGGCTTCCAGGAGCAATCCTAGAGGCTGTTTCTCATACCATGGTATGGAGAATGCAAATGGTAATTTGCAGGACCTAATTCATACATCCTGATTTCTGGCCACTACGACCATTTCTAACACTGAGAGAGATAAGAGTTTCACTGAGTAGTTGTGACCAACATAGAATTAATAGGTAGGGCATACACATGTGTGTCTTTGTCTTTATTTGTGTATTTGCTTGTCTAAATTTGTATGTGTCTGTATATGCATGTGTCCAAATATATGTGTTCATCTGTAGGTATGTCAGTGTCTGTCAGAAGATGTATCTATCTGAGAATGTGTCTGTCTATACCTATAGGTCTGTGTAGCTCTTCATAAGTTGTGTCTGTATGTGTTCATGTATGTGGCACAATGTGACTCTGTCCGTGTCTGTATGTTTGTGTGCTGGCATGCTTGAACAGATCTGTGTGTCTGTACAGGCATGCGTGTCTGTGGGGCATGCAGAGGAGTTATAAGGAAATGAACACAAACGCATTCTAGAAAGCAATGTTTCTTTTTAAGGAACCAGCCCCTGATGCACATTTGAACTGTGTGTTGGGTGCAAATGTCACTTGAACAAGGTAGAAAAAGAGGGGAAAGAAGAGTAAATGAGCCACAAATGAAACAACCAAGGACCGGTTCTCTAATGATCCTGTGACTATGCGTGATCTATGCTACTACCAACCACACTGAATCGACCACTTTTTTGCAAACTTTTGACGTGATGGGCAAAAGACAGCATATCACTGGGGCCATGGGAGTTCCCATTAAAGAAAGGCAATACACTCTAGAAGGACAGAATAAAATCATTCCATCTCCTTCCTATAACATATAATATATGACAGCCCGTAAGCCCCAAAAAAACAACTATATGCATTAATTCACTAGGTGATTTCAGTAGATGATTCACTGACCTTTTTATCCCCGAAGCTGGTATGGTTTCCTTAATCAGGCTAACATTTTCTAATACAAACAATGATATTTGAGACCAGAAATACCAAACACGAGTCCTGCATACATCCTAAAACTGACCAAAGAAATATTCTACTGGAAACCCTGGCAAAATTTTAACACTATTAAATGAAAAGTAAACAAATATACACAATGCAAATGCAAAATATTGATTTGACAGAATGACACCTTGCAGAGTTGCTAACGTAAGTGTAATTTTCTTCAAGAGTAACCACCATCCTATGCAATAAGGATCTTCCAAGCTATGAATAAAAGCTCCTAAAGAAGTGGGAATTGTGGTTAACTGCCAGTTACTTTTACAAATAAGCTTTAACCTGGCACAATAAGCCTGATGACACACAGGATACTGCTGACCATCTCAGAGGAGGAAGATGACCCTGAATACTGCCTTTAGTTTTGGGAATTTGATCAAAGAAATAAGGTGACACCTTGAGAGACCTCTGATCAAGCTTTGGGAAAGACTGGAAGAGCTTAATTAGCTGCTGATTGACTTTGGGTTGGAAAGAACTTCTTAAAAAATATTTGAATTTACTAGCTTGATGAAAGCTTTTACAGGCTGATTTTAGTCCCTCGTGAAACTGATACTCAGGGTGGTTTCTCCAGTTTTTTTTTTTCTTCCAAAGTGTTCCCTGATCATTATCCTCAGGGTAATTCTGCCAAAGATCAGAGTCCTAAACAGCCCAAATCCCCATCCCAGCCCTACACCCGTACTGAGAATTATCGTAGGATGGTATGAAGAGGGGATGAGGGAAAAGAAAGTAGTGATATGAAAGAGCACCTTGGAAAGATCTGTAAGCCAGCATGACCGTGTGTGTGTGTGTGTGTGTGTGTGTGTGTGTGTGTGTAGTTACACGTAGTTACACTGGACTTAGATATCTGGGCACAGTTTACACACCCTGCACTGATATCAGAAGACCCTAATCCTAATCTTTTCCCTTCGCTGATTTCCTGATTGAGCTCAGACCAGTCACTTCAAGTGTCCCCATCATCACAAGGGCTCTTCTTGGCCAAGTTGCATTGACTTTCTCAATCACTTAATAGCTGTGTAACTTTGGGCAAGTTACTTAACCTTCTTACCTTTGTATTCTTATCTGTAAAAGGAGGATAATCATAGTTTCAGGTTCATAGGACTGTGGTGAAAGATAAGAACCTAAAATACTGTTTGGACCATAGGAAGTCCTCCATAAATATTAATCATTGTTATTAGCTCTGATTCACTGTTTCCTCGTGTAGAACAGGAGAGGGTCAGGGGAGGTGACCTAATGAATTCTTTCAGTACATCCTCAGGAAAACCATCATTTGGGGTGCAGCTAATAACCCAGCCTCCCCAAATCTCTGTAGCCACAAAAAGCCCCCATCAGAACTTATTTTCATCCACACCACTGCTGGTCAGTCATTTGGGCCTTATTGATTCCTATTTTACATGCAGTTCTAACCACCATGTTTATCTGATTTCTCAGAGTACAGCAAGTTGGAAGCCCAAATTAGGAAGGAGAAAGAATATTGGCAAAAAAACACCTTGTACGCAAGGGTGATTGCAAACAGTCTGACATCAAGAGTAAACCATTATATGGGGCTTCCCTGGTGGCGCAGTGGTTGAGGGTCCACCTGCCGATGCAGGGGACGCGGGTTCGTGCCCCAGTCTGGGAAGATCCCACATACCACGGAGAGGCTGGGCCCGTGAGCCATGGCCGCTGAGCCTGCGCGTCCGGAGCCTGTGCTCTGCAACGGGAGAGGCCACAACAGTGAGAGGCCCACGTACCACAAAAAAAAAAAAAAAAAAAAAAAAAAAAAGAGTAAACCATTATGATCACAGAATGAAGTACACTAACGCCACCAAGATTTCAAGTCATTTAAAATGTTTGAATCACATTTAGTGAACTGGTCAAGGCAGCCACCAATTTTAGAACTATTTCTATCCAAATTATTAGCATTTTCCAGGCTTGGGGATGAGCAGTTTTCTGATCATTGTCCTCCTGGGCAGAAGGTCACTGGTTATTGTTGAAGCTTTGCCCCAGCTTTGCTGGCCCTCTTGCATCTCTCCTGGTCTGGCAGCTCCAGAACCACGGTGGAGGTGGTATGGCTGTCCAGAACTGTTTTTGTCTCCCAAGGGGGAGTCGGACAAAGGGTGAGAGCGTTTGGGGCCAGATGATCAGCACAAGTTTTCCTGTGAAGCCTGACTTCAAACTCCAGTCACACATGCTTTCCTACATTTTCATCTACAGTAGTGATTTCCTCCCTTGGCTCTCACAGTCTCTGGCTCTTTTTCCAACCAAGAAAGTAATGGGTTCAGAAATTAGGACTCAAGCAGACCTCAGTGAGGTTTCAATCCTGCCTCTGCCACCTGCCAGCTATGAAACTTTGGGCAAAACATTTTCACTTCTCTGCACATCTTCATCAAATCTATAAAATGTGAATAATAATAAGAACCCCAGGGATGATGAAGAGAATAAGTGAGGTCCTAGAGGCAGAGCACAGGACCTGGTACAGCTTGAGATGCATCAGCCATTCCTGATGCCCATTTCAACTGCATCTAGGACTTGAATGGCTCTTACTCAACCATAATTTATCACATCACATTGGAGCATAATAGGTGAAGTATAGGTTTGGAGCCAGAGAGACCTGGATTGGAATCCCCTTCCATCATCTGCCATCTGTGTGACCATGGGTGGATTATGAAGGCTTTCCAAGGCTCGGCTCCCCTGACCTGTATATTGGGGATACCACCACTTACCCACAAGATTTTTTGATGAGATTTAGATAATATATTTAATTATATTATCTTACTTCATAATAGCCCCAAAGCCCAAGAGTAGCAATGCTGGCAATTTGGATATGCCAAAGAGAAGCTGGAAAGTGTTTCCTTTAAGTGAAAAGATGAAAGCTCTCAATAAGGAAAGAAAAATATACACTGAGGTCAACCATAAGAACGAATCTTCTATCTGTGAAATTGTGAAAAGGGAAAGAGAAATTTCTGTTAGTTTTGCCATCCCATCCCAAACTGCAAAAGTTATGGCCACAGGGCATGATAAGCACTTAGTAAATAGGAAAAAGGCATTAAATTTGTACACTAAGATATTTTGAGAGAGAGAAAGAGACCACATTTACATAATTTTATTATAGTGTATTGTTATACTTGCTCTATTTTATTATGTTACTGTTGTTCATGTCTTACTGTGCCTAATTTATAAATTTAACTTTATCATAGGTATATATGTAGGAAAGAAACAGTATATAAAGGATTCAGTACTACCCACAGTCTCAGGCATCCACTGAGTCTTGGAACTTACCCCTACCGTGGAGAAGGGGGGGCCACTGCACATGAAAATATGCTTAGCACTTATCCCCACAGCCAATAAAGATTCATCATATTATCAACATATCAAGAAATAAATGTCTTTCTTCAAATTACTACTTGCCAGCTACAGTCGAAAGATTGTTTATATAACTCAAGTCAAAAATCTTTTATTACTCTGTATTATATGACCCAGATCTGTTAGAAGAAAAAAAATAGAGTAGTGTTTTAAAGGAACAATTCCTCAAATTGGCTATTCTCAGATTTTAATTTCACTTCATGCTGGAGTTGAAAGAAATCCTTCCTTCTTTAGAGTCTGCATGTGTTCTGGAAGTGGAAATTACCTCTTCTATGGAATCAAAAGGATCGGACATTTATACATATGGCTGCCTCTTTGACTCCGTTTACTTGCAAAAGAGCACCTGACTCAGTTTCGTCAAGTGATAGGGAAACTTTTGTCTCGCTGGGAAGTGTTCTCCTTTCAGAGAAGTGCCACCAGCCGCGACAGCTCCCGTGGACCCACGAGCTGTGTTTCCTGATGCACATCTCAGGACCCAGGACAGATAATGCATTTTCCTTTTCACTGCTCAGAACTCATTCATCAGGATTAGATGTTTTTGGCACATCTTGAACATTACATAATCATGTGTCAGTACAGAAGCTTTTAGCTTCTCCGTCACCATTCACGCTAAGCCATCCTCAATGTTGAAATATCATTGATATCACCAAGAGATAACGCAAAGGTGTCTACTGGCTATATAATTTGTCAGACGTTAATAGAGACTGGAGTGATCAGTAAACATACAGCATTTTTTGCCATCTTTTCCTGATAGTGGTTTCGATAAGATTTTAAATAACTTCAGGTTTAGATTCCTTAAATACTGGTGTTTGTTTATGGGTTTGTTTCTTAGTTTGTTTTAAACAAGTGACTTAAACTACTGGGTGTGCTAAGTTTCTGTAACTAGATGCCAAAGGCTTCCTAAGCTTTGTGACTTTATGGTCAGCTTTCGACATTTGCTTTCTCTTGATGGAAAAGTTGCCAATTTCAATGTATTGCTCCTTGATCCCAGTGAGTGTAATGAGAGCTAACCTCAAGGAAATTCTCAGGGAAGTCCCAAGAAAAGTCTGAAGTCTGTGCCTCCATTAGCAGATAAAATAGTTTCCAAACATCTTTGGTAAATTGCTTTTCGAAAACCTTAGTGATAATAGAAACTAGCACATCCATTCAATATTAAACTTTCATTGGTACTTAAAGGAAGTTGATCTCACCCAGAACCTGAAGGTTTTCCCAAACTGTGATTAGGAAAGTGAACCAAAGTGACCAATTTGACCAAATTAATCAATTAGTGCAGTGGCATTTCAGAAGCCTTTCACTGAATTGAACGGCTAATTTTTAAATTAGGCTGATAAAATAATTCAGGGAAAAAAAACTTTACTGACTCTCTTAGATGGATATTTCAAAAGCCACTACCATCTGGCCCACTTGACCTCTACAAGATTTTCAACATGGCATTGTTGTATAAACCATCTATTCCCGCCAACCTGATCCACTGACTGCCAAGCATGTCTTCCCCTTCCCCTCCCTTTGCCTTTGTCTCCACTGTGTCCTGGCCGAAGGTGCTATCCCTTTTCTCTCTGCTCACCTCTTAAGCTAAATCTAAGTCATGCTTCCTCCATGGCATTTTTACAAGTGGCTTCTTCTCCGAAGCCCCCTAGAATCCTGATCATTCATTCCACACGTTTTAAAATCTCTTGGATTATTGCAATTACTGTGTATCTCTATTACTACTTAATTGACCTGGCATTTCTATTTTATATGTCTCAAGTAGATTTCCAGTTCCCAGAGATGTCCTCTGTGTCTTTATGTCTGTCCAGTGCCTTATGTGTTGCCTTGCATGTGATCGATGCTGATTGTACTAGGTAATCTGGATAGTTTCACTGATCTACTGAAATCATGTAATCTGAATACACAGGTAGAGGCAGGGACTGTTAGAGAGTAGTTATAAAGATTATAATCAGGGACTTCTCTGGTGGTGCAGTGGTTAAGAATCCTCCTGCCAATGCAGGGGACACGAGTTCGAGCCCTGGTCCGGGAAGATCCCACATGCCGCGGAGCAACTAAGCCCTTGTGCCACAACTACTGAAGCCTGCATACCTAGAGCCCGTGCTCCGCAACAAGAGAAGCCACCTCAATGAGAAGCCCATGCACCGCAACAAAGAGTAGCTCCAGCTCACTTCAACTAGAGAAAGCCCGCGTGCAACAATGAAGACCCAATGCAGCCAAAAATTAATGAATGAATTAATTTTTTAAAAAGATTATAATCATATTTGTGGCCCAGACACCTGAAATTGATCTCTAAATCTGCCACGTACTTGTCTAAGACAAGTCACTTCACCTACCTTAGCTTCAGTTGGCTCATATGTAAAACTGAAAGAATAATAACTCTTACCTATTTCACTAGATTGACTGTGAGAGTCAAATGATGTAACGTCTTTCAAGGTGTTTGTACAAAGGTAATTACCTTATGAACATGAATGTCCATTGTTAGGCAAAAGAAACACGACCTTTGGAAATCCCATATCAAATCCAGTGAAGAAGTCCTAAAATGATCAAGACTTCTGTTCTTTTAAGGTAGATTGTGATCCATGTTAAACAGTGCTGTAGATCAGATGGTTTTTCTCACTTTACAGATGAAAGTTGGAAGTTATCTAGAAGCTAACGATTGAAGTGAAATTAATGACAGCACCAAAATGAAATGCCTTCACTGTTCTAGTTAGTAGGTTTGGGCCTGATGTTCGCTACTACTTCTTTTTAAATTTTTCCTTAAGCACCACTAACATTCTGATTCGTAGGGATTCACATAAAACAACACGCTGAAAATATTAAGCTCTCTCCTCCATAGCTCCTACATGAGCATAAATAACATCTCTGAATCCATAATTTGGTTCCATATCTCTTCCAAGTTTTCTCATATCCTTCCCATAGTCCTCAAAGCCACGTGCCTTTTTTTCATAACTTGAGATCTTTACCCTGTCTTCATTGCTGACTTTTTTTTTTTTTGAGACAGTTCCATTCGGATGGCCCCTAAGAATCTCAGATTTCAGAAAACCAAAACTAAACTTGTCATCTCTTCCTCTCTCACGCCTCCCATCCTGAAACCTACAACTCTTCCCATGTTGTCTATCTCAGGATGTGTGTGACCATCCACATGGTGGTCAAAACCCAAAACCTGGAAGTCATCCTTGGCCTCACTCTTCCACAAGATGAACTAATTGCTGCTAATTCTGTCTCCTTTCCATCTCATTGAATCATGCACCTCCATGAATCTCCATACCCAAGAACTTGAGTTAGCCCACCCATTGCTTAGATGACTGCCACAGTCTTAACTACGCTGCCCAAATTCAGTTCTGCATCGCTCCAATTCATGGTCCATTCTGTAACCAGAGTAATTTCTTTAAGATGCAAACTTAATGCTATCCCTCCCTGGTTTACAATCTTTCATCGACTCCCCATTTCCATCTGCAAGGAAGACGTAAGATGAACCACACATCCAAACTCCTTCCCATGGCAGCCAGGGCCTCCTTCACCTAGGTCACCCCCTCTGCTGCCTTCAAGCCTCAACTTAGAATAAGGTCTCCTGAGAGAATTCTCTATTTACTCTCTTCTGAAAAGTGGTTAACACCCTACATTTAGCCCGATTGAACCTTCTCCCACCCTCTTGTAATTGCCTTCTGCTTGCCTATACACTCCTGTAGCTTGAAATCTCCTTCAGGAAAGGACCAATTTTTCATCATGGTGTCTCAGTTACCCCTGCTTCCAAGTACCATCTATGGTGCCTGGTATATAATATGCACTCAATAAATTAAAAAAAAAACAACTAACTTTCCCTTCCTCTGTGCATACTTTTCTTCACCCTGAAGTATTTGCCTCTTCTGCTATGTTGGATATTATGAATCATGTTTATTTCAGGAAATCTTCCTAAGGGAATCTACTCTGGGCAGTCCTTACTCTGCATCCCTTCTCAACGTAGTTGTTAAATGGATGTGCAATAGTCTCACTTTTTGGAATGTTGTAGATAAATATTGTGAGGTTGAGGCATGTGTATATACTGTCTCCCAACTTCAGCTTTGAACTCCTTGGGTAAGCACTGCTCTTCTTAAATCTTCAATTACCCCTGACCCTTGTGCATTCACTAGCAGTCAAATGATGCTCAAAAAGTCTACGTAGGGGCCTCCCTGGTGGCGCAGTGGTTGAGAGTCCGCCTGCCGATGCAGGGGATACGGGTTCGTGCCCCGGTCCGGTAGGATCCCATATGCCGCGGAGCGGCTGGGCCCGTGAGCCATGGCCGCTGAGCCTGCGCATCCAGAGCCTGTGCTCCACAACAGGAGAGGTCACAGCAGTGAGAGGCCCTCATACTGCAAAAAAAAAAAAAAAAAAAAAAAAAAAGTCTACATAGGATGTATCACCATCTCTCCAGTGTTCACATCCTAATCTCCTGTGAATTATGGTTCATTATGCATCTTTCTCCCTTCACTCTCACGTAACAGGGACAGACTGTCATTATATTTCCATCTAGCAAAGAGCTGGAGTGTTTACTAACAGGAAGCAGGGTGGAATATGCCCTACCAAGAACCAATCAGGACTTTATGACCAAAGATGTTCTGGCTCCCTAATCTGGGACTCCTTCTTTTAAGTGGGATGAGTCATTTTCAACACTTTAGTTTTTTCATCTCTTAGGAGAAGGACTTGAAAGATTCCTACTAGCTCCATACAAGGGTATATTACAAAAGTAATTATCAACAAAACAGATGACTAGTCTGACAGTCAGTCATGAGCATCAAAATGGATTGCACCGGACTTCCGGGTAAGATGGCGGAAGAGTAAGACGCGGAGATCACCTTCCTCCCCACAGATACACCAGAAATACAGCTACACGTGGAACAACTCCTACAGAACACCTACTGAACGCTGGCAGAAGACCCCAGACCTCCCAAAAGGCAAGAAACTCCCTACATACCTGGGTAGGGCAGAGCGGAGAGATTCCCGCACAGAGGAGCGGTGCCGAGCGGCACTCACCAGCCCGAAAGGATTGTCTGCTCCCCCGCCGGGGCGGGCGGCGCTGGAGCTGAGGCTCGGGCTTCGGTCAGAGCGCAGCGAGAGGACTGGGGCTGGCGGCGAGAACTCAGCCTGAAGGGGGCTAATGTGCCACAGCTAGCCGGGAGGGAGTCCGGGAAAACACTGGAGCTGCCAAAGAGGCAGGAGACTTTTTCTTCCCTCTTGGTTTCCTGGTGCGCGAGGAGAGGGGATAAAGAGCGCCGCGTAAAGGAGCTCCAGAGACGGGCGCGAGTCGCGGCTGAAAGCGCGGAGCCCAGAGACGGGCGTGGGACGCTGGGGCTGCTGCTGCCGCCGCCAAGAAGCCTGTGTGCGAGCGCAGGTCACTGTCCACACCGCCCTTCCGGGAGCCTGTGCAGCCTGCCACTGCCGGGGTCCCGGGATCCAGGGGCAGCTTCCCTGGGAGAACGCACGGCGCGCCTCAGGCTGGTGCAACGTCACGCCGACCTCTGCCGCTGCAGGCTCGCCCCGCACTCCGTGCCCCTCCCTCCCGCCCGGCCTGAGTGAGCCAGAGTCCCCGAAGAGGCTGCTCCTTTAACCCTGTCTTGTCTGAGCGAAGAACAGACGCCCTCCGGCGACCTACACGCAGAGGCGGGGCCAAATCCAAAGCTGAGACCCAGGAGCTGTGAGAACAAAGAAGAGAAAGGGAAACCTCTCCCAGCAGCCTCAGAAGCAGTGGATTAAAGCTCCACAATCAACTCCATGTACCCTGCATCTGTGGAATACATGAATAGACAACAAATCATCCCAAATTGAGTAGCCAGGAGTCAGTGCTGTGCCTCTGAGGTGGGAGAGCGAACTTCAGGACACTGGTCCACAAGAGACCTCCCAGCTCCACATAATATCAAACGGCGAAAATCTTCCAGAGATCTCCATCTCAACACCAGCACCCAGCTTCACTCAACGACCAGCAAGCTACAGTGCTGGACACCCTATGCCAAACAACTAGCAAGACAGGAACACAACGCCACCCATTAGCAGAGAGGCTGCCTCAATTCATAAAAAGTCCGCAAACACCCCAAAACACACCACCAGACGTGGACCTGCCCACCAGAAAGACAAGATCCAGCCTCATCCACCAGAACACAGGCAGTAGTCCCCTCCACCAAGAAGCCTACACAACCCACTAAACCAACCTTAGCCACTGGGGACAAACACCAAAAACAACGGGAACTACGAACCTGCAGCCTGCAAAAAGGAGACCCCAAACACAGTAACATAAGCAAAATGAGAAGACAGAAAAACACACAGCAGGAGAAGGAGCAAGATAAAAACCCACCAGACCTAACAAATGAAGAGGTAATAGGCAGTCTATCTGAAAAAGAATTCAGAATAATGATGGTAAAGATGATCCAAAATCTTGGAAATAGAATAGACAAAATGCAAGAAACAGTTAACAAGGACCTAGAAGAACTAAAGACGAATCAAGCATCGATTAAAAACACAATAAATGAAATAAAAAATACTCTAGATGGGATCAATAGCAGAATAACTGAGGCAGAAGAACGGATAAGTGAGGTGGAAGATAAAATAGTGGAAATAACTGCTGCACAGCAAAATAAAGAAAAAAGAATGAAAAGAACAGAGGACAGTCTCAGAGACCTCTGGGACAACATTAAACGCACCAACATTCGAATTATAGGGGTTCCAGAAGAAGAAGAGAAAAAGAAAGGGACTGAGAAAATATTTGAAGAGATTATAGTTGAAAACTTCCCTAATATGGGAAAGGAAATAGTTAATCAAGTCCAGGAGGCACAGAGAGTCCCCTACAGAATAAATCCAAGGAGAAATACACCAAGACACATATTAATCAAACTGTCAAAAATTAAACACAAAGAAATCATATTAAAAGCAGCAAGGCAAAAACAACAAATAACACACAAGGGAATCCCCATCAGGATAACAGCTGATCTCTCAGCAGAAACTCTACAAGCCAGAAGGGAGTGGCAGGACATACTTAAAGTGATGAAGGAGAAAAACCTGCAACCAAGATTACTCTACCCAGCAAGGATCTCATTCAGATTTGATGGAGAAATTAAAACCTTTACAGACAAGCAAAAGCTGAGAGAGTTCAGCACCACCAAACCAGCTTTACAACAAATGCTAAAGGAACTTCTCTAGGCAAGAAACACAACAGAAGGAAAAGAACTACAATAACGAACCCAAAACAATTAAGAAAATGGGAATAGGAACATACATATCAATAATTACCTTAAATGTAAATGGACTAAATGCTCCCACCAAAAGACACAGACTGGCTGAATGGATACAAAAACAAGACCCATATATATGCTGTCTACAAGAGACCCACTTCAGACCTAGAGACACATACAGACTGAAAGTAAGGGGATGGAATAAGATATTCCATGCAAATGGAAACCAAAAGAAAGCTGGAGTAGCAATTCTCATATCAGACAAAATAGACTTTAAAATAAAGACTACTAGAAGAGACAAAGAAGGACACTACATAATGATCAAGGGATCGATCCAAGAAGAAGATATAACAATTGTAAATATTTATGCACCAAACATAGGAGCACCCCAATACATAAGGGAAATATTAACAGCCATAAAAGGAGAAATCGACAGTAACACAATCATAGTAGGGGACTTTAACACCCCACTTTCACCAATGGACAGGTCATCCAAAATGAAAATAAATAAGGAAACACAAGCTTTAAATGATACATTAAACAAGATGGACTTAATTGATATTTATAGGACATTCCATCCAAAAACAACAGAATACACATTTTTCTCAAGTGCTCATGGAACATTCTCCAGGATAGATCATATCTTGGGTCACAAATCAAGCCTTGGTAAATTTAAGAAAATTGAAATTGTATCAAGTATCTTTTCCGACCACAATGCTCTGAGACTAGATATCAATTACAGGAAAAGAGCTGTAAAACATACAAACACATGGAGGCTAAACAATACACTACTTAATAACGAAGTGATCACTGAAGAAATCAAAGAGGAAATTAAAAAATACCTAGAAACAAATGACAATGGAGACACGATGACCCAAAACCTATGGGATGCAGCAAAAGCAGTTCTAAGAGGGAAGTTTATGGCAATACAATCCCACCTTAAGAAACAGGAAATATCTTGAATAAACAACCTAACCTTGCACCTAAAGCAATTAGAGAAAGAAGAACAAAAACATCCCAAAGTTAGCAGAAGGAAAGAAATCATAAAAATCAGATCAGAAATAAATGAAAAAGAAATGAAGGAAACGATAGCAAAGATCAATAAAACTAAAAGCTGGTTCTTTGAGAAGATAAACAAAATTGATAAACCATTAGCCAGACTCATCAAGAAAAAAAGGGAGAAGACTCAAATCAATAGAATTAGAAATGAAAAAGGAGAAGTAACAACTGACACTGCAGAAATACAAAAGATCATGAGAGATTACTATAAGCAACTCTATGCCAATAAAATGGACAACCTGGAAGAAATGGACAAATTCTTAGAAATGCACAACCTGCCAAGACTGACTCAGGAAGAAATAGAAAATATGAACAGACCAATCACAAGCACTGAAATTGAAACTGTGATAAAAAATCTTCCGACAAACAAAAGCCCAGGACCAGATGGCTTCACAGGCGAATTCTATCAAGCATTTAGAGAAGAGCTAACACCTATCCTTCTCAAACTCTTCCAAAATATAGCAGAGGGAGGAACACTCCCAAACTCATTCTACGAGGCCACCATCACCTTGATACCAAAACCAGACAAGGATGTCACAAAGAAAGAAAACTACAGGCCAATATCACTGATGAACATAGATGCAAAAATCCTCAACAAAATACTAGCAAACAGAATCCAACAGCACATTAAAAGGATCATACACCATGATCAAGTGGGGTTTATTCCAGGAATGCAAGGATTCTTCAATATACGCAAATCAATCAACGTGATACACCATATTAACAAACTGAAGGAGAAAAACCATATGATCATCTCAATAGATGCAGAGAAAGCTTTTGACAAAATTCAACACCCATTTATGATAAAAACCCTGCAGAAAGTAGGCATAGAGGGAACTTTCCTCAACATAATAAAGGCCATATATGACAAACCCACAGCCAGCATTGTCCTCAATGGTGAAAAACTGAAACCATTTCCACTAAGATCAGGAACAAGACAAGGTTGCCCACTCTCACCACTCTTATTCAACATAGTTTTGGAAGTTTTAGCCACAGCAATCAGAGAAGAAAAGGAAATGAAAGGAATCCAAATGGGAAAAGAAGAAGTAAAGCTGTCACTGTTTGCAGATGACATGCTACTATACATAGAGAATCCTAAAGATGCTACCAGAAAACTACTAGAGCTAATCAATGAATTTGGTAAAGTTGCAGGATACAAAATTAATGCACAGAAATCTCTGGCATTCCTACATACTAATGATGAAAAATCTGAAAGTGAAATCAAGGAAACACTCCCATTTACCATTGCAACAAAAAGAATAAAATATCTAGGAATAAACCTACCTAAGGAGACAAAAGACCTGTATGCAGAAAATTATAAGACACTGATGAAAGAAATTAAAGATGATACAAATAGATGGAGAGATGTACCATGTTCTTGGATTGGAAGAATCAACATTGTGAAAATGACTCTACTACCCAAAGCAATCTACAGATTCAATGCAATACCTATCAAACTACCAATGGCATTTTTCACAGAGCTAGAACAAAAAATTTCACAATTTGTATGGAAACACAAAAGACCCCGAATAGCCAAAGCAATCTTGAGAACGAAAAACGGAGCTGGAGGAATCAGGCTCCCTGACTTCAGACTATACTACAAAGCTACAGTAATCAAGACAGTATGGTACTGGCACAAAAACAGAAAGATAGATCAATGGAACAGGATAGAAAGCCCAGAGATAAACCCACGGACATATGGTCACCTTATCTTTGATAAAGGAGGCAGGAATGTACAGTGGAGAAAGGACAGTCTCTTCAATAAGTGGTGCTGGGAAAACTGGACAGGGACATGTAAAAGTATGAGATTAGATCACTCCCTAACACCATACACAAAAATTAGCTCAAAATGGATTAAAGACCTAAATGTAAGGCCAGACACTATCAAACTCCTAGAGGAAAACATAGGCAGAACACTCCATGACATAAATCACAGCAAGATCCTTTTTGACCCATCTCCTAGAGAAATGGAAATAAAGACAAAAATAAACACATGGGACCTAATGAAACTTCAAAGCTTTTGCACAGCAAAGGAAACCATAAACAAGACAAAAAGACAACCCTCAGAATGGGAGAAAATATTTGCAAATGAAGCAACTGACAAAGGATTAATCTCCAAAATTTATAAGCAGCTCATGCAGCTCAATAGCAAAAAAACAAACAACCCAATCCAAAAATGGGCAGAAGACCTAAATAGACATTTCTCCACAAAAGATATACAGACAGCCAACAAACACATGAAAGGATGCTCAACATCTTTACTCATTAGAGAAATGCAAGTCAAAACTACAATGAGATATCATCTCACACCAGTCAGAATGGCCATCATCAAAAAATCTAGAAACAATAAATGCTGGAGAGGGTGTGGAAAAAAGGGAACACTCTTGCACTGCTGGTGGGAATGTGAATTGGTACAGCCACTATGGAGAACGGTATGGAGGTTCCTTAAAAAACTACAAATAGAACTACCATATGACCCAGCAATCCCACTACTGGGCATATACCCTGAGAAAACCATAATTCAAAAAGAGACATGTACCAAAATGTTCATAGCAGCCCTATTTACAATAGCCCGGAGATGGAAACAACCTAAGTGTCCATCATCGGATGAATGGATAAAGAAGATGTGGCACATATATACAATGGAATATTACTCAGCCATAAAAAGAAATGAAATTGAGCTATTTGTAATGAGGTGGATGGACCTAGAGTCTGTCATACAGAGTGAAGTAAGTCAGAAAGAGAAAGACAAATACTGTATGCTGACACATATATATGGAATTTAAGAAAAAAATGTCATCAAGAACATAGGGGTAAGACAGGAATAAAGACACAGACCTACTAGAGCATGGACTTGAGGATATGGGGAGGGGGAAGGGTAAGCTGTGACAAAGTGAAAGAGCGGCATGGACATATATACACTACCAAACGTAAGGTAGATAGCTAGTGGGAAGCAGCCGCATAGCACAGGGAGATCAGCTCGGTTCTTTGTGACCGCCTGGAGGGGTGGGATAGGGAGGGTGGGAGGGAGACGCAAAAGGGAGGGGATATGGGAACATATGTATATGTATAACTGATTAAATTTGTAAAATAAAAAAAAATAAAAAAATAAAACAAAATGGATTGCACCAGAATAGACAAAAATCTCTTTAATATGTTTGAAACAAGTTTTGAAAGAAAGAGGATAAAAAGGATAGATCTGGAGCATCAGATATTTCAGTTTTACATTCATACAGCCTGTGGCCCTTAGCAAGAATTTTCTTAGGTAATGTCATTCCAATGCTTCCTACATAGAAGAAATTTGAATGGCACTCACCAAACTAGCACAGTCTTCCAAGAAAGAGGAAGGACCTAGAATCAAATAGAAAACAAATGAAATAGAAAACAAATATTCAAGCAATCATGAAAACTTTTGAAGAAAATATATGACATTGTCCTATTTGGATTAAAATACATTTTCAATTAATTTGTTTAAACTATTCTACACAAAATATCTGGTCACTGAGGTAACATATGTATGAGAAAAGAGGTAGTAAGAAGATAAGGAAGTTGACCTGAAAAATCTATAATGTTAACTCCATTTTCTTTTGATTTCATACAGATAGTCACTTCCTTCACCACAACATCAGATGGTGTGGTTTGTGTTCCAAATGTTCTTCTGTTCAAACAGAGCTATCTATGTTAACATCAGAATTGTCATTGCCACAAAGAGATTGTTTATCTTACTTTAGTAATAATATTTGAGTATAATGTGGCTAATAAAAATGTGTGGGGATGCCTATAAATATAAATATAATTTAGGGAAAGAACTTTTCAGGATATATTTCTTTAATTACAAGCTGAAGTATTTACAAATTTTAAAAATTACTAGAACCTTATCAATCCTAAATCACTTTGATCGCCCTTATTTTCATACATTTGTAAGTAACAACAGTCCTGTTATCTTCATTTTTAATCTACATAGTTTTCATTTATTCTGTAATAGTGTAGTTAACTTACAAATTTCCTAATTTGAAGGTTTTTGGATAGGGTCTTATAGATAGTGCTGCTATGAATATCTCTACTCAAATTTCTCTTTTGTGTACATGCCTGACAATCAGACGACTGGCTCTAGGTCTAGAAAAACGTATATCTCTTATTACCTCATTTCACGTTTGTGGCCAGCAAGATTAATGCAATTTATAAATGCCACCAATGGTTGTCATATAATCATGTATGTAGTCCAGGCTTCACTGATTTTTTAAAATTATGTTCCTTTGTTTGCCTGGGTTAATTGGCATATAACAATATCTAAAATTTGGATAATATTCGTGTATTTTTCTATTGATGAGACTGTATATTGTTCACCGTGATCCTTTACTGCTTCATCCATGCAATGGAAATCTACAGACCATAGCTGTGTGCCAAGTGCTGTGTCAAGACTGAAAGCTCACAAAGGTGAACAGAATGCTGTCTGTGCTCTCAGCACAGATCGTAACGAGGGACACAAATATAAACATAAAGACATAGCAAAAAAATATATCTTGGGCTTCCCTGTTGGCGCAGTGGTTGGGAGTCCGCCTGCCGATGCAGGGGACACAGGTTCGTGCCCCGGTCTGGGAGGATCCCACATGCCGCGGAGCGGCTGGGCCCGTGAGCCATGGCCGCTGGGCCTGCGCGTCCGGAGCCTGTGCTCCGCAGGGGGAGGGGCCACGGCAGTGGGAGGCCCGCCTACCGCAAAAAAATATATATATATATATATCTTATATCCATACAATGGAATACTATCTAGCAATAAAAAGGAATGTACTATTGACAGAGTTCAAAAGCTTGATGCGAGGTGAACGAAGGCAGGCTCAAAAAGCTGTACACTGTATGATTCCATTTATGTGATATTCTGGAAAAGGCAAAACTATATTAACCAAAACAGATCAGTGGTCACCAGGGAGTGGAGGAGAAGAGATTATCTAGAAGGTGCTAGGCGATAGAATTCTTCTGTATCTTGACTATGGGGATAATTGCATGACTCCATATATTTTCAATGCAAAAGGAGCTATACACCTAAGAAGGATGAATTTTACCAAACATAAATGACAGTTTCAACGGTGATAAGTAAAACAATTTAATTTGATAAGAGTGAAGGTTCTCAGGTCAGGCTGCTGGAATTTGTATTTCTTCCACATTCCTTCCTTATTACATCACCCTAGGCAATTATTTAAACTCTCTGTGATGCTACTTTCTGATCTTTAAAATGGGTGTGTTTTAGCGCCTACTTCCTGAGGTTGTTAGGAAAGATAATGCAAAGTCTCTGGAATATCATAAGAGCTCAATAGATTTTGTGGGTTTTGTCCTATTTGAGTGCTGCAATACACATCGTGCCATGGAAAATGGGCAAATGGGGGGAAAAAAAGCCAATTCATGAAACAAGGGATACAAACGCTCACTAGTCATAGAAAGATAACTTCGGCTTAACTACTAGTCAGAGAAATAAATATTAAATATAAACATCATTTTTGTTTACAAAATAAGCAAAAATTTTCTTTTTCTATTTTTTTTTTAAGTGAGACCCAGAGTCGAGGCAGATCTCTTGAAGCAAGTACTGTTATGTTACTAGTAGACAGAGAAATGTCATTATAGAAAGCAACTTTATAGAAAGCAATTTGACATACGTAGCAAGGGTAGGAAAGTATTAAAACCCTTCAAGCCAATCATTTTACTTTAAAAATTATTTCCTAAAAAAGTATCAGTAAAGCAAAGAAGGATTCATGTACAAGGTCAATTATTGTGATATATTTACAAAAGGAAAAAAATAGCAATTTCCCATTAGAGAAAAGTTTAAATAAAGTTTGATATATGTATACTGTTATGTAACCACAGAAAGTATGATTGGGGAAATTACTACATGGGCATAGAAACAAATGCAGCCAAAACACAAATTTTTTGGAAGGGTCAGAATCTGGCTCTTGAAGAAAAATAGAAGTTTCTCAGGTGGGAAAAATGGGGAATTACATTCCAAGCAGAAGGAATATAATGTGTGGAGAGGCTAAAAGCTTAAGAACACTTATTGTGGCCTGGAAAAGCCAAATACCTCAGAATGATTAGAGCATAGAGTTTGAAGGAAGAAGTGATAAGATACAAAACAAAAAACCAGCCACTACCAGTCTTTACAAGATCTATATAAGAATGTGTATAACTGAGTCACTTTGCTGTACAGCAGAGATTGGCACCACATTGTAAATCTATCCTTCAATTAAAAAAATAAAATTAAGATCTCTACGTCATGCTAATAAGCCCAGACTCTATTTTGCAACTGCAAACCATTAGAGCTTTTTTAAGAAAAGCCTTAACACAACTGTTTTACTTTAGAAAACCAACTCTGGTTAGTAGGACCATCTCACTTTTCTCTTTTGGATATTTACCAAATGGAATAAGATATTTTAAAATGAGCTTAAAAATTAATAGCAGGGGATGTCTCCCAAGTTCAGTACACTATATAGGTTATTATAAGTACAGCAAGATTCACAGTGATTTAAAACCTCTCACTGTGGACTCCCAAACGCTCGTTGAATCCATTATTTTCATAGGAAGACAAGTCCTTATTGCCGTCACTTGTTTTTTGTTGTTAGGGTTGGACTATTTTCTAACAAAGGCTGGTTCCCTCTACTTGGATCTGTTTTTCTACCTTCTGATCTGCTTTTCCCCTCTTTTGGAACGCAGTTTAGTTCCTGGGTATTTTTAAATCTTTTTTTTTTTTTTTAACTCTTCATAGGGTAATCAGCTAAAGCTTGTGCCATTTGGAGTCCTAAACCAGCAATCCAGTTATGATGAGCCATTCCCCTTGGCTTTTCAGTCTGTGAATCATCATTTTGCAAGATGGCAGTCGCTGCTTCTAAATAGTAATCAAGGCTCAGAGTGGTTACACCCTGAACAAAATATCGTCTCCTTGGCCCAATTTTGGTCAGGAGGCATTGCAGAAACTCATTAAGTCACTTGAGTCAAAGATCCAGCTGAGTCATTCTGAACCTCCACCCAGTTCAACTTTTCCCTCTGGTAACAGTTAATTACATTTTTCTCTTTTCCCACTCCCACCTCCACCAACATCCAATCACGTGTCCTACATGGCCACACACACTCACTATGATTTTACAGGCTCATCTAAGGTTCGCTTGGTTGGCACTCAGAGGAGAGAGATAAGAAATAAAAGGTCTATAGCTTTTCTACTGGGTACCTGGCAGTAGAAAAAAAAAAAAAAAGAAACCTAAAACTAAAAAAGTAGTCCTAAAAGTCATGTAGCTTAATCTTAAACAACATTCGCTCTTCGATTTCATATTTTACTTCTTAATAAAAAGAATGTAAGGCAAATACTTTACATGACAATATTCAAGGGATAGTGTGCGACCTTATTAATTATTCAAGTAATTAACATAGCTTGCGTTATGAGACCCAGTCTAAGTGTAGAATCAATGAATCTAAGAACGGCAAGGGTACGCACAGAAAGTGCCTGGGCTCTGCAGTTCATCAGACTGGGTTTGAAAGCCAACTCTCTCACCAGCTGTGTGGCTTTAAATAAGTTACTCAACCTTGCAGAAACATGATTTCATCTATTGGACTAAAACCTATCTCAGAGGGCTGCTGTCTGGATTCACTGTGATAATATACTCCATGCTAAGCAGAATGACACTTCTTGGGAGGTAATAAGGCAGCAATAACAAACAGCCTGATAACACTTACCCTTCTAGGCATTCCATCTAAATCAGCTCACTTAATCCCCTCAACAACTTCAAAGTGACATACTACCATTATGCCTATTTTACAGTCAGGGAAACTGAGGCACAGAAAGGTGAATTTCTTTATTCAGCATCATGACAATAAGAACTGGTTATAAATTGGATTTGAACTCAGAATCCATGCATTTAACCATCAGGACTCTGATACAATTCTCTTATCTCCTTAAAGATTAAGAAGAGGGTTAACTGACAAAAATTCAGAGCCAGCTTGAAGGTTAGTAATTGAGTCGCAAGCTAGGACCTGTAAACCTGTCTCCCAATTGCATTCTGGTGTAATTTCCCTAAGAAACAAAACACAGAATAAACCACTGGACAAATACAGATTGTGGGTTTTGAGAAAGAAACTAGAATGTTTCACTACTGCTTTGTGATAATGAGAAGTCCATTTAAGTGACTAATTAGTTAGTAATGCCCTGTTTTGAAATAGTCATGTCAGGGCCTTACCTGCTTAAGGGTCAGATCCATAAATGCTCTAGAAATGTCTTGTCCTGGGAGCTCTTAGGAGGAAATCAGCTTTGCTGCTAACACTTTGGTCTACATTCCCTTCACCGTATGCCGCATCTCCTTCTTTCTTCCTGGTGTCCCCTCCTCCTAGACCCCAGTCCCCTCATGCACACTCTCCGTTGATGAAGTAATGAATTCCTAAAAGCAGAATGATGACAGTCCATAAAGTTGGTATGGCCCAGCTGGTGATGGAGACCCTAAAAGTCACCTCTTAGAAACAGCTTCCCACACCTCTCCCATAAGCCAGCCCACTTCCTTCGGTATAATTTGCAGACCCAAGCAAAGCCTTCTAAGCCTCCTAGCCTTTTGGGGTCATGAACAGACTTACCAAGCCATGCTTCAGTCTCCAAATTCACAGGGATTTTCCCACACCCACCCAAACAGCTACCCTGGCCATGGAGCTCAAAGCCAAGGGCAGAGAGGCTAGAGCCAGCAGTAACTGAAGAGATGGGAGGTGTAGATTTATTATCTGTGTCTCACCAGCTCTTGACCCAAGGAAACCATTCCAGCTCTGATAAGGGAAGGGGCAAGGCAGGCTGAGGAGATGCATGAAGACCGCTTTCCTTAACTGGACTCATCAGTGGTGGGCCTACTAGGTGTTAGAAGATCAATTAATATCTATCATAAGGAGCATGATAAGGGTAATATTTAACAAACATTTGTTTGAGCACTTACCAGGTGCCAGACATTCTTCTAAACTCCTTCATGGAGTATCTCATTTAAGAGCTCAGTCCTTTGAGGACTGAGTTGGTACTCAGTTAGTACTATCATTCCCATTTTGCAGATGTGGAAAGTGAGGTGAGGAAGAGTCAAACCATCTTTTCCCAGCTTGCACAGCAAGTAAGGGATACAAGCCGAGCAGCCTGAAGTCAAAGCCCTTGCTCTAAACTCCTTTATCATGAATAATCAAAAAGCAGAGTTGGCAAGTTTTATATGTGAAGATCCAGATAATAACTGTTTTCTTTACTTCATTCAGGTTTTTCCACAAGGTCTTACAGAAAAACCCGAATGGGCTTTTTGGCCAACATAATAGTTTCTGCCACAACAACTCAGCTCTGCCGTTCTAACCCCAAAGCAGCTTAGACAACATCTAAACGAATGGGCTTTGCTGTGTTCCAGCTAAACTGTATTTATGGACACTGAAATTTGCATTTCATACTATTTTCATGAGCCATAAAACATTCTTTTGATTTTGTTTTCTCCCAACCATTTAAAAATATACAAACCATTCTTATGCCACAGGCCATATGAAAACAGGCTGCAGGCCAGATTTGGCCCATCAATGCTTTGCTAACCCTTGATCAAAGAGATGGAAAAAAATTAAAGCAAAGACATTTGGAAAGAAATTTGAATCGCAATGTTATTTTTTCGGCCATTTTCATATTGTATTTATTTCAGTCTCAAAAGTATTGTCTGTCGTTCGTCTTTATATCACTTGAATGAAATGTAGCTCAACTCCAGAATCTAGTTCAGCCTCCGTGTTGAGCAAGCTGTGTGGCCCTGGGCAGTTCACTCAACCCTAAGCCACAGCTTCCTCATTGTAATAACAGTAGTTATCTCACAGGGTTGGTGCTGTAGGCATTCAGTCAAATAATGCATGCTAAGCAATTACTCCAACTCCCAGCACACTGTAAACTCTCAATAAATGTTCACTCTTAGGACTACTGGCATTATTATTATTATTAACACTGTTATTATCCACAACACCGTCCCCCCAGGTAAAAACATTAAAATACCACATCTCCTAAAGTTCACCTCTGCAATTCTCTATGGACTGACTCTCTACCTCAGAGGTGAATTAAAAGTCCTTTAAATACCCTCCCCACTCTCCCCACTATACTATCACCCTCCCCACTCTCCCCACTATACTATCACCCTCCCCACTCTCCCCACTATACTATCACGCTATTGATTCCACACACAGCCCCCAGAAAATAAATTTCCACCTTACTCCATATTCTTACCATTCCAGAAAACAGAAGATCTCATATGCACAGCACCTAACAGAATTCTTGCTGTCCCTCTCCAGAACGCTCTCCTACAGTAGCTAGCCACATTCTAATCTGCAGTAGGCACCGATAAATCACTCGTGGTCTTTAGCATTTTGTTGCTTGCTTGCAATACTCACGGGTCACAAGAAGAACAAGGAGATAGTAAAACCTTCATAATGAACCTCTGTGAATTAGAACAACCCCACGTTTATCTTATTTAATCAGGCCATATGTGTGTGGAATGTCACTTAGCTTTTCTGCTTTATTTATTTATTTTTAATTTATTTTATTGAGGTATAGTTGGTTTACAATATTGTGTTAGTTTCTGGTGTACAGCAAAGTGATTCAGTTTTATATATATACACATATATATATTCTTTTTCATGTTCTTTTCCATTATGGCTTATTACAGGATATTAAATATAGTTCCCTGTGCTATACAGTAGGACCTTGTTGTTTATCCATCCTATATATAATAATTTGCAGACAGACTTTCAAGATGGCAGAAGAATAAGACGTGGAGATCATCTCCTTCCCCACAAATACATCAGAAATACATCTACATGTGGAACAACTCCTACAGGACACCTACTGAATGCTGGCAGAAGACCTCAGACCTCCCAAAAGGCAAGAAACTCCCCACGTACCTGGGTAGGGCAAAAAAAAAAAAGAAAAAACAGAGACAAAAGAATAGAGACAGGACCTGCACCAGTGGGAGGGAGCTGTGAAGGAGGAAATGTTTCCACACACTAGGAGCCCCTTCACGGGCAGAGACTGCGGTTGGCCGAGGTGGAGAGCTTCGGAGCCATGGAGGAGAGCACAGCAACAGGGGTGCAGAGGGCAAAGCGGAGAGATTCCCGCACAGAGGATCGGTGCCGACCAGCACTCACCAGCCCGAGAGGGTTGTCTGTTCACCTGCTGGGGCGGGCGGGGCTGGGAGCTGAGGCTCGGGCTTCGGTCAGATCGCAGGGAGAGGACTGGGGTTGGCAGTGTGAACACAGCCTGCAGGGGGTTAGTGCGCCACAGCTAGCCGGGAGGGAGTCCGGGGGAAAAGTCTGGAGCTGCCGAAGAGGCAAGAGACTTTCTCTTCCCTCTTTGTTTCCTGGTGCACGAGGAGAGGGGATTAAGAGCACTGCTTAAAGGAGCTCCAGAGACGGGCGTGAGCCGCTGCTGAAAGCGCGGACCCCAGAGATGGGCGTGGGATGCTGGGGCTGCTGCCGCCACCAAGAGGCCTGTGTGCGAGCACAGGTCACTGTCCACGCCCCTTTTCCGGGGAGCCTGTGCAGCCCGTCACTGCCGGGGTCCCGGGATCCAGGGACGGCTTCCCCGGGAGAGCGCACGGCATGCCTCGGGCTGGTGCAACGTCACGCCGGCCTCTGCCGCCGCAGGCTCACCCCACATCCGTACCCCTCCCTCCCCCTGGCCTGAGTGAGCCAGAGCCCCCGAATCAGCTGCTCCTTTAACCCCGTCCTGTTTAGGCGAAGAACAGACACCCTCAGGTGACTCACACTCAGAGGCGGGGCCAAATCCAAAGCTGAACCCCAGGAGCTGTGCGAACAAAGAAGAGAAAGGGAAATCTCTCCCAGCAGCCTCAGGAGCAACAGATTAAATCTCCACAGTCAACTTGATGTACCCTGCATCTGTGGAATACCTGAACAGACAACGAATCATCCCAAATTGAAGAGGTGGACTTTGGGAGCAACAATATATATATATTCTTCCCTTTTTCTCTTTTTGTGAGTGTGTATGTGTGTGCTTCTGTGTGTGATTTTTGTCTGTATAGCTTTGCTTTTACCATTTGTCCTAGGGTTCTGTCTGTCTTTTTTGTTGTTGTTTCTTTTTTTTTAGTATAGATTTTAGTGCTTGTTATCATTGGTGGATTTGTTTTTTGGTTTGGTTGCTCTCTTCTTTCTTTCTTTTTTTCTTTTTTTATTACTTTTTAATTTTTTAATTTTTAATAATTAGTTTTATTTTTTATTTTAATAACTTTATTTTATTTTATTTTTTCTTTCTTTCTTTCTTCCTCCCTTATCTTCTGAGCTGTGTGGCTGACAGGGTCTTGGTGCTCTGGCAGGGTGTCAGACCTGAGCCTAAGTGGTGCGAGAGCTGAGTTCAGGACACTGGTCCACCAGAGACCTCTTGGCTGCACATAATATCACACGGTGTAAGCTCTCCCAGAGATCTCCATCTCAACGCTAAGACCCAGCTCCACTCAACGACCAGCAAGCTACAGCGCTGGACACCCTATGCCAAACAACTAGCAAGACAGGAACACAACGCCACCCATTAGCAGAGAGGCTGCCTAAAATCATAATAAGGCCACAGACACCCCCAAACAACCACCAAACGTGGACCTGCCCACCAGAAAGACAAGGTCCAGCCTCATCCACCAGAATAGAGGCACTAGTCCCCTCCACCAGGAAGCCTACACAACCCACTGAACCAACCTTAGCCACTGGGGGAAGACACCAAAAACAATGAGAACTACAAACCTGCAGCCTGCAAAAAGGAGACCCCAAAGACAGTAAGTTAAGCAAAATGAGAAGACAGAGAAACTCACAGCAGATGAAGGAGCAAGGTAAAAACCCACCAGACCAAACAAATGAAGAGGAAATAGACAGTCTACCTGAAAAAGAATTCAGAGTAATGATAGTAAAGATGATCCAAAATCTTGGAAACAGAATGGAGAAAATACAAGAAACGTTTAACAAGGACCTAGAAGAACTAAAGAGCAAACAAACAATGATGAACAACACAATAAATGAAATTAAAACTTCTCTAGAAGGGCTCAATAGCAGAATAACTGAGGCAGAAGAAAGGATAAGTGACCTGGAAGATAAAATAGTGGAAATAACTACTACAGAGCAGAAAAAAGAAAGAAAAGAATTGAGGACAGTCTCAGAGACCTCTGGGACAACATTAAATGCACCAACATTTGAATTATAGGGTTCCCAGAAGAAGAAGAGAAAAATAAAGGGACTGAGAAAATACTTGAAGAGATTATAGTTGGAAACTTCCCTAATATGGAAAAGGAAATAGTTAATCAAGTCCAGGAAGCAGAGAGTGCCATACAGGATAAATCTAAGGAGAAACACTCCAAGACACATATTAATCAAACTATCAAAAATTAAATACAAAGAAAAAAATATTAAAAGCAGCAGGGGGAAAATTACATACAAGGGAATCCCCATAAAGTTAATGGCTGATCTTTCAGCAGAAACTCTGCAAGCCAGAAGGCAGTGGTAGGACATATTTAAAGTGATAAAAGGGAAAAACCTACAACCAAGATTATTTTACCCAGCAAGGATCTCATTCAGGTTCGACAGAGAAATTAAAACCTTTACAGACAAGCAAAAGCTAAGAGAATTCAGCACCACCAACCAGCTTTACAACAAATGCTAAAGAAACTTCTCTAGGCAGGAAGCACAAGAGAAGGAATAGACCTACAATAACAAACCCAAAACAATTAAGAAAATGGTAATAGGAACATACATATCGATAATTACCTTAAATATAAATGGCTTAAATGCTCCAACCTAAAGACACAGGGTCGCTGAATGGATACAAAAACAAGACCCATATATATGCTGTCTACAAGAGACCCAGTTCAGACCTAGGGACACATACAGACTGAAAGTGAGGGGATCGAAAATGATATTCCATGAAAATGGAAATCAAAAGAAACTTGGAGTAGCAATTCTCATATCAGACAAAATACACTTTAAAATAAAGGCTATTACCAGAGACAAAGAAGCACACTACATAATGATCAAGGGATTAATCCACGAAGAAGATATAACAATTGTAAATATTTATGCACCCAACATAGGAGCACCTCAATACATAAGGCAAATGCTAACAGCCATAAAAGGGGAAATCGACAGTAACATGATCATATTAGGGGACTTTAACACCCTACTTTCACCAATGAAGAGATCATCCAAAATGAAAATAAATAAGGAAACACAAACTTTAAAAGATACACTAAAGAAGATGGACTTAATTGATATTTATAGGACATTCCCCAAAACAACAGATTACACTTTCTTCTCAAGTGCTCATGGAACATTCTCCAGGGGATAGATCATATCTTGGGATCATATCTGATAGATCATATCAGATCATTTCGCTAATCATTAGAGAAATGCAAATAAAAATTACAATGAGGTATCACCTCACACTGGTCAGAATGGCCATCATCAAAAAATCTAGAAACAATAAATGCTGGAAAGGGTGTGGAGAAAAGGGATCCCTCTTGCACTGTTGGTGGGAATGTAAATTGATACAGCCACTATGGAGAACAGTATGGAGTTTCCTTAAAAAACTAAAAATAGAACTACCATATGACCCAGTAATCCCACTACTGGGCATATACCCTGAGAAAACCATAATTCAAAAAGTCATGTACCACAATGTTCATTGCAGCTCTATTTACAATAGCCAGGATATGGAAGCAACCTAAGTGTCCATTGACAGATGAATGGATAAAGAAGATGTGGCACATATATACAATGGAATATTACTCAGCCATAAAAAGAAACGAAATTGAGTTATTTGTAGTGAGGTGGATGAACCTATAGACTGTCATACAGAGTGAAGTAAGTCAGAAAGAGAAAAACAGATACTGTATGCTAACACATATATATGGAATCTAAAAAAAATGGTTCTGAAGAACCTAGGGGCAGGACAGGAATAAAGAAGCAGATGTAGAGGTGGACTTGAGGACACGGGGAGGGGGAAGGGTAACCTGGGACGAAGTGAGAGAGTGGCATGGACTTATATATACTACCAAATGTAAAATAGATTGCTAGTGGGAAGCAGCCACATAGCACAGGGAGATCAGCTCGGTGCTTTTTGACCACTTAGCAGGGTGGGATAAGGAGTGTGGGAGGGAGACGCAACAGGGAGGAGATATGGGGATATATGTCTATGTATAGTTGACTCACTTTGTTATAAAGCAGAAATTAACACACCATTGTAAAGCAATTATGCTCCAATGAAGATGTTAAAAAAAAATAGTTTGCATGTGCTAACCCCAAACTCCCAATCCATCCCTCCCCCACTTGCCCTCCCCCTTGGCAACCACAAGTCTGTTTTCTGTCTATGAGTCTGTTTCTGTTTCATAGATAAGTTCATTTGTGTCATATTTTAGTGGAATGCCTCTTTGGCATGGTAATTAAGGCAAGAGGTCTAGTGAAGCGTGTTGCTTAAAACACTGAGAAGAGCCATCATCACCATCGTGAGCCACATTCTCTAATATTGATTGAAAATTGACTGCATTTCTGGCATTGCACAGTTCTCTAGTCATTTCTGTTATAGCAGCATTTGCTGTGACAGATGAAATGTACACATAGGATGCTGATGAAGACCCGGAAGTCACCGTTATCACCGCACAGGCCAAGGAAAAGCATGATTCTGATGTACATCCTCATTATCTCAGACTCTGGCCGTTTTGTTCTCAAAAGACTTGTGGGCAGGTAGCCTCGGTGAAGTTCATCACTTATCAGCTGGCAAATCAGCTGAGCATAACTTGGTTATCTGATTCTCTGTTTCAGAGGACTGATGGGTTACTTTCTCAGAAGGGCACGACAATTCATCAGGGAAAGGAGTAAGCGAAGGTTCCCAGAAAATGCCTTGCTTGTCCTCCTGAGGTTTCCCTATCACTGGAGCCAAACGTTAGCCCCAGTGGTCTTGAATAACAAGAAGGGTTCTGGCCCTTTGGGGGAAAGAAATAGGCTCTTTGTAATTTTGTGCTGATAGGAAGTCAAATAATTATAGCCCAGATCATTTCAACAATTAAGTGTCTCAATTGGAAATGTTTGCAGCCAGTTCTGAGTTTTCCATTAGCAGACAAATGCCCAGATTCCTTGGTAGGGTAGGACCCTGTCATTTCAAATGTCTTCGCTACACTTTGTTTCATGGTTGGTTAGGTAAGAGCTTTTCCTGCTTCCCAAACCAGTTAGTACATATGGGACAACTCTATTGATTAAATATCTAAAAATTTTTTTCTACAGCCACAAAATTACTCAATGAATTGAAGACCTATTGGTCCAGCTAATTTCTTGATTTGGTTGTAAAACTAAGCACTCTAAGACTGAAAAGCAAGATCACTGGACACAGAATTCTGTCTCCTTTTACCCCAGGAAATCGATCTTAGGCAAAAATGTGAAGTAAGCATAGCTTACCTCAGCACACAGCAGACTCTAAGCTTCCAATACAATTCTTCTCTTTTCTCCTCTCCATATAGCTGCTTCCTTAGATTTGCTTTCATGCCTCCAAACTCCTCTCAGTTAACAAGAATAGGAGAATGCTGGAGTATGCATGCTCTTTTCCAGTACCATGTGATGTTTTAT
Organism: Mesoplodon densirostris; assembly: GCF_025265405.1. Classification (NCBI taxonomy): domain Eukaryota; kingdom Metazoa; phylum Chordata; class Mammalia; order Artiodactyla; family Ziphiidae; genus Mesoplodon; species Mesoplodon densirostris. Next base: position 161,573,128 of record NC_082664.1, on the reverse strand, counting down.
TTTTTTAATTATTTATAAGAATGCTTGATGCAAAACAACAAATATCTAATAGCATCTCACACATTTATAACAAGACAGTGGGGATAAAATTTGCTCTTAGGATCCTTCCAAGGTTCTCTCCCCTCAAACCAATAAGCAGCCCCCCTCCTCACTTACCTTACTGAAACACCATTCGGCTATAGGTTCACAATCCACTACCCAATTTGGGGGTATAATAAGAGAGCTTAATGCTTGCTGTAAACAAGGCTTTCTGAAATCTTCCAAGGAATTAACAGAGAGTAGAAATGAAATTCACCATTCCCTGCTGGAAGATACAGCGGATCTGTGAGAAAGTCTTCTCTCTCCCTCTCTCTCTCTCTCTCTCTCTCTCTTTCTCTCTCTCTTTCTTTCTCTCTCTTCTCTCTCTCTCTGTCTCTCTCTCTTTCTCTCTCTCACATACACACACACTTTAAGAAAGAATAATGGGAATAGAGAATGCTGGTGTATAAAGGCAGCAAATGTGAATCATTTTTTTGTTCAGAAACATCCTTCTCTCTTACTTCATTATCAAGAATAGTACCTAAAGTATGGCTGGCACACAATAGTCGCTCAAAATATTTGTTAAATGACTAAAAAAGTGATTATCAAGTATTTGGATGCAGTCTGAAGACACTTTTTAAAATTGAAGTATAGCTGATTTACAGTGCTGTGTTAATGTCTGTTGTACAGCGGAGTGATTCAGCTATACCTATATATACATTATTTTTTTAATATTCTTTTCCATTATGGTTTACCTTAGGATATTGAATAGAGTTCCCTGTGCAATACAATAGGACCTTGTTGTTTATCCATTCTATATGTAATAGTTTGCATCTGCTAACCCCAAAATCCCACTCCATCTCTCCCCCACCCCCTGCCCCCTTGGCAACCACAAGTCTGTTCTCTGTCTGTGAGTCTGTTTTGTAGATAAGTTCATTTGTGTCACATTTAAGATTCCGCATATAAGTGACATCATACAGTATTTGTCATTCTCTTTCTGACTTACTTCACTTAGTATGATAATCTCTAGCTCCATCCACGTTGCTGCAAATGGCATTATTTCATTCTTCTTTATGGCTGAGTAGTATTCCATTGTATATATATGTACCACATCTTCTTTATCCATTCATCAAGACACAGTATTTTGTTTTGTTTTGCAGTACGTGGGCCTCTCACTGCTGTGGCCTCTCCCGCTGCGGAGCACAGGCTCCGGACGTGCAGGCTCAGCGGCCATGGCTCACGGGCCTAGCCGCTCCGCGGCATGTGGGATCTTCCCGTACCGGGGCACGAACCCGTGTCCCCTGCATCGGCAGGCAGACTCTCAACCACTGTGCCACCAGGGAAGCCCCAAGACACAGTGTTTTTTGATATGGGAGACTTGTGAGTCAAGGTCTAAAGAAATTCTTATTCAAAAAGTTTAAGTATTAGGAGTCAATAATAATTTCTCATTACTGTTTGAAGTGCCATATCCATCCTTATTTTCCCACCGAAAAAAAAATTTTTTAAGTATCACCCCACCCAAGATAAATGAAAACTTACATTCACACAAGGAGCTGTTACACAGATGTTTATAGTGGCTTTATTTGCACTCACCAAAAACTAAAAACAATCTAAATGTCCCTCAGACACAGAAGGATGGACTAACTGTGGGACATCCCTACCCTGGAACACTACTCAACAAAAAAAATGAGCATATTAATATACTAACACACACAACAACACGGATGCATACAAAAGCATTACCCTAAGTGAAAAGAGCCAGAGTTAAAAGGCTGTACATTATATGATTCTGTTTACCTGACATTCTTGCCAAGGCAAAACTCTAGGGACAGCATTGCCTATGGCTGAGTACAGGAGGAGGGGTGGCAGGGAATTGGTAGGTGTGATCGACTTGTTTTATGTCTTGATGGTGATGGTGGTTATTCAACTGTCTGCATTTGTGAAAACTCACACAGATGTGTGCACTGAAAAGAGTGAATTACACTGTATGTAAAGTACACCTTAATTGTTTTTTTAATTAAAGGAAAACTATAACACTGCTTGCAGCTCAGGGAGGTAGATAGGTATTTTACAGGTATTCAGTGTTTGGTCCTGCCAAAATACATGTTGTTTGTTTGTTTTGAGGTTTAAATTTGGAACCAGCCAAGGCAGCATCTGCTTTGGGAGAGGAACACAATGGAGGTTACCGCTAGAGAGATTCCTGTTTGGAAGCATTATTGAGGGGCCTGGGGGTCTAGTACTGCAAGGACTTTGAGATCTCCTAGTCTTCTAATTCACCATGAACGTATCTTTTACCTGGCAAGAGTGTCATAAGGATTAATTAGTCAATGCATGCAAAGAACTTTGAAGATGCAAAGCACCAGATGAGTTCTGGAGTGCCATGGTTAATGCTCAGACTGGACTGAAGACAAAAGCAGTTTCAAAGCCAGTACCTGGGCAGGTTTTGCTATCACTCCATGTCAATTTTTCAACTGGCTCCTGCACAGTGATTACACAGCTCTGCATCTTTGTACTGAAGCATGGAGCTTCAAGTGAAAGAAGAAAGGTCCTGTGCAAATGTTATAAAAACAATGGTGAAGTGGCAGCTTGGCTGATCGGACATTTCAAAGCCAAGAATTTCAAATCCAAGAACAAAGGTGTGAAAGTAAATACCTTAGAAGTAAATAGACCAAAACACATCACTGATGACAGACCATCTAACCCTATGGAACTGATGTAGGTTTCAAAGTATATTTCGTACAAAGAATTATTCTACAGAGAATTTATTTTGGAGAAATAAAGAATCTCTTTATATTAAGGAATCACATCTGAAAGAATATGATGGTTATAACGGTTAGGTACAGATTAAGTCTAGACTAAGTGATGGTTAAGAATTGTATAGATTAAATTTTCTTTTTTCTTTCCACATCTTCATTGGAGTATAATTGCTTTACAATGGTGTGTTAGCTTCTCCTGTATAACAAAGTGAATCAGCTATACATATACATATATCCCCACATCCCCTCCCTCTTGCGTCTCCCTCCCTCCCTCCCTATCCCTAAATTTTCTTACAGAAGGCCAAGGTCTTTACCAGTAAGGTCTGCAGCTCAAGATTGATGCAGTCAGGCTTTGAATTTTAAAAAACATTATATCTAGATAAAGAAGATGTGGTGTATATATATATATATATATATATATATATATATATATATATATATATATACACAATGGAATACCACTCAGACATAAGAGAGAATGAAATTTTGCCACCTGCAGCAACATGGATGGACTTGGAGGGCATTATGCTAAGTAAAAGAAGACAGACAGAGACAGATCACTACTGTACAATATCACTTACATCTGGAATCTAAAAAGTACAACAAACTAGTGAATAAAGCAAAAAAGAGGCAGACTCATAGACATGGAGAACAAACTAGTGGTTACCGGTGAGGAGGGGCAAGCTAGGGAGAGAGGGGTAAAAGGGTTATTATGGGATTATATGAAATCATGTGTGTGAAACTTTTGAAAATCGTAAAGCACTATAGAATTGAAAGAATCTGTCGTTCAATAAAAAGAAGAAAAAGAAAAAAGATAAAGAAAAATAAACAAATAATTCAAAGATAAAAATTTTTTAAACTAAAAACATTGTATCAACATTTTCTATCTTCTCCCTCTCTCTTAACTCAAAACTCTAATGCATATTTATTTCCTTGTGTGTCTTGCCCTATTTCCGACATGAGACGCCATTCTTAAGAACTGTAGAAATAACCCTGGCTCTTCCAACCCATCAGTTCAGCCTGAATGGGTGAATCAATTCACACTGTGTTCTCTCTTCCTGTTTCCACTTCTGTTCAGCTTGTGATTCCCTCAGTTACGGTTCCTACTCTCACCTTCTAAGGCTTTTCAGTTCAAAGGAATATTCTAAGGGATGCTAGCAGTTCTCACTGACAAAATAACTCCCGCTACAAACATGAAATGCAAAGTGCAGGGTTTCTTTCTTCACGTGGAGGGTGGCATGTTCATGTCACTGGCACCATTTGCCATGCTCTGGCGATCTTCTATTTAATGTGCTAAATGTGGCAGCACATGAGCAACATAAATAAAAGTCGAATCCCAACAAAGCTCTTTCAATGGAATCCCTTGGGAGCATCTTTCTGTAGAAGAGAGTCCAGGACTTTTTCCTTTAAGGAAACACATGTATTGTGCACTTTCCTTCTTCCAATATTCAAAATGAAGCCCCTCCAAATGGCTTACCCACTGAAGTTTATAACCTCAGCCTACACAAGTCCAGTGCATAAAGATCTACAGCCCGCAGGCAGTGCGAGGAAGCTTTTTAAAGATGAATCATTTTCATAAATGAGTGCAGAGGAAGGTCAGGCCAGGGGACAAGGAAGGTTACATGTGTGCCCGAGATAAGGCCCCATCCATCCTCCTCTTACTGTCAGGGCTTGATGGGTGAACACTGCCTTGAGCTTCCATAAAACATGTTGTTTGCAGAAAACTTGCAGGTGGTTCATAAAAAAGTCCAAACTGTTACCATGAAATTTATCTCCCACTGAGGGATCTGTTTATAATAGAAACGAAGGATCTCAAGTAGAAATGAAGTATCTCAGACTGACTTATATTGGCTGGGAGGATTGAAAAATTCAACCTGCTTCTCAATCGTTGCACTAAAAACATCAAAGTACTTGTACTGATGACATCTTGACAAGATACAAGTACGTTCAAAAGAAAAATAATGTCCATTGTATGCACAACCCTTTATCCCTGGGGGAAGAATAGGCTAGGTGAGATTTTATTGGGAGAATTTAATCAGAAGACTGAACTCTTCATCACATTTTATTTCTGAAGAGGGTCAAACAACCATTATCTACAACTTTCCCATCTGTATGGTCAAAGTGAAAAGGGCATCTAATTTTTTAAAGTTGTTAGGAGATGCTTATTATCTTGAAGCTTAAAAGAGATTGGAGGCAACAGTAATGTTGGCCATAATTTGAGTTATCTCCATATAGAAATTGAAGGGAAATGCTGAGGCAATTCATGTAGATAATTCAGGCCTTAAAACCATGGGTACTTGAAATCAAGAGATAAGTGAGGAAGTCGTGCTGAATTCTGTTTGGGTTTGTTTTTCCCATGTTGTGCTGGTAATTGGCTCCATTTCTCACATCACATGCCCATATACCTGGACAATGGTTTTAAGTTGCTGGAAATACTTAGGTCATACATTTAAATCAAATTGATGAACATAGCACATCTACAAGGCAGAATGCTGTGCTGAGTTTACAGAATCCATGCATGTTCTAGCTGGAAGGGATTGCAGCCCAGGGTTCCAGCCCCCGAGCACAGGCATAGAAGGTGAAACCTGTACAAAAATAAGGAGTCATGTGTTCTCTCTACCTTGACAGTAGCAATGGTCCAGGTCTTTATCCCACCCATACGTACACCCAAACCTATCCTCCATTCTTTCACTCAAGATGGTTGGAGGTGTAGGGTCAGAGTATAAGGTGGGCTGAGAAACACTGTATCTAATCCAACACCTTTACTTGAGTAATGAGAGTCATGAGACGTGGCTTTCAGCAATAGTGAGAAACCAAAGATGTTTTACTTCAATACCTTCTCAGTCCTCTTGTGTCTACTTTGACCTGCCTTCAACCTCTGCCATCCAAGCCACACTGAGTCACTGTGGCCTCCCCTCCTAACAAGTCCTGTGTCTTCCACCCAAATAGTCTCCCACTCCTCCCAATTTCATGTAAAAGTAACGTTTTCCCCATGCCATGTTATCCTCTCTCCCTGCTAGGAAAATGCACCTAAGGTCTTAACAGTTCTAGGACTTAAGGTTTCCCTCTTTTTTTTGTGTGTGTGGTACGCGGGTCTCTCACTATTGTGGCCTCTCCCGTTGCGGAGCACAGGCTCTGGACTCGCAGGCTCAGCGGCCATGGCTCACGGGCCCAGCCGCTCCGTGGCATGTAGGATCTTCCCAGACTGGGGCACGAACCCGTGTCCCCTGCATCGGCAGGCAGACTCTCAACCACTGCGCCACCAGGGAAGCCCCTCTCTTTTTAATAATAGCAAATTGAAAGGGGAGAGATAATTCTGGTCAAATACGTTGTCCCAAACGAATGGATGTATAACTATGAAGTTCTAGACATTGTGGCAACAAGAAGAGGAGTGTATCTGGAAATAAGTTGCCTTCTCAGCACTTTAAGCAACCATCTATGTTTTTTTAAACATTATATTTGCCAGTTCTTGTCTTATGTTTCAATATTGATGGTAAGTTGGAGCCTGCTGTGCTGTTTGGAATGTTAGGTTGTAGTAATCGAGCAAGTGTCATGCCCCCAAAGGGATTTAATAGATATTCTCCAAAGCAGATAACTTGGGTATGAGGAATATGCTAGGAGGCAGCATTGTCTACATGGCGGAATGACTGATATTTGCAATTTTAAAATCATGAAATAAACATGACTTCGCCTGCCCTCTCATCTTCTCTAGGCCTTCTAACAGGATTCTATCTAAGATGACGCAAATGAGACCTAAAGGTCTCAGTGAAAAGAGTCCTCCTGAATCTCTCTCTCATTTCAGTGTTTAATGTCACGCACCGTCATGGGATGCTTTCCAGTATAAGCCCCTCCATGACAAGACACGATGGAAGGCCTAGCCTCACTTATTTTTGTCAACAAATACAGTTTGAGCACTTCCAACACACAAATAAAGCCCCAAATCAAACTAGGATAAAAGGAAAATGTAAATATTTTGTAAGTCATGATATAATAATAATAATAGTAATAATAGAACTTATATAATGCTTACTAGCATAACAAAAAGTACTGTGCTAAGAATTTAAGTCAAAATAACTAATTTACTCCTACAAAAACACTCTGGAGTATTATTATTCCCATTTTACAGATGAGAAAATTGAGGCTTAGGTTAAGTTAAGGCTCTAGTTATCTAGCTTAACTAGTTATCTAGTTATCTAGCTAGAGAGGCAGAGCTAGGAGTTTGTTTTTTCTAAGTTTTCTATTTTCCACTTCCATGACCTCAAGGTCCCCATTAATAACCTTTACTTAAAAGAAATATGAATCTACTCTGCATTTCAATGTGCCAAGCAAGCATCTCCATTTGTTATCAACTTACCTTGGTCTTAGCTCAGCTTCCACAATGGTAGATCTCAAAGGATTTGGTTATGAAGGACACTAAACTGGACTATAATACCTCTATACCAGTCATCTGGGTATTTTGTCAATTGAAGCTTGGTGTTGAATTGCTAATTTAGTATTCTGTGTTGATCCAAAAGGAAACCATCAAAAACAATCTCACAAGACTCTATTCTCCCCTGCTCAACCCAATGGGCCATGAGTTCTGTTTCTTCCCATAGTCACAAGTAGGCATAAGATAAAACATTCCTGAATTTTTTTGTTTCATTTAGAACTGTTTTGATAAAAAGTGACTTAAGTGATTCCTTGTCCTAATTTACTCATCCATTCTCCAAGCTTTTATTGACACCTGTGATTAACTGCAAAGCATGTCAGAAAATAGAAATATAAGCCAATGCCAACCCTGTCCTCAAACTGTCTTATAGTCAGTGAAGGAGATAAGATATATAAACATAAGTAAAAATAACATAAGGTAAAAAGTGGGAGAGCCCATGAGAAAAGAAAACCCAATTTGGAGGTGATCAAATTTGGCTTTGTGGTAAAGAAGACTTTGAGTTAGAACTTGAAGGAGAAAGAAAAAGAAGGCACACTGTATCAAAGTCTAGCAAAGCAAAGAGAATATTCAGGGTATCAGAAGAACAAAAAAAACTTTTTAGTTTAACAAAAAATGTAGGCTGTATAAGATCTTGTGAGTGTCATAAAAAGGAGTTTGAATTTTATTCTCTTAGAGGGAGGAATTCATTAAGGGTTTTTGAACAGGAAGAAGGCAGACAATAAAGTTTTGCTTTAATACTATTGGTCCATCCCAAGCCAGCTCTCAACACTTCCTAGAGCAAAGAATATAATCAACACATATTTGATGACTTGTCCCATATGCACAGGTATTGGAAATAGAAACTATTAGAGCAGTCAATGAATATTTTATTAGAACCTAAACTAAGAAGTGTAAATACAGAGGGAAGAACAGTTGAGAAAGATTTTATAGAAATACAGCTGCTATAATTAAACATCAGATATCAAGGAATAGAGAGAGACAAGAAAGAATCAAGTATGAATCCACCATTACAGGTAGGATTGTAGTAACATTATCCAATAGTATAAAATATTAGAAATATGATTTCTTTTTACCCAAAGCGTATCACTTTTGTAAATGTTGGTCTGAACTTTCTTAGCCCACAGTTTGCACACTCTATCTGCAATAAAACTTCTTATGATACAACAAGACACAGTAGAGGCAAACATAGCAGTTTATATTTTGCCCTGGACATTTGCAGATCAGTGTCAAAACTCTACAGTGATAAAGGACAATAACTGGGGGAATGAAGAAGAGAAAAACCTGCAGAACAATGGACTCATTATTCAGAAGAATCATTCTGCTCTACTAAGGTTGCAACTATTCTCTTGGAAAAAAAAAAGTTAAAAAGATAAAAACATTGAGAGGAGATTGGGTAAGTAGAAGATAATTCTAGCCATACATTTGAGGAGAAACATGGGAAACATAATTTCAAATAAAGAGAATCCAACCAAGAGGTAATAATGGTGATCAAATTTCCCTCCCACCTGAAACTGGTGACTGGCCCACAAATCCGTATTAAAATAATAACCTCTATAATTTGGCATGACGTAGGTGCCCAGGACACAAAAATATGGTCTTTAAGACCATGTATCTCAGACAATGAAGGACAGTCATCCTTAAAAGATGAGAAGCAAACACTGAGCCTTCTAACAGCCTAGCTTACTGCCTTGGGAGGGTTTCCAGGCCACAAGACTTGGAGGGGTAACTCAGGTGGAGCTTGGCATGGAGATGGAGTTGAGGCTCTGGAGAGACCAAGGCAGCCCTGTTCTAAGAACAAAGTATCAGAAAAGAGAGAGCTGCTCAGAGACAGAATGCCAGATATTCTGCAGGGAAACCCCCTCTGGTATTTAACTTAGTACTGATCAGCTCATGCATGTGAGGAAACTATCCAACGCTAGAAAAAGAACCACCCAAAAGGATTTAGAGGAACAGTGCCCAGCACTCACAAAAAGTTGAGAATAGTTCCCAAAAGTCAGATTGGAAAGCCTCAAGATTCACACGCCATTGGGTAGAGAGTTTCATAATGAGGAAACTCAGTAGTGGGGAATAATTAGCCCTAGAATGAACATTGATCCAATGCACCTAACAAATCTTAACGGCAAGACCCAGAAGGACCAAACTGCTTCTAAGTACTCGACTGCACCTCACAACAAAGTTCAAGAACACTTCTAAGAATAAAATATATCCAGCACCCAATAATGTAAATTTCACATCTGGCATCTAATCAGGCAAGCAAAGAAGACAGAAAATATAATCTAAAATGAAGAGAAAAGTGTATCAATCAAAACATACCCAGAACAGACACAGATACTAGAATTAGCAGATAAAGACATTACAATCATTATTATAAATATATTCCATTTGTTCAAAAAGTTAAGTAGAATGATGGAAGATATAAAAAAGACCCACATCCCACTTCTAGAGATGAAAACATCAATGTGTGAAATGGAAAATTCACTAGATGGGATTAGTGTCAGATTAAATATTATAGGAGAAAAAATTAATAAACTTGAAGACATAGCAATAGAAACTGTCCAAAATGAAACACAGAGAGAAAAGAGACTTAAAAAGAATAGTTCATCCCTGAGCTGTGAGAAAATGTCAAGCAGCCAAATATACATGTAGTTGGAGTCTCCAAAGGAGAGGAGGAGGGGAGAAAATTATGTGAAGAAAAATGGTTGAAAGTATTAAAAATCTGATGAAAACTGTAAACCAATAGATACAGGAAGTTCTACAAATCCCATCTCTAGAAACATGAAGAAAATAACACCAAGACACATTATAAGCAAATTCTTGAACACCAGTGATACAGAGAAAATCTTAAAAACAGAGGAAAAAGATAAACTCCATATCTTAATATATGAAAAAGGATCAGAGATAAAGAATCAAAGATGAAGAAACAAAGATGAAGATCACAGCAGACTTCTGCTCATAAGCAACTCAGTGAGGAGATGGAAGAGAAAATCTTTGAAGAAAAATAGACAAATCTATATAAAGGCAATCATGTATCATTAATAACATGTATTTAGAAAAAAAAACTAAATTATTTAAATACAGAAAATTGTGTTGGATGCTAAGGAGACTACAAAAACCTTAGACCCCTCAGCTGCATTGCAAAAGGTTTATACAAATAATCACTACTTATTCTTCTAACTCTAGCTTTTATCGCTTCATTTGTTTTAACTGGTCCAAAAATCCATATTAAAATAATAATAATAAATTCTATAATTTGACCCAGGTACCCAGGGTACAAAATAAAATGTACCAGATTCCTGGGCTTGGGAAATATACAAATATACCTTAAATCTTTTTTTTTTTTTGATCTGGGTATCTGTAAATAGATAACAATGAATAGTACAGGCCACATGGTAAGTACTAGAACAGAGGTATGTTTTACCTGGGGAGATAAAACTACACAGAGGAGGTGGCACTTGAGCACTGAGGTAAAGGAGATCCCTCCACCCTGCAAAGGACACAGGCAGGGATGCAGTGCAGGTTGTGCCAGGACACAGGTGCCAAAGTGCATTCAAATCTCTATGGTGAATGCAAACGTCAAGAGTGCATCTTGGAAACTGGTATCCAAGGAAGCTTGACCTTCCAACAGGTCACCAGTTCAATTATGAAGGGATTTCCATATCATGTAAACAGACTGGTTTCCAATCTGTAGGAAGCAAGGAACAATGAAAGGATTTACTTGTAGTATAAAAAGAATTTGTGTTTTTATAAAAATATGAAGGATGATGCAATAGCTTCCCCTGACTCATCCACCCAAATTTTCTCCTTTTATGACATGATTTTAAGTAGAGGAGTAATAAGTAAATGATCATGTTAGCGTTTTGAACATATCACAAGGGTAGCAATATGTGTGGATGATTGGAAGATGGAAGATAAGGAATAACATTTTGCAACATTGCAGAGAAGAAATCATTCCCTAGGACTTCCCTGGTGGTGCAGTGGTTAAGAATCCACCTGCCAATGCAGGGGACGCGGGTTCGAGCCCTGGTCTGGGAAGATCCCACATACGGCGGAGCAATTAAGCCCATGCGCCACAACTACTGAAGCCCACGTGCCACAACTACTGAAGCCCACTCGCCTAGAGCCCATGCTCCACAACAAGAGAAGCCACCAGAAGGACAACCCTGCGCACCGCAATGAAGAATAGCGCTCGCTCGCCGCAACTACAGAAAGCCGGAGGGCAGCAATGAAGACCCAATGCAGCCAAAAACAAATAAATAAAGAAATAAGTTTATTAAAAAAAAATACTCATAAAAAAAAAAAAAGAAATCATCCCCTAAACTAAAACAATGGCAATGGGGGTAGATAGGGGCATCCAAACTAGATATACTTAGGACTGTAAAATTGAAAGAGGACTTCCCTGGCAGTCCAGTGGTTAAGGCTCCACACTTCCACTGCAGCGGGATGCAGGTTCGATCCCTGGTTGGGGAACTAAGACCCCACATGCCGCGCCATGCTTCTTTTTGGAGAAATCAAAGTTTCTTTTTTCAATATCAGAATGTTATTCAAGATGGGCTCAAATGCTGAGGTGGGGGAAAGAATATTTTAGTTGGAAGGGCTTGGATAAGAAATGGTACAGAATCAGGAAGGGCCACATAACATCTCAAAAACAGCAACCACCCTAGTGGGACTTAAATAAAGGGTCCTCACCAGGGAGGAAAAAGAAGGAGAAAGAGGCTGGAAAGGTAAACAGAAGGATGTGGATGAAGGGCTTTAAACTGCCAGCCAAGATTTGGGAAATCATTGGCAGTGTCTGAACGGGAGACAGGGTATGTGGTTTAGGATGGATGAGAGGGAAGAGGCAGGGAGCTTGGTTACTAAACTGTCACAATTGTCCATCTGATGGGTAATAAATAAAGGAGCTGGCGTGGCAGCATTTGGAGCAGACAGATGCGAGAGACATCACAGAAGCAACGTGTTAGGGAGGGAAAAAATGTTGTAGGATTTCTGGAAAGCCAGAAAGCCTCAGGCTCTAAATTATTAGGTCCTCTTCAAGTTTCCTCTTGTTATCCATGAACTCCAGACTGGAGTTAGTAATCTGGGCCTATTCATGCCAGCATGTCCCATAAAGATATAAAAGGAGATACAGAAGTTCACAAATAGGCATGTACATAGATATAAAGATACACAGATAGACTGATACCAAGCTACATCGACTGATCCAGGCACAGTGCATAATTGGAAGGATACCTGTTTGTTATTCCAGAACTCAAACATGCCTTACAAGGAGGGAGAAAATGTTGCAAACGTTGGCTCCAGATTCTTCTAAAAAACTGGGTGATAGGTCAGAACGTGAGTGGGATGAAGAAGCGTTCAAGCTTTTCCAAACCAGTTCTTCTATCTCTCCATGACAGAGCATTACGAGTATAACAGGCTTGCCTGTTGATGGAACATAAAGACATACCTACTCTTTCCCAAATGCCCTGAGTCCATTTATGTGCACACAGAAACCCAGTCCTAAGCTCTCTTCCTAAACACACACCAATGGTCCTGTGAGCGACGTTCCATTGTGTGGTCAACCGTGCTAGGGCTTTGAGCCTCTGGGAAGTTCCAGGCGTTTCCAAGCCTCCGGCTCAGGACACTACACTACCTCTAAGACTTTCATGAGAGCTATAATCCCCCACTAAAGGCAAGCAACAACAATCTGATGGTGAAGGCAGTTTGCATATTTCATCAATGCGGATCACACTCTCGGGCACCAGGTTCTTTGTTACGGAAGCACTCTCGAATTACGAGGTAGCTAAGTTGGGTTTATTAGTTCATGCCTATGATAACATAGTAATAACAATTAATTCAGTCACATTCAAAAGGAAATAGCATAAGGATCCTACACTGTGATTTAGAAGGCAGAGGTAATTATAGCTCTACCCGATAATTGTATGGTGGATCTATCTCTGTAAGCATGCCACTGGATGATGCTACGCAGTTTTCACTGGGAAACCTGGGAGGCCAGGGAAACTTCAGGGGCATTAACCCATAAAAACCTGAACTTCTGCTGGAAAAACAAAGTGAAGATCTCATCTCTGGTGATTTTAAATAGAAGGACAAAAAGGATTTAAAAGGAAGAAGATTAATAAGGCAGGTAACATGAGGGGAGGATTTAAAGTTGTTCACACATCATAGTACTTTGAATTTGTTGAAAACATGTGTATTCAAGAGAATGATAAATACAGTACAGTATCCCTTGTAAATGAATCTAAAAAAAGTAAACTCATAAAAAAAATACGGCAGGTAATGGGAACTCATCTAGGAAGAAAATTCTTAGTTCCTCCTAATGATTTTGAATTGAGGGAACAGCATCTTGTTAAGACTTCCTCTATGGGGAGGTAGTCTCTGGCCCCTTGTATCTGGCTACCTGCCAAAATAACTCCACTTGCCCTGTTCTGCTGTTCTCACACAAGAATGAAACAGCTTGGCATTAGAGTCACAACCTGGGTTTGAATATTGCCTACTTGCCAGCTAATGATTATAGATAAATTACCTGCCCCATCAATGTCAGTTTTCTCATCTCTAAATTGGAACAAATAACTAACTTCAATTATTACTGAGGTAGCATGTAAAAATGCTAAGCAAACTCTAAATACCAAAAAAATCATTCTACCATATATTTGTTACCTGATACACTATGATCATAGGAATGCAACAGTATTATATCAGAAACACTGAAATGTTTTTAATCAGACGTTTATGAAAACTAGTACGTATTACTTTCTAAACAATCATATTTAAAGTTTTTGTTATCATCCCTGTTACAGGAGCTCCATTTCAGCTGGCTATTAATGCAGATGCTATGTAAGAAGGCTATATGAAGAAATAGTTGCATAGCTAAGTACAAAAATATTATGTAGTCAACCATGGTCACTGCCTAGATGATGAAACAAAATATGCCTGAACTGAAATATAAACATCTCTAACATTGTGGTCTACAATAAACTTTCATGTCTCAGGAGAGGAGTTTAGATGGGATTCTCTCACTAGTCTTAAAATATTTGTCTATCAGATTAGCATATTTGTAATAACGTGTGGAACACTAATATCATTTCCTGTTATAAAGAAACAAAACTAGCTAGGTCTTGATGTCCATTTCCCCAAAGTATCTGACCCCCAAAGATGTTTTCAGTTTATGAAAGGGGACATGAACTGAGAATGGGCAAGAAAGAAACTAATAAGTGATGTCTGGGGTTAAGACTCTTTAGAAATGTTCTTAGGGCTTTGGAACCAGACAAGTGTCTGCTCAAACCTGACACCAAACTTAACCTCCCCCAGTCCCCAGCCAATTTGGATGAAAATCAGCTTCGCTTTAGGCTTAGCTATATAAGAATCTGTATTGTCATTCCTAGACCTGTTTAAGCCCTTTTAATAGATCAAGTCAGGATGGTACCTTCATAATTTAGTGTTGTGAATAGTGCAAATAAAGCCTTCAATGGCATCTAATCAGAACATTTTCTTTTCTCTTCCCTGAGACCATTATTCCATAGAGGTCCAGATTTCCCCAGCCTGTCAGTCATTACAACTACAAGCTGCCCAAGCTCATTTGAAAGCCATCAAGTAGCTAATTTGCCAAGATGGATTCAAAAGACATGAGACAGCTTACGGTTGTGGTCTCTCTGACCCCTCCCACACAAAGCAGCGTTCTGAAGCCCACGGGGACTTTCTTTGGCTGGTGGCAGGCTATTGTTTAAACACTGATTGCCTCTTTTTTCTGTCATTCACTTTTCCCCCTTCCCTGAACTCCGCCACCATCAGTCACAGACTTCATTCATAGCCCACCGGCTGAAAGTTCTGTGCTCAACACAGACAAAATAAGCCATGTATAGGTCAGAGCTAGAGGAGAAAAAAATCACACTCATAGATATTAACGAAGCCTTGAGTGAATTTTTCTTATCGATTCAAAAGACTTATGTGCTTTTTATGCCAATGAACTCTGGCATATACAACAGAAAATGAGGCAATTCATGTTAAAGTAATTTCATAATGACAAAAAAAAGAACTATACAGATACAAGGTATTTGAGAAATATATGGTATATTTCATTAGGGTCTTAAGAGACCCTGGACCACTTTCCCCAGCCTACTTTACACAGAGCAAGTACTAGTGATTGGTGGTCCAGACAAGGGACACAGATTTTAGAATCAGACCTAGGTGTGTGAATCGTGAGTTGATCCCTTATTTGTGATCCTGGACAACTGACTTAATTTCCCTGGGCCTCAATTCCCTATTCAAAAAAAGGAGGGGGGGTAACATTACCTACCTCATGGTGTTGCTGGGAGTGACAATGAACTAATTTACATAAAATATTTCACAATCTCTGGCAGGTCACGAACTATCCGTGAATAGTAGCTATTATTGTTACTGTTTTATTGTTACTATTTCTTTCTATTCTGTGCAGTAGAAGCTATTTTTCTCGTAGAAGGTAACACAGAAGAGTAATAAGAATAATAAACACATCTGTAATATTAACTCTGCACTATGCATAGTTAATGGATCATTCTATAAAGAAACTGAGGCATGGAGAGGGAAAGTAAGGTGCCCAAAGTTACATAATGAGTAAGTGGAGGAGCTGGAATTGAACCCAAGCAGTCTGGCTGCATTACTCTCTGAAATAAATTTATTCTAAATGCAGGTAGGTATCTGCCACACTGGCGGTCCTTACAGTTCTAAGAGACAGAAGCACATTGAAACAAACATGAAATCAAAGAGTTCATTGTAAGCCCAACAGAGACCCTTGAGACCGTGAAACTCAGTTTCCTAGTCATGACATCCGAGAGCTAGAACCAGAGACTAGTTCTGACTTCAAGGCAGTGCTAGCCATCTCAGCAGCAACAGATGTACCCACACTGTGCAGCTTCTCCCGTTTCCATCTTCAGAACCAAGCCCCTACTTGCTCCAAGTAAATCTTTCAATTCTGTTCCCCTGCAGTTCAGTTCCTCCATAATCCAACTGGATATTCCAAGGAAAGGAATCATCATGATGCAGTTTAAGGGGTGATGTCTGTCCCTGGACCAATCAGGTCTTCCTCAAGAATCAGGGTCTACACCACATATATCGCTGCCAATATTCTCTTAGAAACTTAAGAGAAAAGAACTATCTACAGGTACCTCGAAATAGATCTTTCCCACCATTACCTTGCTATCTTCTTATCCTCTCCATTTTGAGGTGGTGAGAAACATAGAAATGGAATCAATCTTTGGAGTTGGTGAGCTTAAAAAAGAAACTCTGCCTCTGCCATCACTGGCCATGAGAAATTAGGCAAGTTATCAAATCTCTCTAGGGCTGCCTTCCCAAGTGTAAAACAAGGATAGTAATCATGACTGTCTCATAGGTTTGCTTTGAGTATTAAGTGAGGTGGTATAGATAAAACACTTTGGCATAAATCTTGGCTCTCAGTAAGTGTTCAGTAAATGTTACCTATATTTTTATCAAAATTCCCAGTCCAAGAGCCTTCATAAATATACTTCAGCCTTTAGAGTTTTGAGGCTTCTAAACTCCTGTGTCCTCTTTCCTCCCAAATCTTCTTCTTTAACAGCCAAATAGTCAAGGCATCCAAGGAATCAGAAAGGGCCAAGATTAGATACAAGATTAAACAGAGAGAGGCAGAAAGTAGATGAATGTTGTGTGGTAGAATCTACTGATAGCTACCTGTCTGATCTCTTTTCCTTAGTAACAGAATCGCAATTTTATTTATGTTGACATGGCACACAGCTAACATACTGCATTTCCAGCCTCCCTTGCAGCTAGATATGGCCTTGTGACTAAAGTCTGACCAATGAGATGCAAAGCAGAGTTTTGTGGATTTCCAGATATACATTATGCAATGCTTCTATTTATGAGACAGAAATGACCTCTATCTTGCTTAAACCAGTTGTTTTAGGATATTTGTATCAGAATGTAACAGAATATAATCCTAATTTATATAATCAATCTGGAAGTCTTCAATTAATTGTCTAATCATTAAAATAGTAGAGAGAGGTGCATTAATCAGAAGAGAGCGGATAGGTAGAAAGGAGAAGATAGAAGAAAGAAAGATGGATAAGAGACTTACAATTGAAAATCATCTTCCTCAGAAGAAAAACCACATACTAGAACAAAATTTTAGGTGATTTATCTAATGTGATTAACCTAAAGGGAAATTATGATGATTTGGTACTCCACGCCTAGAAACACATTTAGATACTTTGATGCCTACCTGATCCACTAAACTGTTTAATGCAGTGAATAAATGACTTGAACTTTCTCTATCTTGATCCCTGTTTTTTTAATGGTCATCATAAACCTTACCTTACAGAGATAATTTGAGAATTATTTAGGACATCATCAAAAATATTTTACTAACATCCTTCCACACTTTCTTGCATCTCTTGTCAACCAATGATTTTTAGACAAAACTATCACCTCTCATGTCCTGACTCCAAAGTCACAAATTCCCATAAAGATAAGCAGAAAAACTCAAAGGCTCCAAAATGTTTTTAAGGTCCAGCCTGCCATACCTTGTGATCCATGCTTACTTGACTGATGGAAGAAAGTTATGGCTATAGAATCCTTGCTCAGTTCCAAAATTATTTAGCTTCTATGAGCCTCTGTTTTCTCACTGGTAAAATGTTGCACTTTTTTTCCTCCAAAGTGCCTTCCAGTATTTAGAAGATATTCATTCATTTATTCATTCATTCAATACACATTTAGTAGGTACCTACTATATTCCAGGTTCTCCTCAGTCTTTGGGATCCAGAAATAAAACAAAATTCATGCCTTTATGGAGTTTATTGCTACTGGGGGGATACAGAAAAGAGAGTTGGAAGCTTTATTAAGTTATCATCTTTCCGCTTCTATACACCACTTTGCCATGATGGGGCTGGGACCCTGCAGTCATTCTGGGCTTGGCCAGCTGCTCTACTAGGTTCGGCCAACAGAGGGCACTGGAGGGAGCCTGCAGTGGTTGGGCAGGAAGATGGAAACTGCTGCTTCCCATTTGCTTCCTCTCTTCTGCCATCAATGCCCCTGCTACGGCTCTGCACCCTCAAAGCAACAGTTGATTCCAGAAGCAACCAGTGGTTCCAATTTGCAGTTTTTCCACACTGCAAGAACCAGCTTCATTGTACCCCTCACTCTGGGGCATGCCCACCCCAGAGAGGCAGTGCCCCTTCTTCAGAAGATGGAATTTCAGCCAAGGGAGCCCCACCTCCATGCCTCTAAATTTTAATAAATTCAACCTCCTCCTGTTGTTCTTCCAGCCTGTATTGGTCCACTCGGGCTGCCATAACAAAGTGCCCTAGACTCAGAGGTTTACACACAGAAATTTATTTTCTCCCAGTTCTGGAGGCTGGATGTCCAAGATCAAGGTGTGGACAGAGTTGTTTCTCCTGAGGTCTCTCTCCTTGTCTTGTAGACATGCATCCTCTCCGTGTGTCCTCACATAGTCATCCCTGTGTCTGTGTCCTAATCCACTCTTCTTCTAAGGACATTAGACCTATTGGATTAGGGTCCACCTTGATGATGCCATTTTAATTTAATTGTCTCTTTGAAGACCCCATCTCTAAATATAGCCACATTCAGAGGTACTGGGATTTAGGACTTCAACATATGAATTTTAGGGAAGACACAATTCAACCCCAAAACACAGCCCTAGCTGCTTCCTACGGTTACCATCACTGTGAAACTTCAGTTGCTTTTTTTTTCTTTTCAGTTTTCTAATGTTTGCTTAAGACTCTTTTATATTAAATTCTCTCTGGTAATTTAATTATGTGGTTTCTGCCTCTTGAAGGGATCCTGGCTGATAAAGAATGTCAGATGGTGATAGTATGATGGAGAAAAAAAAATAATAGAGCAGAGTAAGGGGACAGGAAGTGCTGAGGTGAGGATGAGTTTCAACTCACATAGGAGAGTTAGGAAAGACTTCTCCAGAAGGTAACATTTGGGCAGAAACCTGGAGGAGGTGAAGGAACAAGCCATGAGGCTTTCTTGGGGCAAAAGCATCTTCTGGCAGAAGAGGTATCGTGGTAATAAAAGGCACTGAAGTTCTTACTGAACATTGTGTAATCCACTGAGACAAGTCGCTGCAGAGAAAAGAGCTCTTCAATACTCCTTGCTCTGATGGACTGTTTTCCATTGCCTGCATAACAGTAATTGCCAGTGGGCAATTCTCACATTAAAATTATAATAATCAAGAATTTTGGGGCTGGCAAGGATCTTGTAGTTCAGCAGTCCCCAACATTTGTGGCACCAGGGACCGGTTTCATGGAAGACAATTTTTCCACGGACTGGGGAGAGTGGGGAGGGGATGGTTTCAGAATGATTCAAGCACATTACATTTATTGTGCACTTTATTTCTATTATTATTACATTGTAATATATAATGAAATAATTATACAACTCACCATAATGCTGACAGAAGGCGGAGCTCAGGCAATAATACGAGCGATGGGGAGCGGCTGTAAATACAGATGAAGCTTCGCTTGCTCGCCTGCTGCTCACCTCCTGCTGTGCAGCCCAGTTCCTAACAGGCCACGGACAGCTGCCAGTCTGTGGCCCGGGGGTTGGGAACCCCTGTTGTAGTTCATCTAATCCACCTTTCACATGTTGTAGACCTAAACCCAGAGAGGTGAATTCATTGGACTTAGGGCCACAGAGATGACAGACTGTGGAATTTGAACTCTATCTCCTGATTCTTTACAATTCAGGAATCTCTCCACAGCACAGTGATGTGCTTTCCACATCAGTAATCACAAGTATTAAGTTGATGGAGGCAGATAACCAGGGATGTACCACTACCAAGAATGCCCATTTCTCAGGTGAGAACATAAAACCTTATTGTTCAACCATATCTTTGGTGGCGGGGTTGGTGTGCGCTCTCAAGTCTTTGATACATACACCTAAAGGCAAGGGCAGTAGTCTGAAGCCTTAAAAAAGAAGTAGCAGTAATACCAATGAATACTCTATATTATGGTTTTTAGGTTTCTTGGCCCCTATTGTGGGGATATGCCTTTGGATTCTCTTACTGGTGGAGACCCAACATCAGCTGTTTCCCTGGCCTCTCCAAACACGCCTGAGAATGGCCCTGTGGAGGTGGCATTCCACCCCTTGGAGCAGTAACATCTTCCATGTTACTTCATTCTCATTAGGCCACAAGAAACCTCAAGGCAGCATTACCAACTTGTAGAAACCCAAATCCTGGCAACTGACAGAACTCGAATGACAAAGATAATGGCGTGACGAAAGGTCACAACATAAACCACTCTGTTAAGAGTGTTCAGACCCTTATCCTACAAGGCTCTAGGTAGGAGTAGTATGTTTTCATGCCATGAAGACAAAGGCATTTGTTTTCATCTTAGAGAAAATTATAATATCATTTCCATGCTTATTGGCTCTGCTCTGAGCCCTGGAGCCCCATGTAGCTGTTGTACATGAACTCCTGATGGTGAGCCCAAAGAAGTAAGACGATTGTCTTGGGAAACACAACAGTGCGTCCATAGATTTGATACATGCCCCTTGCCCTCCTAAGCCACAAGTTTCCATGGTGTGTTTGGCATAAATGGGAACTTCACATATATTACATTTTTCTATATTTACTGATGATTCATTTCATTACAAATGTTATTAGCAACATTATCAAACATTTATTAATATTGACTTACATACAAGGCACTGGGACAGCTAATGGTGATTACAAGGCATAATTCCCTTTTTTTAAATTGAAGTATAGTTGAGTTACAATGTTGTGATAGTTTCAGGTGTAGAGCAAAATGAATCAGTTATATATATATGTATATATATATATGAGTATATACTTTTTCATTATAGGTTATTAAAAGATATTGAATATAGTTACCTGTGCTATACATATACAGTAGGTCCTTTTTGATTATCTATTTTATATATAACAGTGTGTATATTTTAACCCCAAACTCCTAATTTTTCCCTCCCTCCCTTCCCCTTTGGTAACCATAAGTTTGTTTTCGAAGTCTGTGAGTCTATTTCCATTTTGTAAATAAGTTCATTTACATCATTTTTTTAGATTCCACATATAAGTGATATCATATGATATTTTTCTTTCTCTGACTTACTTTCCTCAGTATGATAATCTCTAAGTCCATCCACGTTGCTGCAAGTGGCATTATTTCATTCTTCTTTATGGTTGAGTAATATTCCATTATATATATACCCACATGCCATAGTAGCTTTAGTCAAATAGTTAGCTACATTTATCTATTAAACATATACTGTTGCTCATATTGTTGCTTTATTTATTATATGAGTTTCCTAAATATTAAATGTTGCATAGTAAAAGTAGTTACACACTGGACTACATAAGCACAGAAAATTCACACCTTTTGCGTAAGTGCGGTGTCCCGTAGCCATGGGACCACATCCAGAACAAGCCGTCAACGCCTCACGCAGTTCAGTCCATCTCGTTAACTTTCCCTGTGACCTGACACCCCTCTGGAACCACCAGACATCTCCCCAGCACACAGAAAGAGCCAATGTAGCAATCGTTCATGCTTTACATCTCATAAGCCAAAATAGATATCACAACTGGTAGCAGAGATACAAATTAAATAGAGAAGAGGTTTACTTGCTGCACCTTATAAAATTCCAGTACTGTCACTTCTCTTTTTGTTCATTCAGTGGTTCCCCTCAATCTGGTCCCTCCCTGCCATCCAGGAAATCACTCTGGTGATATACAGTCTCCCATACTTTCCCAGCTTCCATCTGGGGGAGCCCATGGCTCAGCTGAGGCTTTATCTGCCCACTGCTTCATTTTGGGTCTTGCCTCCCAGAGTCTCCTGTGCTGATCATTTACTGTTACCATGATTCTTCTCGCCTCTTTCTGTAAGCATAATACCAAGTCCTGATTTCTTATTTGCACCTGCAAGGGCTGAAGCTGCAGGTGTTTATCTGTATAGAAGTCACCAGAAGTCAGTGTGAATCAGGGCAGTTCCCCGAGCAACAGAAATTAATATGTAGGAGAGTTCCAGGCTCAGGTAGTGTTTCTTTCCAATTATATTTACTCATTTTCATGAGGTGTTATTTAATTCCTGAGGTTTCCTGATAAATGGTACAAATGCCGTTCCTTTTTCCAATGCAATTTGTGATTCCGTTATGTGAAAAGACACTATATTAAATAAAAATTAGTCTTAATATTAGGTCCCTCTGTTCTCGAAGCAGGAAGCTCATTGCAAAGCAATTCTCATTTACAGCCATACATCTTTGCTTTGAAAACCGTGATAGCAGAAAAGTGCGCAAAGAAGAAGGAAACTGCTTCAAAATGTCAAACAACATCTGTTTCCCATTTCTGAGAATTACTGAGCTTTCTGCGCCCTTTAACCCTTTAGCCCACATCGTATCTGTCCCTTCATAGTTTATGAGCTTTATCTTCAGAAGTCTTTCAGTAAATGAAACCTGATACAGAGAGTGAATCTCTGCTTAAGGTTCTCTCCAAGGATTAGGGATGAGATTTATTAGAACAACACCACTCACGCTGTGATACTTTAAGGTCGTGTCAACATTTCAATTATAAACCTGTGCTTCCAGGGGGACAGACACAGTCTGTTTAAATAATAATAATAATGATTCTCCAGCTTCAAACTGGGAAAGTGGGATAGTCATTGGAGGATCCATGTTTTGGATGATTCAAACTTTGAAAAGCTTCCCGTGATTGACCTTTCTGAAGGGTAAAGAATTATATCCCACAGACTCTGGGATTTTATACTTCAAGACTGTCTCCCACAGTCAAAGCAAAAATGATGATAGATTAAATAATTAGAGCAAAAAATCTAAATATGATCGTCCTGGAAAACTGCAAATGAGTCAGCATTTGAACATTTATTTTGAGGACAAGGCAGAAGGCATTTTGTCACATGCAGTAATAGGTCATTCTTCTAACCATAACTTTAGGTCAACCAGGCAGTGGTGGTTTCTTCTCAGTGGTCTGCAGCAAATCTCTGTGCCATCTAAATGAACAGGGACTGAAAGGTCTGCCAGAAAAGCATGAGGGAATCAAGGTCAACCAAAGCATGAGGGGATCAAGGTCAACCAAAAACAAAGTGAATGTATGAGTTCATCTTTGGTGCCCTTCTCCCGATGCTCTGCGCTCTCTGTCTTCCCCTCCTGAAGTCCATGATCCTGAATCCTGAATGTAAGAGTTAATCCTTTCACCTTCCTTACCACCTGACCCCATCCTTCAGTCAAAACCAACCTGCTACCCACTTGATTCTTTGAGAGCCACCTATGAGGTTAGAAAGGATCCACTAGGTTTCTACTGATTTGCTGACAGTCACTAAGTCTTAAATGGTTGTCTGTCTCCAAGATGTTTGTGTTTTGTAAGGAGCAAAGCTGGTGGAATTTAGGGCATCTCTACAGGGACAATGGAAAGGGATTTTTAAGTAAGGAATTTAAAAGCACTCTTCAAATAGCATCGCACAGGCAACCGTATATTTCTCCTGTAATTAAGAGGTTTAATTAATAGTTCCATTGTTCTATAATGTTCCATTGTTCTATTCTCTAGAGAGAACTAGTCATAAAATATAAGTTCCATGAGAGCAGAGTTCTGTTGTTTTGTTCCCTACAAAACACCCAGCACCTATGACTTAAAACATTGTAGGTTATAAATATCTGGTGAATGAAGGAATAAAAATGTTATTGAACATATCAATACCTCTTTATCAGTTCTGAAAGTCTTAGTAATAAGTAACCTGCAAACACATTTCCTCAATGCAGAAAAAAAAATCTATTACTGTAAGTAAATGGTTATCTATATATTGGCATCTAGGGTAGGGTGGTGCAGAAAAGAATCACATACAAAATAAGTGAGTAACTAAGAGAAATATCTAAGAGCAATGTTTGCTCTTTTTTTTCTGACTTTTAAATACCACCTAAACCTTTACAATGGGGAGTTTGAAACTGAAAGAGAGATGAACTTTTCGGTCCCACCTCCGTGTCTCCTGTTTCTCAAGTAAGAAAAATACCTCCAAAAGACATTTGTATTTTAAAAATATACACTACTTTGCCCATGGAGCCAACCAGATTGTAAGTGCCTTGAAGGTAGGCAGGAGCAATGCCGTATTCATTTGTTTTATACCCACAAAGTTTCTGGATGGTGGGCTGCACACAGCATGTGTTTCATAGAAATTTGTTAGGTTGGGTAGCTTCTTAAAAATTGAGACTCTCCATTGCAGCAGGTACTTTATCTAAACTGCTCAGGAGCATCAGTGTCTGCTTTCAATTTCATCTACTCTCTCTTCCTCTGGCAAGCCTCTGACGGCGTGAGAAGAAGAGATGAAAGGAAATGAGACAAAAAGAGGAAGAGTCTAACTGTAAGGTCTTCTAGGGACTTTGATGCTATGAGTGTTTGAGGAATCTTCAAGTATTGCTTGTCTATATATAATCATGTTTCTACAGTAGAAATATTCCCTTTCTGAAGACAACAATGTATTCCTTTGCGAATAAAGTCTCACACAATTATTAGCCAAGGAAATCCACTCAGCCACTTAACCACTCTTGGGTGGTCCTTTCCCTTGTACCTTTCAATAGCTATACCAGATGGTCTCAAAACTATTCCCAGAGCTGATATTTTGTGCTACTACAGCCATCTTCTGTTATTTCTATGTGGCTTTTCTGGAGAACTAAAAATGCACTCATGTTCTACAGAAATCCTTTCATTCTATTTCAGTTAGCCTACAGAGTTCTGGGCCTTTTCATGGAATAGAAGGGTGCCAATCTCTTGGAAGTTGCAATCTTCTGGTCCATTGGAAAGAGGGAGACCCTCCATAGAATCCAAAATAAATACATAAACAAATGTATTGTGACCCTAAGTGTTTATGTCCTTAGTCTTAAGAGCAGTTTCTTCAGGAGAATAAGAGAAAGAAAAAAATCTCCACACACTGGCATAATCGTAGTCTGATGTCATTCCAGCAATTTACAACAACAAAGGCAAGGCTGTTTTTCTTGTTTGTTTGTTTGTTTAATTAAATTCTTTCAAGCCATGTGGAGCAATACTGCTGGGTAGATCTTGTTAGAAGCGATAACTAAAACACAAACAAACTAGTTCTTTCATTTGGAATTGCAACCACAGCACATGCTCAGGACGACGCCCTCACCAAATCCCCAAGGATCCTTAGTTTGCAAACCAAGTCACCTTTAGAAATAGGTTCAGAGGTTTGTTAGAGAGCTGGAAACCCCTTCACACTGAGAAGGAGATCAGGAAAGTCTGATCTCTGGCAGAGATCTCTGGAAAGAGAGATCTTTCAGGCAGGAGATCTCTGGAAAGTCAGACCTTTCCTGCGACATTGCCCATGGAGCCCAGCAGATGAAATGATGCCTTTGCGATAGGCTCTCAACAGACTTAGAGGTCTCAGAAAAACGGCTTTCTCACTCCTCAGCCTTGACTTGAAGTGAGGCAATCAGGAGTCTCTAGGTTTTTCCAAAGAGGATGAAAGTGGAAAAAAGAAAAATATTTGTGTATATGTATGTTTCCCAAAACGCCAGTAGATCCTGTGTTCACATTCCCCGTTATGTGATCTGATCTGGAGTGAAACATCAGTCCCACCACACTGTTTATGATGTTTCTAGGGGAATGGTAAGTATACTTGGTAACCTTACTAACTGCAGTAAGATATGTTGACCTGTGTGGATTCTCCATGATAGCTTTGAGACAATGTAGCTTTTGGAGTGAGATAAACCTAAACTGGAATCCCGTCTTCCTATGTGATCTTGAGAAAGTCATAGTCCTTTCTGAGCATCAATCTTCTCAATCTTGAAATTGAGGAGGATGAGGCTTGGACCTGGAGCAGGTGTTTGTCGTGCTAATTCCCGAGGCCCATCTGTTGTCAGCATAGCTGTGATGGGCAGTTGTAGGCACGTTTCTTTCTTTCTTTCTTTTTTTTTTTTTAATTAATTTTTGTTGGAGTATAGTTGATTTACACGGTGTGTTAGTTTCTACTGTGCAGCAAAATGAATCAGCTCTACGTACACATATCTCCTCTCTTTTCTGGATTTCCTTCCCATAGGCACGTTTCAAGGTGTCCCACCTGGGGCACAAGCCCTGGTGTCTGCAGCTTTTCTGCCTCTTGGCTTTCTCTGAGGACCTTGGAAAGCACTGTGTTCGTGCACCAGCCCAGTCTAAAAGTATGGGGCAATTACCATCCCACACGGGCTCCTCCCTGGCAATCCTGAACCAGTGGGGGCACAAGGGTCACTGCATAAATGCCCAGCCTCCCAGTTCTCTGGTAGGACAGCTCAGAAGTAGTCTTTTATGGCCTTTCTCTTATCCTGTTGCATCCCATACAAGTCCATATTTCAGGGTAGAAGAACCTAAACTAAGACCTTTCTTATTCTTTTTTTCCACATTTGTTGCACAGCTCAAATAAGATAACATATGGAAAGATTTCTTTGTAGACTCTAAGCATATGGGCAAATGTCAGTTACAAATAGGAAAATGTTACTCACCATCATTTTAATCTATGTTTACATTGAAAACATTGAAATTATATATATATATATATATATATATATTTTTTTTTTTTTTTTTTTTTTTTTTTTTTGCGGTATGCGGGCCTCTCACTGTTGTGGCCTTTCCCGTTGTGGAGCGCAGGCTCTGGACGTGCAGGTTCAGCAGGCATGGCCCACGGGCCCAGCCACTCTGTGGCATGTGGGATCTTCCCGGACCAGGGCACGAACCCGTGCCCCCTGCATCGGCAGGCAGACTCTCAACCACTGCACCACCAGGGAAGCCCGAAATTATATTATTATTTTACATATTTCTCATATTATGAACGTGTTGTATCTGTTAGGTTGATAATAAACGTGTTCAGGAGAACAAAGCTATATGCAGCACTAGGAAAACATAAATAAGTGAGCAACCTTGGTGGAGGGAATTTACCCTCATCCTATCAGGTCTCTGTAATTTTACTCTTGTGTGTTCTCTCTTTAGAAAGTCTCTCCTAATCACATCTTCCCATCTAATTCCTCCTTACCCTTCAATACTCAGCTCATTCATCCAACCACCCATCTTACCCTTCAATACTCAGCTCATTCAGCCATCCACCCATTCATTCATGGTGTTTATGGGATGTTGCCAATAAGCCAAAGTTAAGTTTACTCTAACACCTGCCATCTCAAAAATGCCAAATCCTGACCCCATCTCCTTCTCAGGCTCCTGTCCTAGCTCCCTCCTCACCTTCACAGCCGAATGTCTCAAAACCGTCCATATACACTTTCTTAAGGTGCTCATCTTCCATGCCTCCAGTTAACCTAAAACTTCTCTTGCTAAGGTCATGAATTGTTACTATATTAATAAAACCCAATAGACAATGGTTTTCATTTTACTTGACTTCTCAGCAACTTTTCACACTCTTGGCCCCTTATGATTTGGTTTTACGTGACTTCTACTTTCATGGTTTCCTCTTACTTTTGTAGCCAGTGGTAGAATTTTCTTTTTATTTCTAAATTTTTTTATTTCCAGTACCTTTCTAGTTTCTCCTTCTCTAAATCAGTTAGGGTTCTGAGCTACAAGCAGCAGTAGCCAAAGATGGATGACAAATAATTCAAATTAAGTATTATGAGTAGCTTGTAGAATCGGAGGGAGGCTCAGAACTATGGAACTAAGACAAATACCAGAAATCACCCCAAAGGACTGACTGGTTCTTAGAGGCAGGAAACTTTGGCAGGAAAACAAGCACTGGTCACTGTGGCTAGTAGCACAGTGATGGTTTAGGTGCCTGGTAGCCAAAAATAATGGCAATTAGCCATTACTTTTCCACATCAAATCGTGTCTTAAGCTTTCTCTAAATTGGCATTTCCTCTGGTGAAATCTCATCAGCTCCCATGACCTCAAAACCCTCTTATGTATCAACGTCTCTCAAATCTTGACTTCTAATTTGGACCTCTTTTCCGAGGTTCAGATTCATGTATCCAAACACATGCTTGGCAGCTCCATTTATTAGATGTCTTGTATCAATAATATTTTAAATTTAAGAGATGCAGATCTGAACTCATTCTCTTCATGCCCCTTCTGCCTGTCTTCTTCATCTAAGTAAATAGCAATTCCATCCATACATTTCCTTGTTCCCAAAACCTGGCAGTCATCCCTGACATCTACCTCTTTTTAACTTGCTCATCCCATTCACTACCAACTCTTGTCCATTCTGCCTCCAAAATACATTTGCAATTTGCCCCCTTCTCCACTGTCACCATCCTACATTAATCTACCATCTTGTCATCTTCTTCCACAATGGCAATAGCTTCATAATTATCTTCTTGCCTCCATTCTTGATGCATCCAATTTACCCCATCACAGCAACCAGTATAATTTGATAAAGCTTAAATTGGATGATGTCACTCCCTTAATCAGAATGCTGGAATAGCCTTGCATTTGAAAAATAAATTTTCAACGTGGCCCTTGGGATCTAGTGCCTGCTGACTGCTCCAAGCTCACCTTGAGCCATTTTTCTTCTATCACCCTTGCTCTGAACTGAACTAATCTGAGGTTTTAGTGCACTATCCTCAAATTATTTGGGGTAAATATCAAAATCCACTAAAAAATTTCAAGGTACAAAATACAACCTCACTAGTAGACTGAAATGAAAGTAAGTTTGAAGCCAAAATCTGCCATACATACCGTTATTTATTCATTACATTTTAATTTTTATCAGCAAGTGTATTTATTTGCAAAGGCTGCCATAACAAAATATCACAGACTGGGTAAGTTAAATAACAAAAATTTACTTTGTCATGGTTCTGGAGGCTAGAAGTCCAAGATCCAAAAATATTTTTGGAACCTTGAGGACTGAGCTGTGCAGTGCAGTCTTACTAGGTCTGCATGTAGAGCAGAAAAAGAAAATCCACAAGAAAGTCTTCCTGGAGACATTTCTTGAAGTTTCTCTCATTACTTTCCCAGTTATAATAAACAGCTGATAATCTCGAAGTAAACTGCTTCTGATGTCTGTCACTTAATACTAAGCCACTATATTTAACATTCCTAGATAAATAAATTCATTCCTGGCCAACCCTGGAATTAAAGAACCTAAAAGAGCTTTAGGAAATTCCCCTAGGTAATTGATACTCTTAACTGAGTCAGTCTTGGGTTAAATACCTGAAATGAAATGTGGAGAAGGGAGGTAACACCTAGGAGCCAACAATCCATGGCCAAAAAAGAATCATCTGGATGGCTTACTCCCACAGAAAATCAACCTATCAAATATCCTATTCAAACTGCATCTTGAAACATGAAGATGAAAGCTGAGTATAAACTCACTAAGATGATTATTT
This sequence comes from Mesoplodon densirostris, assembly GCF_025265405.1. Lineage (NCBI taxonomy): Eukaryota > Metazoa > Chordata > Mammalia > Artiodactyla > Ziphiidae > Mesoplodon > Mesoplodon densirostris. The sequence continues at coordinate 161,543,632 of NC_082664.1, read as the reverse complement.
GGAAAGGAGTTACCTCGATGTCTTTAGAGAACCTGACCTTGATTCTGTTTCCTCCTCTGCCTATCAAGTGGGAACCTAGGTTTCCTGGTTTTCCATAAATATGTTTTCTCCTTCCCTTGCAGAATAGAGACAGCCAGGATGAGCACCGAATGGTGGGTCAAGTGGGTTTATTTAGTACTTTGTGTTATCCAGCTGGTGCCACGCCTTTTAGCCTGGACGTCCTTTGTATGTGATGCTGTCTGACATTGTTTAACAGGATGATGGTCACACTGACAGTAGACATTCCACATGGATCAGAAATGTGGAACACAATCACTTCCTAGTCACTTCTACACCATCAGCCTCTGTCAATTATTAAATGCTTATTTCAATGGTACCCCACAATAAAGCAATAAAGTTTTAAGTTTTCTGTTCTCAAAAAATTATCTGTGCAGAAGATCTAGATTTTGAGAAAGCTATATTCATGCAAATCAAATTTAAGGAATCAGGCTCAAAAATCATATTTCTGTATCATAAAAGCTTTGGTCAGGGCTTACTTTTATTTGTTACTTAAGCAAATAGCATGGCCTTGAGAATAGAAAAGCTAACATATACATTAATATTAGTGATACACAGTAATCTGAGACTAAGCTTTCACAACTGTGGATGGATTCAGTAAGATCAAGATGATCCAGTCTGCTCATTCGTTATCTGCTTTGCACTGAATGTTTGTATTGCCCTGAACTTTATATGTTGAAATCTTAACCCCCAGTGTAATGGCTGGTAGGTGTGATGGTTGGGAGGTGATGAGATCATGAGGGTGGAGCCCTTGTGAATGGGATTAGTGCCCTCATAAAAGGGACCCCAGGGAGCTCCCTCCCAACTTTCCACCATGTGAGGACACAGCAAGAACATGGCTGTCTATGAACCAGGAAGTGGTTCCTCACCAGACACAGAATCTGCCGGCGCCTTGATCTTGGACTTCCCAGCCTCCAGAACTGTGAGAAATAAATGCTTGTTGTTTAAACTACTCAGTCAATGATATTGTTATGACAACCCAAACAGACTAAGACAAAATCGTGTTGCAGGTCTTATGCTTCTAGGTGTCTACTAGGCACTTTGAACACGTTTAAACTAGTCCCAAATTAGATCACCTAGTTTTTCAGTCAAGTTTGATTTGACTATAGCTGAATGGAAATTCTTCCTTATTTACCCAAATCATCATTTCTAATAAAATTCATAATTTCACTTTTCTGTACACTTCATTAAGCAAATTGAGGCAACAACCCACTTAGAAATAACATCATAGGACTCTAAGTGATAAGACCAATCTGTTCCAAAAGAAAAATATAAAAGATATTTTCCTCCAGGTCCCAAGATCTTTTCCTTATGCTTTTAACCCAAATGAGCCCTACTTTCCATTCCAGCACCCAAGTCACCCCCTTACACCTTCCCACCCCTGCCCCACTTCACCCTCTGGTGCTTTCACATTACTCCAACCCTTTCCACTCAAAAGGAAAGAAAACAATTTAACAACCCAAGATTATTTCAGACTAAGATGAAGGTATCTGTGCTTTAATACATCATTTCCTCTAGAATGTTTGGAGTTTAAAACATCTTGGAACCCGCTGACCACCTCTTGGTGGAGAGTGGAGAAGATATACAGATACACAAATACCCCACTGTGTGACAGACACTCGTAGAGTTGTTTTCACAGGGATTGTTTCATCTAATCCTCACAACAACCTTTTTCTGTAAGCCTAAAGTATCCCTTTTTAGAGGTTAAATAAATCCCCTAAGATCGCAAAGCTAATAAATGCTAGTTTCAGGATTCCAGCCCAAGTCTGTCTGACTCTTTCTCTACAGCTTATGGGCTTTTCACTCTGCCAAACCCAACCCAAATTAACCTCCAGTGGGACATTTTAGCGCTGGGGGATTTTAACACTGGCCCATGAAGGTGAGTGATATCGTTGATCAATGAAGCCCCTCAAGTAGCAGGAAGTAACCACATACTCCCATCTCTGTGTCAGATTTTCTTTCCCTACCTGTGTTTTTTTCCTTTGCCACATTCTAGTTTCAATGCCTCTCCATTCCAAACTAGCCTTGCATTTAAAAAAAATCAGTTATTATTCATTCAGTTTTTAGACTGAAAATCCTCTAAGGACCTCAAGGCACCGTATAGAAAAATATTGCATAATGAATGATAAACATTGGGATTACCAGGAGGATACAACTGAGAACTCTGCATCCTTACTTTTTTCTAGTTCTGGGGAAAGTGGAAGTTTTTATCAAATTGAAATGGGCTCTTTACCCCATACCTCTAGCCAGTCTTCTCACTCTTGCTGAATATGAAGCCTTGATTAGACAGATTTTCTCATTTGATCCTCACTGCCATATTCCTAAAATGTAGATATATTGCTTCACCAACATCCAGCAAATACTCCCTCCCCAAATCATCAGTCTTCACTGCCTCTCCAGAATGATTTAAATCATCAAGGCAACAAGACCTAAGACCTCCAGCAGACATTTAAAATTAATGCATCCAGTTGAGTGTGAGCCATCTGATGCAGTCTGTCTATGGCCTTGATGACTCTAGCTCCACTAGAGGCAGAGGGAGAAGTGAGATGACAGACAATGGGAAGCAGCGTGTAGAGACATGGGAAAGAAGATGAGCAAAGAGGTCAACAGGGGCTGTCCTTCTAAGGCTTCTCCAGGTACCAGGTGTTGTGGTTGATCTGTGTCCCTCCCTCCCCAGAAAAAAAGACATCTTAAAGTCCTAACCCCTAGGGCTTCCCTGGTGGCACAGTGGTTGACAGTCCGCCTGCCGATGCAGGGGACACAGGTTCATGCCCCGGTCTGGGAAGATCCCACATGCTGTGGAGTGGCTGGGCCCGTGAGCCATGGTCGCTGAGACTGCGTGTCCGGAGTCTGTGCTCTGCAACGGGAGAGGCCACAACAGTGAGAGGCCCGCGTACCGCAAAAGAAAAAAAGAAAAAGAAAAAAAAGTCCTAACCCCTAGAATCTCAGAGAGGAGAGAGTGTCTTTACATAGGTCGTCAAGTTAAAGTGAGGTCATTAAGGTGAGCCCTAATCCAATATGACTAGTGTCCTTCTATAAAAGGAAAGTGTGGACACAAAGGCAGACAGGCATGAAGGGAAGACAATGTGAAGAGACACTGGAGAAGACAGCCATCTACAAGCCAAGGAGAAAGGCCTGGAAGCCATCTTTCCATCACAGCCCTGCTCTGAAGGAGCCAACCCCCGCTGGCAGCTTCATGTTGGACTTCCAGTCTCCAGAACTGTGAGACAGGACATTTCTGTTGTTTAAACCACTCAGTCTGGGCTATTTTCTTATGGCAGCTTCAGCAAACCAATGCACTGGCCTAGGTAGGGCTCTGTGGAATCTCCACCTCCATCTCCACGTTGCTTTCTCATCTGTGTGGGTCTCCATCTCATCTTTCCCTGCTTCTGTCATAAAGAAACACACGATTGGGGTGTATGTATCCTTTTGGACCATGTTTTTCTCTGGGCACATGCCCAGGAGTGGGATTGCAGGATCATATGGTAGCTCTATTTTTAGCTTCTTAAGGAACCTCCATACTGTTCTCCACAGTGGCTGCAGCAACATGGATGGACCTAGAGTTTGTCATACTGAGTGAAGTAAGTCAGACAGAGAAAGAGAAATATCGTATGATATCGCTTATACGTGGAATCTAAAAAAAAAACCAAAAAAATGATACAAATGAACTTATTTACAAAACAGAAACAGACTCACAGACTTAGAGAAGGAACTTATGGTTACCAGGGGAGAAGGGAAGGGGGAGGGATAGTTAGGGAGTTTGGGACTGACATGTACACACACGGCTATATTTAAAATGGATAACCAACAAGGACTTCCTGTATAGCACAGGGAACTCTGCTCAATATTCTGTAACAACCTAGTTGGGAAAATAATTTGAAAAAGAATAGATACATGTATATGTATAACTGAATCACTTTGTTGTACACCTGAAACTAACACAACATTGTTAATCAACTACACTCCAATATAAAACACAAAAAAATTTTTTTAGAAAGAAACACATGATTGCATTTAGGGCTCACCTGGTTCATCAGGTATAAACTCCTCCTCTCAAGATCCTTTGCTTAATCACATCTTTTGCAATAGAAGGTCACATTCATTCTTGGGCTATGTTCACAGGTTCCAGGGATCAGGAAGTAAATACATGGGCTGGGGGGGAGCATTTTTTTTTTTCTGCCTAACCACAGGCCCAAACCACAAAGCCATTTAGGTTTACGTTTGGAAGCCTGTCTCTTAGATATCACCACCTCTCCCTAACGAGGAATACTCATTTCAATTCAAGTCCCAGACCCCACATAAAACTGATCTAAGCCTGTGAGATTAAGATTTAAATGTTGACTTGAGTCATAACCTACCTTTTCTCCCCTCTATTTATAACACCTAGGCAGCGAGTTATCAAAACGTGAAAAAGTTGGTTCTCAATCATTCTCAGCTCTGATAAGAGTAAAAAGAGAAACCATTTTCAACCCTCATTTATACTTTTTATTCCAGGACCCAGGGTCCTAGTCAGGTATATGAAAGAGACTATAAAAGCCCCCCACTCTCTTAATCTTAGAAAATGTGTGCAAAGCAGTGTGGTTTTCTCCTTGGTTGTCAGAATTATAACAGCTCCACATATGTATGCAGTTTTTACATCTCCACACCCTGGAGAGCTTTAATGTTCAAACACTACTTTTCTGTAAGAACTTACAAGAGTACAAACTTTTCTCTCTTTTACTATTTCTTTCTTGGCCTCAACCACCCAAATCCTTTTGTCTCTAGAATCACATAGCACAGAAGAATAAACTGAAGGTGAGTTAGAACTCCTAAAAGTACTCTGGAAAAAAATAGAAATAACAATATATTTTATAATTTCCCAAAAGGGGATTTTGGGGGAATTTGTAGTTAATTGGCCTAATAGTTGGATAAAGGAAAAATCTGGGGTTGAGCATCATTTAGGACTTGCCAAAGACTAAAGACAGATGTATGATATGTTTTAAATATTTTATAAATATATAAAATATTTAGAAGTGCCATTTGAGATGGGGAATTATTTGCTACACTTCGAGTAGTGAGGCTTTAGAAATTCAGTGATGCTTGACCCTAGCTGTACATTAAAATCTTCTTAAAAAAACCCAAAATACCAATGCCTGGGCCACACCCCCAAATCAGAATTTCTCCTGAGATTCTAAATGCAGAGCTAATGTTGAGAATCACAAGAGTAGAGGCTTGTTTTACTGATGAGGAATTAAAACCCACAGAGCGAGGTAACCTGCCTACTAGCTGCCTGTGTGTGACCAGGAACACAAAAAGAAAAGTCTGGAAATAGGGAGCAAGAAATAGTAAGAAATTTGAAATGATTGTAAAGGGGAGTTGCCCACAGCAGAAGAAATGCGGTAACGGCTGCCAGGGATGAGGATGGTGAAAAGATGGTGGTGGTGAGGTCTCCCATAAAAATGTAAATCCTACTTAACACTTTATCACCCCGCTGTGAGTACACCAGGGCCCTTTGGAAAAATATATCTGCGGAACTTCTTACTAAAAGTTTAAAGTTTGGGGGAAGCCGGGCAGAAGAGCAAACTCTGAAATTCCAGAACTGGACAGTTAAGAAAATCCCACGGAGGTAAAAGTCGAGGACTCGGCATAGATAGTAGTTTCACCAAGTTCACCACGTTTGTGTAAGATTCTGTTGTCCGTTGGCTATACTCTTACAAGAGTTGGTGAGTTGAAATTTGCTGTTACAACAAATTTGCTGCCATCATTTTCTATATATTTACAGTCATCAATCCTGCCAATAAAAGAAAAGAAACTAAAACTTATTCTAAGCTAATTACCAGCAATTTTGTTAGGTGACGTTTTTGCCTCAGATGTAGCAGATCGCCTGGATATTACTTGATTCATATTAAAAAAAAAACCACTGTAAACTCCAGTGTCTATTTCTTTTCCCAGGTTCCTCCCCCTGGCCTATGATTCTCACGAATTCTTATCCAAGGTTTTGATGTGCTAATTTGCTCATCTGTACACACCAGCCTTGCTTGGTTTAATGAATAAATATTTAGTTTTGACAAAGGCAGGGTAAACAGAAGTCTAATTCATGAATTTGATCATTGTTTATCCCCCCACAGTGACCCTCACTTGAAATTGGTCTTGAGTCTTATCAGCCTGCTCCTTTTTATGCCTTTGCATTTCATTTGCATATCAAATATATCATTTTAAACAGGCTCCGCACAGCCTTGCTTGCAGGCGGTTACAGAACCAGTTGCCCACTGGAGCTGCAGAGAAACATCTGTAAACCCACTGTGATTACGGGAGAAGAATGGGGGACAGGGGATTATCCTCGTCTCCTATTCAGATTCGCTCCTCCAGAAATCAAGATCTTTCCTGTGTCCTATTTTCATGGGTTTAATTGATTGACTGATTGATTCAATTTTTCATGTAAGTGTTTACTCTCCTAAAATTAGAATGACAACACAGGATTCTCCAACATTGAAACTTTGAGTTTCCTGTATCACCAAAACCTCACTTGACCACTAAGGATCCTCAACAGATTCTAAAGTGACTCCACTGAAATGCATTATCATTACAGAGAATTAGGGTACACTGGAAAATTGGCTTCAATGTACTGTCCTTCCCTTGAAACAATTTCTCCCTAAATTAAGGACAGGCAGATGGTGGCTACTGATTCAAATCAAGTTCCACTGTTCTTTAATATTCAGGAATTTGGATTTCCAGCATTATGAGAGCTACCATCATTCTATTCATATCATTTTGTAATTTGTCCTGCCTGCATTTACCAATCCACCCCCTACTCAGAATTCACCTTTTATCGTTAAAATGACAATGACACCCTTTGTTTGCTAGATAGTCTAGTGTCATATTCAAATGTCTGGTCAGGTTAAAAATAGTTCAGAGATTTTAGAATCATGTTTCAAAGCTGTTTCATTTGTACGACCCACTTCTCCAAAGAGCGCTTTAGAGATGTGATCTCTAGGCACTTGAGAGCAGGATAACCAACCAAGTTCCAGCTCTGAGCCTGATGTCTGGCTTTTACGAACTCCAGAAGCAGGAATGAGAGGAAAATCATATCATCATAAGCTGCGGTGATTATGCACCTTAAAGTAACATTGCCTGCTTTTTAAAAAACTAAAATATTATGATGTAAATCTACATGTCAGTTCAAGTCAATGTACCAAATAAATGAGGCAGGAATATTGGAAAATAATATGATGGTTCCTTACCTAGGGCACCATTACATGGTGTATCGTGGCCAGAGTGCTGGATTTGAAAGCAAAGGCCTGAGTCTTATCCCATCTCTGTCTGCGATGAGAGCAAGTTCCATCCTATCGGTACATATCCATGTCCCCATCCAGGAAAGGAGACAGTTGGATTGTATTCATATGTATTAAACTGTGCACATCAGAAGTGTTATTAAGCATTTCTTGAAAGACTTGTGAGGTCAAATAATTTGGGGGTATCACTGAATTTCACACATACACACAGAGCACATTCTTGGAGATTTGCAATATGCATTCATGTATCAAATGTCTCCTTGAGACACTCTGAAAAACCTTTACAACAAATAAACTGATTTAATAATGTTTCCCAAACATATTTCCCCAAGAATTCTACGTGTGTTCAAATAGTTCAGGTAACACTGGACAAAAGTTTTCAAAGGGGCTTCCAACTACCATCAGGCCCATCCACGTCAGGTAAGCCAGGCTTGTTACTGGTGTCAGAGGATAGTGGCTAAATTTGGGGCCTCAGAAACAGATGACCTGGGCTCAGACCAGTAGTTTCTCTGCTTCCTTGTTTTGTGACCTCAGTTCTGTTATTTAACTTCTCTGTACTTGGTTCCTTCACTGTAAAACTGAGATAATAATATCATCTCTTTCTTAGGGTCATTATGAGGATAGGATGAGTTAATAAAATATATCAAACTCTTAGCAGATTACCTAAGCTCTAGTAAGTGCTATAGTCTTATTGTTCAATATCATAAACCCTTGTCAGATGCAATGATCTAAGAGAAGAAAGAGCAGGTGTGGAAATTGATGTTTACCGAGCATCTACTGTATGCCTGTGATGTACATACATAATCTCATAAACCCTCATAATAAAACTGAAATCAAAACATAATTATTTCATTTTACAGTGAGTAAAATAAAACTCTGAGATGCTAAGGAATTTGCCTATTATTACCCAGATATTAAGATGAAAAAATAACCCCCAAATTCAGGTACCCCTGACTTCAAAACTCAAGTTCTTTCCACCACATTATATGCTATAAAGCATGAAAAGGAATAAACTTTCCTTCATTTAATAGATGAAAAAATGAGGTAGACAAACTAAAATAGATCCTAGGATCATGAAGTAAGATTCAAATTGGAAAACTATCCATATTCTGTCAACCAGCCCTATAATGTATTCATTACTGGACCCTAAAAGTAGAAGGAACTGTGAAAAGGAAAGAAGGAACTATCTCTAATTTTGATCTGGTTACAATTTTTTAAATTAAGGATATTTTGTCTCTTAATTCAGTACCTACTGTATGGATTATGTCCCATTTTAGCAGAGATTTGGCTCTCCCCTACCTAACTCAGATTATGTTTTTAGAGAAGCATAGGTTTGAAGTAGACATTTAAAGGTCAAATTAATTCTACTGCCTCCAGAAAGGATTGGATCAAAATAATTCTCAAACGATAATCCTTCACCCTAGTCTACTTTTACATATTCAGAGAGGAAAATTCTGTGACTTTGATTTTAAAAAATCAAATATTAATAATATATTTAAAATTTCATAACATGCAAAGACTTTTGAGACATTTATGAAAATAAAAACACATTCATCAAAAAAAAATGAGAAAAATAGAATAAGAAGATGAATTGATTTTCCGTGATGGAGTACAGTATTGCTCATTAAGAACTGAAATTCAGGACGCAGGACTTGGGGAAGTAATTTATTGGATATTAATCTTCCCTTTTTGCCAGCAAGGCACAACTTTACTTAGATATGTCTGTTGCATCCAAAGTTTTAAAATATGGGGTCAAGAATATAGCTGTGCCATGTATCCAAGACTGCTATTCTGCTTGGTTCATCTTATCACTAAAACTGGTTTTTTTTTTAGCAACGTCAAAGATGATAGAGCTTAGGGACTTCCCTGGTGGCACAGTGGTTAAGAATCCACCTGCCAGTGCAGGGGACACGGGTTCGATCCCTGGTCTGGGAAGATCCCACATGTCACAGAGCACCTAAGCCCGTGAGCCACAACTACTGAGCCCGTGGGCCACAACTACTAAGGCCCTCGTGCCTAGAGCCCATGCTCTGCAACAAGAGAAGCCACCGCAATGAGAAGCCCACACCCCACAGCGAAGAGTAGCCCCCGCTCGCCTCAACTAGAGAAAGCCCACATGCAGCAACAAAGACCCAACACAGCCAAAAATAAATTTAAATAAATAAATAAATTTATATATTTTTTAAAAAGATGATAGAGCTTAGAGAGATTTCTATGCAAGTTAAAAGGGGCAGACAGGTGGGGCTTAGCCTGCAGTGTACTTAGGTGGAACTGCCAGCTGGTTAGTTCCCATGGTCAGAGCCTGTCCTGGGACCACAGGGCATCTGATTGAATAGGCAACAAGTGTTGGGGGGTGGAGTGGGGGGTATATCTCAGCATCTGAAAATCTGAAATTCTCCACTTAGTGAGTGAGAGAAGGGATGAGGATAGGTATTCTGATGTGGAGGAGAGAAAAAGTCTCTGTCTTTGGTAGTTGATGATGATGATGAGAAATTCACACAGTGGTTGACCTAGGACTTACTTTAACCTATGTAGCAGATAGACCGGCTACATATCTGCATGACATAACTAGTACCTCTCTCCAACAATTTGAATTTGCAGGAGTACAGCTTCATGAGGGTATTCTTTGCCAGTCCTATTCCATCCCCTTTCTTTGCTTTCAGATATAAATTCACTGGAATGAGTGAGTTTTCCCTTGGAATTGCAGAATGCCTCGCCGACTTCAAAAAATGAAAATGTTTTGCTCAAATTTGTCCTTTGGATGTTATTTCCCCATTCTCAGAGAACCAGTACATGTTGAAGCTTTTTCCTTCAGGACTAAAAGAGATAAACATCAATATCGGTCCCTGTGGGTGTGGCAGAAGCTACCTTACCAGAATGTAAAAAAATAAATGGAAAATTCCTAAGATCTTAAGATTTTTGTGATGCAAATGCAAAAGAATTCTTAGCCCTGGCAATTCCTGCCTTTCTACCTAAGGTTATAATTAAAGGCAATGTAAAACAAAGTGGTGGTTGTTGGGAGAACAATTTACTAGGACATTCTGTAATCTTGTTGACTTTATATAACGTCAGGATCTTTCCAAAAGCTGACCTTCAAAGGTGCAATTGAATGAGAGCAAAGGGAATTGGAGTTCTGCTTGAATTTCCCCATGAGCTTATTGCTTACCAGCCTTATCTATGGTGTAAAATGGCCAAATCCATCACTGGAGAGAAATACTCCTTATTTGTCTGAGCAAGGACTATCTCATATTTACAAATTGCCAAACAGAAATGACCATTATGAATCTCTCATGAGCACTGAAGAGGAGAGGATAAGCCAAGAGTATTTATTTCCTAGGCTCTATTCTTTAAGAAAATCTAGCGTTTCTTGTTTTGTTTGTTGTCATAATCTGAGGTCCCGAAACACCCGTTGTGCCCCTAAGATTGTTCACTTCACTTTTTTCAACTTTGAACATTCTAATAAGATTCCTAAGCATAAACCCTTCTACTCTTAGGATACTACTTCCATTTAAGGAGAATCCCTGACTTCTCTTACTAAAATGAAATTTTATGCAGAAAATTGAATGCAGAAGCCATTCAAAAAGTGACAGTCTTAAAGGAAGCCTCATGTGTTAATATAATCTTTTATTTGTGTGTACAAGAACCAGACTTTTGAGAGGCTTGTCAGTTAAATTGTGCCATTTCAGAGACCAGAAAAAAAAAATCCACTTTCCCTAAATAACTTTCCAGTTTCACAAATACTTATGCAATGGAGAAGTTTCTAGAAGCCCCCTTTCACAGGTAAATATGTTTCTACCCAAGAGATACTACTCTTTAGCCCAGATTAGTTCATCAGATTAACAGAGCATAGCCCTGAGGAAAAGAAGCACAGGACAGGTAAAAGTAACAGGGCTCCTCTCCTCAGAGTATGGGGAAGGCAGACCAAAAGCATTCTTCTAAGCTGGAATCTATCGGTCCAGAAATCCAAGTCACCAGAGAATCACATGGTTGTCAGGCTCTCTTTCCCAGCTGCTAGCCCTAGGCTCATTCTGAATCTAGGGACCTGAGTCTAGCGTCCAAAAGCCAAACTCTAGCGGTGAATTTTGGTTCTACCCTTCCTAAATTAACCTTTCTGTGCCTCAGTTTCCTCACTTATGAAATGGGAATAACAAGAGTAACTACTTCATAAGACTGTTGAATTAAATATTGATTTAATTGAATAAACTATCCTATGTGAAGCACTTAGAATAGTGCATGACAAATAGTAAGTGTTATCTGTAAATAGCATCAAGAATCAATAACTGGCTCCCATTTTTGTAACCATACACACACACACACACACACACACACAATCTATAGAAAAGGGTCAGAAGAATATACAATGAATGTGAATGGTTCAATGGAAATTATGACTGATCCTTTTAATTTGTTTCCCTTTTGTGTTTTCTAAATTCCCTACAATAAATATGATTAGCTTGACTGTCAAAATCTAGAAAAGACTAATTAATGCTTAATGTGAAAGGATGATCATTTGTATTTTATTTACAATAACAAAAAATTGGAAACAGAAAACAGTGTCCATAAATAGGGATTAGTTCAATAAAGTATGGTTCATCCATATATTACACTTATGCACCTACAATTTTAAAATGTAATGCTGAAGAATGTTTATTGCATAAGAAAATATGATAAACTGCATGAAAAATTAAGTAACAACACTGAATAAAAATTAATTCCTCTTTTATTAAAAATAAAGTAAATATAGTTTTATTTGACCATAAATAACAAAATGTATATATTCCCAAAAAGCTCACAGTGATTAGCCTTGCATCACAGGATGGCAGGGACTCAATTTCCTCTGTATATTTTTATAAATTTCCAAATCTTCAATAACAAACACATAATGCTTTTAAACCAGAAGAAAACAGTCACTGTTTTAAAGTAAATAAAGATTAATTATCAAAATTTTAGTCCAAAAATAGAGAAGTAGAGATTCAAGCAAGGAATTAAGTTAGTAGGAAAAAAAAAAAGAAAGAAAGTGGTTGATCTTGTTCTCCTCTGCACATAGGTGGCACTGATCAATTCCCAAATTGTATGGGTAAAGACTGGGGAAGTGTTAGAACTAAGAATGAAAACTTATGGAAGACAGTTCAAGATGCTGGATAAGAGATTAGAGCTGAACCATGAGTTCCAGGCAAAAGTGTCCCCACATCTGTCCAGCATGAGTGTGGAAGAGCCAAGACAAATTCCGTCCACTACCGGATTCTACCAATAGCCGACCTAATGCACACTCTCAAAACCAAAGTACCCAATGACTCTTTCTACTCTTAGAATTTCTGTGGAAGTTAAAGAGTGAAATGAGAGAAAAATAAACATGAGTAACCTCATTTAATAAGTAAGGAAAGGAAGACCCTGTCAAAGTAAAAACAGTAAGTCGCTCGAGTCATGAATGAAACCCAGCCAAGATGATCTTGGTGACTTCGGGGGGAGGGGGTAAGATCAAACCACCATGCTTTTTGGCCCTACTTCCCATCCTAATAAATGTGTAGGTATTAAAGTAATCGAAACAGAATGTGTTAATTTATTAAGAGAGAGTAGGATTTTTAAAATAGTGCTGAGTTTACAGGAAAATCTTAATGCCATGAAACAAATTGTTAATGATGGCATCCTACAAATCAAGGATGGAAAAGGCTGAAGGAACTTTCCCAAGACTATTCAAATCAGACAACATATCTATCACTTCAAGTATGACCTAGCACCCCTGTATCAATCAATACTGTATCTTAAGACCACCTCTTTGATTTATAAATATATAAAAAAAACCACCTCTCCATATTAGGCTGTGCAGACAGACCTGGGTTGGAATCTAGATCTCTCTCTTTTCTTCCTGAGTCACTTTGAGCAAGTGGCTAGGTCATCTATCAAATCAGAATTATAAAACCTACTTCACCATGCTGTTAGAAGATTCTAGGTCATTCTTTATCGGATGTAACACAAGGTTTAGCACAGAGTAATTACCCGATACTTGCTGCAGATGGGGATGAAAAACTATAGAAGAGTAAAAGAAGTTTTTCTTGGTCTCACAACCTGTCTCAGTTTGGTGCTTGTGCTGGAGTTCCCTGTTCACCTGGGCATTTGGGGTGAAAAGGGTACACTTGCATTTAGAATGCCTTCCTGAACAATCTCACCTTCCTGATCACCAAGCTGTCACCTCTGCAGAAGTCGCAGTGAAACCCAGAACCAACATGCGGGTCTCCTTATCGATACTGCCTCTAAGGAAAATTTCAACCAAATAGTAGATGGCCGCATACTTGAAAACAAAAGTTGTTTTAGAAAACAAGTGTCTAGTATAGGAGAAACTGACTCCACCTCTAGTATTTCCATTGAGTGAGGAATAATTTTTTCACTCACATTTTACAGTATAGTGCATTTAATTCAGGAGCCCAAATAAACAGCAAATTTTCAATTAAACTGATGGTCCCCAAATCAAATACTCCTTATCACAGTGCTACAACTTAAAAATAGGCACCTAGTGCTGCTAACTTTATGGGCCTCAATTTATAACAGCTTCCCTTTGGAGAATTGATTTCCCTAAGTAGCAATTGTTTTCATTCAAATTTTCCTACCTAGGTGTCTTAATTGTAAATATCCCCATTTACCCTGCAAATCCAAACCCTCCTTCCCGACACTTTTGTCACCCACAGAAAATGCAAAAGCATTTCTCAAAGTAACAGAACTTCATAGCTTTGCAAACTTCCTGTTTCATAGCACTGAGGGTGGGGTGGGAGTACTCTGAGTTCCTCTGAAGCCCCCTCCTGACATTTCCAGACTTATTAGCCAGTTTTCACACTGACTTCAATCAACCTCTTTAATCCTCCAAGGAAAGAGCATTTTTAATTCACCGATTGGCTGATAAGCTTGAAGCCAAAAAATGATTTACACGTAGATGAATTGTGCTTACAAGATGGAACTCAGAGCATTAGAAGCGGATCTGAATTTCCTATCTGTCATTTTATTTGCCACATTCATTTTTTCTCTGCCATTACCCTTGCTGATTGTGATCTTTCAGCGCTATTGGGCCCCTGCTTCCACAGTTTTTAATCTGCCTTTAATCCCATAGATTTTAAATATTCCCGGCACCGAGAGACTGGAGGCAATTAACTGCCCTTCTGATGCTCTCCTTATCAGTTTCCTCCTTGTATCTCCCAGAAGCAGCCTCAAGACACTTCGAGGCTGACAAATACTACCAGCATTTCAGATGAAGCATCGCCTGCACATGGGGTTGTGGAGTCCAGCTGTGCCCGGTGACGCTGAGCAATCACAGTCGTTTTTGGAGGAAGAAACGGGAAAGAAAGGTTGGGGGCCGCCAAGCCCCCGTGCCCGTGCTCTGAAACAATGCCCTCGTAATGTGTTTTTGCACTTGAAAAATACACGGATCCTCTAATCTGTTTAATCTGATTGCTGTGTTTAACTAGAAAACCATTTCCAGCTCTCTGGCTTTAATGAGGGATTCAGATGAGATGTCAAAAGGAGACGTTAGATCGAACATCTCCTTGATTCTAGCTCTCATCTCTTCTCTGGGTCTTGTTTAATTTTGTTCCCATTTTTCATATGTTACAGTAAAAATCTGCCCACTGGATTTCCCAACCACTAGTTAATAAATTTCCAACACATTTAACTGATGTCCGTTCATACTTGAACAAGTTCAGATTTCCTAACAGAACTTTAGATGTCACCCTGCTCCATCAAAGCCTCATGAGCACGGAGTACACCTGAGGAGTTGAATCAAGGTGACAGAACTCAGCTGCCGTGAAAAAAAGAGAGGATATTTTTCATTCATTAAAACCCGTGTGCTCATCCACTTACATACGTACATTGAAATACACTCTTAAAAAATTACCTTTCTAGTGAAAGCCCACTCGTGTCCTCATGAGAGCACTCCAGAAGAGCTATTCTTCTAACATCTCTTTGACAATGAACCAGGTTGACTCTATCATTGATCCCTGATGAAAAGTTTGAGCCTTTCACTTTTATTGTAGTTTAGCATTCAAATGAAACACCTCTGAATTCAGAGTATAGCTCAAAAGATGGAGAAAGCTACTTCTCCATTCCATACAACACCTCCACATCCAAGGACATTGAACAATTCTCTTCCTCAGATCCCCAGTCTCCTAAACACACGTAATATTCGACAGCAGTTTGGCTTACTAATGACCAAACTATTTGGACTTTCATAAGAAAGGTGTGTCTATTGTGTTGTCCATGCCCATAGACTCATACAAAATCCTTGTAAATATTCACAGTTAGGTCAGATTGTCTTCAGTTCACATAAAGTCGACGGTCTTTGTTGGTAAATTTTCCACCATATAACCAATCACGATTGCAGTTTATGCTGACATCCCCTAGTGGATATGCCATGGGTTTTTCCGCAAAGGAGAGAGTGTAACCCTCCCTTAGTGGGGAAAAATGATATAAATTTCTGACTTTACTCAATCTAAGGATTGGTTCCCCCATCAAACAATATTCTCTTGAGGTGAAAAATAGGCATTAAATAAACAGGCCATTGTGCAACCAGCAAGGGTTCTATATCTTTTGGAAGCTGCTCTATTTTTTAAAGTACAGAAATTACAGAGGATGATGTCAAACAGGGAGAAAGGATATGGTATGGGAGACAAACAATGCATTAAGTGCATGTGGTTAATTGATTGGCTCCACTTTCTGTCCTAAAAGAAAAACCCAAGCTCTTTCAATCAACCTCCATGGCGAACCCAGAACATGGTAAATGGAGGGATTTGACAGCGCAGAAATGCTCTGCCCAGAGGTTGTTTATAAACAACGCCCAGCAACATAAACAAGGGAGGCATCAAGAAAAGCAAGTGATGAGGAAGAGGCCAAAACTTCATTATATAACAGGAGAAACATGGGGGAGCAGCTCTTCCTGTGTTGTTTTGCTGTGACTTGCAGCTTTGCTTAAGCATTTTAAAGATTCTTGCAGGTCTTTTTCAAGCTGCCAGCTCTAGCCTACGAATTATGGTAATGTGCCACTTCTGAGCCCTCGGCAGGATTTGCAACAGAGAAATCACATCAGCCTATGCTGATTAACAATTCCATTCCATCCAGAGATTTATATAAAAAAACTATCTTACATTTTGCTTTTTAATAAGAATGATCGCTATCTCAAATTGAGTCCCAGCAAATTTTAATAAAGGCCCAAGGTTGAGTGGCATTTTGCATGCTGATTTAGCTGTGATTGCTTGCTTTTGATGAGCACTAGGCTGGCATGTATAGCTCTCCTCAGAGCAGGTTTAAAGACCAGGAGTGAGGAAAAGGATAAAAATAAAAACTTCCAACTAAAATTCAAGGTCTTTTCTTTCTATGATTGATTACTGAATAAATACCTACATGTATCTTTGGATTCAGCCTAAGAATGAAATTCCCTACAGCTAAACAGCTGTTTGTTAATGGCTTTTAATATACTAACCTGTCAAAATATGTTAACTTTGATGATGGCAATTATTATTTTAAAAGATATTATCAATCTATTTACCTATCTTCTGCCCTGATAGTTCTTCTCAAATCAAACGGAGAGTCACAAACAAGTAGCATTTTTGTTTCCCAATACATAAATTGTTAATTAATAAATATCTCTTGGGGGAAGCATTCTCCTTTGTTAAAATAGAAAGCACATTAATTATTTTGAACAATAAAACTAGAGGTAAGCTAAGATTTTTCAGCCTGTGACAGTGGTTGATGAAAGACATCTCCAAGAGGGTATAGATTTTAGGTGCATAGCTCATATGGATGTTTGGGGAGGCGGGATAGTTAATATATCTTTAAAAAACTAACAAATCAGTGGTTATAGTTTTATGGGATGGTATTAATGAGTGTTGTTAGATGTTGTTTAACCCCATTGCCATTGATTTCATCATTATGTGGATCTGTGTATATAATTCCATGCCACCATGAAAGCTACCTCAAACAGTTGAGGGGACATTGTATTCAAATTCGCCTGCCTCCCAAAGAAAGCAGAATTGACCCACCTAAAGCAGAATTCAAAAGAAGTCAAAACATGCAAATGTGATCCAGTTCACTGGCTAAAGATCACCAAATTTCACCAACTAGATAGTCCGTGAGTTTCCAAAACAGAGAGCCTGACCTAGAAAATGCGGCCACTAAATTCCAGAAATAACTAAATCTCAAAATGTCCAAAACAGTTTTCAACAGAATTTTAGCAATAAGAAGGTATCTTTCCAATACCCAAGCACTTATTGGATATAACATTTTGCCCCACAGAAATCTTTGTTTGATTTCCTTGTTTTTTAGGGGACAATGAAGGAATGAGGCAATGTAACATTCATTACAAGACAGTAATCACATGATTTATTGTATCATAACTTATTGTGTTCATTATTATAATCTATTGTATTTATTGTATTATAACGTGATTTATTGCATTATAACTTAGCTAGCCAATACTGTCAAAGAATTTTCCAGAAACTTGAATTCTATCCCTTTATATTATTTTAACCACTTGCATGAGAAACATTATTTATAAGTATTTTTTATTTTTATGCTTTTCAAAAAATTCTGCACAATTTAATTAGTTTTGTTTTAGTTGCTCAAATTGAACAATTTTGTGGTGTACTAAATATTATATTTATAAATAATAAATCATGATAATATAAATATGTAAATATCATAATTATTATATATTATAATTTACTTTTTCAGTAAGTATGTACTGAGCTTCTGTGATGATCCAAACATATTGCCAAGTCCTGAGGATACAATGATTAATATGATATAAACCCTCTCCTCAGGTAGCTTACTGTCTACCACAGAAACCAAGATGAGATAGACGTTTATAACATAAGATGATCAATGCAATGACAAGGCAGTATATTGGTTGCTATGGAAACACACTGACTGATAAGAAGGGAATCAGGAAAAGATTCCTAGTGATACAACCTCAAAGCTGAGTCCTAAAGGATCAATAGCAGCTAAGTTGAATGAGAGCAGAGATCCTGAGGAAGCAGAAATAGAAACAAATCATAATAGCTGGAAGTAGCAGGGAATGTGCAGGGTTTTCAAAACAAAATATTTATGGGCATCTACTGTGTGCCAGCCACCTTTCTACATGCTGGTGTGGAGTTAACCAACAAGAGAGCTGGTCCCGGCTCTATGAACTTCACATTGCAGACAAGAGAGCCCCTAATTGAATCAGTGTTTGTAAAAAAGTGAACCAGTCAACAATAGCATGTAAGGCAGAGTAAATATTACAAAGAAAATTAACTAAGGAGACGAGATTGAGTGATTTGATGGCTATCTTAGATGGGATGACCAGGAAAGACCTAAGGAATTTTCTCCTAAGGGTAACTGGTAACAACCAGAGAATTTAAAAAAATGATCGGGTTTCCACTGTAGAAGTTCACCACAGCTGCTCTGAGAAGAATGACTTGGAAAAGAACAAACAGAGGTTGGGAGATCCTGCAGGAAACTGTTGCCTTAATCTGGGTGAGAGGAAAGTAATCTGCATTAAGGAAATGCTCCTCGACTGAGGTAGGGTCACCTGGAGAAAACTAGACACTTTCAGGAGCTATTGAGGAAGTGGGATTGACAGGAACTTATAAGGCACTAATGTGGGCTGGGCTATAATGCAATCATAATCAGGGATAGCACTGGGGCTTGGGGCTTGGGGTTAGGCAATAGCTGGAGAGCACTGTTACCGACGCAGGAAATATAAGGGGAGTGGGCTTGGGGGTTCTCAGTTTTCATCAGGTTGAGTGTGAGAATGAGTGTAAGGCTGAATATGAGTATGAGTGTTGATGTAAGCATGAAGTGGGACATCCAAGTGGATATAACAGATACATAGTTGGATATATAGAACAGAAGCTCCCTAGAAAGATCTAGAAATATCTTCCCCTGTGTTAAGGTTGTGAATCTCTTTCTTTTCTATTTACCTCTCCTTCCTTAATATCAGCCATTACCTATAAATAATTTACCTTATTTTTATTAATTTCCCACATAGTCCAACATGTTGCCTTATATTTATGCTCTTTCTTCCGAAGAACACTTCTTTCTGCATTTCACCCTACTTACCTATCAAAATTCTAACCGTCAATTAAAGAGTTAAATTTAAGAAACAAAAATATAAAACAATGAGAATAAAATACAGGTTTTGGGGGCTTCCCTGGTGCCGCAGTGGTTGAGAGTCCGCCTGCCGATGAAGGGGACACGGGTTCGTGCCCCGGTCCGGGAAGATCCCACATGCCGCGGAGCGGCTGGGCCCGTGAGCCATGGCCGCTGAGCCTGCACATCTGGAGCCTGTGCTCCACAACGGGAGAGGCCACAACAGTGAGAGGCCCGTGTACTGCAAAAAAAAAAAAAAAAAAAATACAGGTTTTGTAGGGTTTTTCTGAAGGGAAGGGAAGAGAAAACCTACCAATCATGAAAGCAAAGGAAAAAGCTGAGGATATGAATAGAGAATTTAGAAAAAGAAATTTTTAAGTGCTCAATGAATGTATGAAAGAATGATTAACTTCATTAAAAATGAAAGAAAAGCCAAAGAAAACAATGATGAGAAACTATTTCACCCATTAGATTCCCCCAAAAGTAAAGGAATAATTTTTTTAAAACCTCCTATATTGGTAAGCATGAAGAAAAGCAGGTATCTTCATATACTGCTAGTAGGGATTAAATTTTATAGCATTTCTGGAAGAGAATTTGGCAAATGTACCTAGTCAGCCTTAAAAGATTTATACTTTTTTTCCTAGTAAAATCATTCTGACAACTTGTCCTAAGGAAAGAATCAGTAATGAACATAAATAAAGATGTATACAGATATTCATTGCAACTTTATTTATATTGGGAAAAACAGACTAAATATTCCATTAAAGGCCAATTAATTAAATAAATTATGATAAATATACAAGATGGAATGACAAAATGCATAGTAACATCACTTAAATAATATTTAATAACCCAAGGAATGCTTGTGACATATGTTTATTTTTAACACAATAATACTAGTTAATTATGTAAAAAATGAAAAGAGAAAAAATCATCCAAAAAACATATCACATAGATAACCATTTCTATATAATATTTTGTATCCTGCTTTTTTTTTCACATAATGTTCTACTGTGAATAGATGCCAGAAAGGCATTTGGTTAAAATTAATATCTATTTCTGATTTTATATGATAGAAGAAAATGTATTGAACATACTTAATAGTGAAATACTGGAGGAAATGTCATTGAATGGGCTGTTCTTAATATTTTTCTGAATGTTTCAGAGAAGTAAATGGGGCAAGAAAAAACAAAGAGATATAGACATATTGAGGAAAAGATAAAACTATTATTTAGAGATGAATGTTTCTCTACCCAGAATTAACTTGAAAACTAATAGACAAAATGAAAACGCTTAGTAAGTGGTTAAAAATATGTACCACAAAGTAAAATTTGGGAGACAATGAAAAGATCCGTGGTTGCCAGGGGGCGAAGGGATGAATAGTCAGAGCACAGAGGATTTCTAGGGCAATGAAAATACTCTTTATGATATAATGATGAATATATGTCATGGTACATTTGTCCAAACCCACAGAATGTACACACCATGAGTAAACCCTAAGTTAACTATGGATTTTGAGTGATGATGAAATGCTAATGAAGGTTCATTCCTGGTAAAAAATATACCCATCTGGTGAGTGATGTTGATAATGGGGTGGTAATACGTGCCTGGGGGCAGAGGGTGCACAGGAAATCTCTGTCCTTCCTCTCAATTTGTTGTAAACCTAAAACTGCTCCAAAAAAAAAAAGCCTTAAAAAAAAAATCTACAGCTTCCATGTAGGCTATAGATACCTATTAGAAAACATAAGGGAAAGTATTTTCCCTTCACAACAGCAACCTCAGGTACAAAACAGACATAAATCAACAAATGAAAGACTAATATTCCAGTGGTAAAGTGGGCAGAGAGCATGAACAAGCAATTTACAGAAGAAGAAGAAACATAAAAGCCTGACACATATATAAAGAATTTCAAATAGCACTAATAAAGACATTAAAAATAAAACCAAAATTAGATACAAATAGTATTCTTCTATCCAACTAAAATGTCATTGAAAATCATAAAAATGGGATAGTTGTCATTGTTGAAAGAATAGGAGGAAATTAACAATTCCGTACATAGGTGATAGGGGCCTAAAGTTACATAACCAGTTTAGAAAGTACTTTTGACATTATGTTTTAAGCATACATTCTTTACAATAAATAGGCGTTAAAATTTTAAAACAGAAATCAACAAATACCATGTAGTTCACCTTTTAGTGGTATTTCCAAAAGAATGGGTTTTCTCCAATTCTTAAACTCCCAAGTCTTTTTTTTTTTCTTTCAACATATATACTTAGTCCAGTTTCACAGTCTTTTGCATCTCATCTTTCTGCTAGAACAGTGTTTTACTCACCTTTCTAGGTTTAGCATCTGGAAAGTAATTTGCACCTTTTAGGCACATATTAAATGTTCCTAAAATTGAATTTCAAATTATAGAAAATTTATATTTAGGGGCTATCTGATATTTACAATCAAGAAACCAAAGTACATTGTAATTGACCTAAGATTTTGATAAAGATCACATTTATCAACTATATACTCAAGATTAATTACTCTTTCTAATATTTATGTTTAATAGAATTTAGCAACTATAAAAAATATGTAATGTGACCCAAACTTAGCACACACCACACACAAAAAAACTGTTGTTATAAAATATATGTGGATATATGTATCCATATATATCCACATTGGAACTATAATTATAGTAAGTGTCACAGATGACATTATATGGAAATGATATATTTTTCAAGTGATAACCTAGCAGATAATAAACAGTCTTGGTCAATTAAAAATATTCACCCATTCATTGCAATTGTTGCATCAGACGATGTTTGATGGGTTTTCAAAAGATTACGTTGCTTAACTTTTTCCCTTTAGGCAAATAAAGTATTGTTGGGCTCATTTCATAGATAATAAAACTGAAATACAGAGAAGACATGACTTCCCCAAGGTTACCCAATTAATATATAAGAGATTTGGGACTGAAATCAAGTTTTCCTAGCTCCAAACCAAATGTTCTTCCTACTAACTCATGAAGAATTTGATGTACTTACTTGCCAAGAACAGAAAATAAAAATACACTTCCTGCTGGTTTCCTTTTCCAAGTTCTGTCATTCAATAAAATATGGGTATGTCTTTATATGTACGTGTGAGCGAGAAATGCCAGAGATACTGATAAGGAAAAAGAGAGCATCAGAAGCTAGAATTCGATCCTGTGCAGAATTAATTTTAACTGGGCTTTGAGAGCAGCCAGATGGTCATCTCATGTTTATTCCCTAATACTTATCAGGCTAAAAGTTTCCTTTGTGCGTACTATTTCCTCTCTGTCTTAGATTCATAGTTAAACTTCTGGTTTCTTCCATTTGTTTCCATGCTCTCTTCACCACTTCTTTTCTTGGAAGTCAATTTTTTAATTTTTAAAATGTATAATACATGTTTAAAAATCAGAAAATACTGGAAGTACTATAAAGAGAACACAGATTGCCTATCATTTCATAATTGTATTCTCTCTTGAACCCTTGCAACTTTGGGTTTCATCACTTATCACTCTATTCATCACTGATTTTCAAAGTCAATATTGACTTTTTTCAAAGAATAGAGAGAGGCTTCCATTTTGTGCATGTCGGAGTGTCTTTCTTTTGACTGTGTATATTGGTAAGAAACATGGACTAGAAATAGACTAGAAAAGACTAAAGTTTCATGCTGCACAGGATCGAATCTATGCTTTTCCATGGTTTAACCCCAGGCCAACTAATCCATCAGGTAGAGTACATACTGAGCCTACTGCCTCTAATGCTTTTAAGGGGTCCAGGAAAATGTTTTAATTTCTTTTAAGATCAGAGGGGGGAATAATGAACTTTCAACGTGGAAGATTATCTTTATCTTTATACCAAAGCAGTCATAAAATATGCTTTAATGTTTTTTAATGAAGGAAGGGACCCACACTGGCAAAAGTGTCTAGGGTCATGAACGTTATGAGGATATGTGCTCTCAGGGCAGCAAATGACAAAGTCAATGATAGACATCATCAGAGGATAAAGACAGTGTGCAAAAAAAAAAAAAAAAAAAAAAAAAAAAGAGGAGTCTAGAATTTTATTGAGGGTGTTACGTAAGTGGTTGGTGGTACAGATTTGGGGGCTTTTTTTGGCCCCGCTGCAGGACATGTGTGATCTTAGTTCCCCAACCAGGGATTGAACCAGGGCCCCCTGCATTGGTAGCATGGAATCTTAAGACTGGACCACCAGGGCAGTCCCATAGATTTTTGGATTCTACTCAGAGGAGAATGGAAGGGGGACAAGCTTGAGAAGCAAAAAAGAAAGTGAGTGGGCACAGAGGATGGAAGAGGTGTCAAGTAAAGAGGGAGTGTTTGCAGATGGGGTTTATCAAATGTGAGATCTTGGAGGAGTGCAAAATTAGGTCCTGCATAGTAATGGGAAGAGTACTGAACGAGGATGAATGAGATGACTTGGTTCCAGGTTCACTTTACCACTAATCAGGTGTAAGTTCGACAGGTAAACTCTCTGATCTGTGTCACATCTAGAAATGGTTCTATTAATACTACATCTCCCTGAAAGCAGTAGGTTGGCCTTTTTTGATCTCTTGATGCATCTCCAAGCTCTAATTTCTGTTATGCCATAGTTCTATAATGATTGTAACATAGGAGTTGCTTGCATTGTAGTTATGAGTTCAAAGGGTTAAGAGGTAGACAAAGCTTATAAATGGATATAAACACACAGGTACAAGAGGAATTGATATTTCTTCTATTGTTCAAGAGGAGAAACCTTTTTATCATTACATCACTTCTCCCTTTTCAGTAATAAGCCATGAAAGAATATGCCTCCACTTTTCCATTTCTTGCCCTTTGAAGTTAATTTCCAATCCTAACTGTAAATCAGAACTGGTGCAATCTTTTGATAAGTTACAGACAAATGAAAATTTAATTTATATAATATCTTCCCTTTTTTAAGTGCCTTGTTCAGTCGAAGCAGAAGCAGCTGTGAATGATGGCTAAGTTAAAGATAAAAAGTAACATCAAAGTAATGCCTGTCATTATGATTTCAAACAGCATGTGCCACTTGGAAAGGTTTGGGTAAAATATTAAAAAAAAATGGATGTGGTCGACAAACTTAAATAGAATATAGGCATATAGAAAGTGAGATATCCTGTATATTTCTGAATTACTCTGTTCATATAAAATCTAAAAGACAATTGAAAATGAACAAGTGCTTTAGACATTAAATTTTTGCACAACTATATGTATATGTATATGTATGTGTGTGGGTTATACTGGGGCATCACTGTTCAATTACAAATGCTTTATATGAGTTCTCAGCTTCAAAAATAAGTGTGCTTTTTCATAATTGCTGGAAGCACCAAGCTCAGGAAGGATTCTTGCCTCCATGACCTCCATGGTGGTACAATGGTATTTAAGGTGGGAGTGGGGGTCAGCTGCAGAGAAAGAAAAGAAGACAGGGTATAGCTAGGAAGGGGCATATCACCCTTCATAGACCATGTCTTCATTCTCAGCAAAGCGTCTTGAACCAAAATTAACCCACTGACGGTAGATCTTTAAATTCCTAAACTTGATGTTAATTTGGAGAACAATGCAAGTCAGTTGATGGAAGCAAGATTTCTATGGGAATAGTAGGCTTTTATTGGAAGTGAAACTGAGCTATTTGGACAACAGCCGTCAATGCCAATAAGCTCTAAGTGTGCATATTAATAGACTTCCGTGGAGAAGAGGCGTCTCCTTTGCTGCCAGTGGAGTAATTTAATGTCGAAGCCTCCTAGAGTGCATACAATGAGATTCCTAACAACACTGGCTTAAGTGGTGAGCTGAGCCCAGGCCTATTTTGTTTCAGTGAACCCTGAACGCCTCAGAAGAAGAAAGGACAGCCACCCTCATCTCGGAGAGGAAGGAGGGAAGTCAGACCCATCGGCAAACACAGTCTGGTGTCTGTGACACCCAAAGACCCTTTGTCCAATTAAACAGCAGGAGAACCACCCCGAGCTCCTGGGTGTTCCTTGACACTGTTGCTCAGAGCCTGGATAAGATGCTATCAGCAGGCCCCTCTAAGTATTTTAAGCACTTTAAGTAGATCACTGGGACAATTACCATAAAGAGTGAAAGATATGGGCCTTCATTGATGGGAGATTAATATTGACCACAAGGCTATTGATTTTTCTCTGCATCTTATTTCTGATGGTAAACTTGTTTTTACAGCCACCTGAGGCTGATTGGTTGTATTAGAGAATGAGTGAGAAATACTTAGATACAGTTATTTCGATATAGAATCCTGCTTTTAAATGTGTGTGTGGTTTTGTGTGTTTGCTTTTCTCATTGAGGTGCTGGGAAATCATGTGAGTACAAACAGTTATAGTTGAAGATTCTTACATTGCGTACAATAATTACCATTTATTAAGTGCCTAGTTGATTCCAGACACTGTATTAACCATTACATATATCGTATAATTTAACTCTTGCAAAATTATGTACAGGACACGTATGCTATCCTCACACTCTAGATAAGGAAACTGATGTTCAGGAAGATTGAGACACCTGTCCAGGCTCACTCAGAGAGTAAGCAGTGAAGCAGGGATTGGAACCTGGTAGATATTAGTATAGTTCTATATAATTCTAAAAATAATTTTATGCCTATTCCATTAATTATTTTATAATTTATAATTCCATATATTATTTTATAATTGCAAAGATATTGGAGAAGTAGAATTCAGGGTATTCAAAGGTTAATTGTACATAAATATTGTTAAAAAATAAATAAATAAAAAGGTCAGAATGATGACTCTGAGTATCTAGCCTGGACCAGTAAAAGGATGATAATGGCTTTAATTGAAAGTCAAGGAAAGAAAAAAAAGGCAGGGTGGGGGGAATGGCAGGAGGTATAAAATGACAAGTTCAGTTTTGGACAGATCGTTCTGGTTTTGAATTTTAAAAATACTTTTTTAGGTTGTTAAAGTAATATAATACCAGAAAGGAAAATGGGAGGAAGAGAGGAGGAAAAATAAATCATTCATAATGTCACCTTTCCCAACACAATGATCCTCAACATTTTTTCTTACGATATTTTAATGTACATCTTCTTGCTTTTAATTGCAGTGGAAGTGTCCATCACAAGATGCTTTTTTTTTCATGACATGATATTTCAAAGACATTGTTACAAAATCTTCATACTTATCATTTTTCATGGATATCTTCCATCTCATCCAGTGGATATATTAGAGCTGACTTCACAGTTTCTTTTATCGCTGGGCATTTTGCTTACTTATGACTTTTTGGTATTTTAAATCACCTTGTGTTGAATAGACTTATGTACTCTTCTTGGGGTAGACGCTCTGAAATATGATTCTAGGTGGGTCCATTTCTGTTTGTTGTTGATGCTGGTGAATTTAAGTAAAATATTTATGAGACATGTGAATTGTGGGTCTAGTGTTCAGGAGAAAAGTCCAGGCTAGAGATACCTTGATCTCTGGGAGCATGGGTACAGCTGTGGGCACTGTGGGAGTTTTTAAACACCTTTTTTTTTTTTTTTTTGCGGTATGCGGGCCTCTCACTGTTGTGACCTCTCCCGTTGCGGAGCACAGGCTCCAGACGCGCAAGCTCAGTGGCCATGGCTCACGGGCCCAGCTGCTCCGCGGCATGTGGGATCTTCCCGTACCGGGGCACGAACCCGTGTCCCCTGCATTGACAGGCGGACTCTCAACCACTGCACCACCAGGGAAGCCCTTAAACACCATTCTTAATTCTTTGACACTTTTTCCAATGAGAGGTGAGATCTATGTCCCCTACTCAAGAGTCTGGAAGGACTCACAACTGCTCTGAAGGAAAGACTTTAATGGCTGGAGGGGAGGGTGGTGTACC
Source organism: Mesoplodon densirostris (assembly GCF_025265405.1). Lineage (NCBI taxonomy): Eukaryota > Metazoa > Chordata > Mammalia > Artiodactyla > Ziphiidae > Mesoplodon > Mesoplodon densirostris. Next base: position 161,516,335 of record NC_082664.1, on the reverse strand, counting down.
AAGCTGCAGAGAGCAGAAGATGTATCAATAATATCCAGAGCTAAGTCATAAATGTGATGCAACTTCCGCCTGCTTCTCTTGGCATCCTAACTCGTTGGATGTTCCCAGCTGCCATGATGTGAGAAACCTTAGTCACGTGGAGAGGATGTACCTAGATGCTTAGGTTGAGGCTTGGATGAAACCAACCTTCAAGTCATCCTAGCCCAAGACCCCGACAAGTGAGTGAAGAAGCTGTCAGAAGATCCCAAGCTCCCATTGTTGGAATCATATCCCAGCCATCAACAGGTTCCTGATAAGGTAACATGGAACAGGGGTAAGCTGTCCTCACCATAACCCACTCTAATTCCTGACCCAGAGAATACATGAGCACAGTAGAATGGTTGAAGCTTCACAACTCCCAGCTTAGGATGGTTACAGCAATAACTGGAACTGCATTTGGTACCTAGAAGTGGGTTCTGCTATAACAAAATCTAAAAGTTATGGCATTGGTTTTAGAACCCAATAACAGACAAAAGCCTCGTGGGCCTCATGGAAGCTATCAGAGACAGCTTGAAAGAAAGAGAATACATACTAAATTCAACGATCAAGGTAAGAGGAATTTTAGGAAGAGTGTTAAAGCTGTCCCCTCACTTTTAACACCCTAAAATAAAATGAAAGAGTAAAAGATATAAGCTAAAGAATGAATTACTTTGTTTCTGGCTGTAATTTGAAGGAAACATAGATGCTGGAGGAAATGTAACAACTAGCAAATTTGGAGAGATTGTAACAGCTAGTAAAGTGTCCTCAAAGTAAGAAATGGCCTCAGAGCAAAGATCAAATCCTAGGTGCTGTCAGGAAAATGTGGTCTCAGGAAAATGTGGTCTCAGGGCAAAGACAAGTCCTCACCTACAGAATCCATGAGAATAATAAAATGGTGGCTGTGTTATGCCACTAAGTTTGGGGTGATTTGTTATGTAGCAAAAGATACCCAAAACATGCACAAATGAGATTTTCAGGACAGAAGCAGGAATAATTTGAGGCCTAAGAGAAAGAGGGGGAAGAAAAAGATGTTTCATAAGCAGAATAAGAGGAGATATTCCTTAAAGGAAGAGGTTACTCATTAGCCCTAAATGGAAGATAACTTCTTTTACTCAGCATCATTATCTTGAGATTCAGCTATATTATTTCTTGTATTCCATTTTATGGATGTACCATAATTTGGTTATCCATTCAGCCTTTGACAGGCATTTGAGTGGTTTCCAGATTTTGGTGATTATGAATAATGCTGCTATAAACATGTACAGATTTTAGTATGAATCTAAGTTTTCATTTCTCTAACATAAATTCCTGGAAGTGGGGTTGTGGAGTCACATGGGATGTCTCAGCCTGTTTTCCAGAGTAACTGTACCATTCTGCGTTCCAGGTGCTCCACATTCACCATCAATTTGTATCATCAGTAATATTTATTTATTGGTTCTAATAGGTGTATAATGGTATCACAGTGTGGTTTTAATTTATATGGCCTTAATGACTAATTATCTTTTCATTTGCTGCTTTGCCTGCCCTTTATCTTCTTGGTGAAGTTTTTGTTCTAAGCTTTTGCCCCTTTTTTAACTGGGTTGTTTATTCAGTTCCTGTTGAGTTTCAAGAGTTCTTTTTTCTGGATATACGATCTTGGTTGATACATGATTTACAAATGTTTTCTCTCAATCTGTACTTGCCTTTTCAACCTCTTAACTGTGTTCTTTGAAGAGCAAATTTTTAAAATTTTGATGAAATTCAATTTATCAATTTTTCCTTTATTAATAGTGTTTGCCAAAATCACGGGGTGGGGGGCGTATCTAAAATAGGTCAGAAAAAAGGGAATAATTTGGGGGGGGTTGGATCTATTCTGTATCTTGTTTGCAGTGGGGGGTTACAAGAATCTATGCACATGTTAAAACACACAGTACTATACACACTCAAAAATGTAAATGTAAATTCTTGAAAAATCTCTTTCACATCTAATATATCTGAAGGAAAATGAATGTAAATGACATGAATCAGAGCTTTTCAATGCATACAATCTTATTTGTATTAAAGAAGGTATAAAACAGAATTAAAAAGCAGCTGTTAAGCCTGACATCTATCTAAAACATGAAAGTGGCATAAGTTTATATTCTGACACTCTTCCACTGTTTAACATAATTTAAATGCTAATTCTATGCTTGTTTCAACAGTTGACCAGCAGCAAAAGAATCAGTTCTTTCAGGAATGTTGCCCAGTAGAAAAGATGCTTAAGTATTACAGAAGCCTATGTTTCATTTATATCTAACCCTGATGGTACACAGGAAAAATGACTTGGGGAAACTTGTCCCATTACAGGTTGTCTAACCACAAAGGAGCTGTGGCAGGGGTCTAAGAGACCCAAGACATTCAGGACCTTTCAAAACTATTCAGATTATTGACTCCATCTGCAGACAAATAGGATCAAACTGCTGGGTCTTTTTCTCTGCCTTTATAACTAATCAAAGCCTAAATGTCTCAAAAATACCTTCTAAACAGTTTCCTTGTTTTGTTTATTATGCTTATCACAGAGCAGTTAACATTTGCATTTCTAATGGACCATCGGGACAGTTCAGTTGGTTTTCAATGACCCTTAACGGTTTTCTTTGTTTCAGCAAAAACCAGTGAGTCTATTCTTTGGGAGCAACTTCTACTTATGAGAGAGCTGCCTTTTTATCCTTGTGGCCTAGGAAGGGATAAATATTGAAGGATGGGCTCATTAGAAGATGTACTAGAAGCTGAGAAGGTCTGTATTCATTCTCCTCCCGCCATCGGTGACGCGGAAGTGACACAGGAGCCGACCAGAGTTGACTACTTACTTTTTCCCGTTTATGCCCTGGATTTTCTCACTTCTCTAGCTTTTCTTCCATGAATCCCTCCTCTGGAACACCCCCTCCCACCAGTTTCCATGCCCCCATGAAGCCATCCTTAATTTCCCAAGCTGGAACAAAGCCCCCTCCCCGCCTCAAATACTGCTGTATTGTTGATGTACTCCCGTTATTTTAGCATTAGTCACATCCTTCTTCATATATAGTTTATTACATATTGATCTCTGGCTGTCCTTCACTACTGTTTCTTGTAGAAAAAAGATCATACCTTATTCAATTTCCTCTCACTCAAAGTGCCATGAACATTTGTCTGATGGGTGATTTGCAAGTGTTTTCTCCCAGTGCGTGGCTTGGCTTTTCACTCTTCGCTTTCTTCTTCAAGGAGTAAGCTTTTTAACTCAGATGAAGTCCAATTTATTGTTTTCCCCCTTATGGATAGTGTTCCTGGTGTCAAATATATCAAAGAACTCTCTACCAAATCCAGAGATTAAAGGTGGAGTTGGGCAAGGGGAGCATCTACCCACAAAGGGTCACAGTGATGGAGTATATGGGCTGCGTTGGAATTGTTCTGTATTCTGGTGGTAGTTACAAGAATCTATGCACATGTTAAAACTCATGGAACTGTACACCAAAATATTTACTTAGCACTTTCTAACGTGCTAAGAGGATATTTGCTTAATTCAATCGTGTCGCTAGGAGAGTCGTTTTTTCTACCTTATCTTGAGAACTTACCTTCCTGAACCATAAGTCATATTCTCACGCCCCCAGGAAGCTAAAAAAGCAGAGAGAAAAAAAACTGTCCTTCAATCAGCAAGTTAGATTAACTTTAGGCTTTTCTCCCCTCTCTTTCCGATGACCTCAAATGGCAACTGGGCATATCCCCCAGTGACCTATGAACCTAATGGATTAGAGTAAAAATATTGTCCAGCTTGGAGATTTTTTGCCCTACTTCAGAGTGATGGGAAAAATGCCCCATCTATATTGTCTCTTTACATTATTGGAAGTAAAAGAATGATGTGGACACAGGAAAAAGAGCCCAAAAGAAGAGAAGTAACTTCTCAAATATCCCCCTGCTCCCTTCTCAAAGCCTGACTAGGAAAGAAGCTGGGATACGTCTTCTCCAAGGTGACAAGGGAGCAGCAGCCTCCTCTGAGCCATCTGCCATGGGCCCTGCCAGCTTGGGACATTCTCTGGCCCACCTTGCAGAGACCTGATTATCTCCTGGCTTCCTGTACAGCTTTGCTGGATTCCATCTGCAATGTCTCACTGGAGATGAACGTTGACATCCCCAGAGCAGGAAGTGCTGAAGGGCTCCCAGACCTCACACATGAAAAGGAACTTTATTGCTCCCAAACCCCAAACTTGACAGTTTTCCACAAGAAAGCCCTGGCTCCATACCCGTGGCTGTGTGCCAACAAAGAAGTAGGACAAAATTTATGAATGTTGCCCCAAACTTGCCACAGCATGGTTAAAACAATTTTTTGAAACAGATGAAAAACAGAAGAAATGATCTTGGGTGTGCACAGATGTGCCCTGTGATTCAACCGCCTTTTCTTTTAATTCAAGGGATCTTTCCTGGGAGGGAATAAAGGTGACACAGTCATTTTATTTTGAGATGATGGCCAGGGGGATTGCCATCATAGGGAGACAGGCGGCTCCAAAAGATTGAGTTGACTTATGTGCATCACTGATTTATGACACATACAGTACTTTCAGATCTTTGGGCTCCTGCACAAAATCTAAACTTACAACAATTAAGCTAAATCCATTAATTAGTAAGATGAATTAGAGCTTCAATCCTCAAGTAATCTAGGAGAGAATTGAGAGGTCTACGTAGTTGGCACTCAGACCTTACCCTAATAAATTACACACAGTTCTTTGTGTGCTCCACCCTTTCCTAAGTGGCCTCCAGTTGTGATAATATAGAGCCAATTAGCCAGTGGAATTCTAACTATAAACTCCTTATAGCTTAGCAAACACTCCCTGAAAGCCTATAGGAACTCAGGACAGATTACCATCTCTGCTCAGCAAACCAGTTAACATCACAGAGACCATCAAACCAATTTCCTGGGCTTCCCTGGTGGCACAGTGGTTGGGAATCTGCCTGCTAATGCAGGGGACACAGGTTCGAGCCCTGGTCTGGGAGGATCCCACATGCTGCAGAGCGACTGGGCCCGTGAGCCACAACTACTGAGCTTGCGCATCTAGAGCCTGTGCTCCGCAACAGGAGAGGCCTGCACACTGCGATGAAGAGTGGCCCCTGCTTGCCACAGCTAGAGAAAAGCCCTCGCACAGAAACGAAGACCCAACACAGCAAAAATAAATAAATTAATAAAAGTTCTTTCTTTAAAAGAAAAAAAAAAAACAATTTCTTTCTCTTCCTCTATCATGATTTTACATGTCTGAGAACTGCCAGGAAAAAAAATAGTGCCATCAGCTGCCAAATTGTTTCTAAGGACTGATAGCTTCCATGGAAAATAAAATTAAAAATAAATAAGATCTGTCCCTCTTAGGATAACACTACATTATAAAGAGTCTTAAAAGACAAAAACAAAAAATAGAATGTTACTTCCTTTTACAGAAAAATCATCATGTTTGCTGTTTTTGTTTACTTAAGAGCATCTGAAATCATAAAGTTACTTAATATCATTTACTTTACCAATCATTAGAAAAAGAACACCCAATCACAATCTAACTGAGATATATAACCTTTTCAGAGCTTCTGTCACTTAAAACAAAATTGAGACATTCAGAGCAAACAATTGAACTCAGTTACTCAAATGAGGCACAAACAAGAATATGTCATTTATTCCATCTTAAAAGATCCATTGTATGAAGAAAAATCCAGTATAAGGAGAAAGTGTTTGCAAAGTCAGATAACATGAAAGGCAGAAAATCTACATTGTATCTAAGTATTCCCTTGTTCGATAACTATATAGGAAGTGGTTTTTTTTTTAATATATGCAGGACATTTTCAAAGCATTGAGATACAATCATGAATGAAAGTAGAGGTTCCTGCTCTCCTGGAACTTAACATGCTCATGAGTGAGACAATGAACAGATAAGTGTACCAAGAAGTCAAGTATAATGTCAAGTAATGAAAAGTGTGATGTAGAAGAAAACAGAGCAAAGAGATAAAAAGCATGATTGGGGGAATTATGATAGAATGTACCTCTCAGAAAGGAGACTTCTGAGCAGAATGAAGCTAGAAGGGAGTTACACCAATACAAAAAATTTACAAAGAGATTATTCAACAAAATCACTATGGAAAGAAAGCCTTAATTACCAGGGAGAAAATAGTTTATTCTAGAGAGCTTAAATTAGTTAAATGTAAAATAGACAATTTGTTTAAAAAACAAAGAAATAGAGATAAATATTTATGTAATATTGGATTAGGAAAGGATGAACTAAACATGTAAGCAAAACAAAAGCTCTAAAGAAAAAAACTTAATTATACAAAAAGGTAAAATTCTGGCATGCTTGAATTTTATGATATAAACAAAACAAGTAGAGAAATGACCAAATGATAAAATACTTGAATATGTCTATTTAAAATGTCAATATATAAAGAATTTTCAAATTAAAAAATACTTTCAGATAGTATCTGAATAATAATTAAGAAGCAATTCATAAAAGAAAGAAATAAGAACTACCAATGAAGACAAAAAAGAAAAAGTTCAGCCTAACCTGTGTCAAAGAAATGAAAATTGCTTTTTACATTATGCTATGATATTTCTCTTATCAACCTAAGAAAGCATGTATACACATGATAGAAATACTTCAAGTAAGAGGGATTTTTAAAAATTTTATAATAAAAGAAAAATATATTAGAATAGCTTCAATTATTTATGTCTCCAAACAAAATAGTGAACCTGATTAGAATCATATTCTTCATTTTACTCACCAGAGTAAAAAGCAAAGGCAAATTACCCCATTAATACAGGAGCAAAAGAACTGAAAACAGGCTACATTCTTAAATCTTCTAAATTATATGCAGTCTTTTAATCAAGAGTCTCTGCCATCTATGAATCCATAAACTTTTTGTGAAGAAAAAACCCTTTTTATTTTATTGAACACTTGGATGATAATATTAACTGGGTTGTTTTTGGTTTTTTTTAATTCCTAGGTGGACAGAAGGAAATGTTCTAATAGTAAATCCCAGAATGGTGTGGACCCAGGATTGCTGCCAATTATGTTAGCTTTCCCATTGGGAATCTTAGCAAACTGAAAAGGAATCCATTAGGAAATGAAATCTGGAAGTATTGTGTCCGGTGAGTCCCTTCTGGGCCACAACCTGTGGTGCACTGGGCTCAAGATGAATTCTACATCATCACATGGTACAGGCTTTACTGGGAAAAGAAAACCTGGGAGGCTAGATCTGCAAGAGAAGAGAAAGCATGAGTCCTCTGACTGCCATCATCCCACGGAGAGGTACACAACGCCCAGAGGTTCTGCTCCTGTCTTATGGGTCTGTGTTCTACTAGAGGGCTATTGCTTCCTGCCACTTAAGCCTTTTATAGGGCAAAAATGAGAAAGCAGCCTTGTCAGTGGGGCAATACACAGGCTACTTGGAGATGGGGTACTAGCTGTTCACTGGTCTCGTTTGATAATGCCAGCTGCCCAGCACCCGAAGTCCAGATGGCAAATAGGATTTGTAGTACCCTGACTTTGGGAGGTACCTCAGGTCTGATGGGAAGCTAAGCTTGGGAGCAGTCCCTCCCACTAGGGGAGGGGACATCTCCTAGTCTCTGGCAACTATCTAGTTAATCCAGAACCAACACCCAGAGTCACTTTCAAGAAATTTTGTTCACTGCATCACAGATAGAAAGGGGGCTTGAAGTTTCTGGCCTGAAGATGTACCAGGTCAGGTTCAAAGATTGTTTCCAAGTAAATTTCAAGAGACACAGACGTAGAGAACAGATGCATGGACACCTAGTATGGGGAGGGGGGTGTGGGATGGATTGAGATATTGGGATTGATGTACATACATTACTATGTATGAAGTAGATGGCTGGTGAGGGCCTACTATATAGCACAGGGGGAAAAAAGTACAATCTGTTTGCAGGACATATATTAAGTTAACCTTAAAAATGCATTCCAATATACATTAGGTGCAAACGAATACTGTTTGATTCCACTCATACGAGGTACCTAGAATAGTCAAATTCAGAGTCAGAAAGTACATTGGTAGATGTCAGGGGCTGGGAGCTGGGCGGGTGGGGAGGGGGAATGGGGAGTTAGTGTTTAATGGGGACAGAGTTTCACTTTAGGAAGATGAAAAATTCGGGAGATAGATGATGGTGAGAGGTGCACAACAATGTGAATGTACTTAGTGCCACTGAACTGTACAGTTAAATATGGTTAAAATAGTATGTTTTATATTATATGACTTTTACCACAATAAAAAAAAATTTTTTTAAAGAGAGACGAAGTAAATTTCAATCTAAAGGGAATCCCTAATTTTTTAAATAAAACTAGCTAGACTTTATTAACACTACAGTGTTTCAAACAATACATTAAGTGCTTTACAGCTATTATTTTATTTGATCCTCCTAATAACAGCATGACAGAGAGGTTATATTTTCCATTTAACCGACAAGTCAAGCACAGGGAGGTAAAATAAATTTGCCAGTTCCACAGATCTTGTATGTAGCAAAGTGGGGACTTGAATTTAGACTAGAATGAGCCTTAAACCAGTTTTCTTAACTATTACTCTGCTCTATCCATCTTAAACTATGGATTACTCTTGTGAAAGTGTTTATAAACTGAAGTCACTGTATGATTTTATTTCATATTGGGTACATAGCCTGGTACCAAGTCTTTAAATATATATTTATTGAGTGAATAAATAATTGACAAAAGGCTAAATAAAGAAAAAGCAGGATATTTTAAACTTACTGAATATACTCTGTGTCTAAATGTCTCGGCTTTGATTTCAGTACATGTTGAAAAACTGCTTTACTGGTTGGACTTAAAAATAATTCAGAGAAAACAGAATTTGTGTCTGGTCAGCCATTATAAAGTAAATTTTACCCAGTGAGAACAACCTCGGTGCACTAATGTCGTGGATCAAATGTTTCTCTATATTTTTACTACAATATATAAGGACATAAGTAAAGACAGGAGGAATGGGGATGAGTATTTTAAGTCCTCTAAATTATACCTAATTAGTTAGAAGAGAATATGTATTTGAAACACAAAGTCATCTGGAATAAACTTGTCTTATGATCATGAATTTGGGCAAAGTATCAAGAAATTTGGAAAGTGATCCAGTTCCTTTTACCTTCAAGAAAGAGAAGTAGGTGGTCTACTCTTTTCACAAATCTAGGAGAACATATGCAAAAACCAGCTGAAGGCCCCTGTAATGTGTTGGATTATCCATGCAAACCACAAAAAGGAAAGTCATTCCTCCTAGGGGGTTCCGTTTCTCTTGGTAAGAATTGACCAAGTGTGAACTAAGATTAGTGGCTCTACAGATATCTAGGGCAGATAGAAACAGAGAGTACAAACGTAATGAGGTGCTTGAGAATTTCCTCACAAACACTATTCCAATCTTTATGATCTGACAAAATTTCTCCTGAGTCACCTAAGGAAGTGGAACAGTAGATGTTGCAGAGTCATGGCCGAGTCTCAACTGCTTTCTTGGTGAATCCTATGAGTAATCATAAGGATTTCTACTTCACAGAGATGTTTTGCAGATTAACTAATTAATGATTATGAAGTGTTACATCTTATTAAGTTTATTATGATCATTAAGTTCTCATGATGAAGAGATAGGTTTTGAAATTTGAATTTCAGTAGGTAGTGTTCTTCCCTCTGGATCTGTCATGAATCCCAGCTGTGTTCTAGGGACCATCTCTGACACCTTTTCACTCTCAATTGTTAAAACAACACTATCCACTAACACTTTCTCCAGACACAAAGAAGAGTTAAGGAAGATGTAGGTCTATTTGATGAATATCATCTGCACAAGCTTTGACACTAGTTCCCTAAATAATATAGTATGTCATCAATATATATTTTCTAGTATACTTTAAAAATATAATATAAATACTATATTAATATAGACATAAAATAAATATATAAAATAAATGTATATTTATTGTATAAAATAAAATATGTAAATAAAATATATTTCTATAAACATATAAATATAACAAATATAAGAATAGCCAACATTCATAGAGCATTTAAAATACTATATTAATATAGACATAAAATAAATATATAAAATAAATGTATATTTATTGTATAAAATAAAATATGTAAATAAAATATATTTCTATAAACATATAAATATAACAAATATAAGAATAGCCAACATTCATAGAGCATTTAGTTAGGTACTGTTTAATTGCATAAGTTATTTCACAAAATCTATTCAACAATCCCCCCTTTTTTTACTGATAGAAATTCATTTAGTACTTTTTTTCTATCTGGTAGCATCAGGTGGGTTGAGTTCACCTATCCTTTTACCTACTTTGGACCAGTAGGAACTCAAAACTGTGCTACCAGATCCCATAAATAATTTGTTCATTACACTTTTCACTTCATCAGAATCACCTGAATGGATCTGCTGAAATCATTTGTCTAAAGTTGCATCTCCCTCAACTTCTCATCCCTCTTCATTGAATTTGCCAATCAATTTACCCTAATTTCTTGTATTAGGATACTAGATATATGTTATTTGCTTCTGCAATGAACTGTTTTGGCTTAGGCACATCTCTAACTGAAAAACTTTTTAAAATGTTATTTTACACATGAGAAACTGAGGAACAGAGATATTAAGTAATTTGTCCCAGGTCACACAACTCATAAACTGTGGAGCCATATATATGAACCCAGGGAGTCTGAATCCAAACTCCCACCTCAACTGCTAAGTCTTCCTCCTTCCTGACTGCCTTCACATACTTTAAATAGTACAGTGGAGGTGTTCAGCATTCTGAAATCATCTTCGCTCATTTTCCTCTGTTCATTTGCCAGTAAGTTCCATCACCTAAACAATGTCCTGAGGTCAAAATTTTGGTGTTGTCAATATCTCCAGGAAATTTCATCCAGAGTTTCTAAAACCAACAATCCATCCCTCACTGCTCTTCTCCCCCTCCCAAAGTGTTCACACACAGACACTCCCTGAATTAATAAGGAAAGAAGACAATAATATCATTCAGAAGTTTAGCAATAGCAGAAGACATACTTTTGTGTGTAAACAAACAAAAAGCTTATTATACAAACAACGTTAACTGGAGTTTTTGTTTCTGTTTTTGTTTTTTTGCAGTACGCGGGACTCTCACTGTTGTGGCCTCTCCCGTTGTGGAGCACAGGCTCCGGACGTGCAGCCTTAGCAGCCATGGCTCACGGGCCCAGCCACTCCGTGGCATGTGGGATCCTCCCAGACCGGGGCACGAACCCGTGTCCCCTGCATCGGCAGGCGGACTCTCAACCACTGCGCCACCAGGGAAGCCCTAAACTGTTTTTTAAAGATAATTTTTTAGCTAGACGGCAGGCAAAAAAAAAGTCCATATAGAAAACAAACTAATGGTTACCAAAGGGGATAGCAGGTTGGAGGGAGATAAATTAGGGGCTTAGGATCTTGGGATTAACATATAGATATTACTATACATAAAATAGGTAAACATAACAAGGACCAACTGTATAGCACAGGGACCTCTGCTCAATGTTATGTGGCAGCCTGGATGGGAGGGGAGTTTGGGGAATGGATACACACTTATGTATGGCTGAGTCGCTTTGCTGTGCACCTGAAACTATCATGACATTGTTAATTGGCTATACTCCAATATAAAATTAAAAGTTTAAAAAAAAATAGGTAAGCAAGGACCCACTGTATAACACAGGAAACTGTACTCAATATCTTGTACTAACCTAAAAGGGAAAAGAATCTGAAAAAATATATAGATATATATGTATAACTGAATCACTGTGCTTTATACCTGAAACTAACACAACATTATAAATTAACTATACCTCAATTTTTTTAAAGTATGTTTTATTAAAAAAAAGTTCATAAAAGTTCTAGACTTCATAAAACATGCATCAGGAAAAAAATGCTTCTAGAACTTGTATAAAATTCAATGCAGACTCCACTTAAGAAAACTGGAAGAGTAGCACTTATTTTTTTTTAAAGATTTTTTTGATGTGGACCATTTTAAAGTATTTGTTGAATTTGTTACAATATTGCTTCTGTTTTATCTTTTGTTTTTTTGGCCACGAGGCATGTGGGAACTTAGCTCCTCAGCCAGGGATCAAACCCACACCTCCTGTATTGAAAGGCAAAGTCTTAACCACTGGACCACCAGGGAAGTCCCCTAGAGTAGCACCTATTTTAAAGAAAGCAGGGAGAGTTTCTTGCTGTGACATTTGGTTCTGCTGCTGTCATTTCTGTGATGATGAATGGAATGTTCACCTTCTGAAACTGAAGAATCCAGAGGAAATCTGCCTAAAGTCAAGCTTGTTCAACAGCTCCGAGATGAACCCCAAGCCCAGTATCTTTCTGTCTCTCTGTGCCTTTTGCTGGCTGACTGCACAGCCCCAGTGTGCTGCTACGTACCTCCTTATTTACCCCAGCTGGAAAGGGGTTTGCTTTTACTCGAGAAATAAAAATTAATAGGACTCTAGGCCAAAGATGGGGAAGAAAAGAAAGATATAACTGAAATGCATAAAAATCACAAATTATATAGATAAGCAAAATGTGTTGCTTTTCATCATATAACCCCAAATACCCTAAGGTCCACAGTTACAGATAACAGGGCTGTAATGAGTGACTCAGGAAAAATCAGAGATGTTAGGAGTAGTTGCTGAGTCTGTGGGAGTTGATTTTGCAAACACAATGTCTCAGGTAAGACCCCTTTGGTGGCTGTAATCCAGCACGGGGATCCTTACCATACCTATCTATGACTGGTGTCATGGTCTCTGGATGTGTTCCTTGTGGGGAGGGGAAAAAAATGCGGCTGGCCTTTAAAAATAATAGGCCTAACATTATTTTTGAAAGTGCATAGTAAATGAACTGTGACAATTAATACTACAGGTGACGCAGGTAAAATAAATCATAACATTATATATCTTTTAACGTTGTTTTTCCAAATGAGCTATATATCATACCACTATAGGTTTATAAATAAATTTTCTCCAACTTATGTCAGATTTACCATCTTCACATATGAACTTGATAAAGCATCCTTAAAAGATTGCACAGGGACAAACTTTCAACAGCCAAAGTAACTCATAAAAGGTCTTTTTGCATTGAAGTTATAGAATCTCATGACAAAAACTTAAACGGTTTCACTTATATTTGTCACATATACAAATCACTTGTCTCTAAACCACTGATATAAAAACATTTATTCTTGGATTGACTTGGGAGAAGAATCATGAAATCTCAGTTATCTCATCTATAAAGTGGCGATAATAGGAGCTCTACCAAAGTCATCAGGATTAGGAGAGTTTAGTTGGAAAGTCACACAGAAAAGAAAAGTCTGTTCAAATAGTCTTGATCCAAACTCGTCTCTTTCGAATTTGATGAGACTGTCATCCTCAAGACAAGGTTGCTGGAGGATTACACCTGGTATTGGGGGAGAAGGAATTGAAATGCCTAGAATAGGTCAAAGTCAGGCAGATACATTCTGGCCATTAACACGAGACAGACACTGAAGTCAGCTTGCTCTCACATGCAGCTGCCTCCTACAGCAGCTATCCCTTTGAAAAGTGTCAAAGTATCACACACATGCAAAACATTGGGGAAAAACATCCCCATTCTCAAAAGGCAAAGTTTAGCTCATAGAACTGGGGATGCTTTATGTACCACCCATGGCAGATTGTCCTTCCCCTCTCCAAGAGCCAGGAAATAGTCTGACATTCTCTCATTGATCCCTAAGCCTCTAGTTTAATGGGCCAAGTGCATTCCTACCTCAGGACATTTGCACTTGCTGTCCCCTCATCTCAATGGCTGTTCCCCAGGTCTTTGCACAGCTCACACCTTCACTTCCTTCTGGTCCCTTCTCAGATGAAATTACCATGAAAACCTACCGTAACTACTCATTTCAAGGTCCAGACTCCACTTTCTCATCCCTGCCCAGCACCGCTTGCCCACCTTCCCTGCCCTGTGGAGATAGAAAAACCCGACTCCCTCAGTTGCTGTCAGTTTACTTAACAGTTAGTCATCACTCATCCAATGCTCCCTGAGTGCCAGACTTGCTAAGCAATTTATGTACATTACATCTCTAAATCCTCACCACAGCTCTCCAAGATCTGTATCATCACCTCCATGTTACAGATGAGGAAAATAATCCTAGAGAGGTTAGGCAATCTGCTCCAAGTCACGGGGCAAAACCAGGTAATCTATCTCCAACCAACACTAATCAACTGAGCATCTCCGATGTGGGAGGGCATTTTGCTGGCTGAGGATATATAAATTGACCATACCTCACCTCTGCTCTCAAGGAACTTCCAATCCAGAAGAAAAGCCAGAACAAGGTTGTTTACAACATAGGATAAGTGAAAGAAACAGACAAAAACTGTGACTCAAAGGAGGAAGGACTCACTGTAAAACAGAAGCAGGAAGATTTCACAAATGTTATGGACTGAGTGTGAGTGTCCCCAAATTTGTGTGTTGAAGCTCTGAGCTCCTGTGTGACAGAATGAGGAGGTGGGAACTTTGGGAGGTAATTAGGTTGAGATGAAATCATAAAGGTGGGGTCCTCAGAATGGAATTAGTGCCCTTATAAGAAGAGACCAGAGGGCTTGCTCTCTCTCCCCCTCTGTCCATCATGTGAGGACACTGAGAAGGTGAGAAGGTGACTGCCTACAAGCCAAGAAGAGACCCCTTACCAGGAACTGAATCAGCCAGCACCTTGATCGTGGACTCCCCAGTCTCCAGAATGGAAAAAAATAAATAAATGTGTGCTACTGAAGCAGCCCAGTCCAGGGTATTCTGTCATAGCAGCCTGCGCTAAGACAACACAAGAGCTGTGATTTGAGCAAACCATAAGGAGAAGTAAGTAGCGTTTTACTCAATGAAGTTGCATTCCAGGCAGGAAGAGAATTTCCTTTCAGCAACACAGTGATTCATAGATTGAGAGCATATTAAACAAGCTCCAGGTAAAGCTGGATTTAAGAAAAAACAACTTAAGAACAACAAATATCTGTGTTGCTTTTTAAAGATATTCAGAATAAATCTAGAACAAATATACATTCAGGGAGGTGGAAATAATAAATCTGCGTAAACTAGAAAAATGAATGGGTGAGATGGTGCCATGTGTAGCCCACTGGAAAAGAATATTGGCTATGTAATATTGGAGGAGAATCTTTGTTAAATCCCTCATTTTCCTGTGGTAAACTGGAGTCCCTGACTATGATTTGCAGATGTATACATTTCATTTTGTCACAGAGTTTTAGAAAGAGGTTTTTTTCCCCCCCAGAGAAGCACCTGTAAGTGACATTTATTGTCTCTGTGATTTTAGTTCAAAATCAGTTCAAGTTATGACACGAACTTTCCAACTGCCAACAGTGCAAAGTCAACTTGGGATCTGAAAACCTGAGTGAGGTTTTTCTGCCTCTTACATCATTATTACCAGCAAGAAAGACTGGGATCAAAAGTTAGCTGACAATTGAGTTCATTATGCCTACGGCAAAAATATCAGGCGCGTTCTCCCACAGCTGTACCAGTTTTGCCATCCTGGACGGGTGTAAAAACTTGCTTGAGAAAGCGAAGTTGGAAAGTGTGCCTTAAGACAACCAGGGACTGGCTCAGTGCTTCTGAGTTTTGGCTGCATCATATCACCTGGGATCACCTGGGAAGCTTTTAAAACTTCTGATGCTCAGATCACTGGGAGTACGATGCAAACATCTACAGTTTTTGGTTTTTTGTTTTTTTTGCGGTACACGGGCCTCTCACTGTTGTGACCTCTCCCGTTGCGGAGCACAGGCTCTGGACGCGCAGGCTCAGCAGCCAAGGCTCACGGGCCTAGCCGCTCCGTGGTATGTGGGATCTTCCCAGACCGGGGCACGAACCCGTGTCCCCTGCATTAGCAGGCGGACTCTCAACCACTGCGCCACCAGGGAAGCCCAACATCTACATATTTTTTAAAGCTCCCAAGGTAATGCCAATGTGTACTTAAGGTTCAGAATCACTGCTTCCATTTGTCTGGTTAGTTTCAGCCCTGCATGAACATTAGAATTACCTGGGGAGTTTTACAAAACAGTGACGTCCAAACACCACCCTCAGAGACACTGATTCCGTGGGTCTGGGATCAGCAATACTTAAACACTCCCCAGAGGCTTGTAATAGGTACCCAGGGTTGAGCACTATTGTTGGTACTGATCCCACATCTGTCACTATATCATGCAGCTCTTTGTCAGGAAAATGTTGATTGAAAAATTATAGGCAGGCCCCTCCATAAGAAAAAACCCCAAAACAAGAGGGCTAAAGTCCCCCCCAGGATTGCAAAGGAGAAGAGGAGTTTGTCCATGGCTCTGAGTCAAATGTGTTCTTAGGGGCTTCCCTGGTGGCGCAGTGGTTGAGTCTGCCTGCCGATGCAGGGGACACGGGTTCGTGCCCCGGTCCGGGAAGATCCCACATACCGCGGAGCGGCTAGGCCCGTGAGCCTTGGCCGCTGAGCCTGCGCGTCCGGAGCCTGTGCTCCGCAACGGGAGAGGCCACAACAGTGAGAGGCCCGTGTACCGCAAAAAAAAAAAAAATGTGTTCTTAGACCAATTAGACAAATTTTACTACATCAACTAAGACTGAGCAGAAATCAGATATTGATGGAGAAAATTTGATAAGGGTAAGTTCTTTGTTACATGGAATTTTCAGGTTCAGAAATATCAAACCTTCAAAAAGTTTTTCCTTAGAACCTTCGTCAGGTTAGAGGGAAAACAGGATTTTTTAATCCTCTTTATACTTTTTGCTTCCTTTTTCTTCTCTGTGTAGATGGCTTTGGATTATTGAACAGCCTGCTGATGCTGACATTCTGAGGGTCCATCAAGCCCCAACCTTCAGCACGTCCAAAGCTGAATTGTCCTCTGTTCACACTAAATCCCTTCAACCTTCCAGTGCCACCATCTCCAGGAGTGGCTCCACGATTTCTTTCTCTGCCCAAACTCAAAGCTTGGGGTCCCTCTAGGTCACTTTCCTTCTTTCCTGGATCAAGTGAGAAATCACACGACGTGAATTTTCCCCTCACAAGTCTACTGTTGCCCTTTTCTCTCCATCTGTACTAGACTCTTGTTCTCTTCCAAACCTGAATTATTGAATATTATCACCCTTTTCCCCCCTCACTTCCCTTTTCAGTATCTTTTATTCATCACCAACACATGACCTTGTTTGAGCACACTTTCATCTTGTTACTTTCTTGTTCATGAACCCCCCATGACTCCCTATTTTCTACCATTCCTAAACTTAACCTTTTTTTCAAGACACATCGTCCATCAATTTTACACTACTTTTCAAATCTTAGATTCCCCACTACTCCTAAAAGCATTTCTTCCTTTATTTCTTCATTGATGTCTTAAATTGCTCCACTGCCCCCTTTACTTACCCAAATCCTACAGACGCTTAAATGTCCAATAAAGTAAATATAAAAGCCACTGTCACAAAGAGCCCTTGTCTTAAAGTTCAGTACAAGAATTGAAACAGGCTGAACTTAATGTTTAGATGACTCATCCTGTCAACGGAATTATACACTGCGTTTCATGTTCCAGACAGAATGAAGAACACTCATGGAGGTGAAGGAGAGCTGACACCCATTTCCACTGGAACCACCTTTGCATACCCAGTTCTGCTGATCCAGCTGTGGTGACTCTTGTTAACTTCAAAGGCTGCTCATGCCAAGGAAGTCCAGAAGAGCAGGGAACAGGAAAGAGCAATGCCCCAGAAGAATTGAGCCCTGGAAAGGTGATGCATCCTGAAAATATGGTTTTTAAAAAAAGACAAAATTTTTAATTTTTTTGGTTAAAATAATTAACCAAAGTGCTCTCCCACTCAGGGAGTGGACCTCCATCTCAGGGAAAGATAGTCGAGACCCATGAAACATAATATCATGAAGCACACCACTTGAGCACTTTGTGATTTGAACATTTATAGGGAAAACAAAAATTATGAGCTGTTGGGAATTCATTTCACAGATCACTACTGTCACACAGAATCCTTCTGGACTGCTTCTCCTAGGATCAAGAAGTTTCCAGAATGGCAGTTTCCACTGAGTTTCTGCAGAAAGAAAAAGACTCCAGTGGGGATGGTACACCGCATGGCACGCGATGCCTAGCAATCTGAAATTACACCACGGCCCGGTGCCTTAGGAAAAGGACACAGATGGCTCCCCAGGGTGTGTGTCTGTGTTTTCATTTTCAGTTTGGGGCCTGTCAGGGTGTACAGTGCAGGCAAATGATTATCTCCTAGTGATGTCAGCTCTTTGTAGAAAGTTTGTTTCCTTTGGATATTAAATCACCCAGGGTTGTATATGGCTGTTTCTATTAATAAAATATGTTCTGCTGAGTTTGGGGATATATTTCTTTTCATTATTTTCAAAGAGAACATTGAATTGCTCTTCTGGAGCAAGGTTTTCAATCCCTTCTGCATTTTTCTTGCGTCTACGCTATTGTCATTGAGGTTACGGAGCTGGGGAGAAAAAAATAATTTCAAGAACAGAAGTGAGAGTCGAGTCATGAATAAAATTTATGTGATGAGTCTTTTTTTACCTCCAGAAATCAACTTTCCTGTCGCTTCCCACATTTTAGAGCCTACCCTCTCAGCTGCTTTTATACTGTGCCTAGTCCAATTGTAGCATCTGTTACGCTGTGTTGTTATTTTTGTCCTTACCTTGCTCTCTCCCATCAGACATGCATCTCTTTTAGGACAGGGTCTGTGTCCCTCATCTCTGTATTTTCACTGCCTAAGACAGTGCTCAATAAATATGTGGAATGAGCCAGAGATAACAATTATGTGCTTTTAGACATACAGGAATTGGAAGACATATTTATATAAAGATTAAAGAAAAAAATGAAACTATATTAAAATGGAAAGAAGATGCTGGAAATAGTTATAGGAAATTTTGAGACTTTTTTTTAACATCTCAGAAGCATGGAAGGGTCCATGCAAGAAAAACTGACATAACAGGGCTCTTCTGTGGGACAGGGTCTGATCAGGGGCTGATGGATCTCTACACATGCTTAATGCCCTAACTCTGGTGACACTTTAGGGACAAAAGTAAAGAGACCTGCACTTCGCCAGTCATGGGAGGAGATTGCTATAAGGAGCGAGCCAGTAAAAATAATTTAAAAAGTTAAAGGTGGAAGGGTTACGATTTTTATTGGAATATAATGTATATGTTAAAGTTTGTCTATGGGCAAATTTGGGCTTTTACTGAGATGCAATAAAGTAGACTAAATCTAATGAACTTTTTGTCACCACATATGAATACTGTGGAAGCATTTGAAAATAGGTATGGCTGGACCTACCCAAATGGAAACAGAGAAGCTCTTTGCAAGAGCTACCTTGGAAAGCTCCCTAAGAATACTGGATTGGAAGTAGCCAGGAATTAGTTTTACATCATTTTTGAGGGGTACAAACTCTGGAGTCACACAACTTACAGTCAAATCCCAGATCTGCTGATTATTAGCTGTGTAATTTGGCAAATGCTTCTTAATCTCTCCTTAAGTTAATTCAAATGATATACCTGGTCCTATCTCATTTATGAGATTTTGGTGAGGATTCAGCAAGATGACACATAGTAAGCAGTCAATAGATATTGGTTCTTATCATAACAACCTTCCTAGTTAGTGTTGTTGCAGTTTATGTTCTACAGAAGACTATGAGATACTATTTGATAGAGCCACAATGAAACTCTTGAGGAAGGAGAAAATCTGGTCCTCTGTGGCCCTTTAAGACTGACACGGGGGCAGGAGGGTCAGATCTTCCCAAAGATGTCTTTGTTTGTTCAAAAGTTGAGGAGTTTGATGGAACATAAATCTGATTAATCTGACAACAAATTGATTTGTTAACAACTCATATTGTTTTTAAGCAACATGTAAAATTTTAAAACAATAAAGACAGATAAAGAATTAAAAGGTAATAAACCAAATTAACTAATGTTATCTCTGGGTGAAGAAGTGATATGTGATTTTTGCTTTCTTCTTTATGCTTTTTCTATGTTCATCATTTTTTGTCAAAATGAGATCCTGACAAGGAAATGAATTACCTTCAGACTATCTAGCTTATCCCAATAGAAGTTGGATTATTTTTCTTCATTGACTATGTTTTTTCCATTACTTACTAGATTTTAAGACCATTATCTCTATAGGAACAAATCCTTATACTTTCCGTGTCAGACATCAAAAATTCCCCAACAATAAAACTGCCAACTTGATAACCAAGACCTACTTAGAATATACCCAGGGAACATCCCCAAATGTGTTCAATTATTCACCTGGAAAATTATTCACCTGTAGTTTCTCTACAACCTTGGAGCAGGTTGTGATATTCTTTGTGGTATCTGGACGTGATCACATCTATGTGTAGCTGATGCTTTGAGGAAGAAACCCATCTGAGACAGGGAATTAGAAAGAGAGAAATTCAGATTGCATATCTGAGACTCAAAAATGTCCCTGAGAACTTTTAAAGACCTGGTAAAACCTATTAAGTCTTTTTATAAAGCTCTGTGTCAGGTAAGGAACACTTGTTGGCCGCATAATCTTAGGTTCCCATGATCTGGATAGTGAAGACCACTTTGATAACTCTGTTACCCAAGTAATTTGATCTGTATAAGTGGCAGTTCTCCTGTTATATGCCCTTGACAGTCCTCCAATGTTCCTTGGTTTTGTCTCTTACATGATGCATGTTTATAAAATGTGTCTGTATCATTTTACTGATGTGAATCAATAACATACCTTTACACAATGAAAATTTAGGCATATTTCATTTCTAACTTAACACCATTTGTTCTATTAATTCAAGGAATATTTCCCCCCATGAAAGTACGAATGCCTATATGTGAGTCCAAGATGAACTATGGGCAGAAAAGGAAAATGCATGAGGACAACTGATATACATAGAAACCCGACTTGAAGAGATCATTTTTCTGTGATGGTGTGGCTCTAAAGACTCACCAAAGAGGAACTTTTGTGTTTGAACTAATAGGTTCTCTCCATGAAGGATGGCAATTACCAGCACCAGAAGCAGCCAATACCCAGAATTGAACACAATACCTGGGGTGGAGCAGCCACTGGGGAAGCAGAGCCAGAATCAGGTGCTGGAAGAAAGTCTGGTCCAACAGGCAGAACGTGATGTGTGGAGAGAACTGAAAATAACCACAGACGGGAAGAATCTAGACTGTCATTCTTGGGGGTATAGAAGTAGGGAAAGAGGTGGCATATTAAGAGGGAGGGCAGGGAGAAAAGGATTAACACACAGGAAGGGGGAAAACGGACATGTAAATAGAGAACAGCAGCAAGGATAAGATGAGAGATGATATTTGAGATGATATTTAAATGCACCAGTTGAAAAGCTATTGGAGTCAGGAGCAAGCAGCAAAAGCCATTAGTTTCGTAGCTACCATGTGTTATCTAAGAGTAACAATAACAGCAAATATTTCTTGCAGTGTGTATCAGGCATAAGTGCATCCCTTGTATTAGTTCACTGTACCCTTTGCAATAATGTTATTGAGTAGCTACTATTATCACCTTTTTGTGTGTGTGTGTGTGTGTGTGTGTGTGTGTGTGTGTGTGGTACGCGGGCCTCTCACTATTGTGGTCTCTTCCATTGCGGAGCACAGGCTCCGAACGCACAGGCTCAGCGGCCATGGCTCACGGGCCCAGCCGCTCCGCGGCATGTGGGATCTTCCCGGACCGGGGCACGAACCTGTGTCCCTGGCATCGGCAGGCAGACTCTCAACCACTGCGCCACCAGGGAAGCCCCCTATTATCACCATTTTGCAGTTTAGAAAACCAGAGGTTCAGAGAGATTAGGTGACATGCATCAGGTTAGCAGCAGGGCCAGGCTTCAAACTCAGCAGTCTGGTTTCAGAGTCATGTTCTTGGCCATTATGCTGCATTAGCTGGCTGGGGCTTGAGTACTGCCTATTTATGGAATATTTTCAAGAGAAATATTTTCCTGAGAGCTGATGCCTCTTCTGCAGCCCTGCTCTGGTCTCAGCAGGAAACAATCAAGTAGGTTTTCCCTTTTTAAGCTGTATTGAAAGGCACATCACAGTTCCAGAATTGCATTTTGTTTCCAATATTTCAGGCATATAGAAGACAGAAGCACAAGAAAAGGAATGGATGGGGAGAAACATCGTATTGCGTTCAGTATTTCCTCTATGAATAAGATATTTTGTCTAATTAAAAAAGAAAAAAAACTGAAAGAAGGCAATGAAAACAACCATATGTGGTGTGAAAATGCCAGTTTTGCTAAGCAAAGCTAAAATGAAAACAAAGAAGCCAAGTTAATCCAAGGAGAGACGAGGCAGGGATGAGCCCTAAGAACAGAGCCACCCACCCAAGTAACCAACAGCTTCAACCTCTGAAGAGACTTCCCTTTTGCTAGTAGGGAAAAAGAAAACTGTCAAACCCAGAAGTGAGAGAGAAGGGGAAAAACAGAAGCAAAAACAACTCTTGGCTTAAAAAAAAAAAAAAAAAAGAAAGAAAGAAAGGGAGGGAGGGAAAGGTGAACAGCAGTCTTTGAGTAGGTCAGGTTAAAGTAAAAGACACTGCTTCACTGACTCCAAATAAAATTGGGACAAGAGAAAGATGCTGAACTGGCTACATGTATGTCCAAGCCACCACAACACCAGTCATCACTTTGCCATAGGAAAACCACAGGTTAAGTTCAAATGTGCATTATGAATTTCAGTTTTACCAGGTTGGGGAAAAAATACCCATCTTCTTTAAAACATGCATATTTGCTTTTTTCTTTTTCCTGTTTTTTCTTTCCTTTTTTTTTTTTTGGTGAAAGTGTTACTTCCTATGTAGAATTTGGGATTGAAATCTGTGGAATAACTTTCTAATTTTCCCAGTTAACCTATTTTACTGTTTATAAAATTTATTTTTCTTGGTAGAAATGTACCAAGAGCTCAAATATATTTATTATTATTATATATAACATATTTTATATATTTAAATGTATATATAATATACATATATATAATATATATATAATATATTTTAATATATTAAATATATATATAATATATAATAATATATAATATATAATAATATATAATATATTTAATATATAAAATATATATAATATATTTTATTGTGTGTGTGTGTGTGTATATATATATATATATATATATATATATATATATATATAAAATCCAGAGGTTTGAAACTATAACTGAATTTTTGAAAATGACCAGGACCGTGTCTCAGTTGCACCAGCAATTTCAGCCATTTTAGGAATCCACATAGATCCCCACAGATCAATTCTACAACGGTAATCAGCATCAAGACAAGTGACCGTATCAGTTGTGCAGCAATCTGCTATGGAAATAAAATATATTGACAGGGTATTGACCAAAGAACTGTATATAGGCTCAGTTATAATTTAGAAAAATATGGAGCATGGCGATAAACTTAGAGTTCACAAGAATATACAAAGCACCAAGATCAGCATTTGCCCGTGTTCTAAGCCATTTTGGGGGATGGGCACTCCCGCCAAACTCCACCGGTATCTAGCTGCATGCTCCGCCATATATTCCCGCCCCTCCCATCTGGGGGTTCCATAAATCAAGCTGACACGCATCTCCAAGTTACGGCAGCAGTGTTGTATAGCATCGGACCTCTCAGCACACTGAGCACAGAGACTCGTACTTAGTCGTGCTAAATAGATATTTGGCTAATAAACAGTGATGGATGCTTTTCAGGATCTCTTATGGATTCTTGTATAATAGGAGACTCGAGTTCCCAACGTTTTCCCCAGCCTAGTCGGGAAAATAGCCAGTTCTTATTTTTCATAATAGCAATCGATTTTTTTTTTCATTTTGAGATCAGCAAGTGCACCAAGACAAGCTTCAAACAAAGAACCATTTCCCATAGCCTATGATCATTCCCCCAGCCCAGTGTGCAGAAAGACAGCCTGAGGCACATAGAGGTCATACAAACCCAAAGGTCACAAATCTGAGTTCTCATTTAAAGCTGTTCAAATATAATCTATGATATGGTTGGCCATCAATTTTCATTTGAAAAAAGAATAAAAAAGATCAGTATATAAAATGCAAAATTGTTAAAATTGGACCTCTTTTTTTTTTTTTTTTTTTTTTTGCGGTACTCGGGCCTCTCACTGTTGTGGCCTCTCCCATTGCAGAGCACAGGCTCCGGATGCGCAGGCTCAACGGCCATGGCTCACGGGCCCAGCTGCTCTGCAGCATGTGGGATCTTCCCGGACTGGGGCACGAACCCGTGTCCCCTGCATTGGCAGGCGGACTCTCAACCACTGCGCCACCAGGGAAGCCCAATTGGACCTCTTTAAAGAGAGAAATGACACTTTCCCCCAACATTGCTATACATATAGTATATTTACTTGTTTATACTCTGCCTCATTCCACAGTCTTTGAGAAAGCTTATAGTTTGATATTTTCCACAGATGTAACAAAAAAAGAAAAAAGAAAAAGAAAGAAATAGTAAACACTTGCAAGTCCTGGAAATCCTCCCTAGGGTCCTGATGCCATGTACATTTGTCCAGTTTGCCTTATTCATCCCATATAACCCTGTTTACAATGATCAAAATCACCCTTTTTACCTTTTCTCTGCAGAAGTAAAGTTTCCATCTTTATTCTCCCCAAACAGGTGAAGAAAGAGGGTTGGGGGAATTGCCATAGAAATACCAAGAGACATAATCAGAGCCAGAAGCCAAACTTTCTGAATCAAGTGGGCTCATATGCCATAAAAATTAGTGATTTCTTTATTATAGGCCTCTAATTAACAAAATATGGTTTTAACATACAGCCAACAGAGTATATTTCACTGTGTCCCTGTAAAACACTGCTGGCAAATTGGAAGTAACATAATAGCTAAATCACTGCAATTTTCACCACATGAAGAAGACCCAACTTGAATTTTACATGACATCTACCTGACATCAACCATAAAAGGAGCAAAGTCCAATATTTAGTCAATATTTAGTGCCTAATTCAGCGAATAAAAGTTTTCTAGTATATACTGTAGGCAAAACTAACATACATAAAATCATTGGAAATAAAAGCTGGATTCTATCTACAGCCCAAATTTCAGACATGCTTTTAAATCTTAACGACTTTGTTTAAAATTTTGTCAAATGATCATTTTGTAAATTAGTTTACTAAAATGACTGTTTGGGGGCAGAGGATAGACAGGATCACCTGGGGCGTATTCTTCCTCCATTGTCCCTTTAGGGAGTCGGTCTTATTCTAACAAAAGGAAGCAGTTTAAATGTGGCTTCGGTGCTCATTATCCCTTTCTTAATACTGTTGTCATTGTATTACTGCTTAAGGATGGTGATGATGGTTATGCCAAGCATCATAAATGGTAAAGTCCTTCATCTTCCAAAGTTCATTGATAATTGATTGAGGTGCAACCGAGCTATTTAGTTTTTTCACAATTGGCAAGTGTATTTTCATAAAACCCAGGTCTAAAGAGAGAGAAAGACCTTAACTGGCCACTGAGGTCCACAGCCTCTCTATGCAGCACTAGAAGGATAGCCCTGAGACGTGGCAATGTTATCTCCTTCTCTGTTTCTTACAAGCATAGTGGTAAACAGCTGCCTGCATCTGCCAACCAAGCTAAACTATGCTAAGGGAGAATGAAAGGTCATTGCCATTCAGCGCAATGACTGCTGTGCAGAGGGCTGGCTCTCAGCATTAGAAATGCCTGCAGCCTGAGGAGAAATGAGGATGAAGAACAGGTCAAATAAAATCGTGTTTCTGGGGTCACACTTGGTTTTGAACCAAGAAGGTGTCCTGATTATATCCAGTTAACCACATGCAGGGCTGCTGCGTTTTCTCTGCAATGAAAATGCAGGTGTTACCACACCAGGAAGTTGGTTGCATGAGGAGGTTGCTCTCAAAGCCCTGCCTCTAGGACCAAGGTCCTGCTTATTTGCAGTCCTGTGCCCCCAGCATCCCCTCCCATTGTCTCTCAAGCCCCTTGTGGCATATGGAGTTTAAGAAACAAGGTTTGATTCGGAGAAGACCAAGTCCTCCTTACACACATTCATTCCTGGAGAGCAATGAGCATTTTTCCTGAGGTGGACACTGAGAATGCCCTTTAAAAATCCATCACGCCTGCAGAGCACAGCCTCTAGAAGGAGCTTCCTGGTGCTAAAGGCAATAAGGGTATGATTTCTCTTAATCTGCTAAAATGCAATCATTCATTTGGAGCAGTGGATGGATAAAAAACTCATCAGAGTATGCTAATGCCACAATCCTATTCATTTAGGTACTGTCTTGTAGGTTCCAACCAACAACAGGATATGAACACTAAGTATCAATCACTCAAATTATAAGCACCAACAGATCGATACTTATTAAGTATCTATTCTGCACCCAGAATATTACTTGGTGCTAGAAAGGGATGAAAGATAAATATGAGACATTTCCCCTACCCTTTCTATAGTTAAAGAATACATAATTCACTTTGTAAAACTCTTGAGTATATACTGTAGGCAAAACTAACACACACGCAATCATTGGAAACAAAAGCTGGACTCTATCTATAGACCAAATTTCAGACATACTTTTAAATCATCCTTTAAATCTCCAAATAAATGTAATCCTTTCTTTCCCATATGAAACACATTCAAATATTTAAAGATAATATGTGTATGTTTTATTTTTCCAGGCTAAAATTTCTTTAACCCCTTCTCACAGGACAAGATTTTAAAATTATTCCCCGTCTTAATTGTCTCTTTCTAAATCAATGCTTGTTAAGCATCTCTCTTAACATGCTATGGTTCTGCACATGCACTCTATGAAATTCCATCTTCCTATCTGCAAAATGGCAGAGCTGGGCTAGAATAATATGATTGTATCCTCCCACCATTAAAGGAGCTGATTTGAACTTCCTCACCCATAGCTCTGTTCATCTAGGGGACTTCCAGGGAATATCCACAGAAAGCACTGTCATCAGATCAAACATGTTGAAAAGGGACCAGTGTTGTGTGGTAACCGCTGTAAAGGATGTGGTTTCCAGGGGATTTGTCAGGAACTGAGGTCTCAGGTTATAGAGTGTGACAGGTGGGCTGGCTCACTTACGAGGCCACCAAGTATATGATCTGTGGAGCCTCTTAGAGCTTGGTCTTTTCATGGAGTAGAAAATAGAGACCAGGGACCAAGGAACATGCTGAGGAGCTACTCTGAGCGGCGGATTGCATTTTCCAAAAACGTTAGCAGAGCATTTCTGACCCCAGCTGCTCATTCAGGACCTTGTCACATCTCCAGCAAGAAGTGGGGCTTATTTCCTGTCCCCTAATAACAGCTTCGAAGCCAAGAATGCTCGAATGCTTTTGTATGTTTCTCTCTCTCTGTCTGTCTCTCGCTGTCTCTGTCTCTAGCCATGTATTTATTTATCTGTCTGTCTATCTATCCATCTATCCATCACATCTATCTATCTATCTATCTATCTATCTACCTATCTAGCCATCCATCCATCCAGCCAGCCAGCCATCACATCTATCTCTCTGTCTCTCATCTATCTCTATCTATCTATCTATCTATCTATCTATCTATCCATCCATCACATCTATCTATCTATCTGTCTATCTATCTATCTATCTATCTATCCATCTATCCATCCATCACATCTATCTATCAATCTATCTGTCTGTCTGTCTGTCCATCTATCTATTCATCTATCCATCACATCTATATCTACCTATCTATCAATCTATCTGTCTATCTATCTCTATCTCTACCTCTATCTCTCTGCACATCTTTGGAGCCCTGAACTACCATGTAGTAATTCTGGTTTTCCCAAAGCCAACAACCTGGAGAGACCACAAAGAGTCATCTGAGATGCCCTGCTGTTCAGCCCCCAGCTGTCTGTGTCGTCCCAGCTCAAACACGTAAGTGACAGAGCTTCCCTGTGAGATTACCTGAGGGAGAGCCACCTCACTGAGCCCAGAACCATCAGAGATAATAACATGTAGTTGTTTTACACCATTAAGTTTGGAGCTGGTTTGTCACCCAGTGACAGATAACTGGGACACTTCGTTCTTCAAGGGGACAGGGAGACCCTTTCTTCCAAGTCCCTCCATTCTATAGAACCCCATTTCCTTTCCCTAGAGTTGCCTCAATGTATGATGATAACAGAACTTGGTCAGGCTGAGACTCCAAAGGAGAAATTCACTTCCGGAAGTGATGAGATCAAGTCCAAAATCCGGGTCCTTCATCACATGTGGCTTCCCCTTCTCTGACTATGTTTACACAGAGTTCTGCTTCAGTGGACCTTAGGGATAAGTGCCCCACACCGTCATCAGACCCAACTGGGTCCTTCATGGTGAATGTGGGGATGACCGCTGAGAACAGTGGACTCTTGAACCCAGCACAGAGATTTAGGTATCTGGTGAACCTGGGGTCCACCGGGGGCTCTCCTTCTAGATGGATGGTCTTGGGCAACTGTGTAAACCTTTAAGAGTCTCAGTCTTTTCACTTCTCAGCGTGGCTATAAAAATGAGTGTGAATAATAGACGTAAAAACCTGTCACCACGTAGAGGCTCAACAAACGTACTTGTCAATGTTGTTGCTGTAGCCTATCTGTGTTATTGTGATACTTTAATTCATTTCCAATAATAAAATAAGAGTATTACGAAAAATGGGGCCTCCCTGGTGGTGCAGTGGTTAAGAGTCTGCCTGCCGATGCAGGGGATATGGGTTCGTGCCCCGGTCTGGGAGGATCCCATATGCCGCGGAGCAGCTGGGCCCCTGAGCCATGGCCGCTGGGCCTGCGCATCCGGAGCCTGTGCTCCGCAACGGGAGAGGCCACAACAGTGAGAGGCCCACATACCGCAAAAAAAGAAAAAAAAAAAAAAAAAAAAAGAGTATTACGAAAAATGGAACTGGACATAATCTCCACACATTGAACATTGAACTCATAATTTCAGTAGGAAGGGCGGGTAGAGTAATCATGAAGTGTTTCTACCAAAAAAAAAGTGGGGGGGATACTCTGAAGAAATTATCTTCTGTAGTCCTTCACGATGAAATTAAGTCTGGGGTTTCTGGGGAAACTTATTCAAGACTGCAGAGCTAGAAATTTTACAGATTTGTTGAAATAACCTTGCCTTCCTATTGTTTATGCAAACCTAGATGAAATCAAGCAAAATATCTGAAGGAACTTGAGCACAAATTAGGCTCTGGGATTTTTGTTTTCTTTCATTTTTCTTAGATTTTCTGGGATTTTTTGTTAGTGGGGAAAATGAGACACCGGCATTGATTACAGATGGAATATTCTCAGCAGCCCAAGTGGGTGTTGATAGCTGTACACAGTCATCTGAGAGCAGAGGAAAAGGGTAGAAAATGAGAATGTAGTCTCCAGAGAAAATTATTATGGTCCTGACAATCCTCAGTGGATAAATGCCTGGGGAGAAAGGGTAAAAAAATAATTCTGGGAAAATAGGAGCCTAACAATGGAGGTTATTAAAAGTTAATTTTTAACTGATTGCCAATAAATTCTATGCTGAAAAATTGTGGGAGATAATTTCTATTTAATAAGATGAAAAGATCTCCTTGCCCCCTAAAATCTGGCGCTAAGAAGATAATATTCTGGTGAGTAGTGGTGCTTCCAGGACTAGAAAAGAGAGTCCTTCAAAAGCAGCCCCGGGCTTTAGGCACCAGGCAGCATGGTGCCTCTGTTGAAAGATGACTTGCAGTTTTTATATCTCTTCAAAGGGAAATGAGCTGCAGGGACTTACCAGGGGACTTATTCCCAGGCTACCAGACATACCAGTCTTCTGTTTCTCATTGAGAAAAAGACTGAGGCTATGGAAAAAAAAAATGTCAGGAAACCTAGTTCTAGTCTGTGCCCTGACAAAACCAGCTGTGTGACTCTGGGCTAGTTCTCTGAATTCTTCATCTGAAAATGTCCTCATGGGCTCAAAGACTCTCCAGTCATGTCCAGCTCCTTCCATGACACCCATTCAAGATGTCTTTCCTTAGTCTTTCAGCACCAGTTTTCCTGAAATGTGAAGTTTGCTTAGGAGCCCCCAAACCTCAAAGGAATATCCCCTTTAAACCTAAAAGGAGTGCTTGCTGGTTACTGCTTTTTGGCAGCTCAGGGTCCCTTCCCCGCACACACGATCTGCAAGCACCCTGGGCAGCCTCCCAGCATGGCCCCTGACGCTGAAGGATGCCACAGCCTTGGCCAAGTGGGCTGCCCTGTGTGCACTTGAGCCCCTCAGCGACCCAGCCAGCCTGGTCCTTGCCCCACAGCAGGCCGAGCAGAATGGCAGGTGAGGGTCTGACATGGGATTGGGATTCACTCCGGGGCTGGGGAGTTAACCAACTCAGGAAGGGGTGACTCTCCCCAAGGCCACACACAAGTCCCAGAGTTGTCACAACACCACCAAACTCCAGGCCAGAGGAGGAGGCGTGCTTGAGGCTGAAGAGAGAGAAGCAGGGGCTGTCACAGTGAGGAGAGGGAGGATTATGAGAGTATTTTTAGATGCAAAGAAGATTTGAGTGTGGTGAGGAGTGGATGGGAAGGAAGCCATCAGAAAAGGCAAAGTCAGGGAGTGAGAATGAGGCAGAAAATTCGGAGATTAAAGACTTGACCCTGATCAGGGATGTGAAACTAAAATAGTAAAAGGAAGAATGGATCTGATGGAGAGAGAGAGAGAGGGGAGGAACAGCAGAGGGAAAGAAAAACAGAGACAGAGAAAGAGACAGATACAGTCTATAGTAAAATGAAGAATGAATATGATGGAGAGAGGAAGAGAGGAGGGAAAGAGAGACAGAGACAGAGAGAGGCAGATACAGTCTAGACTGGTGTTTGGCCAAAGAGCTGGGCTCTGTAGCTAGTCAAGCTGACACATAAAATTAACCATCAAATGTACTGTGTGCGAAGATGTCTCACACAGAGCGGGGACCCCACAGAGCGGGGACCCCACAGAGTGCTCACCCCCTCTACTTCCTCACTCACGTTCTCTCTCTCTCTCTCTCTCTCTCTCTCAGTGTAATTAACATTTACATCAGTAGATTTTCAGTAAAGCTGATTATCCTCCCAAATGTGGGTGAGCCAAGCAGTCAAAAGCCTTAAGAGCAAAGACTGAGTTTGCCCTGGGAAGAAGGAATTCTGCTTCCAGAGGGCGAGATGGAAATCCTGCCCGAGGTTCCATTTCCAGCCTCCAGTCCTACCAGCTTCGGACCTGCCAGCCTCTGCTATCACATGAGCCAATATCTTAAAATAAATCTCTCTATATGTGCATATACCACCTATTGGTTCTGTTTCTCTGGAGAATCCTGACTAATCTAGTACCCAAAGTACTGTTCACAACTGACCATTAAGAAAGGTATCTTGGGGCTTCCCTGGTGGCGCAGTGGTTGAGAGTCCGCCTGCCGATGCAGGGGACACGGGTTCGTGCCCCGGTCCAGGAGGATCCCACATGCTGCGGAGCTGCTGGGCCCGTGAGCCATGGCCGCTGAGCCTGCGCATCCGGAGCCTGTGCTCCGCAACGGGAGAGGCTACAACAGTGAGAGGCCCGCATACTGCAAAAAAAGAAAGAAAGAAAGAAAGGTATCTTGGACCCATCTGACAGATAAGAAAGCTTCAGAGACTCTGCCTTCCCCCAAGAACCCCCCCCGGCAACTACCTACCTCGATAACTCCCCCAAGGACTTTCATGTGGAAAGGAATGGACACTTATTCAAATCTAGGTCATCTTTACCTCCAGACCCACTGTGTCCTAAGCCTGGCAGAGGCTTTTGGAAGCCATTTTGACCCCTTAGAAGCATTTGAAGCTTTTTAGGAATGCCATTTGGCAACATCTGACCAGAGGGGCCAACAGAATTCCTTTCCACAATTCTGTGGCTCTGGCAATTACGTGGTCCTGTTTCTAAAGTGGTCTGGCCCGTGGGGTGCAGAAAGGAGCATTGGACACACAGGATCTTAATCACAAATGCCAAGACCTAGAAAAAAATAGCATTTCTAACGATGGCTTACCCACACTTAGGCTGTGCTGTAGCTAAAAGCCCTTTTTCTCCTCATTATTTCCTAATCCAACCGGTATGAATTCCTTCATTTGGTCCGTCTTCAGCATCTCATGTTCAGGGGCAAGGCTTATTCATATGTGTAGTTGAATTCTAAATTATACAAGAATGCAAAACCATCTCACTGTGAATTTTGTTCTTTTCTCAACTCACTGGTTTATCCCAGACTCTATGCGCCATGCACAGTATTAATGAACTTGAACACGTTTGCAGCCCATAGTATCAGACAGGTGTCTCACAGGAACCAGGAGAAAGGCAGGGGGTTAACCACCAACGGAAGCTCAAGTTCAGCCTTTATTAACCCCACAAGTGAGTCTAACCACTGCCTTCAGGATACAGCAAGGGACCCGGTTTCCCTCACCGCTTGAGTACCGCAGAGCTGATATTTAGGAAGGAAAAACTGTTAGGACACCTGTAGATGTCTCATGTGGCTTTTGCTACCTACCAATGTAATCAAAGTAATCACTTTTTCTCTTGATTTTTTTTTTTTTCTGCCAGAGGTAAGTGATTTCTCCTGCTCAGAGCTTTTTCTTAGGCTTTCAGGAGTCAATACTGAATCTTTTAACTATCAAATTATCAACCAGGCTTTTCCTTAGACCTTGAGGATGAGAATTATAGAAATTTGATGAGGTAAACCAGCCTGGTACCCTGAAATGATGGTGCACACGGGAAACAGAAGATGCAATGTAATAAGTCAATCATTTAACCTCTTTAAGTTCCATCCAGTGTAGTTGATATTTACCAACTCTTCTGCATGCACTGGGCATTGTGTTGAGTGCTACAGACATAAGGACAAATAAACTACTGCCTTGCCTACAAGGGAACCTAAGGCTCAAGCGGGAGCCGGCCAGGTACAGAAACCACTGCAATCCTGGGTGAGCCATACCTCAGCAGAGGGACCGACAGTGCAGTAGGAAATACTAGATGGAATGATTCATCCATTCAGGATGAGTTTTAGGGAATGATTCTCAAGGAAGGGGACACCTCAGCAGAACCTCAGGTGAGGAACGAAACGGCTGAAGTAAAATATTTCCATGTCTCCCCCAGCCTTCTTGCAGCTCTGACATTCAGTAATTATACGGATAAATCCAAGAAATCCTGAAAACCAGGAACATCCAGGGGCAGGAGGTTTCTGAGGGGACTGGGGGTTCATGGGACTGGGGAGCTGCACAGCCAATGCCTGCTGACAGCCAAGCTGCAGGGCAGAGCCTCCAAGACAGGGAGCTGCCTCCCACCCCCCTCTCTCCCTAAACACAGAAGTCCGGGTCCACCTCTGACCAGGGTACAGAGCCACTCCAAGAGGCTTCCCTGCAGATTCCAGGCAGGAGGAGAAAGCAGCATAATTTGTCTGTGCCGCTGATGAGCCCAGAGCCTGATAAAGAAGAAGGGGCAAAGGAGGGAATGTGGAAGCTCTGACTACAAGCCCAGATGGAAAAGGGGGGCAGAGAGAGGGGCAAACAAGGGGTTATTAAAGGGAGGGAGATGTTTGCTTCCAGAAGAATCAAAAAAAATCTTCATGACATACAAACTTCCAACTTAAAAGACTATCAAAGGGCAGAGAGAGGAAGAACATTCTACACAGAACATACCATATAAGCAAAGGTGGGAAATAAAGGCACTTGAGGAAGTCATAAGCCAAATCAGCTTGCAGCAATGGATACAATAATACTTGTTATTAATATTATTGTAAATATTACTTGCTGAGTGCCAGTGTGCCGAGAATTCAAACATCCTAGCCCACCCTTTACTGCCAAATGGGATATGAATAGCATCCCCATTTTTCAGATGAGAAAACTGAGGCTTAACTGGCCAAGCTGGGATTTTTAACACAGGTGTTTCAGATCCCAGAGTCCACATTCTTAACAACTATGTTTGTTTAGGATGTGGTATTTGACACCCTGTTTGGAAACAGATGCTTAATCTAAGAGGCAATAGAAATGGTGTCACTGTTAAGGAGAGGACTAATAGAATATAGCAGATAAGTCTGGCAGCCATATAGAAAATGATCTGGAGAGACTGGAAAAAAGGAGATCTTTGACCTGAATGCCATTGTAATGATATTTATGCAAGAGTCATAAAGGAACCCTTTATGGAGTGAAGCAGTAGCCGTCAAAAAAGAAAGGAAGGAAAGGTATATATAAAAAACATAATGGAGATAGAGTCATCAGGACCTGGCTAGTGGTTAGATAGATAAAGTAAGAGAGAGGAGAATACGGAGCTTGGAGAAAGTCCACTCCCAGGACAGAGTCCATCCAGCCTCCCAGATCCATAAGAAAGGGAGAGTGAGTTTTCTTAGTATACCAACAGCAATCAGTTTCTCTTTCGGTAAGGTCCAAAACATTTTGTGTAAGAAAGTTTATTATCTGGAATGTGGATAGGCAAAATTTTCCTTTATAGAAAGTCTGCCCTGATCACCTATTTCTGGAGAACATTGCATATAATAGGTGTTCAATTAATATGCTTTAAATAAATAAGTAAATAAACCAGAAGGACTTTCAACTTTTTTTCCTTGTGAGGATTTTCCTCATACTTTTCTTTCAAATCAGAGCTCCTGAATCAGGAGTTAAGAAAAGCAATAAAGGACCTGAGGACACAAGAAGGGAGAAATGCACGATGCAGGCTCAGAGACCTCGGAAGAGGGGTCCTAGCTGGGTCTGTCTTCTGATATTTGCAGTGGCTCCTGACACACTAAGACTTCAGTCAGCCTTTGTTGAATGAGTAAATGAATGAATGAATCAGATCATCTAAACTGGAAGATCTTTGTAGCACATATTTGAATGGGAGAGTTTGTGCAGCCACAAGTCCCATTAACCTTACATACCGATGTGATTTATGTTGCCTTTTCCAAAAGTCTTGGCCTGAAAAACTCAATACTGAACACCTGAAGAAAAAAAAAGCCCATTGGCAAAGCTTTCTTTTCACAGTGGGAGACTCCCAGCAACGTTGCCAATATCCCGGAGGCTCAATACCTTTCTGACTTTGCAATAACTCCCAAGTCAAACAAATTGCCAAAGAGTTATAAGCTTCTTATTAGTTGGATGGATTCCTCCAATTGCTCTGTTGGCTTCACTTTCCCCGCACACATGTTGGTGAGTTGCACCGATCATTCGTGTGCCTGCAAGTTTGCTCTGTGACGGAGGAGCACTGGCATTTCTGGGTTAGCATCTGCTCTGTGATCTATGATCTACGATCTCCACTCCCTCCTGCCTTCACTTTGAACTGAAGTGCTGTGTGAAGCAACCCCGCTACCCACCACCGAACAAGCCGAGACCTGAGTCTTGATGAGTGTTACAACACTTGCATTGTATCCCAGGCTAACCAGTAGCACCAGTATTCAAACTGCAGCGTGATGATAACCACAATGAACTGGATGAAGTGACTATGGTGGCCAGAGTCGGGCTGGGCACTGGAGATGGCCAGAACACGGATCACAGAGGCTTTGAACAGGAGAGGCCCTGGGGAACCCCACAAAAAGCTAAAATAGAGAATTAGCATTCTCGTGTGGCCCTGAACTTACACAGCAGAGTCTAAAATGGAGAACTGGTAGAGAAACAGTACATGTCACCCAAGTAAAGATCAATTTGATCCTTTAGGGTAAAAATCCACTTTAGGAATGAAATTGTTCATTTCAGTTAACAGCCTTAAATTCATAAGTTGATGTTCAATCTTCAATCTCATTTTGAGTTGAGAAAAATTTTGCTACCATACCAATTTTTGATTCTGCATGGATTTCTGTAGGATGTGAGATAGGTGTGATGATTTCATTATACGATGTGAAATGAGAATGTTCTGTCAAAATTTATTCTTCACTGAAAGCTCCTTGAAAGGAATGATAAGCTAAGTTTTCTATTTTGTTTTTCTTTGAACAGCACACATTCTACAGTACATTGGTTCCACTCTTCCCCTTGGGTGAGACAAAGTTTATGACAGGGACTACAAGGTTGATTTCTATACACTATTTCTATTGATTTAAGCCTCCTACCTGGGATTAGAAGAAACAATCAGTTTATTAACTACAGTCAAGGAGTTATGGAGAAAATCTGAGTCCACTGGATATCCATAATTCCATCTTTCCTCCTTAGCGGCATTCTCTTATTTCACCTAGAGTTTTTCCTAGATGTACAAACAAGATTTCAGGAGGTTGGCTGAGGAGTGGAAAGACAGAAGAGGAGGAAAGAAAGAGGAATTGCAGTGCACCTGAACAAGGTGTGAATAAGCCAGCAAATTCCACACAAAGGTCTCTGATACTCAGGACCTGAATCTGAAACAGAGAATGACCTCAAATTGAAATGGAACATGGTCATGACCCAAATGCTTCCTGAGAACCTCCCTCTCCTTGGCCTAAAAAGCACTGTCACGTGGTGAAAGAGGACATTTCCTTGATAACTGCCTTCTCTCACCTGTGCCCTTATTTCAGCAACTCCAAGAAGACAGAGAGACACACATGACCTTCTTGGAGTCTATTCATTGCAGAGAGGCCTTTCCCAGTTCAGTCCTTCCTAATTCCTTGTAATCACTTTATTTTGTTAGTAGAATAAATCTGCCACCCAGAGTTTTCTAGAGGCCTCATTATTTATACTTCTACACCCAGAAATAGATCTTGATAAAGCAATATTATTTATAACTACTGTGACATTAGCCAAAGCTTTACCCATTTTATAGAAAGGATCGTGATTAATTCCAACCATATTAGTCTCAGTGGTGCATATATGAAGTAAAGAAAGCTACCAGATGACCAAGTAAATAGGAAGAATAAAATATGTAGATTTTCATTTCCTATACTATAGTAAAATCCATCAGATCTACCCCTTTGTCATAAGTGTTTGAGAATAATAATAATAGAAGAAAATAATTTTAAAAAGAAAGCTACCAGAAATAATCTGCTGGGGTCACACTGAAGAAAATCGGTGCGATTTTTCAGAATGTAGAGACGGTCTAATCCATAAATATTACTCCTAAAAGCAGGAGAAGCAAATGAGGAATGGTCTAATTCCTGCTCACATTTCTTTGAGAAAATCATCTAACTCTTATACATCAGTTTGCCCATGTGAGAATAAACCTGAATACTGAATTTTACTCTTAAAATGATAAAAAGAGCAAACTCCGGTTGGAGATGGTTAAACAATTGCTGAAATACTAAGCATCTTATTTATTCTCAGCATTACTGGGATCAGAAAGCAATTATGTGGTTTCCCTTGGAGTAGAAAGGAAAATAAGCTCTGAAAATGGGGTGGGGTTTCCAAAGTAATGTAAGATTTATAATGGGGGGAGTTGGGTGCGGGGCAGACCAGATCCCTGCATTATCTGTTCAACTTCTCTCCAAATCTAAAATACTTTCACAGTAATAATGTATTGAAAAGAAATGGGGTGGGACTGAGAGATGAAAAGACTAAACCCAGAGCTGCAGATGCATCAAAGAGCTGGTGCCTAAATTCTGGTCTTGAATTGCAGATAATAACCAGAGGAAGCCCCACCTGAGATGCACAGAGCACCCACCCCTTTGGTAACATAGATCACCCATCTCTAGATTGTTCTGATCTCTAGAGAACAGTCCTCAACACCTCTGCTGGACAAAGAAGACCTCAATCATTTTGCACCGAGCAGCCATGTCTCCAACCTCTGCAATTTGTTCTCTCTGTGCATCATTTTTTTTTTTTCTTTTTTTTTTTTGCGGTACGCAGGCCTCTCGTTGTTGTCGCCTCTCCCGTTGCGGAGCACAGGCTCCGGACGCGCAGGCTCAGCGGCCATGGCTCACGGGCCCAGCCTCTCCGCGGCATGTTGGATCTTCCCAGACCGGGGCACGAACCTGTGTCCCCTGCATCGGCAGGCGGACTCTCCACCACTGCGCCACCAGGGAAGCCCTGTGCATCGTTTTATTCAGGTATTTTCCCGAGCTCTTTCTCTCCATATATACACGATGCTCTGACAAACCATTTCTTCCTTCAACAAACGCAGCTTGCGTGTGGAATCAAGTCCCAGAAGTTACAGTGAACACATACATGGTATCTGTGAATCTCTTCTGTGTATGTGTGTGTATTTTAATCTGTTATTTAAATTGTAAGGCTTACTGGGGAGATGAAAAAAGAGTATAGAAGAGGGAAAGGCAATGATATCAGTTCTATGCAAACAAAGTAAATGTGGTTGGCGCACGCCAAGATTAAATGTAATCAAGTGCTTCTGTACAAGGAAAAAATATCCCAGACTGAAACATAGAAAACGGCCTCAGTCCTTCCGTTGCCAACCTTCTTAAAATAACTACCATCGTGTTGGATTAAAAGGCATTTGCTGAAGATTTTGTGAAGAATTAAGCGTATTTGTTATTCTTTTAAAACAGAAACAAGAATAAAAGGAAAGCTGTTAGCCAACATTCTCTTAGAAGATAAAGCTTTCAAGATAGCAGAGTAACTGGGTCAGTGGAGAGCCTCTGCGAATGTTCTCTTGATTGGCAGCTCTTCAGAGTTTCAGCTGCAAACTTAACACTTCCTTCCCCACCCCCAGTTCAGAAGCTCATCAGACTTGATCACTGAGAAGT
This sequence comes from Mesoplodon densirostris, assembly GCF_025265405.1. Taxonomy (NCBI): domain Eukaryota; kingdom Metazoa; phylum Chordata; class Mammalia; order Artiodactyla; family Ziphiidae; genus Mesoplodon; species Mesoplodon densirostris. Next base: position 161,477,772 of record NC_082664.1, on the reverse strand, counting down.
GGTTTGTTGCAGTGTCCTGTGGATGGGTGGTATCAACCCGGCCCAAGGGTTAAACCCTTATCTTGCCAGTACAGAACTTGGGGACCAGGGAGAAAAAGAGAATAGTCAAATTTGACAGAGAGAAAGGAATTCCAGAATATCAAAAGTGCTCTTAATTGCTTTGCAGCTGTGTCTGATGGTTCTTTTTCCATACCTCCGTGACAAAAGAAAACAAAATCATTCCAAGACGCTTTCCCATAGATGAGCCCCTGACAAGAAGCCCAATGTCAGGTGTGGAGAAAGCAGCCTGTTCTGGAACAAGCCAGAGCTTCTGCAGCCAGGGAAGCCCTGGGAAAGCAGCTTTTACAACGTACAGGTCGTGTTGGTTCAGCACGTAGCCCTCGACAGCGCCCCCTTGAGACCGACAGCAGGGAGGAGGGCAGTGTAGAGACAGCAACACTTGTACGGTGTGTTCATTCTGCCCTATGATCGGGATTCATGTAGGGTTGGAGGGCTTGCCTCAAATACCCGAAAGACTTAATTTGACACCAAGTATCTCTGTGCTTTCAACTGGCCCTTTATATCAAAATGATTCCAGCGTGGACATCCCTCTTGAACAGTGGTTCTCCAGTGAAGTGATTTTGTCCCCCAGGGACGTGTGGCAAGGTCTGCAAACATTTCTCATTGTCCCATCTGCTATTGGCATCTAGTGGATGAACTCCTATGATACACAGACCACTCTCCACAACCAGGAATGATCTGGACTGAAGGGCAATTTTGCCGAGGTTGAGAAACTCTGCCCTAGAGGATGGAATGAAGATTAGTTTCTACTTTTTTTCCCGCAGAAGAATGTTGTGTAAATTTTTAAAACTCCACAAGAGAACGTCCCAGTGTTTAAACTCCTCTGTTTCTGTTATCCTATCATGTACACCTAGACCTTCACAACCTGCTCAAACAAAATGACTAACAAATAGTCGCTGGTGGCAGGAAAAAGATTCTGAATAGATACCACAACTTGTTTCTCTAGATACACTCATCAGTGAACCCAACACACACATTGGATGCCTGCCACATTCAGGCCATTGCTGGTTACAATAGGTATAATAGAATGTAAAGAGGTATAGGAAGCAATTAGAATCAAAACAGAAGGAGGAACACACTTGTGGAAAATTAAAATACAATATAGAAAGCATTAATAAGAAAATGTGATAAAGCATACATTTAGCTAAATATTAAAATTAGCAAGTTAATACTACTGATGTTTTATCTAACCATTTCAAGGAAATTAAAACTTTAATGACAAGTAACAAGTCTAATACCTGCTGATTAATTTGCTTTGGGGGGCGGATTATTAAACCAGTGAATGTCTATCAGCATTATTTTTAATTTTCCAATTCAATAAATGGGATTCTTTCTTCAAAACCACTAGAAGGCCACTGAGAGATTGAATTGGCCCAGCATTCCTTAAAAATAAAGTGACTGTTCCAGGGCAAAACTCAGAAAAAGAACTGATCAAGCTTAGGTTAAATCGACATAAATCATTCTTCATGAAATCAAAGATTTGTAATATACTAGAAAGCAGTATAGAATTAGGTGACAAAAGGGAAGTCTTTCAAAGTAGACCCACAAAACCCTCTTTTTAGCTTAATTTTGCTCGAAAATGAAAAAGAAACTTTGGATCGCTTGAATTTAAAATAGTGAGAGAAGTCAAAAATAAAAATTAGATTAAGAGGAGAAAATCCATTTGAGTGAAAAAGAATTTTCCACGGCCTAACAAATGTACCGAACATACTCAACTAGAACAACACTTAGCAATTTGCACCTGATTCTTTTCCTCCTGGCATTATTACATCTAGACCATATAATGGCTCTACATGGTCAGAGGCAAGAATTTTACAGCAGATGGAGCCTCCAGTGAGGTGGAATGGAGCTGTTCCCCTTCCCCTGGGAAAGTCTCTGAGCCAGCAAAGCCAAGTCAGGCTGCCCCAGAGAAGCCCTCAGATGTGACATAGCAGGACTGGATGGGGGCACTGGTTTGTGGCTCCCGCTTTGTCCCAACACTCAGCAGTTGAGTGAAAAATTATGTGCCACATCTAAGAAGTTCTAGGAGCCACACAACAATGTTGGACTAATGAAAGGGTTTTTTTGGTGTGTCATTCATGTTTTCCCATCCATCAGGCAGAAGAGGAATAAAACTTGACAGCTCTATGGGGAGTAAGCCCTGTGTCTGAAGTTGGCAGCCATCCTTTTGCTTCTCTAATTGTCTGCAGCTGGTTCAAGATGGGAGGGTCTTCATATTCCATTCCTACCAAAGTGGCATCTCACAGGTGCATGCCAGCAACTCAGTGCTTCCTGGCACAAAGTTCCTTCTTGTTTGCACGCTTATACTTTACTTGAAATCTAGAATGATACCTGGCATGACAACAAACGCTTTGAATAGCAGCACTCAGCAATTAGCATCTCTGTGCTAGATGCGAAAAATAGAGAGCCACGGAAGATGGACATCTGGTATACCGGGCGTCTGTCTAGGTCTGCCCCAGACGACACCAGTCTTATAAGGAAGACAGATGTCACAAGAGATTAGAACCTCAGAACTTGTCCTAATGGTCACAATATGGTCAGCTTTAACCACCATGTCTCATAGGAGTGAGCAAACTCAAATAAAATTAGTAGAGTCCTGGTTTTTAAAGTTACAGGTATACAGAGGGATAAAGCCATTGACTTTGATTTTTTTTTTTTTTTTTTTTTTTTGCGGTACGCGGGCTTCTCACTGTTGTGGCCTCTCCCATTGCAGAGCACAGGCTCCGGATGCGCAGGCTCAGCGGCCATGGCTCACGGGCCCAGCCACTCCGCGGCATGTGGGATCCTCCCAGACCGGGGCACGAACCCGTGTCCCCTGCATTGGCAGGCGGACTCTCAACCACTGTGCCACCAGGGAAGCCCTATTGACTTTGATTTTAAAACAAAACAAAATACCTATATATATTTATTTATGCATATATAATCCTTTTTACAATTTGACAGTTGCCAAACTAACTGCAAAAAATTACATTTTGATTTTTTAAGGTAATTACAACCAGGTGACTTCTCAGATTAGCAATAAAATAAATAAACATTTCATGGCCAAATGGGTACCCTAGACTATCTGGAAGTCAGAGAAGATTCCAACTTCGTGAAGGCATGGCTTAGGAACAGTTCAAGGAAAAAAGCTGAACTTGAGTTAACTTTGAAAAATTGATAGCCACAAAGTACACTTTTCGTTGCTTTTTATTGATTGTGGTGATCTCAAAAGCCACCAACATTTCTGTCCTTCAACGGAGAGTTTTGGCAAAGTGTCTGGCCTCAGATTTCCCAAGTATCTTATGTCACCTTTAATATACCACCTCCTACCCCTGCGCCACTCCCACCAGCCTATTGCCTGATTTGTTTGTTTGTTTGTTTGTTTTGGCTGTAAGGCTGCATTTGCACTGTTGATACTCCTATGTTGTCAATTTTGATACCCACAGCTGCATGGTTTCCACAAAATCACTCATCAGTTGGAAGGGACACAGGTCGTGCCCTTAATAAAAATACCTTTAACTACTATAATGTTCCACTTACCAAAATTTTATGTCATGTAAATCAGTTACAGAGAAGAGGAAAATGCTTTGACCCACATAGAGAATCAGATATGTAAACCCTGATCTCCTGAACTTGAAACTCTTGCCCTCAAAGCCAACCAGCTAAAAACTCCAGACAACTATTACCCCTTAGTTAAGGTGGATGCATACCATAATATTCCTTGTAGCATGTCAAAATGTGCTGACTAGAAGGTACACTGCATTTTTGCCCTTGAAGGATGCTGAGTGGTCCTAAGGTCAATACTGTGACATGACCACAGAGACAAACTAAGACACTGCAACCTACTTAGGAACATTAAGCCTTAGAAAGGGAGTCACTTATGAGGCTGTTGAATATCGGCCTCCATGGATATGTTGTAAATTCCCTTCATAACACGGTAAAGTAGTGGCCTGAGAGTTTGCTAGAATACCTGCAAATGATGGGGACCTCACAATATCACACTGTCACCTAATCTGTATGCAGACACAGCTAATATTTACAAAGTTATTTCTATGATCAAGCTAAAATAGGCCTCCCCAATAGTTCTTCCTATTAGTCATAGTTTTAGCCTCTGGATACACTCAGGGTGCTGAGCTTCAGGCGAAAGTTCTGGCGATTCCAACTCCACATGCTGCTCCCCCTGCTATCAAGACATGGGCACTGGGAACAAGGAATTTCTTTGGATCCCAGCCCTACCAGGAGCAAACTCTTGTTGAAACCTGTAAAGACTTACTCTCCAAAGCAAATCAGAGTCCTTAACAACTTATAAGCAATAGTTTGTTAGCGATAAGAACAAAATTGAGTGGTGAGCCACAGCATTTTTAAAAGAGCAAGAAAAAAAATAGACTGATTACATATAATCACATGTGTTGAACTATTTCTAGCCTAGATATAATCTGAATATAATGAATATTGTTTCAAGAGATAGATAACAATAATAACAATAATTTTATTTATAAACCATTTTCTAGCCAATGTGCTTCGGGCATTGCATGATCATTTACAATGATTAAAACGCTATTAAAAACATCAGATGAATGAAACACAAGCTCTTCTTCAGATATAAAATGAATTAATGCTAAAAGAATAAGAGTGTAATACTAGAAGTACAGAAGAATGACACCAGGTAATAGGAAACATCACAGAAGGAACTTTTCTTTGTGTTTTTCCACTCTAGTTACTCTGAAAAAAAAAATCTTTTAAATCCTCTTCACCATGTCTTCTAATGTGTTTATTTCCTAAGTACTTCCTTCCTCTTTAGTTCCGGTTCTTTATATTAAATTTTTTCTCTTTCCTTAGGTCAAGATCTAATTTCTAGGTCCAGTCAACCAAATGTACATAACAAATGGGTTTAGTTTAAAAAAAACAAAACCAAAGATATTAGAGTGATTTAGCCATTGTTTTTAATAGTGGGATTTTCTTGTATTCATGATGTATTTTGTCTATATAACCAATGACATTTAAAAATAAAACATGGTCAATGACTGGGAGTAAAGTCCATACAACTGTAATTTCCAACCTTTTAGCCATCACGACATTCTTTCACTCTGAGTTTTGCAATAACCACTAACTCCCTCCTCCCATCAAAAAAGATGAGGATGGTGTGTAAAGCACTGTTGGTTACCTACACCACAACCGTTTCCTCCCTCTCCCCGCCTTCTTCCTTGCCAACAGAACACTATTTTTGTCCAAGTATCAGGGGGTCATATACTCATGGAAAGTGGGTGCCTCCCCACCCCCAGGGAGAAAATGTTGACTCTAAGAGTTCAATGCCAACTTCAGCCCCCCTGTGCCAGCAGCACGCTCGGTCCCAGCTACTCCATGCAACTCTGGCCAAAAAGACATAACAGAAAGCCTGATAGGAGTTTTCCAGGAGACATCTTCCTCCCTACGTGCCTCAAACTCTGTAGGTATGATCTTTGGAAACAGATCAGCTACTGTGGGACCACAGGATGCAGAACCAAAGGACCAAGCTAGCACACTGGCTTCAGTGGAGGGAAAAGATGGAAAGAAACTGGGTCCCCAAGAAATTTATGAAGTCAAACTGAGGAATTTATGAAGCCAAACATTGCATTTCTTCTTATATAAGATAATTTTTCCTCCTTGTTTAAAACCATTTATTTGAGCATTCCCCCACTTGCAGCTAAACATCCTAACCAACTCAAAAGGCGTGTCTTTTTATATAATTGAAGTGAATCACATACTTTGGGGATTCATATTTTTAGGAAACACTCTCATACAACTGAAAGCACCTGGAATCTTTTAAACCAATTTGAATATTACACAGGTAACATTTGCATGCCATTAGGTAGATATTAACCTACAGAGCATATTAACATACATCATATTTTTTAATTCCTATAATTCCATGTAATATAGGTATCATTCCTTTTTATAGATAAGAAGAACCAGAGAGGTCAAGGAGTTTGCTGAAGATCACACAGTTTGGAAGTGTTAGAGCCAGGATTTGAAGTCAGATTTTCTGAGTGAGAGTCCAGATCTCTTTCTACGACATTTTCTGCTACATTGACCTGATTCTTGTTCCTGGCTATGCTCCTAGACTGAATATTGACAATGATCTTAATCAACTTTAGATTACTGTTGATTGACCGTGGAGTTATATTAAAACTTTGGTTGAAATACTTTACTTACATAAAGTTTTTTTACTTAGTAGGGTCTCAAAAAAAAATTCTTGTTCAACATAAGCAATATCACGTTTGATGAACTTAATGGTCCTATAAGAATTTGGGTTCAACTGTTAATGACAAAAGCTAAAAATATATTGCCCACAATGGATAGAGTTTTCATTAACCAATAAACTTTAAAAGACAACTAAAAAAGATGCTGAGGGTCAACAAGACGTGTAGATCCATGCTCTCATGAAACTTTTATGATTCTAAGGTGAGCGGACAATGAACAAGTAAGTAGGTAAATAAATAATTGTTTCAGGTAGGAATGACATGATTAAGAAAAAAAGAGAAACAGCATTGTAAATCAACTATACTTCAATGAAAGAAAGAAAGAAAGAAAAAGAAAGAAAGGAAGGAAGGAAGGAAGGAAAGAAGGAAGGAAGAAAGGAAGGAAGGAAGGAAAGAAGGAAGGAAGGAAGAAAGAAAGGAAGGAAGGAAGGAAAGAAGGGAGGAAGGAAGGAAGGAAGAGAAAACAGGAGAAAGAAGGACCAACCTTAGATAGGGTCATTGGGAAAGACCTCTTACTTCAAAAAGCTGACATTTGAACTGTTATATTCATGAAGGAGGTGCCTGTGAAGATATGGAAGAAAAACGTTTGGCTCAGAGGGAACAAAAGGACAAAAGGTCCGAAGCAGCAATAAGGTGCGCATCTTCTAGGATGAGTGTTGACGTCATTAGTCCTGGACTCCAGCCTGCTGCATCCAGCTGCCCCTCAGCACCTCCACTAGATGTCTAAGGTATTTCAAACCTGAACTCCTCCCCTCCACACCTGACCCTGGAATCTGCTCCTCTGTGGTCACCTCTCCCCCAGGTCATGGCAACCCCATTCTTGCTTGGGCCAAAGCCCTGAAAGTCACCCTTGATTCCTCTCCTTCTCTCACTCACCTCCTGCGATCAGGCAGGAGCCTGTGACTCTGCTCCCCCAGTAAGTCCAGATCCCTCCTCACCACCTCCAGGGCTGCCACCCAGTGCAAACAACTGTTATCTGTAACCCAGATGATTACAAAGGGCTAAGACGAAGATGAGGCCAATTCTGCCCGCAGGGTACAAAATTTAAGGAAGTACTTAGTCTCAGGGTCATTTTCCTGTTACGGGACTGGATAAGAGAGAAAAGTAGGTGTTGAAGAGATTAGTGCCTTAGTCCAGGTAATGTGTGATATACTTGGATCAGGGTGATTGCAGGAAAAATTGGGAGAGATGGATGGCTATTTTAAAAGTCAAGCCAACAGAATTGCTGGTGAATTATAGATAAAAATTACCTTAAAGAGAGGAAGGCTGATACGGTGGAAAATGGTATAAGGTTTGTGGGAGGCTGAGGTAGACAAGTTTTCAAGGAAGATGGAAGAAAAAGATCTAATTTTTAAAATGTTAAGATGCCTATTAGATATCCAAGTGGAAACAGAAGAAAGTGATTGAAGAAGCATGGTATACAGGAAAGAGAAGAGACCAAGCTGGAGGTAAAACGCCATGAGTCCTCAGCACATGGAAGCCATGAGCCTAGGTGAGATCACCTGAGAAAGTTACACATGGGTAAGAGAAACGCAGAGAGCCCGGCAGTAAAGGTATAAAATGTAAATGACAACATCTGGGAGACTTCCCCCATGGAGAAGGTTTCCCTCTCCTTGAAATCTTTGGATTTCACCTATTTCCAGAAATCTGCATTTCTTTTACCTCTTTCTGGATATTTGCATTCATTTTTAATTTCCTTCCTTGTCAATTATTTCCTTTGGTGCATTCACTAATCCTCAGACTTGGCTTTCTAGACCTAAAACCATTCTCAAAAGTCTTTAAACTCAGACAATTTGTCAGTTAATTCATTATGACATATACATGAAAACAATTACATAAATTAAAATAGGATTTATTTCCTAAACTAAAAATTATTTTTTATCTCCTTTTCTTTCTGACTGAAGACAATGGTATCTGGGCCAGTGAGAGACAAGGAAAATCATCACTAGTTTACACTTTTCAAAAATATTCTGGGTGCTTGATATTTCACTGGCACACCCAGTCTGCTGTATATTTTTTTAATTGAAGTAGAGTTGATTTACAATATTGTGTTAGTTTCAGGTATACAACAAAGTGATTCAGTTATATATATATATATATATATATATATATATATATATATATATATATATATTCTTTTTTCAGATTCTTTTCCATTATAGCTTATTACAAAGTATTTAACATAGTCCCCTGTGCTATACAGTAGGTCCTTGTTTGTCTATTTTATACATAGTAGTATGTATCTGCTAATCCCAAACTCCTAATTTATCCCTCCTCTCCCTTTCCCTTTGGTAACCGTGAGATTATTTTCTAGGTCTGTGAGTCTGTTTCCATTTTGTAAATAAGTTCATTTGCACCATTTTTTGAGATTCCACAAATAAGTGATATCATATGATATTTGTCTTTCTCTGCACAGTCTGTATTTTAACCTCACATCATGGAGGTGGCCCAAAATCCTATTCTTAGAACAACCAAGCAGTGTTTTGATGACCTTCTAGTAGTTTGTTTCTACAAAACAGAAACAGACTCACAGACATAGAGAACAGACTTGTGGTTGCCAATGGGGAGAGCAGGTCAGGGAGGGAAGGATTGGGAGTTTGGGATTAGCAGAGCCAAACTATTATATATAGAATGGATAAAAAACAAGGTCCTACTGTCTAGCACAGGGAACAAAATTCACTATCCTATGATAAACTGTAATGGAAAGGAATATGAAAAAGAATGTATATATATATATATATATATATATATATATATATATATATATATATATAAAACAATCACTTTGCTGTACAGCAGAAATTAATACAACATTGTAAATCAACTATAGTTCAGTAAAATAAAGTAAAAAGAAAAAGAAGACGGAGGAGGAGAGGAAGATGAGTGACTCCAAGAGGAAGGTGGACTTGTTAACTGAGGAATCCCTGGAAGCTCTGTCTAATGACTTGATTTGCTATCCAGCTGAGGTCCCTGATGCTAGACAGAATATGGAATTTATGGTTTGAATCTGAATCGCAGGCTAAGAAATTATGTTTCACTTTATTTATCCATTAACGATATCACACACGACCTGTGTGTGGCCAGAGGAAGCTAGAACTCTGCTCCAAAATTCTAAACCCCTGAGTCCAAACGCTGTCACCTCCCTAATCTGTGACAAGCCCTCGGTGGGCATCCCCAGACCCCTCTCCGGTAGTATGGCTCCTCCAGCCAACAGCAGGTCATCTGTTCCTAAAGGGTCTTTCCACTGTTTGTTTTCTCTTGCCCTTATCACAGAGGTGGATGGTATTAGATATGTTTCTTTTTAGCAAGTATGAGGTAAGCAGAGGTCAACCCAGTGTCAAACAGAGATGTAGAAAAGCAGATATCGTTACAGTGCAAACCCGCCAGCTTGAAGTACAAACAAAAGAATTCTTTCAGCGACACTTCAAAACCAATTGAAACCATAGTGAGGCTCTGGGGGCCACTTTCTAGATAGAAGTCAAGCCAAATCTTCAGGCTCAAGGGCTCTTCTGTCCTGAGCTGACGGAGAGAAACAGGCTTCTCAGGCAACCCTTCATTTTCTCTCCAGCTCAGACCCAGCTATGGGGGTCACTCTAGGGCCTGTTTTCAGAAGGCAGTTCAATGTGACAGAGATTGGAAACAAAACCTAGAAAACCATATGGTGTCCAGCCTGTCATCCTCTAGTGCTGAGTCTATGCCAACCCCTAAGGTGGGAGAAAGGCAGCCCACTTCCTCAGAGCTGCCTTTGACTCAAGCCAAGAGAGGAGCATGAGAATGCAGGATGTTACTCTGAATTTATCACCTCAGCTCTGAGCTCCAAGGTGGCAATTACCTTACCTCTCTTTTCATCATCATTCAAACTTTCAGGGTTTTGCACAGAGTAAGAACTCAATGGATCCTTCGGGAACAAATTCCCTGTCTTTTAAATCTCAGTATCTAATATCCTTATATTTTCAAATTACGGTTAACGTGGCCCCTAGACCCAAAAGAAACTCTCATTTTATTCTCTTTCTACTTTCCATGCTATTTAAATTGGTTAAACCTAATCTCACTAGTTCTTTTCCTTTTCTTTTTTTTTTTTTTCTATTTTTTTCACAAGCCCTGAGTCCTTTTAATTATCCTTTTGCTCTGGCTCAGCATGCTCTTTTCTTCCTCCTGTGCACCCACCATCTTTTTCCCTGGTGATTCCTCCTCTTCTGTCATATATTTTATTTTGCTATCACTCCCACTGGCTGTTGTCAGGCTCCTGCTCTCTGACTCAGCAAGGTGACCTGTGAAGAAATCAAATTGTCCATCAGCCTTTGAGTCATAACATGATAAAACGTGCTATATTAGCTACTCAAAGAAACAATATAATCCAACCATTGCTCAGGGGCTGTTTCCAGCTTGTCGCAAGTTTTTACTGGTCTACAACACTTTACCACCAAAACCACTTATGCCCTGTACTCTAAGAAGTTAATAAACTCAGTCTCGGCAGATTGAATTACAGCCTCACTCAGTGCAAACAGTACGATTTGTTCTTTTTTATTTATTTATTTATTTATTTATTTATTTATTTTTGGCTGCGTTGGGTCTTCGTTGCTGCACGCAAGCTTTTCTCTAGTTGCGACGAGTGGGGACTACTATTTGTTGCAGTGTGCGGGCTTCTCGTTGCAGTGGCTTCTCTTGTTACGGAGCACGGACTCTAGGCGCACAGGCTCAGTAGTTGTGGCTCACAGGCTCTAGAGCACAGGCTCAGTAGTTGTGGCGCTTAGTTGCTCTGCGGCATGTGGGATCTTCCCGGACCAGGGCTCGAACCCGTGTGCCCTGAATTGGCAGGCGGATTCTTAACCACTGAGCCACTGGGAAAGTCCCACGATTTGTTCTTTACTTCACTTTTACAATAAGTGGATGAAAATATATAAAGAAAAATTATTATTAGCTGAATTATTTCATAAATACCCTTTATAAATGCACTTTAGAAATTTTAGGTACTTTACTGTTAGAGTTGAGTGGTACTGGTTCAATGGATAGAGCATTAACTAGCTATGCAACTTTGGGCACATCATTTAATGTCCCGGGTCTTAGGTAGTAGATGCAAAAAAAAAAAAAAAATAGTCATGATGACAATACTTTCACCTGAGACTCCTATGTGTCTTTCTAATTTGGTCTTAAGTGAAATCACTTCCAAGACAAAAGCATCAATCTAATAAGTTGCCTGCAAACCCAGCCCACAGCCTGGCCCATAAATGTTAACTAGATAAATGAATCCCAACATCTCATTATTTTTGTGAAGATGCAATGCAGTAAGAAATGTAAAAACACTTTGAAAACTATAAAACAATATGTAAATGTAATAGATTATTATTACAGAATACAAAGTACTCCTTCAATGTGCTGACTGATTACATAAAGAATTAAGTAAGATTCAAACAAAAAGTGCTATAGAAGTTCAGCAGAGGCAAACCTGGATCAAAATTGAGCCTAGGGCTTCCCTGGTGGTGCAGTGGTTGAGAGTCCGTCTGCCGATGCAGGGGACACGGGTTCGTGCCCCGGTCCGGGAAGATCCCACATGCCGTGGAGCGGCTAGGCCTGTGAGCCACGGCCGCTGAGCCTGCATGTCCGGAGCCTGTGCTCCACAATTGGAGAGGCCACAACAGTGAGAGGCCTGCGTACCGCAGGGGGAAAAAAAAAAAATTGAGACTAGAATGTGGATTCATTCATGTAAAGATCTAATCTGCCATAACAAAGTTTTCCAGACTGTAACATCTGTTACACCACCACCAGATTCAATGACATATATATTTGATTTTTGTTACAGCCTTCCACTTCAAGTACCAATTTTTATATAGACAAAATAAGAGTCTTAGCTACTCTGGAAAAAAATCAATAATGCAGTGGTTTAAATAACAGAGAGGTTGATGTTTTTCTCATGTTATAACCCAGAGCAGGTAGGAGAACTGTTCTATTGAACATGGTCATTCATAGACCCAACTTTCTTCTAGGCTGTGTCTTTTCCATCTTGGAGGGGAATGTCTTCATCTCTATGATCAAAGTTGGTCATCAGCTTATCAATGCTCCAGTTCAAAGGAAAAAGAGCATGAAAAGCATGTGTACACTATTTTCAGGCTTAAGCCTGAGGTGGTACACATCACATGTAATTATAGTCCACCAGCCAGAACTTAGTCCTATGACCTTCAATAGCTCCTGGAAAATGCAGTTCCCTATAAGGCAGCCACATACCCAGACACAACTCTATGGCTCAACAGATTTTGGTGGAATATCAGCCATCAGACTAGAAGACTTGGTGAAGAGTACAGGACTTGAGATAAGCATTGAAAGAACTCTAAGATAATAGCAGAAAGTCTAGAAAGAGCTATAATTATAAACTGTAAATTCCTGGGTCCCTTCTTTGCTGCTACTCAAGATTCTGTTTCTTACCTTAACCCATGAATTCTTTTTAAACAAATTCTGGAGAAAGAATAATAGCACACTGTTCCAAAATAAAAAAATTTTTAGACTTTTGAAATAATGTTTAAGATCTTTATAATAATGTTTAAAACAATAATGTGCACAGCACAACAATTTCCCCTCAGAATAATCAGGCATATAAGAACGTGCCTATGAGCAAAATTTACCAATATTTCAAGTGTTTATAGAGATAAACATTAATTTATGGGAAAAAAATAGCAATGTTTTTTCACTGTAAAATTCTAAACAAGGCTCTCTAAATTGTACATATAATTCGGGTTACAAAATCGACACCAATAAAAAGAAATCAACAAAGTGATTTTTTTTTTTTTTTTTTTTTTTTTTTTTGTGGTACGCGGGCCTCTCACCGCTGTGGCCTCTCCCGTTGCGGAGCACAGGCTTCAGACGCGCAGGCTCAGCGGCTTAGCGGCCATAGCTCACGGGCCCAGCCGCTCCGCGGCACATGGGATCCTCCCAGACCAGGGCACGAACCCGTGTCCCCTGCATCGGCAGGCGGACTCTCAACCACTGTGCCACCAGGGAAGCCCAACAAAGTGAATTTTTAAAAATTTAAAAATTACAACCAGGGCTGGAAGGGATGCAGCAATATCTCTAAATATTCTGTGATTACGGAAGGTATCACAGAGGATGTAACGAGCTAGATCTGAAGGATTGCTTGGAGCTTTCCAGATGGATAAGAGGAGAAAGGTCTTCTAAAGAAGAAGGAAATATCTGTTCTGGGAGGGCACTGTATGAATCTCTTTACAGGCATCTATGCAATTTAACCTCCACACAACCCATGATTGTTTTTGTTATTCTAAAACTGAGTTCCATTTGAGTTACTCATGTCAGTAATTTGTCCAGGCATCCACCAAGAAGCAGTCGCAGAACCTGGCTTCCAGCTCAGTTCCTCAGACCTTCCCTCCGATGCTCTATTTCACGGCCACCAATCATGCCACCATGTTTGTTCGTAGCTCACATGAGAAGCATGGGAGAAAGTATTTTGTCACAGCCTCCTGTGTGGTCTTCCTTCCCCTATTCTTGCTCATTTCCAGTTCGTCTTCTACACTGCAGCCAAAGAATATTTTTAAAATTATTTCCCAATGAATTAGATGAGGTTGATCACCAATGAAAACCCTCCAGAATGTCCCATTTCACCTGGCCCTCAGGCCCCTCCTGGACACCCCGCTTTGCTCCTCCAGACTCATTTTACACCTCTCACCCCCACCACTCCTTGTGTCCTATGATCCAGCCACACTGGCTCTCTTCCAGCCCCAAATGCCCCAAACTCTGTCCTGTCTCGGTTCTTCCGACACATTCTTCCTGGTGCCGGGACTACCATTTCTCCTCTCCTTCCTTTGCCCTCCCTCATTCTTAAGGCTTCAACTGAAATGTCACTTCTTCAAGGGCTTCCCCTGAATCTCCAAACCTGAAGTGTGTCCCTGCTGCCCCCATACCCTATTATTTTCTCTTATAGCATGTTCTCCTGTTCTTTGCCTTCATAGAATTCCTCCCAATTTTTAATTATATTTTCAGATACAGTGTAATGCCAGTTCCCACCACTACACTCTAGCAATATGAAGGGCGGGGGACTTGTCTATTTTGTTCTCCACTGTGCACCCATCACACACCACAGAACACAGCACATCGTACATGCCCAAAAATGTTGGAGTGAGGTTAAACTGATTTAAAACCAGAAATAAATTTTTAATAAAAATATTTCAATGTTTGAAGACAAAGGAGTCTCGATAGGCTGTTATAAGCCCAAAGAAAGGAATTATCTAAAATTTTATTATAAATTCATTTATACAAACAGTGTTAAATGAGCACCCATTATGGGGTCTAATTCCTGCCCTCTACTATTTGGATCAAACCCTCTTTCAAGACGTGTATATCTTGGGAATTCCCTGGCGGTTCAGTGGTTAGGACTCCATACTTCCACTGCAGGGGGCACAGGTTCGATCCCTGGTCAGAGAAATAAGATTCCACATGCTGTGGAGTGGCCAAAAAAAATGTTCTTGTCAATACATGTAACTATCTTGAGCATACAATCCCATTTAAGAGATGTTTACTTTCTTTCCCAGTGGCTTTCATACTGTAGGACTCAAGTGAGTCATTTCCTAAATCAAATGAGAATTTCAAGACAGATATGGAATTCAGTTCTACCCCTCCACTGAAATTCTACTTCTCCACTAGCGATTAGTTGAACACCCCTACTTGGAGAAGGATTAGAATCAGAGTAATAGAATCTTGGAGTGTAGAAGAAACCTTTTGAGTACAATCATGATAAAAACTTACTGGACTACATGACCTGGGATAAAAGAAAGCCAAGACCAGGACCTGGGAAAGTGATGGTGGAAAGCCTGAAAGAGATAAAACATGCCCCACTTGTGTCTATTCTGTTCCATTCTGGTTTGTGTTTTACAAGATTATTTTGAAAATGGGGGATGCAAGTAAGCAATACTTGACTGCCCTGGGCTGGTCAGAGGCTAAAGTACCATAATCCACAGTGCAAATATAGCAGAAATGGGTCAAATGCTACAATGAAGAGATTAAGGAAAAGATCAACACTTCAAGATTTGTGGCTCTGGACCACCGTTTGTAACATCGATCTCATCTCATTCCATATATATTCATTCATCAACTCCTTTGTTCATTAATTCCTTTATTCATGTATTCATTTAACAATTATTTTATTCCATACCCAAACTTTTCTGAAGGATATGACAAAAATTAATGTATTTGACTTTCCCAACGGGAAAAACTTTCTTAAAATCTTGAAAAGTGTGGCTTAAAAAAAGTTGGCTCTGATGGGTATTAACTACACTTATTGTGGTGATCTTTTTGCAGTATATGCAAATATCGAATCTTTATGTCGTGCACCTAAAACTAATGCAATATTATATGTCAATTTTTTTTTAAGTTGGGTAAATCCTCAAGCAAATGTCCATTCACAACTGGCTCAGCTCTGAGTCTCATTCCCTTTAGAACAATCTTCTACAGGAGACCTGTTGTACCCAGGTTTTCGGCCCAAGAAAGTAGAATATGTAACTCAATTATTGCTGTTAAAGCAGAGATGAGAAAGCCCCCTTCTTCCATTGAGATACAAATACCTGCAGGCATTCACCTCTTAGGGGTCAGGGTGCTCTTCAGATGGAATTCACGGGCAGCCAACCACAATGGCTCCAGAATGCCTGCTTTGTCTTAAGACTTCTGTTTGTAAACTCGGCCTCCCTTGAAGGAACAAACAGTCTTCATTTACATGAGCCTTTGCCTGGAATTTATTTTCAGGGCTGCAGGACAAACAAAACATCACACAGCGAAAGAGGGGAAAAAATAAAGCTCCTTATAGTATCTCCCAAAATTTGGCCCTATTTTGACAAAAGATGGCATCCTTGCTTCCCACAGCAAGATGCAAACACATGCTCTGTTCTAACACCAGGATTGGGGTTAGATCTTGGGTTTAGATGGAAGATCGAAACTGATAGCATTTGGCTGTGTCTGCCTTTAGGGCAGTTTAGAAAAAGTACCTGGTAGGTTGTTAACTTGTTGACATTTTCACTACTAACTGTGCTATTGACTAAACAAGGAGTAATTACTCCAGCTACTTGGAGCAGTTGTTAAAAATCACCCAGCTTGGTGGCAGCTATCACGGTTAGGGGATGGGGCTTTGAGTTCCAAATGAACACATACCATTCTGGAAATTAAAAATGACCACAGAGAAAATAGTGAGTACTTCACAAACAGTAACAATTCATGACGATAGAGCAATAATCTAACGCTTTGTCTCAAGTCATTCAGAGCCAAAATCTTTGTTCTAGAACATTGAAATGATCTATTCCAAGCCCTCATGTTATAAAGAAGAAAAAATGTAACTCAGAGAAGAAGCAAGTACCAGAGAAATAAAACACACCTTGGGAATGATAAGACTGATTTTCCTGATTCTTTCTTGGGGGTTGTAAGTGATCATGGCCTTAATTTAAGATCAAGATGTGATTCTAATACAGTCAAGAGTACACATAGAGCTGATGGAACACAATATTTGCAACTGGGATTGTCCCAGAAATCCTATGGCACCAAAACTAGACTTTACACTTTGCTCTGCAATCACTCTGAACCAAGCATGGGAGAGAAAGCCCTTGGGAAGAAAGCCCTTTGGGAAGTTTCTCTCTGGGACACACGTGGTCGTGTTCCATGCCCAGCCCCTCTTTTGGAAGCACCCCCCTACCCCCATGCTGATCTAGCCCCGGGATGCAGGACAACTGAGAAACTGGACTTTAAAAATTTTACCTGGGCTTCCCTGGTGGCTCAGTAGTTGACAGTCTGCCTGCCGATGCAGGGGACACGGGTTCGTGCCCCGGTCCGGGAGGATCTCACATGCCGTGGAGCGGCTGGGCCCGTGGGCCATGGCCGCTGAGCCTGCGCATCCGGAGCCTGTGCTCCGCAACAGGAAAGGCCACAGCGGTGAGAGGTCCGCGTACCACAAAAAAAAAAAAAAAAAGTAGAACTTGATTTCATGTTTTATATGAAACATTTACCAAAAAAAGGAGGACTGTCTTTTAAACTTTTAACTTGAGCCTGCTTGTTAAGCTTCTGAATATTGGGTTTCCTGAGAGTTGTAAGTCAAACTTTTCCTTAAACTGGTGAAATGAAGGGCCCAGCCAGCAGTGATTCCCTGATGCCTTACTGGAAACATTGAAGTTTGTTTACTTTTCTACCACCCTGTTTTACTTTTAGTTTTTGTTGTGTACAGATGCACAATGTGTAGTTACATGTTGTAAGATGTGAATTACAAAAGTCCGGTGAAAGTAGGGGTGTGGTGTGTGTGACTCAGAATGTGTAACCCACCAGGGAGAAAATGTGGGGTCTCTTTTGCTGAGAACCGGGGGTTCACTCAGACCCCACTTGTTGGAAGCCATTGGCTAGAAGTACTTGCCAGTACTGCCCAAGCACTGCTGTGAAGCACATTTAAATGATTGTCTTTTCATCGTTCATATTTTTTTTGTTCCTTTATTGTTATTTGCATGGTTCAGCATCAGAAGTTGTTACCTCTTTACATTGTTTGAAGGTTGAAATAAAAGAGTATGGTGCCAAACAAAAAAATAAATAAAAATAAAAAAGACCTCTGCCTCTTCCGTGAAGGGCACCTTGTTTCTATAGTTTAATTTGAATTTCCATAGTACTTGACTTGGCAATAGGTCAGATCGATGTGCAAAAATTGGGTAAGAATTAGATATTTGCTTTAGGCATATTTGGTCTATAATAAACTGATAATTTCACAAGGAGGAAGAGGAAAAAAAAGTTAAAACACATCACAGTACCAGATGGTCTTCAATGCATGGTCCCTTGTGTTTCTCAAGGTGACAAAAGTTTTGGTGTGAATAGTGGGATTTATCTATTACACACCTATGTAATCAACTCTGTGGAAGATTAGTACAAACTTCGGTAATTATTGGGGGAGGTGGTTAAAAATCCCACTGGCTGAGGATTTTCCCAAGTGTGCTGCAAGGAACAGTAATAAAGAAAGGGTTTCCAGGGCTTCCCTGGTGGCACAGTGGTTGAGAGTCCGCTTGCCGACGCAGGGGACGTGGGTTCGTGCCCCGGTCCGGGAGGATCCCACATGCCGCGGAGTGGCTGGCCCTGTGAGCCATGGCCGCTGAGCCTGCGCAGCCAGAGCCTGTGCTCCACAACGGGAGAGACCACAACAGTGAGAGGCCCGCGTACCACCAGAAAAAAAAAAAAAAGAGGGTTTCCATAGACAAGTAATTTGGGTAAATACTGTATCAAATAAAATAAATAGGTTTCTTAACCATTCTTCTCAGAGCCTTTATTATGTGAATGTCATTATCGTGTGCACTAAGAGGTGGACCAACATCCACCATTTTCCCACCTTAGCTGACTGCAGCTTTCTTTTTCAGAGACTATCTCATGGGACTAATGCTCTTCAGATTAATAACAATAACAGCATTGGTGACCACATTTGAGTTCTCACTCTGTACCAGGCATCGTGCTAAGCTCTTTACATTGCATCTCGTTTAACCTTTCCAGGGACCCTAGGTCATAGGTCCCATTAAATCACCCTTTTACGAAGAAGAAACAGGCTCAGAGAAGTCAAACAGCAAGTCTACAATCACACAGCTGGCAAGTTGCAGAACGAGAATTCAAGTCATTCTGACTCCAGAATTTATACTCTTCACTCTCTATTGTATGTCTGTCCTCATGAATCAAAGGAGGAAGATAACCCCTGCCCCTGCCGATTCTTGCTGAGCTAGGTTGAGAATAACTACTCTGGGGGAGGAAGGGGAAAGAGAAAAGGAGAGAAGTCAGGGGAGAGGGGCATGATTTGGTTTAGATTAGAATAAAGTGATCAGATAGGTCATTGCTATTATTCTGAGTGTTTTGAGGGAGTGGAAACCCGGACAGGACAGCCCATTCCTCATTGACAGGATGGGAAAAAGAACGGGTTTCTGGTTTTGACAGGTATATACTAAATTCATCCTTTTCCAACAAGGTGCAAAGAAAAACAAGAGGCTTGTTTTATTTTTTGCAAATATTTCACATTGCCAAGGTGACCGGAGTAACATCCCAGCCACAAAACTAGTGCAAACCACAGGTAGCCAAGGGAAACCAACACAGCTCAAAAGGTAGATCCCAAAGTGAAACTAAAAATTTGAAAATTACACTAGATGGGGAGAAGGCTGCATCACAGATAAAAAAGAATGTCATTTTCTTTAAAAAGTGTTTAACTGCAAATGAAGCACAGGTTTTTTTTTTTATAGGATCCATATTCCTAGAAGGCCAGTCCTTCCACTACAAGCCCACAAATGAAACAGGTGAACAAATGGGGGGAAAAAAAGAAACGGCCTGGTACAATTTAATTGAGCTTCCTGGAGGGACAAGCTGAAATCAATCAACTTTTCCAGACTCTGGGAAGGAATCTGAATCTCACATGCCCAGTGGGGGGAAAAACAAAAAGAGGGAGCAAGTCTTCTTCCACATTTTAAGATCCCTGGGGTTTGGGCTTCCCTGGTGGCACACTGGTTAAGAATCCATCTGCTAATGCAGGGGACATGGGTTCAAGCCCTGGTCCAGGAAGATCCCACATGCCATGGAGCAACTAAGCCTGTGCGCCACAACTACTGAGCCTGCGTGCTGCAACTACTGAAGCCCACGTGCCTAGAGCCCATGCTCCGCAACAAGAGAAGACACCACAATGAGAAGCCCATGCACTGCAACAGAGAGTAGCCCCCGCTCGCCGCAACTAGAGAAAGGCCACGCGCAGAAATGAAGACCCAATGCAGCCAAACATAAAATAAATAAATTTTTTTTTAAATCCCTGTGGTTTCTCAAAAGCTTTGGAAGTTTCTTCAGGATGCCAGGAGCATTCAGAAATTTAAAAATTGGGAATTTTATGGTTCATCAAAAGTTCAGAATCCCTGGCCCAGAAAATAAATTTAGTTAGGATGCTCTTTAAAGGACAGGGATAGACAAGGAAAGAGGAAACCACCCAAGGCCAAAGCCCCAAGGACTCCCTGAGGACCAGAAGCTCTCCCCACCCTTCTACTTTCCACCTCCACCCACCCTTTATGGACCTTTGACAGAGCACAGATGCCCTCTGGGTGGCCAGGAAAGGCCCAACTGCTTGAGGCCCTGGAGAGTCATTTGTGGCATGAGCAAAGTTTCTCAAAGGCATTTTCTGCCTGCTGATTTTGTGATCAAAAGCCCATTTGACTCTCATCACTGCAGTCCCTGACTTAGTGGGACCAGAGAAAGGCCAAACTTCTTAGCCGGTCAGGAAAACCAAGAAAAGCTACCTCCAGAGTGACAGTTTCCCGCAGACAGTCAGCTGGCCATACCTGGCGAATGCAGGCTGGCTGACAGACTGAACTAGAAAGTCTGGTGTGGATCTTGGGGGGAGGGAAGTTGGGGCTTCTAGAAAAACCTGGAATGCTGTATCTGAACTCACATCCATGACAGGACCAATTTGGTGGGGCCCAGGGTGCCTCAGTTCAAATGAGAAATTGAAGTCATCTTGAAAGAGGCCTAAACATCCAACTTGTTAAAAACTTTAGCTCTGAGTATAGCTCTCCAAAAATTCACCACAGCTGTACCAGTAGCATCAAGAGGGAAAGGCCCCATTCTGGACCTATATCCCCAAATCTTTGCTGAGACAGAGTAAGAAAGGCTGAAGTTAAATTACAATAACTGAGGGTATCTTGCTGCTGTGTTTCACCACGTTTACACACATAACCAGTCATATGTTCAGCTAACAGTCACTGAAGCCTATCTTGGGAAAGATGCTGCGCTGGGTACTAGGAGATAGAAAAGTAAAACCACCACCATTTCTGCACCTCCCAGAGCTCACGATACAGTCAAAGAGGTAGTAGGTGGAGGTGTTGGAAAGAAAGGGCCTTCAGTGGAAACACGGAACCTGGATGCACAAAATCACAAAAAGATTCGCTCATAAATATTGGGTTTTAGGATGCAATAGACCATTTTTTGGAGGTTAGAGATTTTTCCATGCAAGTATTCCAGGATAAAGTAAGCCCAGCACTGAAACCCTAAGAAGCTCATAATCTGTCAAAAATGTATCTCTTTCTTTCAGACATCAGATGTTTCAGACATCTGATCAAAAAGACGTGAGGAGATGAGAGAGGGTTCAGCGTGAAGACTCTAGAAATGGATTCAAAAACCTTTGGTGACTTTCTTGAACAGCCCCAAATCATAATCACTTTCTGAGAAGTAACTTGGTCCCATTTCTGAATCCATAAAGTGATGACAAATGACCCCTGGCACCACCTTCCTCTCTAGGATGTTGAAAGAATTAATGAGATAGTGTCTATAAAATGCTTTGAGCTCATTGGAAGATGTCAAGGAAGCAAAATAAGAAATACTGTTATCATTGAAGCTCTTCTAATCCAGCGAGCTTCAGTGGAGCTTAGAAATACCTCCATTCTCTCTTCAAATCTTTCTCTCCCTAACTTTTAAAGGTTGGTATGACTGATTCATCGAACATGACTGAAAGCACCCCAACAAAATGGAAAAGAAAAGCTTCATGCAAATCCCTCTGTGTTTCTGCACAGGGGGTTAAGCAGAGCAAAGAACACAACCTACTTCCTGTCCTCCCGATAGCTCAGGGCTCTATCTGGTTATGCGGCTGTAACTTATCCTCACTCATACAAAAATTATTCATTTTCCACTCTGAGTCAGAACCTTTTGGTCTCCAAACCTACTGACAAAAATGCATCCACTCAAGTCATTTTATGTTTGGGATGTTTTTCCCTTAAGCATACATTTTACCTCCTTTGCTCCATGTCCCTTCAGAAATTACACACTTCATTTGCATCTCATTGATTTGTATATATTTGTATATTGCTCCATTAGAGACATGAATTTTTTTTCCCCTTGTGCAGACAAGGTATACTGGATCCTCAATTAATTAAAAGCTCCTTGGTAGTTTCCCTTGATCCTGATTTTTGGTTTGTCATCTGCATTTGTCTATTTTATTGTACTCTTAGAATAGCTTCTGTGTCTAGGGAGATGGAGGAGGATGCTGAGACTTGCTGGGTGTGCTTTTTGGAGATGCTCCTGATATCAGTCCTAGGGTTATAGTGGGCACCTGGGAGAAGTGAGTTTGCCCTTTACATTATCTCTGTCCATATTGCAAATTCACACATTTTACATGGGAGGTGAAGACTGCTCCAAGATGGTTTCACAACTTAAAGATGTGGAAAATACCCACATCCCATTGCAAATACTGACCAAATGAACTCTTCAACTGAGTCAACCTAATGGTTGACAACAACAACAGCAAAAAGACTAACAAGAAGCCAAACAGAAGGAAATATGCTTAAATATTTTAATAAAACACTTCAAAGGAATGAGCACAGCATCCTTCAAGGCAAAGACATTGCCATTCTCACCTTCAGTGGAGCAGGGACTTCTAGTCTCTCTAGCAACGGTCGTGACCTCCATTAAACCATGCAGGTACTCCACACCCTTCAGACCAGACCTAGAATCATACCAGCTCCATACAGTAAATAAGATGGCAATGGTAACTGATCTCATCCCACTGTAGACCTTCAACAAAAAGAGAAAAATAGTAATTGCAATTTGGCTGAGCCAAACGGCACTTACAGTTCAGGGAGTTTCCTTTCTTCTTTTTTAATCCCCCTCTCCCCAGCACAAACTGTCTCAAGCTCAGACTGGTCCATTCTCAGTTTGCCCATCATTTCTCAGACCCAGAGAACATGGCTTTTAACCTTTTCATCCTGCAAGAACTAGGTCAGGTACTCTGGAAAGCCTTGCCTGTCCAATCACCCCACAGGGATTGCTTCCTTTTGCTGGAGCATCTCTAGAAGGCATCCCTTATTGGGCACTGAGCATACATGGTTCTCCTACTATGTTTGCCGTTTCTTCAGCCAGTCACTCTATATTGAAATGCTTAGCAGGCGCCAGGCATGGTGAGGTGCCGGGAACGCAAAGCTACGTACACACAGACCCTGTCTTTGAGTGGCCCACAGTCTGCTGGGGTAAACAGCTTGGCTCTTCAGAGTCTGAAAACCCCTGAGGGCAGAGGTCTCTGTGATTCTTTTTGTTTCCCTCCCAGCAGCTCGCATGCTCCCTGACTCAGGTAAGAAGCACTCAGTGAAGAAGGGTTGATTCAAATATGCAACCAAAAAATCCAGAAGAGACTTTCCCCAAAACTGATGCATGAAAATGCTTCATTTTCAACTCAAAGTTTCTAACAAATGCCAAGATGTAACCCTCAGAACAAGAGCAATACAGCTAAATTCCTTTAGGCGTTTTCTAATTACCATTTACCTGCTCTCTAATTTAGGAATTCTGGAGGGGATTGGAAGGGGCAGTGGGGTGGGGGGATGACAGTGCATTTGCATAACAAAATATGTTTATAGTAAGAGATTCCAGTCCCTCAAAATTAAAAAAGAAACCCAAACAAATTTGCAAGGTTGAGGGGACAGTTTTTCACCTTCCTCTTACCTCGAGCCAACAGCTCAGTCATTCTGAATGTCTTTAGAGGGTCCCTTTCTTCCACTGGAGGGTACATTAGCTAATCACATCATTTATCGCTAACCAAAGACCCAAAAATCACAGAAGAGGGAAGTGGATCCCTGCCCCCAAGACTGTGGAACAAAAGCCATACATTTTCCTGAGGAGACAGCATGGCTCTGCAGCTCTGTCATTCCTTCAGGGGCACTGGAATTCACCTTCAGGACACTCCCAGACAAAGCAGTGCCTGCCACAGCCAAGTGACCCACCCTGGATGCCTTTGTGTGCAAGCCCCGCCCTCTTCGTCCATTCCTGCCCCTCCCAAGCCCTTCCTGTACCTGCCACACCTCACACCCAGAACAGCAAAGCACGGGGACCCAAGGCCATATATTTTGACCAGTGTTCCTTCCCTCCAAAGCAGATTTCCATCCAACAGTCTCATCAAGATAAAAAGAATCAGAAAATAAGAGGGGTTGGAGAAAAGGGAAGAGAGGGGATGTGTAGGATCATTTAAGTTATGAATTGATAGCATAAAAGTCCTGTGGAGACTCAATATTTGTTAATCAGATTTGGTTCAGAGTAAAATTTAAAAAAAAATTTTTTTTAATGCATGGTCTGTGTTTTCCTAGAGTTCATTGACAAGAGTGAGTTGGTCTCAGCTGCATTCGGCTTCCTGATATGAAACTCAAGACTTATTCTGTGACAACACACCCTGCTGGTCATGGGTTTCACTATCTATTTCCAGGTAAAAGGAAAGAAGAAGGGGGTGGGGGAGGAGGAGAAGAAGAAGAAAATGGCATCCATAATTTAATTATTTTCAAGTGAGATTTTTACAAGCAGTTTAATGTAAAAGCTCATACAAATTAGGAAGGCTTATTTAGAGTCAGAAGGACCTGTATTTCAATCCAGCTCTGCAAATTACTAGCTGGATGACCAAGCAAACTACTTCGGTATTCTAAACCTTAAAATGTGAGGATTAAATACATGTGATCACTGTGATTAAATAGTGTATATACAATAGTGGAATGCATATAAAGGACTGAGCAGAATGCCTGGCATTTAATTAGCCCTCAATATGTGGAAAATAAAGAAAGTGAGAGAAGGAGAGAAGGAGATGAAAAGACATATTAAGCTGTCTCTCTGTCTCCCCCCACTCCACCCCCATGTCTCTCTGTTTACAGCTCTCTCTTTACACACACACACACACACACACACACACAGCCCTAGATCTGAACATAGATGGACGTCCCACATAAGGACAGTTGAATAGATCTGGGCATTCCTGAACCCTAGTCCTCGGTTGATCACAGTCCTCGGTTGATCCTGGAGGAAGAGGGTTATATCAGGACAAAGTTGAGAAAGAGAATTCAGCCCGGAGTGGACTCCCAGAGAATCAGAGATAGTTGGACCTTCAGTCCACCCAGAATAATGTAGGATGACTTCACAAACCAAGTCATTCCCTTTAACTATCCTCTAGCCAAGGCAGAACCCAGGACTGGATGTCAAAGTGCTTTTAAAGGGTTTTGCAGAAGAGAGCAGAGAGCCCTTCTCAAATTTCTAATCAGTGCAAAAGAGGGAATTTGGTTATTTTTCTCAGATCTCTTCTCCACTCCATTTCCCTGTACCAGAAGTCTGCCTCGGCCACCATGGACTGCTTCAGTAAACCCTTACGGACCACTTATTACGTGTCTTGTGCTGCCAGGATGGTACTGAAGATGCAGGGATGGATTGGACCATTGGATTGAGAAGCCTGAGAAGCAAAGAGATACTTATCATTGGATCATTGGTCAAAACAAAAATTCTGGCTTGTGTTTATGTACAGTGCCATGAGAACACAAAGGAGGGACGGACGGGAGCACCAAACTCAAGGCAAGAGAGTCAGGGAAGACCTCCCAGAGACAATGACTCCAGAGATGAATTTTAAACAAAGAGTAGGAGTACTTTATGCCAAAGCTGGGGCTACAGGTGAGAGTCATACTGAAAGCACAGAGTCAAGAGAAAGATAAAAGTGAGAGCTCTAGATGCCTCCCAGGGCGGGGGAGGAGAATTTGAATCTCAAAGATGAGACCAAAGAGGTAAGCAAGACCAGGCCAGCTTATGAAGTACCAGTTAAGGAGTTTGGATTATTTCCTGAAAGCTATAAGCCTTTAAGCAATGGAATGATAGAATCAAATTTCAGTTTCAGAAACTACACTCTGATGACAGTGTGAAGAGATTGAAGGTGGGAAGTGGGAGATGAGGGGTGAGATAAAGTTGAGATGCAGGCATGAAAGTGCCTCATTTTTACTCAAAAACAGTCACATGTACCATGGCTTCATCCCCTGAATGAGAAAAATACAGGTCAATGCCTTTAGGTGTTTTCCAACTATTCTTTACCTGCTTCCTAATTTAGGGATTTTTAAGTGGATAGGGATTAGCAAAATTGCTAACTGAATTCACTTTTGAAATAATGGAGACATTAAGAAAGACTCCTGCTTGGAAAATGAGTGGAACGTGATGCCATTCACGAAGTAAAGATGAGAAGGAAAAAAGATCGGGAAGGAATGGAAGGGAGATGAGTTCAGCTTGACCTTCTGAATTTGGGGTCCTGGGGCATCCAGAAGCACAGATACCCAGTGGGCAGTTATATATATTCATCTGGAACTCAGGAGAGGAATCTGAGCTAGAAACAGAGTCGGGACACATCCGTTCCTGAGGAAAGCTCACCTGGGAAGTATGTGCAGTGAGAAGACCAAGGTCAGAACCGGACCAACACCAACACGTAAGCATGGTCTGTGCTTCCACGGTAGGAGCAGCCAGAGATGAGAAAGGTAAATAGTGTCAAATGCAAGAGGAGAGTCAAGCAGGTAATGGAAAAAGCCCAGGGGATTTAGTAACTTAGATGACCTCAAGGAAGTTAGTTCAGGGGCACAGTGTGGTTGGATGGCATTCTCCTTCTATTTCACTGTGGCATTTGACTCACTGCTACTTCAACTTACAACTTTTCTGATGGTGTAAAAAGCAGATCAGGAGCTGCTTGGGCCCTATTGCAGAGTGTCTTAACTCAGCAGAGGTAAAAAGTCAACCACCAGCTGCTCCGAAGGTCAGCGGTGGGAACCAGGAGACACATGAGGAGGCGTGGGCTAAAGAGCCTTCAGAAAAACTTTCTGATCATGGCCAGAAATACGCTTCTATTACCCTAGTATAGTTTAGCAAGGAAATAAAAATGTTCATTTTAGTTAGAATTCCTTAGAATTGCAAAGTTCCATCCAATAGTTGGGTTTTA
Organism: Mesoplodon densirostris; assembly: GCF_025265405.1. Classification (NCBI taxonomy): domain Eukaryota; kingdom Metazoa; phylum Chordata; class Mammalia; order Artiodactyla; family Ziphiidae; genus Mesoplodon; species Mesoplodon densirostris. The sequence goes on along the minus strand of NC_082664.1, from coordinate 161,450,769 downwards.
ATCGTCTTTCTATTTACCGGGCTCTGCACATCCAAAACCAAGTGAGGATGTGTATGCTTATTCTTTGCCCAGGTGGGGTCTTTCAGAAGAATTTGGTGCTTCAGACCTGAAACCTCAGGGCATCGCTGTCCTGAACACCCGCGGGTATGGCGCAGGCACCATGCCTGGGGCCACCCCGGGGTCCCCCATGACTCCGAGCCCTAGCAGCAGGAGGATGGCCGCGGTGAGGTCGATGGCTTCACTGGGAGGGTCCCAGGCAGCCCCATAGGTGTGGGCACGCAGGGTTGACGCAGTGCCACGAGGTAGTGCCTGTCCTGTGCAGCCCAGCCACCCTGCAGAGCGAAGCTGCCAGTGCCCAGGCAGCTGCGGGTGGATCCAGGCGAGCAGCCAGCATGCATGGCCACGACGCCCAGCCTTACAAGATGTGGCTCAAGGACGCCTCCATGCCACTGGGCAAGGTGGTGGTCCTGGGTGACAGTGACCTAGAGCATCTGCCAGGCCCACATCAAGAGGCTCCAGCAGGAGCCCAGAGGGGCAGGAGTCACATCCCTGATGTGCCTGAACTGGCCCCCAGGTGGTGCTTCCTGGAGGCCACCACTGTCAGCTGCTTCTACACGATCGAACCAGGCCAGGAACCCCTCAGCTATGTGACTGAGATCGCATGCAGTGAAATGTATATGCTGGACCCAGAGCTGCTGGGGCCATCGCCCGGCCTGACCTCCCACGTCCCCTCTCCCCACCTCACCTTGTTCCCATGCCTTGGTCATTGCCAGGGACGCCGCACCTCTGCAGGGGAGCTGCATGAGGCTGCTGAGAGGAAGGACTTCTGTAAGATCCAGATGCTGCACCAAACAGTGGGGACCACCAGTTCCTGCACCCCGTGGTCAGTACCGGCAGCAGGGAAAGGGTCTGCTATGTTTTGGACCACCGTCGCCCCCCGAACCCTGCCTTGATGCTGTAGAGGAAGACGGAGAGACCTGTCTGCACCAGGTGGCGGCCCTGGACTATTGCACCACCTGCCACTACATCCTGGAGATGGAACCTTCATTATGAAGACAGAGTAGGAGGGCCACATGCCCCCGGCAGGCTGAGAAGTCTCAGGACGCCAAGCTGACCGCCTACCTAGAAATGGGCAGTGTGACCTGATGATCCAGTCAGAGGACAGGAGATGGCTGTGTAGCTGTGAGGCCAACACTCGGCAGTAGGGGGGACCAGCCAGATGATGAGCACCCCCTCCTGGCCCGCCTTACTGCCATGCGCCAGCTGGAGAGCTACAAGGGGACCCATTCCCCAGGAAAGGAGCCGCCCAGACCCAGGGCTGGACTCAGGACCTAGAGGGACTCACCTGTCCCCATGAGGCCCCAGTGTGACCCACAGGCTCACAGGGGAACAGGAAACTGAAGGGGGCTATGGACTGCTGAATACAGATATTGTGTAAAAAGGAACAAATTTGTATATGGGATTTCTTGAGATTTTGTTATGAGTAAAAACGTAACTGGATGGGTTACTTATTGCCAACATAATGACAAATTAGATATGGGAACTAAGGTATATGTCAACTTCATTTTTTTTAAATTGACAAAGTAATTAGTTATGTATCAAATATAAAGGTCACAGAATAAATGTACTCATTTCTAGTCAGTATCTGGGATGTAGAGAATTAATTAGAAAAAGATGTCAACCAACTCCCACACGTTAAAAGACACAGAGCTCATCTGTCACCTTTCCCAACATCCCCCATTCCAGCCATAATTATTACAACAGTGATGAGCTTGTAATTCTTCCATTTCACTTTTTGACATTGTGATCTTATTGTTATTTCTTTTCCTCTGAGTTGTTTCAGCAAATGTTGGCAAGAGAGATTCTGTACCTAATTAAGACACAATCATCTTATTTCAATTTCATTGACAAAATGTGTTGCACAAGATTAGCTATCTCACATTGATTCAAAGTATTTAAAGGTGTGGCTGGTGTGACCCATGGTTACATAGCTTTGCTACCTCATATATAAACACATCCTAAAAGACAATCCTAATCCCAGGAAAGAAACGTTTCCAGCACCATGTAGAACAGCACTGTCCAAAAGAAATACAATGTGAAACTTAATATGCAATTTAAAATTTTCTAATTTAGGAATAATAATACCTCTCTTAGCTACCTCTGAAGTGGTCATCAATTAAACAGTGGTAATGAAATTGTCATTATATAAAGACTACCTATTATTTTTTTTTGAGTCTTGTCGTATATCTTTTTTTTTAATTTTTTTATTTTTTTTATTAGTTTCTGCTTTATAACAAAGTGAATCAGTCATACATATACATCTGTTCCCACATCCCTTCCCTCATGCATCTCCCTCCTTAAGACTACCTATTATTATTACCAATTCAACTTAAGTCTCAACTGACATTTATTATCTATTGTGTTGCAAGCATTCTTTTGTGTCCATCATCCTTCCCTTTATCCCAAACCATCCCCCAATCCAGCATAATATCTCCTCTCCCATAAACTCATCTACGTCAGCCTGGTGTTTTCCTCACCATCCCAAGAACTGCTTACCTTTACCAATGGTTTCCAAATGCTGGTACATTGGTGAGTACCAGGCTGTTAAAATTTTTTCACAGGTCCAAGTCAAAATAATAATAGTAATAATAGTCACAGCCATGTAGATTTTCTTCATAAAGCCAAATCGGTTAAATCTAAATAATTTCTGTTATTCTGAGATTGTCCGTCCTTTTTTTTTTTTTTTTTTTTTTTTTTTGCTAAAGTGTCTCCTTTTTTTTAAACGAAAGGATGATGGTAGTGGTGTAGTGGTGGTGGTGGTGATTATGATGATGACAGACTTTTTTGTTGTTGCTTTTGTTAATGCCCTTTTTGGACAAAAATATTAACTGGCATTGTTTATCCCCACCATTTTAAAAACTATCATATTAGATCCATGAAGTCCACATTCCATGCCTCCACCTCCTCAGGTGACAGTGAGTTGAGGAGAGGGTCCTATCTTACTATTGTTTAGCCAAATTCCCTGCAGAAGACCCTTCATTGGCTACTCATTGTTGTTGGGTTAATATCAAAATCCTGAAAACACTCATGCAAGCAGCTTCTTATCTGGTTTCTGTCTCCGTTGTCTGCTTCAGCCTTGCTGGTCACCCGCCTGGCCCCACGTCCCCACCCAAGGTCTAGGTACAAAGACCTTTCTTTTCTTCCATCAAAACTCAGAATTCCTTTCTCTTCAGAGCCTTCACGTGAGTGCTCTCTGCCTGGAATACCCTCTCCTTGCCCACTCCCTTCATTCCTCCCCCTCCCCCTGGCCAGTGCTCACCATCCTTCAGGACCGGCTGAAATGGCACACCACCGCCTCCCAACTCTCTGAGGTCCTCCCAAGAGATCTTTTTCCTGCTTCACAGAGCGGAGGTGTTGCCACCCACAGGAGAAAGTAAATGGATTTCCCAAAGGTAGAGCCAGAACTGGGTCCAAAACCTAGGTTTCCTGGTGACAAAATAGAGAGGTCTTGACAGAACCTCTATGCCCCAATGAGGTCTTGATATTGGTGGAGCGGGGTGAGGTAGGGTGTAATGTGGGAAAATAAGTGGGGAGGGATTGAAATGGAAGGGCCCAAGACAGAAGTTGCTGCTCCTGCCTCAACTCAAAACACAACCCCATCAGGAGACAAGGTCATTAACAGTTCTGTGTTACCCTTGGTGGGTTAAATGTAAATCGGGATAAATCCTTTGCACCCTTAAAAACAAACAAAAGAGAAGCCTTTCTGAAAGTGACCTATGTCCCTTCTTTATACATATTACAATGCCTGTGGAGTGTCCATTTTTCTCATTCCCTTCCACCTCTGCTTTCTGTAGAAGAATCCCCCTTGCACAGCAACAAGGCCGACAGGCTCTGGGACAGTTAGCTGCGGGTCCCCTTCCCGCCAGCTGACCTGGGCCGGCTCACCTTTGTGTGACACCAGCAACGCCATTTCTGGGAGCTCCTCAGCCACTCTGTCAGCAGGTCCTTTGTTCAAACCCACTGCCTCTCAGGAATGGAGGCATCCAGGGAGCTGGGACACTCGGGGGCCCCGGGGGCACCCTCTGGGGAAGCTGCCTAAAGAACACCTTCCACCCTCCTGGCTGTTTACAGCACTTACCTAAAGGATGCTTAAGAGCCATTTTTCACAATGGCTGTTTTGTGAGGACTCCCCCCCAAGCAGTGTAAACTGAAGATCCCCAAACACGTTGCTTGGAGTCTGGAGCAACGTGGGTATTTGTTTCAGTAGTTCTGAGTCCTTTGCCACCAAAAAAGGAAAAAAAAAAAAAGAAAAAAAAAAAGGACCCTTGTAGGCCTTTCAGACACTTCCCTATAAGAAATTATATAACAAAGCCCAGCCGATAGAAGAAAATCCCAAACAAAACTCCTGTCCCAGCTGCTGTTCAAATCTCTAATGGGGCTCATTCTGGAATGACCTTCAGGAGGGAAGTTGCTCAAGCAAGTGACATGACTCATTGGTTTATGAAAGCTGGGACAAACAAAAGGAAGCAAGTTCCTGGAGAAACAATAGGAAATATGAATGGTTTGTCTTCTGGAGAGCATGAGAACGGGGCCACTTCTTGGCAGTCAGGGGAATCCTGTTGGATGGCAGGACATTGCCTTCCCTGACGGGGTCCTCTGCAAGCACTCGGCATGACATCACACACCCTCCATGTCCTGTTCTGCCCGGGGAGCCCCCTGCATTTCTTGACCTTTCGGCCAGTGAACCAGCATGATGGAAACCACGAGAATGAGAAGGAGGAGAGCCAAAGAGATACCACTCTGCCTGGATTCCTTTCCATTTAACCAGGGTTAAAGCAGAGAGAAATCCAACGCCAAAATAGCATCAGTGGGGCCACCCATTCCTTTACCTGTGCCATGACCATAAATGGTAACAAAATGGAGCAAGGATGACAGGTTCACGGTTATCTTAGTGAACAGGAAAAAAAAATGGCGGTGGAGGCTGTGAAAATAGGCTACTGGTTGAGTAATTACTCTACAGTATTTTTCTACTGGTAAAAATTGGGAATGTCCGCAGAGAATAAAGTACTTAGGACTTAGAGCTGGCCCTCCTTTGCCCACCTATAGAAGAAGAGCCACATAGGGGTGATAAACTCTTTGAACTGTGTCTAAGTACCAGTACTGTTTACTTTGAGGAAGGAAACTGTCAGTTCTGTTTCTTCACAATGAGCCAACCACAATGTGCCTGATGGATCTGGGACTAGTGAAAGAGGGACCCGTCAAGTGTAGGAAACAAGGTTTATCTCGGGATTAGATTTAGGAAGACAGAAGTGATCAGGAGACGGCTGGGCAGGCATTGTTTGCTGTGAAACTCCAAGCATGGAGCTGTTTTTCTTGAGGGTTCCCCTCACTTCCTGAGTGGGGATAGGAGGCAAGACCCTAAAGTACTCTTTCTATTATTCACCATTTTTAAGAAAAGTAGATTTCCACCCCCGCCAACTCCAATAGTTTAGATGGTGATTTCTTCCTCCTTCCCACAATACTATTCTCTCTTAACTGAGAGTAACACCAAAACTTCATGATCAGAGGGTTTTTAATAATCAGTATGGGGAGAGTTCCGTTCCATCAAGGAATTCCACCTGAAATGTCTTGAATGTTGATAACTACTGGGGCAGGAAGCAGATTTTGAAAGTCTACCCTTTCTGTTTCTGAAAGCAAATGTAAAGTAAAGCATATATGCCCAGGGATAAAACAAAGAAAACTCTCATGGGCAAAGTCGAAACGTGTGTGTGGACTCGAGATCTGGGAAAGTTCTTTCCAGAGCGTTCCATGACACAAGCATATGCAATTTGAAAAATGAAGAGTTTCACTTAAGGTTAAACATACTTTGAGTCACTGGCAAGCGCTGCTACCAAAGGAAAAAAATATATATCAGAATTCAAGGAAGAGGCCAAAACGTACTTTATTTGCAAAACACTTTTTCTACTAGTCCATGAAGTAAATCTTACGCTCTCGAAAGAATTCAGAGGCTTCAAAGTTGCTGACAAATTGACCAAGTATGTCTGCTGTAATGGCTTTTACTCTACTCTCAGAAATGTTCAGACTTTGATATTGCCATTTTTCTGAATACTACAGACTGGCCTTCTCCCACTTCATCCTGCCAGTAAGCAAGACAGACTACTCTTTTTTTTTTTTAAATAGATTTAAATATTCTGTTGGGAAACTTTGTTATGTCTTAGATCCATTTTGCTCAGCATTTCTTTTAACTTCTGCCCTCTTTTCCATTAAGATGAAAATCTCGTACCTTTCCTCCTAAAATAGCCAATATTCCCCTCTGTTGAGATTATGTCTTCAAGGTAGGAACCAGTTGTTCAACCCTCACAGCCAGTTTTGTAAAAGTTTATTTTCTTTTCTTTGTACTATGAAAACAATATTTTCCCCACTCTTTTCAAATAAGAGATCGTGGGCGAAGAGAAAATGCTTTTCCAAACCATCTCCAAATAGAATATTCCCATATGACAACCATTACCTACCCCATGACCCAATCCAAGTTGGGAAATCTTCCTTGGATTGTTGTTTTTCCAAAAGCATCCACACTTGGTAAGGATAATCTTTAGGGTTCTAACCATACTTAAATATTCAAATTCATGGTGGGTTGCAAGGAAGCACAAATGATTGATTTTGGTGACAAACTGAGGGAGACTGAACAAAAGAACTGTAGTTTTTTTCTGTTGGGGTGTTTTATTTATGTATTTTAATTATACCACGGAGATTCCCTAACTGGGCTCTTTGAATCCCAAAAATCTTAATGGGAATTTGATGAGTTCAAAGAGCTTCTTAGAAACAGTGGGTTTGCTTTTGAAGAAGACACACGATGTAATGCAAGCCATCCACCATGTTATTAACTAAATCAGTTTATTTCTTCTTGTCATTTGCTGTTCGCTCTCATTATGGCGCCTTCAATTTTATTTGCTATGAATAATAAAACAGAGGAAATGAAACATAACTTCCTGCAAACGAATTTTAAAAGCTTTCACGAGGTTTCAGCCACTTAGAGATCCTTGAACGAAGAATGGTCCTCTGGTCTCTGGGAACTTGGTTCTGTAGGACAAAGTCTTGGAGGTAACACCACTGATGAGGTAAGAGAGGTAGGTGGTTCCCCAAGCCCTACCTCTGATCCAGGCTGTCAAATCAGATCACTCAGCTCTGGAGTTCCGGGGGGGCAAAAAATGCTGCTTATTTAATTGGATAAACAAAATTCTTTCCAAAATTGAAACTAATTTAGATGTCATCTAAAGAGTGCTTCTAATACAATGGTGGGAAAACCTGTTCTGGGCCATTTAAGACACTGTGATGGGAGCTGGACTCGGACCAGCTCGCGTTCTTCATCTTAGTGCGTCCCCCACCCAGCTGGACCCGGGAACCCGATGTGTGCTCAAAGCTGGGGGCAGGAATGACTGACCCACTGCAGGCCTATGGACACACAGAGGATGAAAGAACAAGCATCTGCCTAAAAGCTGAAAGTAAGAGAATCCCCACACAAGCTAGTGGGGTCAGGAGTCAAGAGAATGCCCCTGGGCTAAGACAAGTCTTGCTTCCTTCAGGACTCCAAGTCTCCATCTAAAGGAATTGCGGTGAGTCAGGTGAAAACCTCAGAACCCTCCTTGCTCCCTGGGAAGACGGAGGAAGGACGTTTGTGAAATTTTGCTCTGAGTCCCGGAGTGTAAGTCTGACGACAAGCCTCCATGTCTCACTAACTTCTGTCTCCGGGGCTCAAACAAAAGACAGAACAGCAAACCTCCTGAGTCTCCCCTCCATTCAAGACATATTCACAAGAGGAGAAACAGACAGAAAAAGGTCAAGAGTTGAGGGTTTTGTATGTTTGGACATACAAGAACGCAAAGGAAGTCAATACAATGATGCACAAATCTGCACAGAACTTAGAGACAGAGTCTGTCCAACTTGCACAGACTATGTACCAGGTATGCTCTAAGGGAAGAGCGAAGGAGTGCCTTCTGGGGCTTCCAGCAGATTTTGAAGGATTTAAAGCATATATTTTATTCTCATAAACTGTTACATATTTTCCCTGTTGGGCCATTACTTCTCTTTCTGTGTCTGTCTCTCTCTCTGTATGTTTTGAGAAACACACGCACAAAGAATACTGCTAAAACAGTGCCCACTGACTTGATTGAGGATATGTGTTTTGACAAAACACTTTAATACTGGTTCATCTCTTTGGGGATATATCCCATAATTTTTCTCCCGAGGGTGGTGGTAACTCTAAAACCTTACACCTACAAGAACCGTACTCTGCTCTGTGGATATCTCGTTTGTTTCTTCAGTCACTTCTGTATACAGGTTCCCTCCCTGGTTCCGAATTGGGAATTCTGACTAAGGTAAATTCTAGAATTTAATCAATAAACATAATTACATTTAGTCTTTAGTCGCTTGTATGTGTAAAGCTGTAGAGGAAGTATGATAAGGCAGTGCAAAACAAAACTCCGACGTTAGACCCTTTGGATTTGAATCCCAACTCCAAGAGCATGAGTATTGTGTGACCTTGGGTGGCTTGCCTCTCCCTAAGCTGACAGATGGGGAGCTAAGCCTCCCTGGGGCTTAAAGACGATGGAGTGAGGATGCATGTTATAACCAGAAAGCACTCGGAAAAGGGCCTGGCATGCAGCAAGCACTGTAGAAGTGTTTGCTATTCTTATTTAATCTATTAGTGATGCCAAAGTAATCTCAAAGTAATGCCAGGGAATTAACTAACTCTCCATCTAGAAGCCTAGTGATTCCGTTCTTCTTTCAACCATCCTTTGCATAAATATGGGTGTGTACACACACGTGTATCCTTGTACGTATATATGGGTGCACGCATGCACACACATAAAGTTTTTCTAAGTTTCAGACAACGTTAGGATACATTGCCTAAGAGTAAGGATAAACTACTTAACCACAATAATATAATCACCCAGGAAATTCTATAATAATTCCATACTATAATCTATTAAAATATCTAATCTGTATTTAAATGTCCCCAATTACACCAAGAATTTTTTTTTATAGCTGTTATTTTCCAAACAGGATTCAGTCGGAGTCCAAGCATTGGATCTGGTTCTTATGATCACTGCTAAAGCCCCCTCCCCCCAAAAGTTTTCCTATACCTTCCCAAATAGAATTCCTTAACCAGAGAAATTAGGGAACCCCTGGCTCAGAACCATTTCTGTTGACTTCTGCTGCTCTTCACAAAGCTCAGAGGGACGTCTGTTGTGGTTTCCAACGGTTGTATTTCCATTAAATGAAACCTCGATTGAGAACAGTAACCTCTGGAGACCAGTCACCACCCCGCGCCATGCTGAAGTTTCCTGGGAGTTTTCTATTCCTTCGTGTCTTCAGCAGACCTGCTTTCTTTGTTTAATTGTTACGTTAGAAATCTTTGCCCGCTCTTCCTTTTCTCTGTTCTTCTTACCATCAGGCCTGACACCCAGCATCTCGAAGGTGAGAACTGAACTCCTGCTACGTTGGCCTCTGTCTCATGTTCCCACACTGACTGCCAACCCTTCCAACAGAGAGCCAGAGAGACAGGGACAGGAAGCTTTTACTTTGACTTGCAGATTATTCGAAGCTAGACAGCTAAGCTATCTGATGGCTTTATTCACTTCTCTGTCATTTGGCCTGTACCCTTTTTTTTTTTTTTTTAGTTTTATTGAAGTACAGTTGATTTATGTTGTGTTAATTTCTTCTGTACAGCAAAGTGACTCAGTTATACACACATATATATATTCTTTTTAATATTAAGTGGTGTGTTCTCCAAACTCTTCTGAGCCATGTTGAAAGCAAAGCTGGCATTTCCTCTTCCGACTGAAAATCTCCAGGAGCAAACTGGATGAGGCTTCCCAGAGGAAACGGTTTGGTTTGCCCCTTCCCAGAGGGTCACCGTGCTATCTACTGACACATTCCAAAGCCTCATAAAAGCTGTCAGAGACTACCCGAGAGAAACACCCATTAAGTATTATGGGTCTTGATCTTTACAGCTCCTAATAACTTTTCCCTTTGAGTTTGCCCAGAGCTCTGCACATAATTAAAACAAATAAACAAACCAACCTTATTTCTGCCTTGCCTATGAGTTTGCTGTGTGACCTCAGGAAAGTCACTTAACCTTTCTGGTCCATATTTTCTTCTGTTAGGACCAAAAAAAAAAACCCAGTATGGACAGAGAAATCACTAAAGAATAAATTATCATAATAATTGAGTAGATTTTTTTAAAAATCTTTAATTCATCACTTCAAAAATATATCTAAAATCAGAGAAAACTTAGTTACTTCTAAATGACTAAGTTTTAAAAGACTGAATTTCCAAAACATAGTCACTCATCTAATCATATAAAACTTTCCTTAAGAGTCAAAGATCACATGAAGGGCTTCTGTATTTTTGCCGAAAGCAAACCAAAATAAAGTAGGAGGAATTTGAAAGGGAAAAGAAATTTCTCTTTTAAATGTCCTGGAATCATCATTGTGTGGTCAAAGCAAATGCTTTCATGTGACTCTTATTTTTTGCATTAAGTATATCAATAACACTTAAGCTCTGATCCAAAAGTTTCCATCATTCTCCCAAAGGGACCTCTTTTTCTCAGGATGAATTTGTATAAATTTTGTCCAATAGAAATATTACCAGCTAAAATGTTTTTGTCCTGGGCTTCCAACATTGCAAAGCTCTGTCTCAGCTGAGTACCCATTTAGCCTCATCCTTCATAGCTCTTTGGCAAATGCTTTCTCACTGTTTTTTGTTTTTAGCGAAATATGAATACTTCACCTTAGTTCACAGAGATCTGCCACCCCTTCTTTGGTGCTCTTAGAGTTGCCATGAAATTCACAGTGTTATGAATTATTTTGAGAGTGTCACCATGTGGTGATTATATTCTGATCTTACTTCATTCCTATGGGTCTTTCCTCTCCCATTTCCCAATGGTAGTCCTATTTCTACTGTTTGGGAAAAGCTCGGAGAATCTAAACAGACTCTAGGAGTCTAAAAATTTAAAAATATGCACAGGGTGTATCTTCTAAATAGAGAATTTGAAACCCTAAATTCTAAATGCCTAGCTTACTTCCATCTATTTTCAAAAGCAAAGAACAATATTTTATCTTGAAATTAAAGTTAACATAAATAACAATGTTTGGAGAAAACTTTATGCCAATGTCTAAAGCCAAAGGGACAGGCTGGGTCCTTGCTGAGCCCTGAAAGAGAATTAGGGGAAAGTCAGAGATTTCCTGTCTTTGTAATGAGTTTACTAATTAAATCTTAATTGTAAACCAAGCTGAGCAAAATTTAAATGAACCTCTGGTGCCAGCAGCCAGGTTATTACGGTGGAATTGTTTATAAGGACAGGAAAGTGACTTTCTAAACATCAGATTCCTGTGCGTTAGCCAAGACTCGGAGAAAGTTCCCAAGAGGGGAAACACAGAAAAAGGCAGGATAAGTGACTTGGGCCTTAAGATAATTAAATGACACTGAGATGTCTCCAGTCCCCTGAATTCAGTCATTGCCGGGGGCCGCCATCTTTCTGTTTGGATGGGCTGGAAGCAGCCACATCTGCAATAACCGATGTGTTTTCCCCCCATTTTACAGCTATTTCAGCAGTAACCTAACAGTGATGGAAATGGAAATTCCTGTACTTTGTAAACCCTGACTGTTCTATTGAAAAATAAGCCTTGCAAATACACAGAAGTCCAAGCACTGGAGAGAAACAAAGCTGCCATAATAAGAGAGTGAAAAGGAAAGTTGATTTTATTTTCTCCTGGTATGATGGGAGAGAAATAAAAGGCAGGGTGTAAAATAAATAAAAAGAGTCTCGTGGCTATGTACGTGGTTCAACATTATTTATTAGAAGATTAAGAAAGTGAATTATCCAATGCTCCTATTTTGCTTTGATTGTTTACATTCACTCATTTAAAGTGAATTCACTCATTAAAGTGAATAAACTTCCTTATAGCCTTTCTTTTTAGAGACAATTTTTACAGCCAGATTTTCTTTTCCTTATAAATGTGTTTTGCCATTAAAACCCTCCGTTTGTGAAAAAGAATATATATATATATATATATATATATATATATATATATATGTATGTATGTATGTATAATTGAATCACTTTGCTGTACACTTGAAACTAATACAACATTGTAAATTAACTATATTTCAATTTTAAAAAATCCTCCATTTGCCTCATTTTCCACTGGAAATGGGCCTATGTGCTGAGTACCCAGCAAAGTACTCTCACAAACTAGTAGCACGTCACAGAGCAGGGACCATGTGGGAAATATTCCATCACAATCCTAAAGACAATTTGGTTGATAGAAGAAGTGTTGGCTGATACCTGTGTTCCAAAGGTGGGCGACTGGTAGACATGTTCATTAGCATAATTCCATCCTTTATCTTTCTCTGCTCTCCAGGGAAACCAATGATAGGAATGCTGGGATAGATATTCTATAGAGTAAAGGATTAAAATAAAAGAGGCAATATAACTTGAAAATATATTAATATTATATATAATTATGATATAATGTAGTCCATTCATTTATGTAATTTCTGAAATGCAAAATGATCTTGCTATTCCACCAAAATTTTTTAATTTTTTCCTTTAGGCCTGCTCTTGGGTCAGAGTAAGAGAAGTTGCCTTCAGAGCAAATTATGGGACTAGGTTCCTTCTATTTGGTCAAGTGTCATAATCTATACTCTTGGGTCCTCACATCAGATATAGGTGGCTTGGAGGAAGTCATAATTCCAACAGGAGCCACACTGAACATAAATGCGACATGTCTCTACTCTTCACAAGGCTATTAAAATGTTTAAGAGAAGGACTGGGAGTGTATAATTTATTATTAGTGTTATTGTCATTTTGACCTTTTAATCCAGAAGGAAAGAACTCAAGGAAAGTGTCCCCTGGAAGGCTGTATTAAAAAAAATGTATTAAAAAAAATCTCTTCCAGACTTCCCTAGTGGCACAGTGGTTAAGAACCGCCTGCCAGTGCAGGGGACACAGTTGTGAGCCCTGGTCCAGGAAGATCCCACATGCCGCGGAGCAACTAAGCCCGTGCACCACAACTACTGAAGCCCATGCGCCACAACTACTGAAGCCCATGCACATAGAGCCCGTGCTCTACAACAAGAGAAACCACCACAATGAGAAGCCCGCTCACCGCAACGAAGAGTAGCCCCTGCTCGCCGCAACTAGAGAAAGCCTGTGCACAGCAACAAAGACCCAACGCAGCCAAAAATAAATAAATAAATTTATTTTTTAAAAAAAACCTCTTCCATCTCTAACTTCTTGGAGTCACTTTCTCAGTTATCCCTGAAGAGAATTTTTGAACTACTATTTATTTACTCAGTAAACTTAAATTGTTTTTATGGACCTTTGCCAAAACTCCTAATCGTTGTTCCCTTTGTTTTGTTTTTAAGAGGACCCAGAACCTACATGGAGATTTACATAATAAAACCTCATTTCATCTTCGAAATCTTTTGAGAGGATCTTAAGCTCTGGTAGAGCCCGTATTTCAGAAGTACAACTTCTGCTTAGTGTTTTCCATCTTCCTAGTAATCAAAAGATAGAAACTGGTGCTGTGACCATAGATAGCTCCAATAGAATAGTCTGACTTGTCTCCACTGGTTTCTTGAGTGTTGTTCAAGAGAGAAAGAGGATAAACCATTTCAGGTTTAGTTATGGGGTCAGAATTTTGGAGATACATGGCATGGCTTTTGTTTGGAAGTTGCTGGTGTACTTTTTTATTTGTTCTTTAAAATCTTTTCCTTACTTTCTCCATCATTTCCAATGTTATGGCCAGAACAAGACTGGTCTCCAGAAGCTTTTCTAGGGAATAAGCCAGTTCTAGGAACCCTTAGAGCCATAGATTCCTTCATTGTTACTCCTGGGAAGGACTTTCATCTCCATCAGTTCTAAAAAGGTGAAAGAGGGATTTAACTGGCAGATGGTCCAACTGCTCCTGGACAGCACAGTCCTATCCAAAATCTGAGCCTTGGTCTCACTCTACCAAAAGCCCAGTCCTTAGGCTTCTGCTAATTGTCTAGCTTTTGCAGGCTAAAGAGATCTTCACAGGACTAACCGGTGCTAGGACAGAAGTCAGGGAGCCTGCTTTGTTAAAAATATATTTAGCATGGGACAGAATCCAATTTCTTTCAGCATGTAAATTGTCTGCATTGAAGTGCCTACAGATATAAACATATACGGGCTTCCTTCACCTTTTGGTTAATTCAGAACTTAGTGAGGGTTTAGAGCTTAAATATTATTTAGTTTAATGCCTTAATTTTACAGATTAAAAAAAAAGAGAGGCCAAAAGAAATATGTAGTCTATGGTAGAGATACTTTGGCACTGCCTTCATAATTCCTTATATGATTATGTCCAGAGAGCCCAGAAATTATAAGGAAGCCATATACATGTTTTACTTCAACAAGGTGGCTTAGCCCCCATGGTAACAGGTGAATGGGGATGGCATAATAAAATCTGACATCAAGTTTTGGGGGAAGTTTGCTTCATTAAAATGGATTTTTCCCAAATAGACTTCCATTTCTAGATTTCTGGGATGTCAAGTGATAATCTAAACTGTACTGAAAAGCACTAGCAGTCTGGTGGGAGCAAGATGGTAAGCAATTTGGGCAAAATTACCAGCCAAAGGTCAGATCAGTTCCAGCGACAAGTCTCACAGCTGAGTGTAAGCTCCAGCACTGATGGCCTCAAGCCCCCAGATGCTGTGAGAGGCTACTCTCTCCCAGACTAAGCGGAAGTGTCCCACTGGGCCACACGTCTAATTTGATTTCAGAGAAAATAATGAGAAGCTTTAGAAAGCCTCCAATTTTTTTCCTCTTTCTTACCTTATTTTTGAACAAGGAAATCATTGCTTTGGAAAGCCAAATTTGGTTTGGGTTTGTGGGTTCCCCCCACAACCCAAGGACTGTTGGAGACCACATTTTTCACCCAAGACTCAGTTTTGTAGCTTGTAGATTTCGTAGCTTCTTCAAATGAGGTGCATGTGCAAGAGAGGAAAACGTGAGGAGAGAGCTATCTCATTCTGTAATAATGAGAGGGAGGCAGTGGCGAAGGGTAAGTAGATTTGGAGGTATTTCTCAGCTGATGAAAAAGAGCTTCTGGCAACGATCAGTCTTGCAGGGGCAACTGAGGACTCCCAGAGCTGGCTGCCACACAGCTGAGCTTCTGTCCCCCAAGGAGTACACAATCAGGCGGGGCAGGCTATAGACGTGTGTAAAGCCACTGAAAATGATATAACCAACGTTCAACTCCACAAGGGCTTGGAATGGTGTCTGTCTGTTAATCACTGTGTCCCCAGAGCCTAGAACAGGGCCCGGGCCAGAGTTGGTGTTTACTATATATTTGTAGACAGAAGGGTTACCATATTTGGGAGAAGCACCAAGCCAAGGATTAATTCAAGAAACATTCTCTGAGTGTCTGGTTATTAGCAATGTCCTAAAAATTGCAAAAAACACAAAGACAAAAAAGTTTTTTAAGAAAATATTGCAAGCGACATGTCATGGTGAAAAGACCACAGCTTTGAAGATCACTTTCTCAGCTTTGACCTTTGCAGGCTCTGTAACCAGGGCAAGTCACTTCCTCTCATGTAGCCTCATTTTTTAAAATCTGTAAAATGTGGATAAACCATAATTCATAAAGATACATGCACCCAGTGTTCACTGCAGCACTGTTTACAGTAGCCAAGACATGGAAGTAACCTAATATTCATCGACAGATGAGTGGACAAAGAAGATGTGGTATATATATATTAGATATATTGTATATATATATAGTGGTGTGTGTGTATACACACACACACACACACACACACACACACACACACGGAATATTACTCAACCATAAAACAGAATGAAATAATGCCATTTGCAGCAACATGGATGGACCTAGAGATTATCATACGAAGAAAAGTAAGTCAGCAGAGAAAGACAAATATCCTATGATATATATTATATGTGGAATCTAAAAAAATGATACAAATGAACTTATTTACAAAACAGAAATAGACATAGAATAGACCCACAGACATAGAAAAAACACTTCTGGTTACCAAAGGGGAAAGGCTAGGGGTAGGGATAAATTAGGAGTTTGGGATTAACATATACACACTACTATATATAAAATAGATAACCGACAAGGACCTACTGTATAGCACAGGGAACTACACTCAATAATTTGTAATAACCTATAAGAGAAAAGAATCTGAAAAAGATTAGATATATTTATATGTATAACTGACTCACTTTGCTGTACACCTGAGACTAACAAAATTGTAAATCAATCATACTTCAATTTTTAAAAAAAAGGAAATGCACCCACTTCACAGAGTTTTGTGGGAAGTAACTGAAAGGAAAGTGCAGAACACAATTCCTGGCATATAGTAGGTGCTCAGTGAACAGTATTTTATACATATATTTTTTATGACAAATTTTTGTTTACTAAAAAAAAAAAAGCAATAGCAAAAACTTAGAGACAAATGGGCAGCCCATACTGGTTGACATTCATTCTACATATTTTTTTCCAGCTTTATTGAGATACAGTTGACATAAAACACTGTGTAAGTTTGAGTTATACGTGTAGTGATTTTATATATGTATGTATTGCAAAATGATCATCACAATAAGGTTAGTTAACACATTCTTCACCTTATATATTTACAATCTGTGTGTGTGTGTGTGGTGAGAATTTTTAAAATATACTCTCTTAGTAACTTTCAAACATAAAATACGTAAGTATGGTCACCATGACGTATATTACCCTCTGGCCACCTTCACCCATTTCCCCCACCTCTGGCAACCACCATTCTACTCTTTGTTTCTGCGAGTTTGGGGTTTTTTTAGATTACGCATATCAGTGAGACCAGGAGGGGCTGTGTTTCAATGTGGTCATTTGCTAGAACCGCGTAACAAAATGCCACTGACTGGGTGGCTTGAACAACAGAAATTTATTCTCTCACAGTTCTGGAGGCTGGAAGTCCAAGATCAAGGTGTTGGCAGGTTTGACTTCTTCTCAGGTGTGTCTCGCTGGCTTGTGGACAGCCACTTTCTCATTATGTCCTCACCTGGCTTTTCCTCTGTGCGGGGGTGCTGTCAGTGTTTCTTTGTGTGTCCGAATTTCCTCTTCTTATAGGGATGCGGGTCAGATTGCATTAGGGCTCACTCTAATGGTCTGATTTTAACTCAGTCACTTCTTTAAGGGCCTTAAATCCTAACACAGTCACATTCTAAGATACTGGGGGTTAGGGCTTCAACACATGAATTTGGGGAAGGATGAAGTTTGGCCCATCACATCCAGTAAAACTTTATTTACAAAAACAGGCAGTGGGCTGATTTGGCCTGCAGGTCATAGTTTGCTGAGTCCTGGTTTAGAGCCTTTAGTCCAGCTGCTTAATTTTTAGATGCAGAAAACTGAAGCTGAAAGAAGCCAAATGACTTGACCCAAGATCACCCAGCTGGTCTGAGGCAAAACTAAGACTAGGACCCAGCAGGATACATTTGTCACCACCCCACAATCTCCCACACTGCTGTTCCAGGCAGTGCAAGGTCACATGTGGTCAGAGGGGAGCGAGGAAGGGCTCTGGGTGATACGGACTCTGATGAACATGGTGGGAGCAGAGTGGAGAAGGCAAATGCTACAGGAGGAGCAAGGCTGACCGCGCTTCCCAAGGAGCTCTCAATGGTGTTCATTAACATGCCAGGATGATGTTTGCTGGTAGAAACGGAGTGTCTCATTCCAGGCATCATCTGCTTATCAAAAGGATCCTTAAGATGCTGACTCCATCAAATTCAGCCTATGCTTCAGCCACACTTTCTGTGTTTTCTGAGAAGCTGGAAAGCAGGACCTCTGATCCTCTGGTAGGACAGCTCTATGCATCCCTCACGGACCAATCTCAAATGTCACCTTCTCCAGGAAGTCTTCTCTCATTCCCCACCCTTAGCCCCCTAACAAGCACGCACCTCCCTCTCACACCAATAGCACCTTGCTTATATCACTATGTCGACATAAAAGTATTGGCCTTTGATTAACGGTGGTAAACGGCTTGTTTGCTACGCTAAGCTGTGAACCGTTTGTGTGCACTGCACGCTGTACCTTGGCAGCAGAAACCACATCCCTGACCCATAACAGATACTCAGGATTTGCCAAGTGAACAATAAATCCATTCCAGTCTCATTCCCAGCCCTTCACTCTGCTGAGTCGACCTCTCGATGAATGTGGCCAGATCGAAAGGAGGTTATTTGTCCAATTAAGAAGAGGTAAGGCTTGATTTTCCCTTCAAGGGTTAAGGGGGAAAGGTTTGACCGGTTTAAACCGGGGAGAACAGTATTCAGGGCTTGAGTAGTCAGACAGGTGAACTCTCCTGGAGGAATCCCACCTTCCACTGTTTCCAAACCACGCCAGAACAGGTTCCCGGACCCCATGGCGAAATGGCTGAGCCAGGTGGAGTCTGGTTCCAGGAGCTGAGTGCAGGGTGCATGGACCGCCCCCGGCCCTCAGCCTGTGGAAAGTACCAGATCCGGGTGTGAATCATGCCTTCTCTGCCACTGGAAGGGGCTGCATCCTCTCACCCAGTTTTTTAAAGACTTCTCATGAAACCCTTGTCTCTGATAAAGTGCAAAAATGCTAGTGCAGTTTTGTGGCCACAAACAAGAAGCGGCAAGGAAAAAAAAAAAAGAAAAATGGAGCGGAGCTGGGAAATTGGGCCTTGTAAGAGTTGTGGCCAGAACTTAACCACATGTTAATCTGTTTCTAGGGCAATAGAGACTGGATTTTATAAAACTATAGACAGCTGTCACTGTAAGTCATGCTGACAACCAGACCAACATTTTTAAAACTTGGCTCTAAATCCATCCTAGGTGATACTCCATTTTAACATGAAAAGCTGATCTCTTTTCAGATTGAAATGGATCAACTCATAATTTCTGCTTCTAAAGTGGTGTTCAGTTAGATGAGCCTGGACAGTGAATAAATATTGAAAGCAAAGTTTAAAATAACTTTTCAAGCTTTGCTTTACAGAGATATCATGAATTATCCACTATTAAAATTACAGTGATAAAGGGTGTCTAATATAAAATCAAATAGACCAATGTTTTTAAAATTTTAATAGTTAATTAAGTGAATGTCTATGGTTGACAGATTAGCTGTCTCCACTACACTTTTAAAAATTTAAGTACTGAAATCAAAACTTCCTGGGCCTAAATTTATTTCTTTTTCTCCTCAAATGAAAAATAGCTGAGGGCAGGAGGGAAAGAAATATTGTTCTCTCTTGCTTTTGAGGCTATATTTGATTCTGTCTTAAGTAGTTTATTTAAATAAATTTGTTCCAGTAAGTACAATTCAATGATGATTTTTCTTCTGCGTTCCTAACAGACATCTGTTTGGGGATTCAATTTCATGTTCCCTAAAAATGTTCCCACTTCACAAGTTTATCACCAACTTGCTGGAGATTATGAGAGAATATTTTTAGTTGACAGCATCTATCAAAGTAGTTCCCATAGTTTCAAGGAGAAAGGCAGAGAACATGGGATAAAATTGTCATGCATCTCCTGAAACAAAATTTTGTCTTTCTTTCTTTTCTTTTTTTTTTTTTTTAACTCATGGCTTATTAAAACTGAACAGTTAAAACTAACATGCCTTGTGGCCCCAGAAGGCAGAAGTAGAAACAATAGATGGAGACAAATTTGGGGTTTCCATCACTATAGACTTTGTAAAGCCTGGTACCCGAAGGGATGGGGAGTGACCAGCGTCTGCTTGGGCTTGGGCTGCTGAAGACAGAGCTCCCAGACTGGCTAAGGAGGGAGGGCGGGAGCCAGGTGACCTCTACAGTATCTCCTCCCAACGCTAATGTCCCTTATAATTTCAGGGACATTAACCATTTGCTTGCCTTGAGTGTCTCTTCTTTCCCCACAGCCAGCATTTTTGCATCGGCCCCTCACTCTTCACCCCACAACAGCCGGGCTTCCATCCCCGACTGCTGCACCAGAACTGCTATCCCTAAGGTCACAGATGACCTACTAATTGCCAGGGCTAATGGACACTTTTCAGTCCTTACCTCACTTATCCTTTTGGTGGCATGTGACCACACCCTCCTCCCTGAAACTCTTCCTCCTGTTGGCTTCTCCCTCCGGCCACTGTTTCCCCAAAGGTCCGTCTCATTTGTTTGGAAAGCACATTACTAAGCATCTACCATGTGCAGGAAATGGTGCCAGATGTTGAGATACAAAGACAAATAAGGCATAACGCTCCATCCCAAAGGGAACTATAGAGTTGGTGACTAATATTGATTGAGAACTCACTAAATTTCAGGCACAGTTCTGGGAATTCTGACTCCAGAGTCTGTGTACGCTTTCCTGTGTTGTATCTCTTCCTAGGGATTTTCCTTCATATCACTTTTCTTCTCTCTTTACTCTTCTTTGACTAGTTCATTAACACCCGGGACTTACACCTGAGTTAAGGTCAATAGACTTAAAGATAGGACTTAAATCTACAGAACTATTTGGCACTTATTTTACATACTTTTTAAACACGTGTGTGTGTGTGTATACACTTAAAAAGGAACAAAATCCCAGCAGTTAAGCCAGTGTTTTAAGCCCAATATCTATTCTCTTTTTCTGTCCAAGGATAACTGGAAAAATGCTGTATAGTCTCTGCCTATGTTCTGAGAATAGTATTTCGTATAACTGAACATCAAGGTTGAAAGCAAAAGAATATGAATGAGGCGGTACCTATCATCACTATTTTCATCAACTTTTGAGTGAGACCAATGAGCAGCTAAACCAGGGGAACAATTAAACGGCCCTCCTCAGCACAAAGAACAAGATACACATCTGCTTTGCAGGCTCAGAAAATTCCAAGGGACCAAGAATTCTCCAGGTAGAACCAGACTGTCCCCAGCAGGACTTCCTGCCTCAGCCAAGATCTTGGAGCTCCTCCCGACTCCATCCTGAATTCAGCTCCTTGCACAATATTGCTCTTCTGGGAGGGAGAAATTCCTTTCTGACTCCTGAGCAAGTGATCCACTCAAGCCCCAAAGCCTAAGATTACATGTAATTACCCCTCATCTCTATTTCAGTTTACCCAGACAGACTTGTTATCAGTGACAAGTCAGCAATTTTTTCTGCCCTCGAAATATTACATGCCCTGGTTTACCATGTAGCAGAAGCCTATGCCGATAAATAGGCTTAATTTGGTTAGAGAATATTTTTCCTGAGAACTTGTTTCTGGTAAGATACTCTGTACTCTGTGGCGAGGCAAGCTCACAGATTGTCTTGGGAGAAACACATTTGCCTGCTGTAAGAGAATGGTTGAAAAAAGAAAATATCAATAAACAAATATCATAAGACAAACTTATGTTTACCAAAGTGGAAGCGGGGGGAGGGAGGGAGAAATTAGGAGTTGGGGATTAACAGATACACACGACTATATATAAAATAAACAACAAAGACCTACTGTATAGCACAGGGAACTATATCCAATATCTTGTAACAACCTATAATGGAAAAGAATCTGAAAAAGAATAAACAGATACATATATATATATATATATGTATAACTGAATCACTTTGCTATACACCTGAAACTAACACAGCAATGTAAACCAATACTTCAATACAATGTAAAATGATACTTCAATTAAAAAAAAAGAAAATATCAATAATTAAAAATACACAAAAAATTGTATCCTGAGCTTTGCAGGTGGCTTCTTGATGACAAAAATTCCAACCAGACTAAAGTACAAAGTTGGCCTGTCCCTGAAAGCTCACATGCCAGTGCATGGGGTCTTGTGGTATATATATGGTTGTGTGTATACGTGTGTGTATGTGTTTGTGCGCTGTGGGAGGGATGCCGGAAGAGGGAATTCATTATGCAAATTAGCACTTGTCAACAACTAAAAAAGAGGTCTAGGTTAACCACAAAGCAGGCCTGCTAGTAATGGCCTAAATTAAACAAATTCAACTTGTTTTTCTCAACACTACTTCAGGTCTTTAAAAAAATCACAGAAAGGTATGGTGCCCATAAATGTGTAGTATATTAGTCTCCTTCCCCTAGTTCTTGGGGAGATGAGGTAGTCTACACAAGAAATGTGTCTAAATCATTTAAACGGTTCAGGGAAATCATTTAAAACTGGTTTAGGATAGAAATTTTTCCACAGTGCCTCTTAAAGTACACTCCAGAGTGCCAGAAAAAATTACCAGAATATCACAAGAAAACATACTCTGTGCGATAGCTTTCCTATCTTTCCTCACTTCTGCCCAGATGATAGGTTCTAAAGGACCTCACTTTAGATTGGAGGTTGGCAACGACTCTTGGGCCACATCTGTCCAGCTGCCCAACTTTGCAAATAGCGTTTTATTAGAACACAGCCACACCAATTCATATATGGACATATTGTTGGCGCTGCTTTCATGCTACGATGGCAGACAGGAGTATTTGCAAGGACCCCTATGGACTGCACAACTGAAAATATTTACTGTTTGACCCTTTACAGAGAAAGTTTGCAGAGCCTGTTTGGTTGTTACTTCCCGTTGTGAGGGCCTCTTCAAGAGCTCTCTCCCCATTGAAAACCAAGAACCACACTTTTTTTTTTTTTTTAATAAATGTATTTACTTATTTATTTATTTTTGCTGTGTTTCTGTGCGAGGGCTTTCTCTAGGTGTGGCGAGCAGGGGCCACTTTTCATCGCGGTGCGTGGGCCTCTCACTATCGTGGCCTCTCTTGCTGCGGACCACAGGCTCCAGACGCGCAGGCTCAGTAGTTGTGGCTCACAGGCCCAGTTGCTCCACGGCATGTGGGATCCTCCCAGACCAGGGCTCGAACCCGTGTCCCCTGCATTGGCAGGCGGATTCTCAACCACTGCACCACCAGGGAAGCCCCAAGAACCACACTTTTTAAGCTTAATAAGAGTAGATGTGGAGTAAGAACTACAGTGATTTTATTTAAAGTGGTCTGTGATGGTTCCTGCAGTCTCCCAGGTACCTGGGCAAGGCTTTCTTTCAGTAGCTTGAGAAGAATAAAGATGAGATCTTGGATATGAGAGGCATTGCTGTATCTGTATGAAAAAGTGATCAGAGGCCCGGCTGGTCTAGAATGACAGAGGTTAGTGAAGATTCAAGTGTAAGAGGAGGAGGGGTCCATCTAGTTAAAAACTGAGTAGGGGCAGGGGAGGCACAGGTGATAGGCTTAAATCGCTCTGCAAGACTGGTTTTGTGCCAGAGAAGTAATTACCAGCAAAAACAAAACTAACCCTGTCTAGACTACCCTGCAGGAATTCAAGTGAATTTATTTGTGGAGAATTTGGCCAATACATTCACACACACACCATCCTACATGCGCAAGGAGCCCTCATCCCCTAATGTACAAAGCAAGAATAACGCCTCTCTGTTCTCCTAAAAGTTCTTGTACAAACACAAGCTCATTTGTGGTTCACTAAGTGTGAAACAATTACCCCCACAAACAAAGCAACAGAAAGCAAAAATAGCCTCGTGTGTATTTTTCAGTTTGTGGTCTCCTCTGTGTTTAATACAAAGAGAGAGTTAACAAAATGAATGACTACATTACACCTGAAGAAGATGGGGAAGCAGATAACTTTCTTAAGTGTTTCTCTTTGACAACCATTACGACACATGTACCTCGAAATATAATTCGGTCTAGTTTCAGGACACTCGTGTTGTGTTGTCATTTGAATGAGAACCATTAGCTTCAGGGCCCTGGAGGAAGCCAACTTCTGCCCTAGAGGAATGGGGATGGTCACCGTGTGTACGGTGTTTCATCTCTGAGGCTCACCAGTGGATAAATCATGAGAATAACTTGACTTTGAATATTCTCACCAAAGAGCTGCTATCACAACACTTGGAGAAGATTGCTGTTATGTTTATTGCTACTGAAAACTTAGTGGTTTAGGATGCCAAAGAGGAAGAAAGAAGCTTATCTATTCAGCTATTCTGGATTCTAGAGTAATTTGCCATTCTTATTGCTGTGTATCAAGAAAGTGGCAAATTCAAAGGCTGTCATTTATTTCACTAATGGAATTAAAAATGAACATGGTCCAGAGTGATAATCAATGCCTAGCTCGTTGTGATGGATTATGGTTCAGCTAAATAGTATGACCTTTAATTACCTGAAAAAATGCAATTTTCCAATGTCTTTCCTGTTTACTCTGTGATTTCCCACACAAATACAACCTGTCATGTGCTATATTTATTTAGCTTAAATAAATTTAGTGCTTATAAAAGGTGCTGGATTAACAGCCCTGAAGTAAAATTCTTTATCCCTTTAGTCCTTTATTATTAAACACTTTTAGAGCACTTTGTTCTTTTTTTTAAGCTCCACTCAGTCAATTCATTTGGTTGTTTGTTTTTTTTTTTTTTTTTTTGCGGTATGCGGGCCTCTCACTGTTGTGGCCTCCCCCGTTGCGGAGCACAGGCTCCGGACGCGCAGGCTCAGCGGCCATGGCTCACGGGCCCAGCCGCTCCGCGGCATATGGGATCCTCCCAGACCGGGGCACGAACCCGTATCCCCTGCATCGGCAGGCGGACTCTCAACCACTTGCGCCACCAGGGAGGCCCTGGTTGTTTTTAAGAATATCCTTTTATAGTGGGTAAGATCATTATTCTTATTTTTTTTAAATAAGAATCCTAAAACGTCAAAGGTAAGGGATGGGACCTGGGTCACAAAAAGAGCGAATGATTAGTTCGTTTTAGCTCCTAAACTGGCATGTAGGGTAGCTGATGAGCGCTGTACAGAACTTAAGTAGTAACATTCAATTACAGGTTCCCAAATACAATCAATCAGCTTATATCCAATAAAAAGTAAGAGAAGCTAATGTTCAACGTTTGATGAAAACCAAAAGTACTAATGTGAATTACCCAAAAATGTGTACTGGAGACTGATAACAGAAAGAAAGAAGCCAATAATGATTTTTTAAAAACAAACAAAAAAAAAGCTTGGGGTTTGACTGCTTTTTGGAAAACAAAAACAAAAACAAAAAAAAAACTGTTGATTTTAAAATACATACATATAAAGGGGAAAAAAGTTAGACTCCTGCATCCAAGTATACTTATTCTACAACAAAGGAGAAACAAATATTTTCCTCCGGAGCTATCTCTGACCCCAGATATCTCTAGCTCAACAATATCCCCTATCACAAAAATGGGTTTTCTTTTTATCTAGATAATTTGCAGATTCAGCATCACTAAGGGTGCTGTTGACTGTTGACTTTTCAACACAAGGTAAAGTTTTTAAGATTCCATCTACAGAAGTCCACCAGTCAATAGAACTGGGTATGTTTTCTTAATCACTGACAGATGAAAAAGAAAGTGGGGGTTGGGTAGAAAAATTATTCATTCTTATTTTAATTTGCATTTTTTATTAAGGTCTTCATACTTGTTAACTACTTTTGTAATTTTAAAATGTATATCATCTACACATTTACCTATTAAGATCTTACTGTTCTCCAAATCAATTTGTCCATGGAATATTATACATTAGGGCCACCTATATTTGACTATGGTATTGGTTGTAAATATCTTTACAGCTTGTTCTTTATCCTCTAATTTTGTTTATCTAGAAAGACTGTGATCATTAGAAGCTTATTTATTTCAATGTTATGTAGTCTAAACTATCTTTTCCAAAACAAATGTCTCCGTAACGTTTAAGTGTGGAAAGTACTCTCCCATTTCAGAGTTGCATGATTAGTCACATGCATCTTCTTGGATTTTCGAGAAAGTACTCATGGAAAGCTCCAGAAGTAAAGCCTAGATCAGTCATTGGACCTAACACAGACTACACGCTTTCAGTCTGTAGGTGAAACACAGAAAATGACACTTTCATTTATCATTTATCATTTTTTTAACATCATTAGTGGAGTATAAGTATAATTGCTTTACAATGTTGTGTTAGTTTCTGCTGTATAAGAAAGTGAATCAGCTATATGTATATATATATATATATATATATATATATATATATATATATATATACCCATGTCCGCTTCTTCTTGTGTCTCCCTCCCACTCTCCCTATCCCACCCCTCTAGGTGGTCCCAAAGCACCAAGCTGATCTCCCTGTGCTATGAGCTGCTTCCCACTAGCTATCTATTTTACATTTGGTAGTGTGTATATGTCAATGCTGCTCTCTCACTTCGTCCCTGCTTACATTTCTTCCTCCCCGTGTTCTCAAGTCCACTCTCTATGTCTGCGTCTTTATTTATTCCTGTCCTGCCCCTAGGTTCATCAGAACCATTTTTTCTTAGATTCCATATATGTGTGTTAGCAAATGGTATTCGCTTTTCTCTTTCTGACTTACTTCACTTGGTATGACAGACTCTAGGTCCATCCACCTCACTACAAATAACTCAATTTCGTTTCTTTTTATGGCTGAGTAATATTCCATTGTATATATGTGCCACATCTTCTTTATCCATTCATCTGTCAATGGACACTTAGGTTGCTTCCACGTCCTAGCTATTGTAAATAGAGCTGCAATGAACATTGTGGTACACGACTCTTTTTGAATTATGGTTTTCCCAGGGTATATGCCCAGTAGTGGGATTGCTGGGTCATATGGTAGCTCTATTTTTAGTTTTTTAAGGAACTTCCATACTGTTCTCCATAGTGGCTGTATCAATTTACATTCCCACCAACAGTGCAAGAGGTTTCCCTTTTCTACACACCCTCTCCAGCATTTATTGTTTGTAGAGTTGTTGATGATGGCCAGTCTGACCAGTGTGAGGTGATACCTCATTGTAGTTTTGATTTGCGTTTCTCTAATGACTAGTGATGTTGAGCATCCTTTTATGTGTTTGTTGGCAATCTGTATACCTTTAGAGACATGTCTATTTAGGTCTTCTGCCCATTTCTGGATTGGGTTGTTTGTTATTTGATACTGAGCTGCATGAGCTGCTTGTATATTTTGGAGATTAATCCTTTGTCAGTTGCTTCGTGTCCAAATATTTTCTCCCATTCTGAGGGCTGTCTTTTCATCTTGTTTATGGTTTCCTTTGCTGTGCAAACCTTTTAAGTTTCATTAGGCCCCATTTGTTTATTTTTGGTTTTATTTCCATTTCTCTAGGAGATGGGTCAAAAAGGATCTTGCTGTGTTTCATGTCATGGAGTGTTCTGCCTATGTTTTCCTCTAAGAGTTTTCTAGTGTCTGGCCTTACATTTAGGTCTTATTCCATTGGAGTTTATTTCTGTGTATGGTGTTAAGGAGTGTCCTAATTTCATTCTTTTACATGTAGCTGTCCAGTTATCCCAGTTACCTCTTCAGAAACGATTCCTCCTTGGTTTGTGACCTCACCAGTCCCCCAAGACAAGCAGAAGTAAGTCTCATCAGAACTTCACTGGATATCCTCCAAGGAAAGTGAAGAATAAAGAAGATGGGAGGTTAGTGAAGGAAGGTTTCTCTCCCTTTGCAAAACTCAACACAAAACAACACACGAATAGGGTTGAATCTGGAGGGTGCCCTAACAGTCCAATAAATTCCTTACTGATTTTCCAAATGTGAGAAATATTTTGCCCTTCATGCCTGGACAAGTACCAGCCATGTCAGATCATTGTTTTTCTCCAAACTGAAATGGGCTCTTTTCTAGAAAAATCTGTAGTGAAAGCCTAGAGGAACACTTTGCACAGATTTAAAGGAATATCCAGCTATTAGAAGCACTAAAAACAGAATCAAGGGAGCTGTTCACCCACAGATGGAATAGAGGGTATTCATCAGAATAACATCTGACCCACAAAAGGCTCACAACACACACTTACAGTTTAAATGAATGAGTGTTGAATGGGAAAAGGGACAGAGTTAGGAAGTAAGGAATAGGGGGAGAGGGAGTGAAGGAAGGAAAGCAAAGAGGATGAGAAGGAGGGAAAAAGGGAGTGAGAGAGAGAGGGACAGAGGGAAGGAAAGAAGGAACAAATGAATGAATGAATGAAAGGATGAAAAGAGACACCATTCTGCATGTGATTTGTTTCCAGCTGAGTAGAAACTGACCCTGGCTTCATAAATCTGACTTTCCTCCTTTAAAAAAATACCAAGGTGGAAAACCCACATATTTTATTTCCGGGGTCCTTTTTTCATCAACAAGTCCCCCACTAATGACAAAATCCAGACCCAATCTATGGCTTACACTTGTAAGCTATATATAATAATAAAAAGAAAAAAAATCAATTGGTTTCTATTAATCTCTCAAAATACTCTCCTTTCAATAATCATAATAGAAACAAATGTGGTTCCCCCACCCCACGAAGCCAATGGCCTGTGCTTCTTTTATGATCATCTACTTAAGTTAAATATTAGGTACCTCAGCCATGGAATGCTGGTAAGGAGAGAATTTCATCCTGAGGCTAGCTCTACTGATGCCATTTCTCAGTAACTACATCAGGAAGGGCCTTCAAGAAGACAACACATCAAACACCTTGCCAAGAAAAGTTTTCTTCTTCATCCACTTATTTTTAGCAGTGAAGCTGGGAAATCAAATGACTTAGTAAGTAGACTCTTGGACCCTAAGCAGGAAAATAAATAAATAAAGAAAAGCACTTGAGTGACTATTTTATTAAGATCCCACAGTTCAAGAATGAAAATTCTAGCAGAAATGTGTCTGGTGTTCTGAAGATGTCCTATCTGTCTTGCAGGCCAATGATGGTACCTCTATACATTCCACTTCTGAAAAGCAGTGTAGACGAGGCATGTCAGTCACGTGTTCTGAGTCTAAACTCCTGCCTATGTAAAATAGAAATACAATCATCCCTCATTATCTGCAGGTTGGTTGCAGGATACCAAAATCCACCCATGATCAGGATGCCTTATATAAAATGGCGTAGTACCATCAGCCCTCCTATCTGCGGGTTTCCTATTCGCGGATTCAACCCACTGCGTATTCTGCAGATGCAGAACCCAGGTTACCAAAAGTCAACTCTAATAGCCACCCCTTCTCCGCTCTCATGAAGTAGTTCTTACGATCCAAATAAAATATAAAATATATTGTATAAAAGCTTAAGAAGTTTCAAGTGTCCCAGACTTCGATTTCTTGTGGGAAGAAGAAGTGGGTCAAAAAAGAAGATTTCTGGTACTGGAAAATTTACAAATGTGCCTTCACTTTTTCATCCTCTACCTCTTTTCTCCCTCATCTCCGTTTCCATCACCATCACCATTTCACTGGTCATAAAACAAGTAGTTTCCACCAAACTCATCACAGACTCTTTGAGTAAGGTTTCTGTGTGTTTTACAGGTAACAGCAATATTGAAAAGGCACTTGTTATGAAAATGTTTTTAAACATAGCTCTGCTTCTGTTCTATACCTTTTCTGTTTACTGCATTGATGCACAACCCAGAAAATTGACGGTGGGTGCCCAGGGGAAAAGAGGATGCTCTTTAGAAACCAATGTAACCTCACCAGGAGCAAACTTTGTTTCCTCTTTAATTAGCACAACTGGCCGGAAAAACTGACTATAATTACAAATCTTTGAGACAGTATCCTTAACAGCAATGTGGAGAAACTAGGCTACATTGACATAAACAAGTGGTCTTTAGTTGACCACACTCACCCAAAAGGTGACAGTTAGTCAATCTGGTGATATGTCTTAGACCCTCTATCTGTACATAATTTTTATTGATTATTTAAGTGAAGCTATGTAAAGAAATGTATTAAATTTGAAGAATCCCTATTAATAAGGAAATGGACTCAGTCAACTTTCAGGATTGGAGTCAAGAGTCTTATTCTATAAAACCTGCTCATATGTTTAGGTCAAATTTATTTATTTGGAATTGAGTATTGGTCATTTTCTTCTAGTATCTTTTTGTTACATAAGATTATGCATGTGATAATACTCTTTAAGGAGTTAAGGCCTATTTTTTAAGTATGGTGTATTTAATCATTCACTAAACATTTTCTAATGCCTACTACACACTAGGCAAGAAGCAAGTCATTGGATAAACAAAGCTGAATAAGACACACAAACAAGTTGCCTACAATATATGTTACAATTTGGTGAGTACCTAGTATGTGTCATATTCTCTATTAAGCATGTTATATTCATCATACATTATTTAATTCTCACAACCATCAAAAGGTAGGTATTTTATTATTCCTACTTTGTAGCTGAGAAAATTGAAGCTCAGAGAGGTTAAATAACTTACCTAAGCTATTCAGCTAATAAATAGCAACACTTTAACTCAAGATTTTTTGACTCTAAAATTTATCTTTCTATTTATTTGGCTATACTCTCAACTGGCAGACATAATGTGGAACGATTAGCTCTGTATATCTGTTCTGTTAAGCATATTTATTAAATCATTTGCCCTACTGTTAAAAATAAACGACTGAAAATTTCAAGGTAAACATTAAGCCAGCTAAGAAAATGAAATAGCATTAAAATAACGTATTACATAAGGGAACAATTAGAATGTGGACCGTTTTTGGTCTTCTGGGAGTGGGTATAGCTTTGCCCTGGAAATACCATTTACCACTGTTTTCAAGATGTGGAAGAAAGTCCCAACAATGTTCATTTAATCTTCACACATAAGTTGATTTGAATCTCAGCAGATGTGATTCCAGTTCTTGGGTTGAACAAAACTCCATTTTATTTCCCCATTTAATGGAGGGGAAGGAAGCAGGTTAATTACCTGGGCTTCATATTCAACTTCTGATTTACAGTGGAAACTCAGTACAGGGTGTGGTTCAAGGAGAGTACAATATCTCCAGAGCCACCTGAACAAAGCAGTTCATGAGCTTTTGATGTCAAATGAACACTCCTAAGAAATCCACGTAACAAAACCAAAAAAAGCACTCCTGTAGTTTTAACTCAAATACAGAGTTTTGTTTTGATAAATGGATACTATAAAATTATTCAGAAGTTTCTAGGAGAAGGAAGAGCGTGAGTACCATATTCTGAGAATATGGCCTCCTATTTGTCTCTTCATATTATTCAGTATTGATTTACATTTTTACACCTTCCTTCAGAAGGTGGAAGAAGTATTGTTTGCATTAAAGATCCCCTTTTCCCTTAATTTCTGGGCCAGTTAGCCAAAGAGCAGAATTCTTAGAAATAGTGCTTCAATTTGAAAGTTTACAAGTATAGAGACAGAGTGTTCACCTCTGAATTAATGGTAGGCTGGCCTTTGGAAATGGCATGGATATAAACTTTTTAGCTTAAAAGTTTAACATCTTCCATTAGGAAAATGTCTCCTGGTAGTTCAATGATTTTTTTTTTTAGCATAAGGGTACTTAAGGAAATGTATCTTTAAATTATTAGAGAATAATTCAAGAAACCTTGAGTACCACTGTGTATTCCAATTGTGGACCATCTGGTTACATCCTACATCTACCTAGAATGCTTCCAAAATTTTCAAGCATATAGTGCTTATCTGGAACCAAATATAAATCATCTGTACGTGCAGTTGGGTTTCTAATTTTACGAATTGAGAAATGATGGGGTCAAGCGCCTGGCTGAAGGTCAAAGGTGAGTCTGTGGCAGAATTTGGATGAAAGAGTTTATCCAGAGCTCCAGACTCACGGCATTGTTCCTATTGAGGTTTCATGTCTCACAAACTTTAAAAAGATTCTTTTCTTATATAATAATAGTCATCCTGACGTGAGAAGATGGAATTAGAAATCTTACCTCATATTATTACTATGAACTAATTAAGTTGTTAATTGGGCTAAGTGATATTGTGGGGAATAGTGTAATTTTCTTAAATTCAACATAGCGAATTATAAATGGATGATTCCAGAACATCTTAAGTACCTTCTCACTCACACAAACTCATTATCGTGAAAATGGTCTTGATGATCCAAAACAGCTGGCCTGGCTCCCCATCCAGCCCACCAGCTTCTCGGATTAGTCACCACGTTCTCAAGTGAAGAAGATTCCAGCTACTGCTCCCGCAGGAAGGGCAGAGACCACAGCCAACCGTCCGGGGGGGCCCTCCTTGGATGCTCTGCCTTGCACATCATTAAGCAAATTCTCAGCTACATTTTAATTCCAGCACTTTTATGAGTGCCGGTGATGTAAGAGGCACAGTGGCCCACCTTGTTGTTTTTCCAAGCTTGGCTGTGTTTGTAGTGCTGGCAGTTAGGGCCAAAGCATTTTTCATCTTGCACAAACCGAGCTAATTTATGTGGGAACCCAGACCCTCTCAATGTTGTTTGTACTGCATTAATTTGCAGTGGCTAATGAGCCCTTTTTAAATGATGGAAAAACCCTCCTTGGTTGCATGACTAAATATGCTTTTAAAGCCTGCCACAGAAAACAAAGATGCACAACCAGGGAAGGAATGAGGCTCATCTTCCCCTCCTTTACTACCTAACCCAAGAGAATGTGGCTCAAGCATCACCATAGTGAGAACGAGCCCCAGATGGCCAATGGCTTCTGGTTTGTCCCATCTTTGGTGGAAAGAATCTGGTTGAGAGTGTAAAGGTCTAAAGGAGTCTGTTGTTTATCTTCTGGTTGATAAAGATGTCATGCACCCAGTGGATTATTCAAGCCAAAGTTCTGAAACTATTGTGAGTGGCGCTTGTTGAAATGTATAACCAATTAAGATATCCTCAATGACTTGATGAACTTTGGGTGTGAGAGGCAAATAGCAAACCCCCTAGTCAATGTCGCCCTAATGGCATGCAAGGCAGGAATCAGCCATCTCTAAGGACAGAGAGATGCGCATCCCAGCTCAATAAAAACTATAGAAAAAAAATGGGATTCAAGCTACTAGAAATCAAGCAATAGTATGGTAGGAATAAGAGATAAAGCTTTAACAATAATAATTTCATGTGGTAGACACTATGTTAGGGGATTAAAACGTGTGTTTATCTAAGAATTTCCTCTAAACTTTTATTTTATTTACTGTGTATTTATTTTATAATTTTTATTTTATACTGGAGTATAGTTGATTAAAATGTGTTAGCTTCAGGTGTACAGCAAAGTGATTCAGTTATACATATCCATATATCCTTTTCTTCTGAGGTCAAAATTATACATGGGTTCTAAGTTCACACCAATATTTTTATTTCAATGGCCATCTATTACTTTTTAAAGTTATGTTGTTATCAACATGCTTCTCAAAAAAACTTTTAAAATGTGGCTCGAAATAAAAGCAGTGTGAACTTTCCCAGAGCAAAAATTTGGTAAAGGAATACAATAACCTGGCTTATGGGATGGGCTCTTGTAATAATAATGTTACTCCAGAAAATGTGGAGTTATTTGATTCATCGTATTAATGGGTCGATGGCTGGAAATGTCTTTTTGTTCCTCTCCTTCTCCCCCCGCCCCCTTAGTTACTCATACAATATGAGCACATGGAAACTATTCAAAGTATACTTGTGAAATTGAATCAAACGTATCCATCTTCATCCTTCTACATGAGAAGAGAAATTAACACCCTTGGATGCTCAAATACTTGCCCCACAAGTTGTTGAACCAAGACAAACTTCTCTGACTCACCAAGACTGGAATTCAATAGAGGCTAAAACTTCCCAGACGTCATGGCAACATTCCTAAGTTAATTTTAAAAAATATTGTAACTTTCCTTATACTAGGATCTCAAAATGCCATATTTTTAGTACAAGACCATGATTGGCATGCAGAGGATCAAGTGATGCATGAATGGTTTAATGCCACATACGAACCCCAAAGTCTTGGCTTCATACGGGAAGTAAAAATCACCAAACTGTGACAGCTGACAAAAGACATTTTTATAAGTCAATGCTCCAGGTACCCGAGAAACTAAAGTTCTTCCTCATCTGAAAACCTTCTTATGACACAAAAGACAAGCAAAGGACAAAAAGGTCATTTAGAGGAACGTAGAACTCGAAAAAACACCACCAATGCAATGTGCTTCCTAAACTAAACACAAAACACACGGTGTTGAAAGTATTTTAATGATTTTTTTTTAAGTACACAACCTGCTGGCTTGCCCCACCATACTGAAAGAGGTTTACACACTAATGCTTTTTCTATGAAAAAAAAAAAATAAAAGACTTGTTTTCAAATAGGATTCATCTGAGTTATCTTCAGCAATTCCCCCCACCCCCAATCTGATGCCAGGTAAAACTACTAGAAAATTCTGTAGCAATAAACCTTTTAAACAAGAGTCAGGGAAAAGGAGATAGGCAAAATATTTCCTAACACTCCAAGAAGGTAGCATTTCTCATCCAACTTAAAATGTTTATCTAACTCTTCTCAGCATCTTGTGAAAACTATTCGGCTTGATTTCATGGAGATGACTTTTATCTTTTTTATGTCGTATTTTACATTGTCAATAGGCCAAAGCTGAAACATAGAAAGGCTGATAGGGAGACGCAGAAAAACAGAATTACTAACGTGTAAGATAGGTCTTGAGCGTGTTCCAGCCTGGACTTGCTCAACTCAAGGGGTAACCTTCAGATAAGCATCTCAGCTCTTGGGTGTTTAACTGAACCCAAACTTCCAAACTTTTCGAGGTTTGCCGATAACTAGTAATTATATTGTCATTTAACAAAAGGACCTGCATTAAACCAGAGATGTTACATTAATAGTTAAGTTCACATCCATTAAAAACATGCATCTACCGCTTGCATTGGGGTCTCTGAGATGTGTGAATGGAGAGGAAAACTATTGTGAGTTTGAGGCCATAAATCAATGTCTAAATACTACCTGTCAGGTTTTGAAGTTAAGCTAATGCAAGAAGTTTTACTTCTTTCCAGTGTATAGAGGTCAGAATAGGAGGAACAGATACGTAACTTAAATGGAAACATTGAGGAAAACCCCCATAAAATAAGATATCAACATATGAATCTTGAAGAAAGTGATTATATCTAAGTTGGGATTTTAATCATCCATCTCTAAGGTAAATGCCAAATTCTTGGGTTTCCAGAGGAGGCAACAGAAGGGCTGAGGATTCATCCATAGAATCTAGAACACTTTCTTCGAAGTGCTTTTCATTTTAACTAAAGTATACATAGGAGTAGAAAGTAATTTGTCAATTTTCTCACTCACAAACTTAAGAAGTGAATAGATAGCCCTTAACTGCTTCCTAGGCAATCGTAATAATAAGCAACTTTAATACACAAGGTCTTTTTACATTTCTTATAAGTATACAATTATTTTCCCCTATACAACAGCATACAACGGCAATTGGCTATATGCTGAAGTCAAAGTCAGCATTTTTAATGCATGTAGAGTAAATGTAAAGTTAACATGAATAATGTATCAGTGAAAAAGTCACATGAGAAAACTTGCAATTCTTCTTTAAATGGATAGACACTGTTTGTAAGTAGTTCTTGTTCCCTAGTCAGAGACCAGAGCTCTTCACCAAAAAGGGGGAAATAACGCATAAAATGGAGCCTGTGATAAAGAACCTGTGATCCAAAAGTGAGCAAAAGCTTTTAGGATCCAAGACAGCAGAGTATGAGCCAGAAGAGGGACTCTGAGGCTTCAGGAAGAACACATGCAGTCAAACTAGGATCAGAATCCAAACCAAAGTAAAAAATAGTCAAAGAGCCATACTAAGAAAGGTCATATAGAAACAGGGACGACAGGGGAGTCAAGTTCTCTGATCTTTTCTCTATTTTATTTATTTATTTATTTTATATTTTCTTGGCTGTGCCGTGTGGCATGTGGGATTTTAGTTCCCCGACCAGGGGTGGAAACTGCGCCCCTTGCACTGGAAGCACGGAGTCTTAACCACTGGCCCGCCAGGGACATCCCTCAAGTTTAGCCCACCCTGGCCTTGTATCTACAGTCCAAGGCTAAAAAGAGGAATGCCAAGTCTCTAATGGTCTTTGAAAGTTTGGGGTTTGTCTTTACAAAAGTTAGCAAGTCTGTGTACCAAAACATCTACAATCCTAGTCATCCTGAAGCCAAGTTCTGGCCATATCATTGGCTCTTCAAAGCTTTTCAGTGTCTCCCTCCTGCCTATCAAACCAAGTCCAGGTCATCTGTGAACTAACCGTGGCCTCTGACCTCTGCCAGACACGGATTCTACTTTCTAACCAAACCCAAATGCTTGCTCTACTCACCTTGCATCAACTCCGTGGTGTCTGAGTCTTGTGCCATTGCCTCTACCTGGAATGTCTTTGCCACCTCCCTTCACAGCCCCACACCTTCGTCTTCCAAATCCTACCTGTGCCCCCAAGGCTTGTTCAGATAGCACATCTCAGATAAAGCCTTCCCAGATTCTGTATCTCCATCTAAACCCCATCCCACAGGCCATTTTTTTTTACGAACACCATCTGCTGATTTGCTCCAGCCTACTGAAGGGAGTTTGAACATCAATATTGCAGTTAGGAAAACTCTTGTCTTCAAATAAGATTAACCTGAGTCATCTTCCTTGTTTCACCAGACAGCCTTCTCTGATAGAATCAATTCTTCTTGTATCTGTCCGTTTCCATTTCATCTTTGTTACCCTCCTTGTGTTATTTGCAGCTAAATGTTCACCACCCCACTTTCAAACAGTGGCTGACCTTGGTGCTATTTTATTTTTTATTTGGGGGGTGCCAAAACCATGACAAGGAGGTGCTCCATATTACTAAATGCAATGACTTTCAAAAAGTCCCATCAAGAGCGACATTTAACAAATGACCTGCTTGATTAGATTTGTATGCAGTGCTTGCCTCACAGATATCTACAAGTCTGGGGCAGGCAGTGTGGGAGACAGGGTAGATTCTAGAACACCCATGTCTTCATCAACAGGTCCCCAAGGGCTCCATTTCTGGCATGAGTAGCCTGACACCCCAGCACACTTGACAATAAAACCTATTGTGATGCCTGTCAGCAGTGGGTGGAGGAAATTTGAAAATCTGTCTAGAAATTCAGGAAGCAATGGAAGTGATGTAACCAAAGCTCAAAATCATCCAGAGTTTTTTGGGTTTTTTTTTTTTAAATAGGAAAAATTGGGTTGATTCCAATAACTTTACATACAACTTATATTTAGAGCAGAAAACAAGATCTGATTCAGTTCGGCAGATCTTCTCATGTACCTAACTAGAAAATAAAACAATGCAGAGTTGAATTTAACAAGAACATCAAAAACAGACAATGTGATGAGGACAAGAGGTCAAATGTTAGGTTGCAGAATTGCTCAGATGATTTTATCTTCCTGAATCTAAGGATATTTGTTTGACAAGTTAGTCCTGGTGGTTGATTTAAGTGGGATTTTGTTGTTGCTGTTTTTATTGTTGCTGCTGTAGCTTTCTAATCCAAGGATCATATTTACAAAGGAAAATATTAACACATAAGCTAGAGTTTGCTAGAACATCTTTATCCTGTTTCTTTAAAGAGATACATATTTATAGATATTGAAATCACTGACTTTATTTTGACTGGATTTATCAGCCTAAATTAAAAATGTCTATTCCATTAGGGAAAAAATATACAGAGGAGAAAGTTGTTCAAGAGTACACTCAAAAGAGGAAAACTAGAAAGGAACCATTAACCACTAACCTAATCAATTAGACACTTAGTAAAGAGAAGGATGGCCAGGGACTTCCTTGGTGGTCCAGTGGTTAAGATCCCATACTTCCACTGCAGGGGGCGTGGGTTCGACCCCTGTTCAGGGAACTAAGATCCCAGGTGACAAGGCCAAAAAAATATTTTTTTTAATCTATAAAAAAAATTTAAATTAAATAAATAAAAAAAAAAGAAATAAAGGATGACCAGCTCAGGAATGGGATAATCTCCAGGTCCTTTCCAGGTGTGGAATAAGAAAGGCTATGGCCAAGAAAAACTTGGCCTTCAGCAACCTAAAAGATTTTCTTAACTTATAAGAAATGTAGAAATACTAGAGAATATACAGAAAAGGATGACAAAAATAGCTCATGTGTTGGCAAACAATATCTTTAATGACACGTTAACTGAGAATATCTTTAGTCCAAAGAAGAGACAATTAAGGCATATATTAGGACCACAATATTTTTTCATGGAATCAATGTATACAAAGTGACATTGAACAAGCTCAGAGGTGATTATCATGAAAAAAGGAAATTTAACATAGAGAGCAATGAAGGAAAGAAGAGGAAATGAACATATATTTCAACAGGAAGAAACCAAGTGAAGTAAAGGAAGTCATTACAGAAGAATTATTAGGTCCTAAAATAGCTTACTGGAGGAACTTGTGAAACATTCTTTTCCGGGAGTCTTCTGAAACAATATTTTCTAGTCTTGTGGTATCCAGAGACTAGAGGAACTCTTGTTCTTCAGCCCCCAAAATCACGGTTTAGTTTATGGAAAGACTGATGTGAAAAAGACTGGAAACATCAGCACGTGTTTTTTTTTTTTTTTTTTTTTTTTTTAATCAACAAAGTAGAAGTCAGAAGTCTAGGCTTTTATCCTAACCATTTATGTGATTTAGGAAGACACTTAATGTCTTGGATAGTAACATCTATATCTATAAAATGTCTGCCTGTATCAGAGATGTTGTGAAACTAACTGGTGCCATACAAATAGTATAAGATTGCCATTGCTCTTTCTAGCAGAACAATTATTATCAACATCATCAAAACGTAGCTGTCCAACTTCTGCTTCTAACAGTATGGAAGACCACATTTTCTGAAAGTTCCTCCTAATACATTACAGCTAAACCCTGGATAAATTATAAGAAACATCCCTTGTAGTATATTGCTTGGCTTAAATAAAGACAAGAGGACTCTCCACACAAACAAATAAACAAAATAATAATAATGAGCTGAAATCAAAAGTAGAAATAGAAACTAGGTTGCCCTGGAAACAAATCCTCATGCCAGTTCTAGGAACTGGATAATAGGTATGGCCCTTTGCACAGTGGGAGAGCTTGAGCTGAGATTCCATGTTTCTATGAGGATGCAAATAAAACAAAAATAGTCCAATTTGCCCCTGGCTCCTGACAAAAGTAAATATAAATTCTCCATGAAGGAAAGCATCCCTAATTTATGCTGCTGGGATTTCCATTGGTTAAGAGCAAGAAAATATGAACTCAAAATCAATAATTGTCAAAAACACATTTTAAAAAGCCACCATAAGTGCTAATTGACAGAAACAATAAAATCAGATTTAGATTTAGGTTTAGAATCAGATGTTAAGTCTTCAGATATTGGAACTATGAGACAAAATGTGGAATAACCATGTATGAAATGTTTAAAAAACTGAAAGATTTTAAAAATTGGCAAGAGTAAATAAATCCAAGAGATTGTTAAAACAAAATGACCAGACAAATGTACAAATGAATCAAATAGAATTTTATAAATGAAAAACGTAGTGGTTTTAAATTATAGTATTGATGGTTGAGTTAAACAGTGTATTAGACACAATTGAAGAGTGAATTAGTAAATGGGGTGATATATTGAAGAAATTATCTAAAATGCAGAAATCTTAAAAGAGAAGTTAAGGAAAATAGAGGAAAGACTGAAAGGTCTAATATAACTCTAAATAGAGTAGCAGAAGAAAAGGCAAAATGGAGGAGAGGAAATATTGAAAGGAAGAATGGTTGAGAATATTTCAGATGATGAAAGACATGAATCCCAAAACTCAACGTAAAACAGCAAAATAAATTAAAAAGAAATATACACTTCATAGTGAAACTGCAAAACAGCAAAGATAATGAAAAGATCTTAAAAACAGTGACAGCAGACATCACAACAACAGAGAAAGCCAGAACACAGCACAATAACAACTTCAAATTGCTAAGAGAAACTGACTAACCACCTGGAATTTGGCACACAGCAAACTATCAAAGACAAAAGCAAAATAAATGTACTTTTAAATCAACAAAAACTGAAATGGTTCACCCCCAAAGACTTTCACTAAAGCAGCATCTTTCAAACATCTTAGACTGCAAAACAAAATACCCACTTGCTAACAACTGAAACAAAAATGCTTAAAATAATACTTAATCTTCTTATGTAACTATTGTGCCTTCTGATTTTTATATTCTATTTTATTTTCATTTTTTAAAAAATGAATAAGGAAAACAAACAATTCAAATAATAAGAAGAAGAACAGAAATAAAAAGAACAGAAAAGAGAGGTAAATAGAAGACATAAAGTAAGATGGCAGGAATATAATTTTCCAAAAGTGACTCAAGAAATAAGAAGGCAGAATTGTCAGTTGAAGAAGCTGATTCAGCCATTTGAAAGAGTCCCATAAGACAAAACAAAGCAAAGCAAAACCCACCAGGTCAGACAGATTATAGGTGAGTTCTAACAACTTTTCAAGGAGGAGATCATTGGACACTTATTCAAACTCTTCAGAGAACAGAAAATGAGTGAGCAGCCACCTCTGCCAACTCGACAAGGCTAGTACATCTTTGAAAAATAAAAGCAAGATGAGAAGAGTGTTACAAAGGAAATTACAGAGTAATCAATACTGAAAATCCATATTGGCACATCATGCCAAGAAAAAGAACTGAAAGGCAAGAATTGTACAGCATAAAACAAAATAGTCCTTATTTGATCATGATTAGACTATCTATATGAAAACAAAACAAAAATATCTACAGATTAAGATTAGAATTACTAAAAGAATTTAACAAAGTGGATGAAGATAAGATCAATATATAGAATCATTTGTATTTCTACCCAAAGGTAAATACAAAACCTCACACTGAGGAATAAATCTAACAAAACAAAATGTTTACAGAGAAAAAAAATTAAAATTTCTTGAAATACACATTATAGAAGGCCTAAAGAACATATAGGTCCATGGATAGGAATATCAACAAGATATTAATTTTTCCTAAATTGATCATTAGATTCAATATAATTTTCAACAAAATTCAAACGAAATTTTTCAAGGAATTTGACAAGTTGTTTCTAAAATGTATAAGAAAATAGAACTACCATGTGACCCAGCAATGCCACTACTGGGCATATACCCAGAGAAAACCATAATTCAAAAAACACATGCACCCCAATGTTCACTGCAGCACTATTTACAATAGCTAGGACATGGAAACAACCCAAATGTCCATCAACAGAGGAATGGATAAAGAAAATGTGGTACATGTATACAATGGAATGTTACTCAGCCATAAAAAGGAACGAAATTGGGTCATTTGTAGAGACATGGATGGACCTAGAGACTGTCATACAGAGTGAAGTAAGTGAGAAGAGAGAAACAAATATTGTATATTAATGCATATATGTGGAATCTGAAAAAAACTGGTATAGACAATCTTATTTACAAAGCAGAAATAGAGACACAGACATAGAGAACAAACGTATGGATACCAAGGGGGAAGGTGGGTGGGTTGAGTTGGGAGATTAGGACTGAAATATATATATACTACTGATACTATGTATAAAATAGATAACTATTGAGAGCCTACTGTATAGCACAGGGAACTCTACTCCATGCTCTGTGGTGACATAAATGGGAAGGAAATCCAAAAAAGAGGGGATATATATATATCTATGCATATACATATAGCTGATTCATTTTGCTGTGCAGTAGAAACTAACACAACATTGTAAAGCAATTATACCTCAATAATTTTTTAAAAAAGCAAAGAATTGAGAATACCCAAAACATTATTAAAGGATAAAAAAGGGGGGAGTTCTTTTTATAACAGATACCAAAATGTATTATAAAATAATAGTAACTAAGACAATGATATTGATGTAGGGACAGACAAGCTGATCAATAAAACAGAATAGAGAGCTCAGAAGCAGGTCAGTGCACATATAAAAACTTGTTAATGGACCACATGTCCCTGTTGTTCACTAGAGAAAAGGTTATAAATAAAAGGATAATTCAATAAACGATGCTGAGATGATTATGTATGCATATATAAAGTGTGAAACATATTCCCTATCTCCCATTAACCATTAAGACAAATTCCTGTTAGATTACAAACTTAACTAAGAAAGGCAAATTTTTAATCATATTAGAAGAATAGATAGAAAAAATATCCTTATGATTCTGAATTGGGAACATTTCTTAAACAGGATACCCAAATTAAAAAAAAAAATCAGTAACCACAAAAACAAATAAATACTCCATTTAAAAAGTTGTAAAGGGCCTCCCTGGTGGCGCAGTGGTTAAGAGTCCGCCTGCCGATGCAGGGGATACGGGTTCGTGCCCCGGTCTGGGAGGATCCCATATGCCGCGGAGCGGCTGGGCCCGTGAGCCATGGCCGCTGGGCCTGCGCATCCGGAGCCTGTGCTCCGCAACGGGAGAGGCCACAACAGTGAGAGGCCCGCATACCGCAAAAAGAAAAAAAAAAAAAAAAAAAAAGTTGTAAAGATAAGCTACAAACTTGAAAAAATATTTTGCAAAAAAATAGAATCAACAAGTTTTTTTTTTTAATTCAGAATGTATAAAGAACCCCAAACAACAGAAGAAAAAGATGAACAACCCAGTAATGAAATGACCAAAAGATATAAATAGCGATAATAGAAGAAAGGTCAATAAACAACCTCATTAGTAGGCAGGGCAATACAAAATTAGACCACAATGAGATGTTATTTTACATCTGTCAGACTGGTAAAAATTAAGAAAATAAAAGCTATTACTTACACAGTATTGCTATATACCCAGATACTGTTCTAAGTGCTATACATATATTCACTCACTTAATTTTCACAGAACCCTTAGATCATCATCCCCATTTGGCAGACAAAGCAGTGGAGGTAAAAAGAAGTGAAAGACTTTGTGCAAAGTCAAATGGCTAGTAAAAGACAGAGCAGAAGTGTTAATCTGGACCTTGGGTTCCAGAATCCAAGTCTGGGGAGCAATAGGAACTCTCCTATCTTGCTAATGGAAATTAAAGTGGTGTCACTATTTTGGAAAACAATTTCCATTATCTTATAAAGTTAAACAACTGCATAGCCTTCAACTCAGCAGTTCTACTCCTAGATAGATATTCAAAAGAAACTTTCACCCATATGTTTCCGGACACATATAAAAACTATTCAGAACACCACCATTTGTTATTGAAACAACTAAAAGTGGAAAATATGTCAACCAACAAGAAAAGGGGATATTGCTCAACCATAAAAAAGAATGAAATAATGCCATTTGCAGCAACATGGATGGACCTAGAGATATCATACTAAGTGAAGTAAGTCAGACAAAGACAAATATCATATGGTATCACTTATATGTGGAATCTAAAAACAAAAAAGATACAAATGAACTTAACTCAAAAACAGAGAGACTCACAGAATAGAAAACAAATTTGTGGTTACCAAAGGGAAAAGTGGGGTGGGGGGAGGGATAAATTAGGAGGTGGGGATTAACAGATACACACTACTATATATAAAATAGATAACCAACAATGACCT
The DNA here is from genome assembly GCF_025265405.1 of Mesoplodon densirostris. Taxonomy (NCBI): domain Eukaryota; kingdom Metazoa; phylum Chordata; class Mammalia; order Artiodactyla; family Ziphiidae; genus Mesoplodon; species Mesoplodon densirostris. The sequence continues at coordinate 161,407,518 of NC_082664.1, read as the reverse complement.
ACTATATAGCACAGGGAACTCTACTCAATATTTTGTAATAACCTATAAGGGAAAAAAAACTGAAAAAGAATATATATCCTTGTATGTATAACTGAATAGCTATGCTGTACACCTGAAACTAACATGATATGGTAAATCAACTCTACTTCAATAAAAAATTTCTTTTAAAGAAACGTAAAATTAAAAAAAAAGAAAATGGGTAAATTCTGCTATACTCATACAGAATACTATACAGGGGTGAGAATGAATTATAGCTATATGCAAAAGCACTGATGAATCTTAGGTATATGAAGCTGAATTTTTAAATTGTGTAGAAGACTAAATTTAGTACAATATTTTTCTTATACTCAAAACCAGCAAAATTATTATTTAGGTCAAATATATGTGTAGTTTGTTTGTAACTACTTACAAAGAAATGACAAATATTGAGTCATAGCTGCTTTGGAGAGAAGGGAGAGAGATCAGGATGGAATCTGGAAGAATTCCAATCTTGAATTTCTAATATTCTTGTCCTAAGGTGAGTGAATGGTTAGAGGACATTTGTGTTCATTTTTGTATCTTATACTTACATTTAGGTTACTATACATACAAATAACCCACAATCAACATGTTTAAATGCACATATGTTTATTACATGGTATTAAACATTCTGTTCAGAAAAAACACTAATGTATACATAATTTCAAATTTTCAATCTCTATTTAATTTGAGTATCATGAACTAGTAATACAATAATGAAACAGAAAGATAGAAAATTATGGCCAGAAGTTTACAAACAGATTCACAATTTATCAACTCCAAAAATCTGGTAAGCGATATACTTAGGTATACAGCACTTTAAATGTGGGATTTCAAATATAAAGATCCTTTCTGGGCATTTACAACCACACATTTTTGAGAAGCATGTCTGCTCCAGTGGTTAGTCACTATTTGTTCTAAGTTAACAAACAACAGTTAGTCGTTTTGAACTGTAAGCCAAATCACTTTACAATTTACCCTGCCTAATTGTTCAAATTTGCCCTATGTTTATGCTTATAAATCTGTTTTCCATTGGGATGGAGGATTTGACTATTCCACTCACATCTGCACTAGTCAATCAGGGTCGCTTGGTAAGTGGCAGATAGGTTTCTGAGCAGAATGGAGAATTTCAGGAGATAGAGAAATCATGATTTGGATGAGAAACCACTGACTCAAGATAATTAACTCAAACTATATGAGAATAAAGATATCACATTCCTAATACAGATCTCGTAAAGCTGCTCCCAGGCTGCAGGCTTAGTTAAATTGTCCCTGTGTACAGGATACTTAGTTTAAAACACATAAGATAAATTTAATTATGACCTGGAGCTTCTTGGAATGTAGGTACAGTCAGCCCTCCATATCTGTGGGCTTCGCATCTGTGAATTGGACCAACTGTGGAGCAAAAATATTCCCCCCTCCAAAAAATCCAGGAAATTCCAAAACACAAAACTTGAATTTGCTGCACTAGCAGCTAATTACATGGTATTTACTTTGTATGTACTAGCATTTACATTGTATTAGGTACTAGAAGTGATCTAGAGATGATTTAAAATCTATGGGAGAGGGGTTTCCCTGGTGGCTCAGTGGTTGAGAGTCCGCCTGCCGATGCAGGGGACACAGGTTCGTGCCCCGGTCTGGAAAGATCCCACATGCCCGGAGCGGCTGGGCCTGTGAGCCATGGCCACTGAGCCTGTGCGTCCAGAGCCTGTGCTCCGCAACGGTAGAGGCCACAACAGTGAGAGGCCCGCGTACCACAAAAAAAAAAAAAAAAAATCTATGGGAGAATGTGTGTAGGTTATATGCAAATACTATACCATTTTACATAAGGGATTTGGGCATCCATGGATTTTGGTATCCTGGAGATTCCTGGAATCAAATCTCTGCAGATACAGAGGGACAACCATATCTTGCAATTGCAACTCAATTACAGTGATCCCTTGACAGCTTCCCTGTCTCTCCGTCAGACAGAGGCAGAAAGTCTGCTCATGGAAACCTGCTGGTTGCTCAGTCTAATCTTCCCATGTTCTCTCTCATTTTTAGTGATTTGAACATTTTATTCCCTCTGCCTAGGGTGCTCTCCACTAGCCATTCCTTGTCCCTCCTTTTTCAAGGTGAAAATCCCTGCTCAACGTTGAGATGTAAGCTTAGACCTAACTGCCTCCCAAGGATTGTCACAGAACCATCTCATGCTGGTCTCTGTGTGCACCATCGGATGGCCCCTCAGGACTGTAGAACGATTCCCCCAGCTGCTGGGAGGACTGTCGTCAACCTTCTCTTCAGGAATAGTGCTCAGCCGAAGAGAACCTCCTTGCAAGAGATCACAGCCCTTGTCTCAGCTCTGAAGGGCCCCTAAGGTTCAGAGCTCTCTGTGCGTTTGGCTGAGGTCATTGTTGTGAAAACGCTCTACTTCCCCCTCTGCCTATTCCAGCTTCCTTCCCTTACCCACAGATGTTGATCCTGAAAGCACTCCACAATACATTTCCAGCACATCAATATCCATCTCAGAGGACCTGACCTCAGCACATGCCTCTCCCAAGCCCGGGTAAGTACCCCCCCTACATGGATCAGTAGACATCCCTGTATTTTCCACCATTGTGCTCATGTTTTAATTGCCAATTGATCCCTCTATCTCCCTATCAAAATTATAAGCTTCTTGAGATCAGGAATCCTATCTCATTCACCTTTGTATCCCCAATACCAAGAACACATTAGATGTTCAAGAAATACTAGTTGAAAGAATGTATCCGTTAATGGAAGGGTGCAGAGAGGTATAATATTTATGCTTAAAGAGATATACTAGTTAGGGCAATGCTGGTTGCTACAACAATTAAACCCCGAATTACAGTCGCTTAACACAATAGACCAGGTATTGGCAACTTGTTTTGATAAAGGACCAGACTGTAAATATCTTAGTCATTGAAGGTGATACAGTCTCTATTGCAACCACTCTGCTGATACAGTACAAAACCAACCACAGACAGTACGTAAACAAGTGGGCATAGCTGTGTGTTCCAACAGAACTTTATTTACAAAAGTAGGTGGAGGGCCAGATTTGCACCACTACAATAGTTGATCAACTCTTGCACATGTAATGGTGGATGCGGGTGTCACTGGTTACTGGCATCTTTGCTCCTGTGGTAGTTTCAAGGTTTATGTTGCTTTTGTTCTGCGGCTCCACCATTCCCTAGGATCTCAGAGTCCTCTTTTTTCATCTGTTGGCGGGGAAAAAAGACACAGCTGTTTCCTAACATCCTTGATCTGGAAATTAAACTCAAAACTTCCACGCCTATCTCATTGCAAGAACTAATCACACAGCTGCAGCTGAATGCAAAGGGGCTGAGAAATGCAACATCTGGCAAAGCAACAGCCCCTCTGAGCAATCACTCCATATTACTGAAAGGAAAGGTGAATTTGTGGTGGACAGCTAGCTGTCTCTACTACGGGGTGGGGGGGGGTTCCATTTTAATAAAACAGTCCTAAGTAGAGGTTTCTATTCTCTTTCTTCTGTCTTTGTCCTTAAAATGTGCACAGGTTTCAAGATCTATGTTATTCATACATTTAGGTATTCTTTCATGGGGATTCAGTGATGAGCCAAAGATACATAAATCCACACTGCTTCTGGGACATAATGTCTGTCTAAATACATCCAATCCATCACCAAAATGTGAAAACACCCCAGTGATAAAGGCAGTGGTAACCAACTTTAGTCTGGAGAGTCCAGAAAGGCTCAGCAAAGTCATATTTGAAGCGATATCTGAAAAGAATCGAATTGACAGAAGCATGAAGGGAAAAGAGCATCTTAGGCAAAAGCAACAGAATGCTCTTCTATCCTAAGAGCAAGGAAAAGCTATTATGTCTTTTTTTTTTTTTTGAGTATAATTGCTTTACAATGTTGTGTTAGTTTCTGCTATACAGTAAAGTGAATCAGCTATACATATGCATATAACCCCTCCCTCGTGGACCTCCCTCCCCCCTCCTTTTCCACCCATCTAGGTAATCACAGAGCACCAAGCTGAGCTCCCTGTGCTATACAGAAAAGCTGTTATATCTTAAGCAAGAGGGTATCATGATGAAACATGTATTCCAGAAAAATCACTTTACCTCCATTGCCAAGAATAGCGCGGATACTGCAGTGGAGACCAGGTTGGGGGATGCTGTAAAAATCTAGGATGGAGATGAAGAGATAATAAGGGGGATGCACGGATGGGGAAAAGTGGATGGACCCAAGAGATATATGGAAGGTTAAGCCAAGAGGACACAATGATGTATCCTCCACGAGAGAGAGAAGCAAGGGAAACTGGAGCCATACACTAAGAACATGAAAGTGAGGGAGAGAAGCAGGTTTGGGCAGAAGAGAACCAGGCTTGGGGGAGAAGATCTGGGGTTCTGTTTTGGGTGTGTTGAGTTAGAAGTGCCTTTGAGATATACAAGTGGAGACGACCGAAAAGTTACCACTGGCTTTAGCAATGTGGGGTCACTGGCAACTTTAAGGAATGCTGACTCATTGAAGCAATGAGGTTTGTTTGAGGAGTGCGTAGGTGGACATTACGCCTTAATGAAAAGAGGTGGAAAGACAGACGTGAGAGAGAGAGTTTCAAGGGAAAGATTTTGAACCTTGGGAGAAGTGAGTATAATTCAACACCAACAGAAAGATCCTGTTACAGAGAGAGATGTGAGATATGCAGAAAAAGAAGGGATCACCAATATTGCAAGTTTAGCAAGAAGGTAGAAGGGGATGGGATGCAGAGCAAAGATGGGGAGATTTGTTTGAGCTGGAAGACAAGCTCTTGAACTAGAGTGAAGGAAGAAAGAACAGGTGTAAGCAGAAGAAGTTTTCACGTTTGGACACCAGGAAGTTGGAAAAGTTGCCATGGGATAGTTTCCATTTTGTCTGTGATACAGGAGTCAAGGTCATTAGATGAAACAGAAGGAACAGCATGAGATGGGGCAGTTGATGGGACGAAGGATGGTCAGAGGGTCTGAGACTGAAGAACATTTGAAACAGTCAGTATGAAAAGTCGGAGGACGAGGTGAACCAGGAAACACACTGGCACGGCAGAGCTATAACAACCCACTTGAGGTTCGTGACATTAATTTATAGCAGTATCAATCTGACCCATTTATTTACCTTTCTCCCGCAACCCTGGAGAATAAGGTCTCAAGCAAACTGATTAGCAAAGACAAAATCAGAATCTCTATTTGCTCGATTTCTGGTCCACAGACTTTTACCCATGCTCCTTTCCCTATTAAAGGAGAAATAGAGGAGAACAACATACTTTGAGCCATTACAAACATTAATGATTTAATTCTCACAACTACCTCATGCGATAAATATGATATCCATCTTACAAAGAGAAGATGAAGTTTGGTAATTATTGCTTCAATTCAGAGCCGGAACCCACACTTTTCCCACTATGCCATGCTGCTTCTCCTTTCAAAACAAAGTTAAACTCTGTGTGGATTTAATCACACCTCCAATCCCAAAGAAATGTCAAAGCAGCTGCATCCAGAAGTTATCTAAGCTTCCACCTTAACGGCATGCCAGGAGGCAGGCTCTGCTCAAGACTAAGGAATTAATCAAACTTCATTGTATCCCTTGACACGATCTAGTTTTAGACAGACTTAGCTGTGAACTGAATTCTGTCCAGTCATTTCCCAAATACTAACCTGACTCTGCCCAGTATGCAAAACTTTCCATTCACCTTCACAGAGTAATACAGAATTTATTGATATGATAGTCTAATAAGCTAAAACTTAACAAGGACAATGAATTATCATCCTACTCCCCCCTCTACCTCCCTCCCTCCTCTCCAAATAAAAGTGAACTATAGCCCTTCTATGAGGTTTGAAGGAAAACAGATGAGACTGTTGATGTAGGTCAAAAATCATTAACGATCACTTGAACTCCCATTCTGACCACCCAAGCGTGACAGTGGCCCCTCTAGGGCTCAGAAATGATGGAGAGAGTCTCCGGGTGGATACTGATGATGTAGCATATTTGTGAGCAACTTCTCAATGAAGCAGAGGCATCTCAAGTGCTCTCTAACGCTGCCTGAGAGATTTCCTTGTCAACCGATTTTGATTTAGACAACTCCAGAGTTGACCATGATTGCTACTTTTCTAAAATGATGGAAAACATAAGATGGAGGCTACCTGCTCTAAGTGATGTTGCTAAAAATACCACCTAACACATGAAGAGTTGACTGAATTCTTCTCTCCAGAAATCCATCCATTGTGCCCTCTTTCTAAGGTTTTCTCTAGAAAATTTACCCGTGAGTTCCAGTTGTTGAAATAAAGATCTTGTGATGCTGCACCCTTGGTACTAGGTTCACATACCCAAGCAGCTCTAATGAACACCTGGTCCCACAGCATCATAACCATTTTTAGACTTCAAAGGGACTTAGACATCGCCTTTCTAGCCCAACACCCAGAGTTCAGAGATGAGAAAACAGAGACCCAGGAAGATGGAGTCACTAGTCCAAAGCCACACAGCTAGTGAGCAGCAGAAGTGGAAAAGAACCCAGACCAGAGACAGTTGTGTGCTATGGAGAAGATGTACGTTCTAAACAGAGGGTGGCAGATGAACAGGAAAGCCTCGAAGAGTAATTTATGACTCTGAAAATGACTCTAAGGAAATTAAAGAGAAAACTTACAAATGGAAAGCACAAGTAAAAGTTAAGCCTCTTTTCCTGACACAATACTCATAAGAAGCAGAGACGTGAAAGGGATGAATGTTAACAAAAATTGTGATTGTGGCAACACAGGTGTTTAGGTGAAGGTACATATTCCATTTTTATCTGTGGAAAGTGGTCCAAGAGGGGAAGACAAAATGCCTTTCTCTTTACTCTCACTCTCACAACTCATACATCTGTTTCTTCAAAGGAAGAGGAGGTGGGGGAGTGTTTTTCTTTTTAAATAAATTTTTCAAGCCAGGACAGGAATACACCACTCATTCCGTGGGGTGATCAAGCTGAGGGCCATCCACCCCTAAAAACAAACCCATTGTGCATGATTTTTCCCATATATGGATATAAGCTCAGGTGACATCCCTTATAAACCCACAAAAGGCCTATTGAAATCACCATTGAGTGGCACTGAAAACATTATAAAGTCATAAAGTTTGATTTCTAGTTCATTTTTCCTTCATGAGAACCCATGCCACGACCACTGTTTCTTCATTTCCCACTCTCTAGTTTGTCGAGTTTTAATGTGTTCATGATGAAACAGTATTTTCCCTTTCCATTAAGAGAAAACCCTCATAAAATGGCTTAAAAGGAGTTTGCCTTCTTATAGTCTGAGCCATGAAACTATTTACCACCCAGCAAATGGACCCATCAGCTCTGCCCAAAGGTCATTCCAAATCCACAGAATGTGAACACACTTTTTTCAGAGTACTAACAATAAAGATGTTAAATTACTTGTACCCAGAAGTGGGATTGCTGGACCTTATGGTGGTTCTATTTTTAATTTCTTGAGGAATCTCCATACCATTTTCCATGAGGAATCTAACGTCAGCAAACCCATCAAAGCAGAGCAGAGTGGTAGTTGCCGGGGTCCGGAAGGAGGAAAAAAATGTGGAGATGTTATTCACTGGGTATAAAGTTTCACTTATGCAAGATGAAAAAGTTCTAGAGGCCTGCTGCACAATATCGTGCTTATAAAAATAATACTGGGGCTTCCCTGGTGGCGCAGTGGTTGAGAGTCCGCCTGCCGATGCAAGGGACACCGGTTCGTGCCCCGGTCTGGGAAGATCCCACATGCCGCAGAGCGGCTGGCCCCGTGAGCCATGGCCGGTGAGCCTGCGCTCCGCAACAGGAGAGGCCACAACAGTGAGAGGCCCGCGTACCACAAAAAAATAAATAAATAAAAAACTTTAAAAAATAAAATAAAAATAATACTGTACACTTAACATTTTATTAAGAGGATAGATCTCATGTTATATGTTTTTTAACCACAAAAACAAGTGAATTGCTTGTACTGGTGATGAGTGTAGTAAACAAAACAATGAAACCTGTTGAAGGGGTTTGTGGTGCGTTCATGTCTTGAGAACTTGGCTCAGGTTAGCTTGAAGAACCCAGAAGGGACTCCGAAGTCACACCCACTCAAGAAAGGGTTTGTTCAGTGCTGTTTATTTAATGTCAAAGGCCAGAGCTCTTGTTGCCCTGAAGTGTTCTAGAGGGTTCTCTAAAAGGTGTGCTTTTCTGCCGTGAGGTCACAGGTGGAACTATTTCTACACGTGTGCTGTCACAAAAAGTCAACATTGGGGGCACAAATCAGAGAAGGCAGACCTAGTCAGTCAGAGACCAGAGTTAGATTCTCCCCACTGTACCCGTCAAGTTCAGTCTGGAGGCTGCACGTTATGTCTGGGGCACTTGTACCCGTGATGAATAATCCATGTGTTCCTGCTTGCCTTTCCAGATAAGAGGCAGTGACTTCATTTTGCCATTTTTCATACACGCCTAGGTACAAATAGTTCAGTAGCTAAAAAAAATGTTCAAATATCTCACTGATGTGTTCTTATTCAATAAAATAGTCATAAGAATACATTTTTCCCCATGGAACTGAATAAAGCTCTTTTTTATTTGAATGGGGAAAATAGTAAACCACCAAACATTTTTATTTTTTCCTGAAATGATCCTTGGCCGGGGGGTAGGGGTTATTTGAAGGAAGTGGGGGGGGAAAGGAAAGGTTCTTCTCAACTCATCTGTACAGAAGCTAATAAATAATGTTTCCAGGAAGTTGCTGGTTGCCTATACTTCGGCAGGAGAACGTTTTAAGAAGGGAACCAACCTCGTCATTTTCCTGCCACGTTTTTCCTATAAATTTGTTTAATGCAGGAACGCACAAGCAAGCTCACATTTGCTCTGTTCTCTCAAACTCTCCAGTTCTGTGTAGGAAAAAGGAAAAAAAAAGTAATAGAGTCTTACATTACCTGAGAAGGCTTTATTTTGTTCATGTTCCCAGGTTCCTAGTACACAACAAGGAATCTTCCTGCATCTCCAGTGGGGGTGTATTCTTTAAATTATTTGAATGGGAATAAGAAAAAGTGCTGGAACTCATGTTATAAACTGGCATGATTGGGATGACTGGACAGGCAATGTACTGTCCTTACCAGTTAAATACCTGCCGGTCTCCATCCTGGTTGGGAACACTCTGCCTTCATCCAGGAAGGGCTGATTTATTTCTCTTTGAATGAACTGACCCTCTGTTGCTACCAGGAAAGGCACTTCCAGCCTTGGAGACAGGAGGCCTGGAAATGGCTCCTGCTCTGCTGGGTGAAAGAGCAGACATAACGCTACCTACTTCAAAGGACAGCGCTGAGGCCCAGGAAAAGTCTGTGAATCTGCTTTGCAAAGGCTAACGAGGCAACTGGGAGCTAATTTAGCTGTTTAGTGGAAGATGCAGAGTGCAGGGCAGATTCCTAATAAGAAGATGACCTTCCACACCAATTTTCTTTTTTAAGGCACATGAGGCATTGTCAAATGACATGAAGAGTTTTGGAGGCGGTTTCAAGAGGCCCGTGTGGGACTATGGCTATAAGGACGAATAAATGTATGACTACACACATGCACGCGCGCACACACACACAGGCAATACTGTTTCACCACTAGAAGTCCGACTGTCAAAATTTGAATCCAGGCTTCGCCACTTCATTCCTGTGCTTCCTGGTTTGTGAAGTGTGGGTAACGCTATTACACACACCGTACTGTGTTGTTCACAAGTTAAATGTGTTCATACATGTGAAGTACTTAGAAAAGTGTCTGGCACATGACAAGCCAGATGAGGCCAGGGATTTATGCCTGTTTTTCCGGTGCTGGGTACACAAGACATAGAACAATGGACCCGTAGTAAGTGCTCAGTAAACCCTTACTACCTGAATGAATGAATGAATGAATGAAGATTCCCTGCAGCATAAGTGAACTCAGCTCTGTCCTTCTCTGGCTGGTGTGGCCTTTCTGCGTTTTAGAGATTATTTTTCATCCCTTGAAGGAGTTTGGACGAGAGGGTCGCTAAGGCCCTCTCAAGTTTTAAAGATCCAAGTAATTTTAACAATCACAAATCTCTATGCAAAAATTCAAATTCTTACACCCTCAAGCTTTGCTGTCTCCCTTTACCAAAAAAAAAAAAAAAAGCGGGGGCGGGGTGGGGAAGGAGGTTAAAATTCCTTACTTTAACGGTCCCCCACCCGCACAGTGATAAGGTGGCAATAGACGCTCCATTATGGAAACTGCTGCGGAAGCTTTAGGGCAGGGGTCGGGGAGGAGAGGCGTCCACACTGCGCGCCTCTCGGAAGGGGCGACGGGATCAGGCTTGCGCCTCTTCGGCAGCACCTCCCCGCTCCATGAGGAGCCCCCTCCCCTCGGGCCGGGCCGCAGAATCAGGGGTGGGGATGCAGGGATGGAACCGGGACCGCGGGGCCAGGCTGCAGCGGCGCCCAGGGCCTGCGGCTTCCAGCAAAGTCCAAGGGGGCTGCAGCAGGCAGCGGCTCAGGAGTGCAGAGCTCAGCGTGTTTCTGCAACTGTTTTGACGATGCTTTTGAGTGTTCCCATCACTACCGAGATGCTACCGCTCTCCTCATGACCACAATCTATTAGCTCCAGTAGCTTTTGAGCGGCTGAGCCTCGCCGCAGCTTCCTGCTTACCCTGCGCGCCGCTGGGCCGCTGCCAGCCCCCCGCGGGGACCGCGCTGTCAGGGGGCGATGCCACCCCTCCTCCACCGCCACCGCCAAGTGGTCTTACTCTCTGTCGAGAGGTTTGCCTTTTAATAAAAAGATCCTCGTAAACTCTGGTCAGCAGTTTCTAACAGGGCATCATAAGCCCCCCTTGCAGACCTCCTTAAGAAAAGACAGCTTTTGAACTTTTGCTGCTAATAAGGGCATTAAAATCCAGTTACCTGGATCCAGGGAGGCTAGAAGGCCTATGAACGTCAGCAAGAGGCTGACTACATCCTCTGCTGCAATTAGATCTTGTTTATAAGGCACGATTCTGCCCTATTACTGGTTTGGTTTTGTTTGTGGTTCTTTGGGGAAGAATTGCAGTTCTGTGTGTGTGTGTGTGTGTCTTGCACACAAGCTGGAGGGGGAAAAAGATCTTCTAAAAGATAAATGTTTTTCGATAGTCCTTGGGTATTCACTGGGATGAATTTGAAAGAGAAAGCTCTTGAGGTAAGAAGGGAATACAATCAATTTTCTTTATTTCTGCATCTCACATGGCTAGAGATGCCTTTCTGGACCAGGCAGAAGACTGAACAAGCAGTTCAGGGGCTGCCTGTCTGACTCCCTCACCTGTTCAAGTGGCGGGAGAGGGGGGCGGTGTCGAGAAGTGGGGACAACCCAAGTCATCACTTTTGTGTGTGTCAGTTGAAACTACAAAGGCAACCAAAAGGAGGTCTTATCCGTTTTGTGTTAGTGTCAGTTGGGAACAGCAGGTAGAGGCTGCACTTTGGTTTTACATTTTCACCACCGGGAGCTATAAATAGATGAGCACATGTGGCTTTGTGCTCAGTTACCTGCACTGGCTCGAACCCGGTGATCTAGGCGGCTCTGACTCCCCACATGAGCAGTGGCAGGCCACGGCCCCCGCACATACATTTTCCACAACGTCTGAGTAACGAGAAAAGTCGGAGTGTGTGTGTTTTGTTGTTATTTTTGTTTGAACTTTGAGTTCTAAATGTATTCCGCCTACACTGTCAACTCTGGAAGCAAGGCCTCCTCTTAAATGCCTTGAAGAGATGCTCAGAATTTGGCGAAAGAAGGAAGGAAGGAAGAAAACATCACTCTTTGGTGTGTTTACGTGTGTCTAAAACTACACCAACTCTTCTGTGTTGAAACTCTTCATTACTAGTCTGTACACTGATTTTATAGGATGTTGATCTACCAGACTGCATTTTCTACAAACTGCCTTAATTTACCCCATTTGGTAAGGAACATTGTTTTCAGTTTTAGTTGATGATAGTCTGGGTGTCAAGAGTCAGAGAAGTGGGTTTCCATTTCTGGCCAAGTCAAAAAGCAATTGCTCTGGCAGTCCTGTAATTCCCTACTCCCTTCCCTTCCCTGATATGTCTCTAGTTTGGGGAATATTTACATGTGCAAAAGTGAAATATACAGGTCCAACCCATGCTATCTTCTAAGAATGAGATTCTGGAATCATCAGGGCCAGCTGATATTTTGGTCATTTATGTTGAACTTAGTCAGGACCCATGACTACTGTCTTGGAGTCGTATACATTGTTGCCAAGAAAATACATGGAGAGAGCAACCAGAAACCATCATTCCCCCTCATTGGGTTGCTTTCCGGGTAAAAAAGACAATGTAAGGAAAGTTCCTGGGGTAAATTAAGTGCTCATGAAGTGGTATCTTTTACTGTTTCAACTTCTTCAGTTCTTCCAATTTTCACCAGCCTGGCTGGAGGCAATCAGACTTCCAAAGAAAATGATTTCATCTTTTCCTTTGCATGAATATTGATTGAATATATCCTTAACGCTATGGTCAAATGAAGCTCACATTTATAGGCAAAAGCACTTCCCAAGCTTTTTCTACTTTTCCTAGGTTCTAAGACAGTTATTGAACCCACAGACTCTTACATAGAATCCTATAGAAGGAAATGAAGTTAGAAAGAACTCTTCTGATGTCTCAATGTTTTTTAGAGCCATCAAATTTGGGAACTTTCCCTGACAACTGCGCTAGAAACTTGAAGATGTTGAAAAATTAGCAATTATTCCACAGTCATTCCCCTTTTCTCTCTTGCCTGGTGTGACCTATCATTTGACGTTCCCTTTACACATCCCATATGCCGACGTCTTGACAATTAATTAACTAACCTTCACAAAACTCTTCCAAGGGAGGTGGATGAAAAGCACTGCGGCTTTATCTCCACTTTTCAGGAAACTAAAAACAGAAAGGTTATGACTTACCCAAAAGTCACACAGCAAGCTCTCAGAAGGGCTGGGATTGGTCCCAATGAATTCTGTGTCGAGCCAAACCACTGTAACTCTCGTACTAAGATAATAGTCCTGACTCACCACAAAATTCAGCACAGTTGCCTAGACCAAGTTCAGTTGTCCGATACTTCCTAGAGGGTGTAGCCTTGGACCGGGTAGGCCAGAAAAAAATAGAATTGAATTCAACTTAATAGGCAGAGAAAAAGGATAAGGAAGATCGTCAGCAAAGAATCGTTCCTGCAGCCAAGCTGTCAAGCTGTCAGCTTAACCTGGCATGGCGGGGACAATGAATACAGAAATATACCCGACTAGGAAAATGTTAGGTTCCCGGTACTGTCAAAGGAAAACAAAGACTTCTATAAACAAAGGCCAGGGTGTCTGGGGACCATTCAAGACAAGTTTACAGTCAGTTTCAAAGTTCCAGCTCTTGCAGTATTTTTGGCTCCAGCTCACAGCCTTGTAGAAGGCCTTGCTAAGGCCACCAAGTCATAACGTTACTTTGTGGGATGATGTATGGCTTCCTTTCCTTTTGTATTTTGAATTCCATTCTCAGTTTCTTTCCATGTTATTCCCAAATTGTGCTAACTCTTGCAATCCTGACGTGAGGCCGAAGTACAGAACTGTTCAAAATGTCTTTCACTACAAGAGAGTCACCGTGGGAAGTAATTGCCCTGAGGAAACAATAAAGGAACAGATTATTGCTGAATACCATCTAGAAAGATACCTGTCCGATAAAAGACTATATTGTTCAATTACGTGTGGTTTGGGAATATGCTTGGCCACAAGAAGGCAAGGTCACTTGTAGACATTAGATGAATTTTCTGACATAAAAATGTCCTCCCAAATGGAGAGCCAAATATAAGAATACAATCTGCCATCTCAACACAAACACAAGGCAAAATTGCCCCAGGATGATAGTCATTATTATCCTGCCTGTTATTTGAAACTGTGCTTCAGGTAGTCTTTTAAAATGTGTAGGTGAGTTCTTCATTTTTTCTAACGTCATTTACCACTTGCACGGGTCCCTGAAGTCACAGTGCAGTATGCATCACTTCAGTGCCGGAGGATAAGGCATGATTTTTTTTTAATGTAAGGACTGCTTGCATGCAGCAGCAGTAAACAAAGAAGCCTAATGCACAAACAGGAAGAAAAAGACTTTGGGTCCATCTACACATCGAAAGGCGAACTCATACCAAGTACCATCTGTAGCCACAAATGCCACATGGCTCTGTGTAGCTTCATCGAAGTTGGGAGCATCTTAAAATTACAGTCTTAAATGCTGGGAAATGAAGTTATCCCACAAGGTCCAATCAAGAATGAATTTTTAAAAGAATGTATATGTGTGTATATACATATATATATATATATATATATATATATATATAAAACTGAATCACTTTGCTATACAGCAGTAATTAACACAACCTTGTAAATCAACTATACTTCAATGAAAATATAAGAAGAATAACAAATTTTTAAGCTCGATTTTTTTCTAAGTTACCATTTATTGTTAAACTTTGGAATTTTCAAAAGCCTTGGAATATCCAAACAGTTGCAATTTCTCAGACTAAACACAACACATTGAGTGTTCTTAGTTCCATTTTTTTCATTCTAAGGCCCTCCTGGAAAAATGATGCAGATTTATAATGAGAAAATTAGGCCAGTGTCACCAATAACCCCCAGATGGTGCCTAACTGGGATTTGAAAACTTAACTCTCTGTTTCATGGGCAACTACCTTCACTACCTTCCTGGTCAACTGGAAAGGAGCCAGTAAGAATAAGGAGGGCCAGGGAATTCCCTGGCGGTCCAGTGGTTAGGACTCCGCTTTCACTGCCGAGGACCAGGGAGGGGAACTAAGATAACGCAAGCCATGTGGCACGGCCAAAAAACAACAATGATGACAAAATAATAATAATACTAAAGGGGGCCATAGGAGACCGGTGGTTAGTGGAGACAAACTGGGGACTCTTGGCTTATAAACAAGTTTGTGGTGGACAACATGAGGTATAGATGTGGGCAGATCTACATGCCGCTTTGTAATAAATCATTATAATCATAAACTTTATAACTTTTATAGGATGACTGTGCTTTTTATATGACACAGCATCCAAGGGACATCCTTTGGTGATATTGCCCTTAATCATTTCCTCTTTAGCTTATTTATTATGTAATCTTCTGATGAAGTGGGTGATTACATTTCCTATTATTTTTCTGGCCTCCATTATATTTTTATTTAACACTATTACAACCTCTAATTGTAGTTCTGTGCCACTCACTCTAACCGACTGGCCAAATTACATTCCTTGTATCCGTGCAAACAGCTTTAAAGGTGGGAAAATTCCATCGTAAATTCATTTGTTCGATTGCTTTTTAAATTACACCTAAGAACAAAGCTGCTTTCATAGAGGAGGGATTGTCTGTTGTGTGTGTGTTTTTCTTCCTTAATCACAATACCACCCCTTTTCAACTCTGCACCACAGCCTCCCTCCTGAATATGGAAAGACGGGGGACATCTGAGCGGTGTCTGTTTCATCTGGCTCCACTCCGCCCCCTCTCCCTCACCTCTCCTCACTAAGGCATTGGGTTCTCATCTAGCAGTTTCTGATTCTCGTTTTTCAAGATTGGCACCAATAGAAAAAGAGCTTATGAACTCTAGGCTAGATTCTTATCCTACGTGGGTTTCCTCTAAGGGGGAGTAGGGAGGGCAAAGGGAAACACAAAAGAGACAGGAGGATGCACGCAGGAAGGTACGCACAGGTGAATCCCTTGAGCCATTGTTCAACCTAAAGGCATAGTTAAGAACGGATAGCAATAGCAATTAAAGCAGGCTTATAAGAAAGTAGCCTACATACTGTTTGTCATGCCTGGGAGGGAGGACAGCACACTTGCTCCAGAGGTGGCCCGTGTTTCCCTTTGGCAACGCATCTGATAACTGTCTACATTTGGGAACGATTCAGACATCCCTTGAAGCCACAGTTTTCACAGGACCGTTTCCAGCCACATGCTGTTCTGTGTACCTGAAATGACCATGGAGAATTGTCCTTCAGCCACCCTTGACAGCCATGCCCCATCCCTTTCCTGACTGCCCTTAGGACCCACACTGCTCTCTGCTCCTTCCCCCCACCCACCCAGAACCCCAGGGATTCTTCACCCCACCCCCAATGCAACTGCAGGTGCATGAAGCCCGCTTCCTATTCCTAGTCTAGAGCAGTGAGTGTCAACTGGAAAGTGGATGAAGGCCAAGAAGTGGGTCAGGGAGAGACAATCGGTTGACTGGTAAAACCTAAAAAATTAAAGGATATTTTGTAAGGTATATGGAAACCATACCATTGTAACTTTTGTTTCCAGCTAGAAATAGACCACTATTTTTCTGAGGTTATAAAAAGGTCAGTGTTTTTTTGTAGACACTTCTCTGCTTCCTTTCCTGATTACATCAAAAAGGTGTTATAATTTCGTGGAAGAACTATATCCAGCAATATTGATATGGCCACATATTTGTTAATATTGATATGGCTACCACTTCTGCAAGACATATGCTATTAGAAATTTTTCCAAACTAAGTTTACAAGAGTTTGAAATGTCACCAAGCACATTGCAGGGGTTTTCTCAGAGAGCATATACATTTTTTGACCTATTTTATTTCTTTTTAATCAATTGGATCGTTCCTCCAAAAGTCATAAAATATGGTCAAAGCGATGCATCCACCTCAACTATGCAAAAGTTTTAGGGTTGCTTCAGAGAGGAGAACACCAAAGATTTTCAAGGAGGGAGTGAAGTTAATGATTACATGTTAGGATGCCCAACTTCTTAGTTTCTCTCATTCTAGGCCAGCTTACAATTTTTATCAATGTTCATAAATGGAAGAAATCAAATGCAAGCTGGAAACGTGTGGTGTTTGCGTGAAAAGTAAGATATTTTTGAGGGCATATATAAAAGAAAGCTAATTTAAATGAGAGATTCGAGAGTCTTACTCATTTTGAAAATAATATGATGTCTTTCCTCAGAAGAGCTCAATTTGACTTTTGCCTAAGAGTAATCGGGGCCCTGACTCACTCGTTTTTCCTGTTCAAAGTATCAACCTCAAGGCAGTGAAAAAAAAAAGAATTCTTTTATGCGGATGGAAATGATGGTAAAAAGTGAGCAAATCAAATAGATTTCTTTTAGTAGGTGAAATGGTACAGCCAATTGACTTTTCTGGGGTCTACCAACAAATTAATGTTCACTTAGCGTCCATAAATCAATATCCTAGGTGTATACACGCACATCCATAACACAGGTCCTCACTGCTTATCTGTCATCTGTTATCTTTACATCAGAAATTTATGTACATACGTAGTTCAAAACATTGATATAAATTGTCCCCATGGAGCCCTTAAACATTTAAAACATTCAGTTGCTTAAGGTTGAGTTAGGATATAAAGTCTGCAGATGACATCGGTGATTTTTAGAACAACTCATTACAAAATAATATGCAAGGTTTCCTTCTTTTTTTTTTTTCTTTTTTTAATTTATTATTTTTATTTTTATTTTTTTGCGGTACGCGGGCCTCTCACTGTTGCAGCCTCTCCCGTTGTGGAGCACAGGCTCCGGACGCGCAGGTTCAGCAGCCATGGCTCACGGGCCCAGCTGCTCCGCGGCATGTGGGATCTTCCCGGACTGGGGCACGAACCCGTGTCCCCTGCAGCGGCAGGCAGACTCTCAACCACTGCGCCACCAGGGAAGCCCGCAAGGTTTCCTTCTTATTTCTGATTTTGTGATGAGAGCAAGATCTGTTCACCCAATAAAGCCTCTGTGGGTTAGAAGAAAAGAATTTATGATTCATTTCCAGAAATGGCTGCTTCAGGGTAGATATATAAGGATAATTTCTTGTATTTTCTTCCTACCTCTCAGGAGGTTAACATTTTTCAGTTGAGCAAGGACTCAAGGGAAGTTCCATCCATGTTTTATGTTTGCATATACTGCATATCTTAATGTGTGGATATAATTATCGCCCAGCACCGTTATTCAGCAGATCACTCCAAAACTCTGTGTGTCAATGAATATAAAGGCAATATTAGCATACAATGCCTATTTTCAGATGGTAATATCAGGCTCTTGTTTACACTTCCCCTATTAGCTCGTCCCATAAAGCCATAAAACCCCTGTTGAAATACTGAAGCCAAATTAGCCCCTCTGTGTGTCATGCAAAACCATTGTGGGGGGAGGAGAGTGAGAAAATTAAAAGTGAAACCTATAAAAATTAAGATTGGTGTTATTCCTTGAACACCATTGACCTTTGCTATGTTGATAAGACTATAACTGGCGATCACAGAACAATGGAAAATAACAGATTTCCAAGGACTACTGAAAGGTCTTCACACATGGTCTTGTTCTGGTCTGTCATCAAGTCCAAGGAGCAGACGCCTTCTAAGGCAGTATTTGACTTGCTTAGGGTCAGTTAGCCTTTATCTGCATGTCTGTGTGCTTTTAAGTTACATGACTTCTACTCTGCTTTATCTTAAAGCTCTGGTTTTCTGCCTCTTATTGACCAAATGCCAAAATGTAAATTTATCCCTATTAGAATTGGTGCCAAGACCCCAAACATAACTTTTACGAGCTCAAAAATATTTTTTTTTCTATTTAACGAATCAAGCAGAGAAACAATCGCTTGTCACCATTCTTCCGCCCTTGGGTCTCTTTCATATGCAGCATTTCAGCAAACTTTCCCATTTAGATGTCTCCCTGGCAGAGATTGTAAATCATACCTTGCATCCCTCCCAGCTAGACGGACTCATTGACTACATGGTTGGTTTACGGCTTTACAATTGGAGCAGGACCTGCAAAATAGCCTTTCACAAACTTATCACCAGGAACGGTTGGCCACACGAGCTCATGCACCACCAAAATGGGAATCTGTCTGTTTTTCTTTCTCTGGGGGCATTTCGAGTTATTAGGCAATACAGCCTATTTCCTTCCTTCCACCCAAGAGGTATTGTGAGCAAACAATGAAAATCCAGCTCTCTATTCATGTTTGAATTTTGCCATTGTGTGTCCTTCTGTCTATTTGTCTGCCTGGCACCACCAAAGTGCAAGATCTAATGTGTTCCTGGACACAGTTCAGCTCTGGTTACCTGATGACATAAAAACATGGTGGGTAGAGACGGGATGCATTTGTAAGTCTATTGAAGGACATTTTGCTCTGCGTAGTTTAGCAATTCTTCTTTATGTGGCGAAGCTAATCTCTCCCTATTCACATCCTTAATTGTTCATTCAGAAAACATTTTGCCTCTCTCCTTGCACTCAGGTGCAGCTTTCAGCTATGTGCCCTCAGCATCCTTCAAGTGCAGTCCGTGCAACTAATGTATGACAACCTTCACTGCAGAAAGCCCATCAGGGAAAATAAATATATGTATTCATTGTAACTTTTAGACATACAGAGAGGAGTTCAATAAATGGATTTAAGATTTACTTACTCAAAATTTCAGGATCCATTAGGAAGTTCAATTTTACTATGTCAGTGCGATACATTTCAGACCGTAATCATACCCTTTCCAAATCCCATTTAAAGTAAACCATTTATTTTTTCTACTTTTCCCACAAGTGCCTTAATGTAGAATTTGGATACCTTTCAGAAGAGACCTGTGAGGTAATGCATTTGAGAGACATAACAATATTTATAAAGTTTGGAAAATCTTTTGCTCAAATGAATAGAGGAAATAATCTTCAGCTTTGGCAGAATGGATAATAATATTGATACTGAATTTGGTTGTTTCCTATGACTTTAATAACATGTGGGGAGTGAGTTCTCTTTATTATTATTCTTCAGTGGTTTCTAAGGCAAGACTGGAATTTTAAGTGTTCAGGGCACTTTATTATAGTGCTAAAAAAACTCATACTGTTCTCATTCTTCCCCGATTGCATTTTTCCTTTGGTACTAGAGCATCCATTTTAATTAAATAGACAAATGGGAAATGCCTAACGTTTGTCCTTGTTTTACAAATAACTTTTACACCCATGGGAAGAAAGAGAGAGAGAGCTTGATTAGACATTCACAGTCTCATTCTCTGCTTATCTATTGAAAAGTTGAAGTCAGGAGCCAGAAGTTTCCTTGTATCACAAATGGGCATCCAATCTCAAATAAGAGAGAAGGTGGTTTTGGTCTCTCTGACTCATTCAGTCCCAGGACTGCTGTCACTGAAGGTGGAAACTGCAATATGAACACCTGTCCGTGAGGAACTAGACTTGAGATAACCAGCTCGTTTCACACAGACCATTGTCCAGCCGTCAGATGGTAATTACTTCTCCTCCCCATCAGCCTCGCCTGGATTCCAGCCAATGGGTTGTGGGTGGAAGGGTCTGTATCACATTTCCATTCATCTGAGCCTTCCAGTCTCTTTCTTGCTTGTTTTCAATTACATTGACATGGTGGCTTTGGCACATAGTAAGTAAATAGCAACGTATTCAAAAAGAAAGGTCTGAAAGCCAATATCTGAAAGATACTCTTGAGGTTTCAATGAGCACAATGAAACTGGCACTGAAATTCTGGCATTCTGACCCAAAGTCATAAAATACAATTAATTAAGTTAATTGTCGTGAATTTGTAGAATATTTCATGAAAGCCAAGTGCAGCAGATGAAAGTCTAGAAAGCAGTGGAAAGGTTACTGGATGTCCTACAAAGTAAATAATTTGTAAATTAACTAAAATATTGATGAGATCAGAAAAAGAGGGGATTGGAAGTATTGTGAGAAGATTTACTTTCGTTCTTACTTTTTTAACACCTACCTAGAAAGAAAAAAATCCCTGGACCATCTCAATATTCTAAAACCTTCCAGAATCCATTGTAAGATGATTTTGCTTAGCATCCTTCTCTGGCTCTTTCTTTCTTTGACATACACACCCCTTGCCTTCCCTGTCCACACTCTGAAATCTCCCACACCAGGACTAATGCTGACAGCTTTGCATCCTCTTGTTATTCAGTAGAAAAGATCAACATTAAAATAAAGCAGCTACTTTGCTATGACATGACCCTTGTGTTAAGTTCATCATAATTGCCCAACCAGATCACACATTTATTAAGAGCTAATGGGCAGGTACTCTGCTGGGCACCCATGCAAAGGCATTATGACATCATTTGTGCTTTCAAGGAGCTTAAAGCCCAAGAAACAAAGAGAGACACTAAGGGTAAACAAATAAAGGATCCTTAAATATCATGGGGGCTTTAATGGAATTCGAAACATGTTAAAGTAGACGCATAGAAGAGGGAGCAGTAAATTCTCATAAGGGTATTAGAAAACTATTTCGAAATGGTGACGCTTGAAATGGATCATGAGGGTTGAGTAGGGATCACCAAGCAGATTAGAAGAGTAGGTGAAGATGTAGAGATACGAAACTGAATAGCTGGTCTTGGTGGTAGTTTGGTATGAAAGAGGCCATGGCAAACATAAGACTAGACAGATTTGGGAAGGGGCTGCTTGGTGTGCTCTACTCAGAAATCTAGACTTCTTCCAGTAGTCAATGGAGAACCATAAAACGATTTTAGTTGGGGCACAAAATTGATCCAATAGTTGTTAGTAAATGACCCCTCTTGCGCTGGGTGGAGGGTGTCTCTGAGTGTGATGTTCCAGGTAATAAAGGGTGAGCATCTGAAATAAAGCTATAGCCATGGAGCTGGGAAGGGCTGGACAGGAGAAGCAGTATAAAAATAGAATTTTGGACTTGGTCACTAATTAGATGCCATCAAAAAAATTGTATGTATAAAGATAAATTATGTGAGGTTTTTACTGTTTTATTCATATAAAACTGAGATGGAAATGCCACAAATAGTGACAATCAGTGCTGCCCACTGTGAGGAACGAAGAATCTGGGAGTCCAAGAGCTTGAGCACGAAACCTGGCTCCTCCGTCTTCTAGCTTAGCTACTTTGGATGAATCTCAGAGGCTCTCTGAGACTGTTTTCTTATCTGCAGAATGGGCAAGTAATGAAAGATATTTTACAGAATTACCTGGCACGTCATAGGCACTCACTAGAAGTTAGTCAGAGTAAATATATTTTCAAAGAGGGCCCAAAGACACTGCTGCAAACCATATGGCTGAGCCATAAAATGCTAGGAAACAGTAGAAGCAAGTGGTTGGCCAAGCTAAGAAGCAGCAATTGAAGATGAAGTGGCTATTTAGAGCTCGTGCATCATGCCGTGCATAAGATAAACACCACAATCTCTCTACACTCTTTGGTCATAACCACAAACCAAGGGCACATCCTCACATGGGCACAGGGTGAAAACAACAGCAGGGAACTACACGGGCTTTTTCAGTTTCATCTGCACAAAACCCTCACACCCAATGGTAACCTCAAACATGAGCACTATGGTCAGTAAAGACAATTTGTATGGATTATTAGAAACTCTAATTTAATCAACTTTAGACTGATTTTAATGACAGAAGACATACAGATGGCCAAGAGGCACATGAAAAGATGATCAACATCACTAATCATTAGAGAAATGCAAATCAGAACTACAAGGAGGTATCACCTCACATCTCACACACTCAGTCAGAATGGCCATCGTCAAAAAATCTACAAACAGTAAATGCTGGAGAGGGTGTGGAGAAAAGGGAACCCTCTTGCACTGTTGGTGGGAATGTAAATTGATACAGCCACTATGGAGAACAGTATGGAGCTTCCTTAAAAAACTAAAAATAGAACTACCATATGATCCAGCAATCCCACTACTGGGCATATACCCTGAAAAAACCATAATTCAAAAGGACACATGTATCTCAATGTTCATTGTAGCACTATTTACAATAGCCTGGACATGGAAGCAACCTAAATGTCCACTGACAGATGAATGGATAGAGAAGATGTGGTATATAGAGACAATGAAATATTACTCAGCCATAAAAAGGAACAAAATTGGGTCATTTGTAGAGATGTGGATGGACCTAGAGACTGTCATATGGAGTGAAGTAAGCCAGAAAGAAAAAGACAAATATCATATATTAACACATATTTGTGGAATGTAGAAAAATGGTACAGATGAACATATTTGCAGGGCAGGAATAGAGACATAGATGTTGAGAATGGACATGTGGGCAGAGGGGGGAAGGGGAGGGTGGGACGAATTGGGAGATTAGGTTTGCCATAAATACACTACCATGTGTAAAATAAATAGCTAGTGGGAACCTGCTGCATAGCACAGGGAGAACAGCTTGGTGCTCTGTGATGACCTAGATCGGTGGTATGGGGGGATGGGAGGGAGGTCCAAAAGGGAAGGGATATAGATATACATATAGTTGATTCACTTCATTGAACAGCAGAAACTAACACAACATTGTAAAGCAATTATACTCCAATTTAAATAAAATAAAATAAAATAAAATAAAATAAAATAAAAAATAATAAAGGCCTTAATTTAATCCAGAATGATCACTGTTCATTCATGGTGTATAAAAACAGAAGAGTGATTTAGAGAAGATATTGCTTACAAACTTCTACTTGCGAATTTATACATAAACAGCCTTCATAATATATGCCAAATAAATGAATGTAAATTGAACAACCCATTTAGGTGAAAATATAAAAGCATTAGTACTTATGAATGTACTACTAGGAATCAATTAAATGGTTGATCTTTATAAGATTATAGCCTAGACAATTACTCAATAAATAAATATTTATTGAATTCACTGAAAGCAAAATGCTATGTCATTGAGGATACAATGATGTGCAAGATGTAATTACAGCCCATATGGAGCCTTGATCTAAAACTTAAGACAGACACCCAAGAAGTGATGAATTATTATTTGAGCCAAAGGTAGAATATGCCAAGTACTAGCATGTACTAGTATGCTAGTATACTAGTCAGCCAAAATGCTGTAGAAATTCAAAGTATAGGTCTTTCACCTCCTTGGTTAAATTTACTTCTAGGTATTTTATTCTTTGATTGTTTTCTTGCTTTCTTTTTCTTAATAATAGTTTATTATTAGTGTATAGAAAAGCAACAAATTTCTGTATATTAATCTTGTATCCTACAACTTTGCTGCATTCACCTGTTAATTTTAATAGTTTTTTGGTGGAGACTTCAGGGTTTTCTTTATATAATATCATATCATCTGCAAATAGTGACAGTTTTACTTCTTCATCTCCAAATTGGATGCCTTTTATTTCTTTTCCTTGTCTGATTGCTGTAGCTAGAACTTCCAATACTATGTCAAATAGAAATGAGAGTGGGCATCCTTGTCTTATTCCTGATCTTAGAGGAAAAGCTTTCAGCTTTTCACCATTGAATACGATGTTAGCTGCAAGTTTGTGATAAATGGCCTTTATTATGTTGAGATATGTTCCCTCTAAACCAACTTTCTGAGAGTTCTATCATGAATGGATGTTGAATTTTGTCAAATGCTTCTTCTGCATCTATTGAGATGATCATATGATTTTTATCCTTTGTTTTGTTAAGTGGCATATCACACTGACTAATTTGCAGATACTGAACCATTCTTGCATCTCTGGGATAAATTCCATTTGATCATGATGTATGATCCTTTTTATGTACTGCTGAATTTGGTTTGCTAATATTTTGTTGAGGATTTTTAAGAGAGAAAGAGGCAGCTAAGGGTCAAGGTGATCAGAAAGCTTTGAAGAGTATTTAACATGAACTTTGAACAGGAATGAACAGCTTTTTTTTTTTTTCGGTACGCGGGCCTCTCACTGTTGTGGCCCCTCCCGTTGCGGAGCACAGGCTCCGGACGCACAGGCTCAGCGGCCATGGCTCACGGGCCCAGCTGCTCCGCGGCATGTGGCATCTTCCCGGACCGGGGCACAAACCCGTGTCCCCTGCATCGGCAGGCGGACTCTCAACCACTGTGCCACCAGGGAAGCCCTGAACAGCTTTTATATATTTGAGGAGAAGAAAAGAAAATACTTTTGTGGCATCTACTATCATCCCACTTTGTTCTAAGACAATTATTTATAGAAAAAAAATTCAGATAAGAAAGTAGAAATGTTAAGACAATGCCAGGGAAAGATGTGTTCCTTTCTTCATCAAAAATAATAACTGCTTGAGAAATGGGTCTTCAGCCTTCATATTCCCCAGTACCCAGATGAGTGCTGAGCACGTTGTAAATAATCAATACATATTTATCAATTGATTGTTGGTTGGAACTCATATGTATATCATAAGCAGGCTCTCAATTAGACACTAGAGAATGTATTTAACAGTCTTGAGATTATTCTTTCTACACCAATGAAGAATATTTTTGCACCTGTCAAACAGATGTTATGATACGATATGGTATGATGGTTAAAAAAATACAAATTTTAGCCCAAATAGTTTTTATTTAATTAAAGAAGAGTTTATGATGATCAAGAGCACACAGCTTGCTTGAGTCCTGGTATATTGCTGCTGCTGTATTGTTATTGGTCGAGATGGTGGTGGTGGTGGTGTTACTGTACTCAGCAATGAATTTCCAAATATTATTTCAGAACAAAACAAAAATTGACAGAACTGTAATGATAAACAATTCCCAATCATTTTAAGAGATTTTAACAAATCTTTCTCAGTAGCTGGAAGAAGAAGCAGAAAAATAAATCAATAAAAATATAGAAGATTGACTAACATAATTTGAAAACTTGATCCAATGGACCTACAGAAGATACTTCATCTGATAAGCACAAAGTATATCATCTTTTCCAGCACATATAGAACTTTTATGAAAACAGACTGTATGCCAAACTGTAAAGCAAGTCTCAATGAATTTTAATACAGTAAGTCCCCTACATACAAACCTTCAAGTTGCGAACTTTCAAAGATGAGAACGTGTTTGCATGTCCAATCACATAAGTTAGTTCACATGTCTGGCGTACCTTGTCACATGCATGCATCCTCTACAAGTCGTTGTGCTTTTGTGTACTTACTTTGTGTAGTTTACTAATGAAGACCTGATGGAATTGGAGGCCCAGAGAAAGGGAGACAAGAGGAAGAAGAAGTAACTGAAGAACTGGAGAGATTCATGATGCAGGAAATGACAAGGGGATTTTCTTTATTTGAGGAGGCGCTGTTAGTTTTTGAGGCACAGGACCCAAACGTAGAACGATACACGAAGGTTGCCGCAGCCATTCAGAATGTAATCCAGTGCTACCATGTCATCTATGATGAGAAAAAAAGAGCTACTACCCAGACATCACTGGATCATTTTTTCAAGAGAGTAGATAGAATTGAATCCAGCAAAGATTCAAGAACCTATGCCATCAAAGTCAGGCATGAGTGAAATTGCAACTTGCCCTGTGACTCCTACTGCTGACGATCTTTCAGCTCTACCATCTCCCACCTCCTTTCCCTCCTCCAGTCAGTAACTCTTCATGCCTGTTCACTAGATCCCAGCCCCTGTATGCCAGCTGTTGTACTGTACACTGTACTTTTCCAGATACTGTACTGTAATAATAAAAATGTTTTCTTTATTTTTTGTGTTTGTTTTTTATGCATTATTTGTGTGAAAAGTATTATTAACCTATTACAGTACAGTACTATATAGCTGATTGTGTTAGTTGGGTACCTAGGCTAACTTTGTTGGACTTACAAACAAATTGGACTTATGAACGTGCTCTCGGAACGGAACTCGTTCGTATGTAGGGGACTTGCTGTAGACTGAAATTATACAGAGTATATTTTCTTACCATAATATAATTAGGCTAGAGATGAAATAACCAAAAAAATTAAAATCCTTGCACATTAATTGTAAATGTATAATAATTGGAAATTCAGAAATACATTTCTAAATAATTTATAGTTAAAAAATAAATCACAGTAGAAATTAGAAAATACTATATATCAGGATGAAACCAAGGCTTGTGTTTATACAGAAAAATTTATAAATTTAAATAAATATATTAGAAAAGGAAAAAAAGGCTAAAAAATCAATAACTAAACACCTATCTCAAGAGGTTAGAAGAAGAAAAGCAAATAAAATTCAAAGAACATAAAATAAAACAATAAATTTAACAGAAGAGAATAACAAAGTAGAAACAAGCATATAATAGAAAAAATCAGCAAAGCCAAAGCTTAGCTCTTTGAAAAGACTAATAAGTTTGATAAAATCTGGCAAAAGTGATCAAGAAAGAAAGAGATGTCTTGAAAATATAGCATGAACTTGAAAGGGAGGTGTGTGGCAGGGGAAACTACAGATTCTGCAGACATTGAAAGGATAATAAGAAGATACTGTGAAGAATTTTGTTCTAATAAATTTGCAAATCTAGGAAAAATAAATTCCTAGAGAAATACAACTTTCCAAAAGTGACCCCAGGAAATGTGAATGGTCCTATTACAGGAACCGAACCCATAGTTTAAGACACCAGGCCCAGATAGCAACACTTGAAAGGAAGAAATAATGCCAATCTACTTAAACTCTGCAAAAAAATAGAAGAAGGAACATTCCCAGACTCATTCTGTGAGCATATCATAACAGGAATACCAAAGTCCAGCAAAGACATTGTAAGAAGGAAAATTCAAGGCCAATCTACCCATGGGCAAGATATAAAAATCCCAAACAGAATATTAGCAAAGAAATATGGAGCTATTTTGAGAAAATAACACATCACAACAAAGTAGGTTTATTCCAAGAATGCAAAATTGGTTTAACACTCAAAAAGTCAACCATTGTAACTCTCCATATTTATTTTAAAAGAAAAAAGGAGAAAATGTTTCATAAATGCCAGTATCATAATTAAAAACTCTTAGTAAGATAGGAACACAGGGAAACTTTCTCAATCTGATAAATCATTTCTACTAAAGAGAGAGAGAGAAGGGAAAGCTAAAAATTTCCCCTTTGAGACTACACACAAGATAAAAGTGCCCATTATTACCACTCTTAAAACATCATGTACAGGACATTTTAACCAATGCAATATGGCAAGGAAACTAAATAAAGAGATGATGATTAGAAAGAAAAAATTTAAATTGCCCTTATTTACAGATAAGATCTGTTGTGCCAAAAATTGAAAAGAATTTTCAGGTAAATTATTAGAATTACAAACTTGGCAAAACAGCTAGATACAAGGTCAATACACAAAATCAGTTGTGTGTCTTTACACCAAAAACACACAATTAGGAAATTAACTGCTTAAAGACACCATGTATAACAGCACAAAAAATAAAATACCTAGGAATAAATCTAATATATATAATATATATTATATACCATATATATTATGATATATATGCAAAACTATCATATATATACACACACATATATGCAAGGTTATCATTGAAAAAAACTTTTACAGGCTTAAATAAATGAATGAATGTAACACATACAAGAATTGGAAGACTCAGTATCGTAACAACGTCATTTCTCCTCAATTTAATGAGTCCATGGATTCTAAATAATAGCAATAAAATACCCCTACAAGATGTTTTGTGACCTTGATGACACGATTTTTAAATTTATATGAAAAGGCTGAAAAGATGAACATGTCATATCATCCTTCAGTTTTGCATTTCACTTTTTCCATCCCATTCATTGCTTTTCCTTTCAATTTGAAAACTTTCCTAGATGCCACATAAAGAAAAGAGGCTCTGCTCGACATCCAACTGGTATCCTAAGTTTAAATGTGGGGGACCCAGGAGAAAAATAAAGTCCAAACAATTGAGCCCCTGACCTATCATTTCCCAATGAGTGGCATTCCAGTGGAAGGCTCCTATACATACTTTCCTTGGCACTTGGGGTGTGATTTAGAGTCTGTGAAGGTCACTGCCCTCCAAAAAGCAGTCTCCACTTATCTACCTGTTCCTGAATCTTCATATTCTGGAGATGTCATGGCAGAGCCACGCTGATTCAAGTGTTGCAATAGACAGCATGGGGGTGGTACTCCCACCCTGAAGACAAAAGGATGCAAAAAGGGAAAGTCTATAAAAATGAATGGGACACAAGCCCCGCTATAGACCTGAGCCACAGTCTGCTCCTGCCACCCACACCAGAGAGAAAGAACCAGGCTGACTACTTCACACTTTAACAGTCATTTCTCATAACTGTGAGATGAGTTATCTCTGAACAAACCCAAACCTGACAGGAGATGCAATTTTCCCCTTGGCCATTCCTATCACAACCCTTTGTTATGCCTAGACTTGGCACTTCTAATAATTTCATTCCTGGTTTGTTAATTTGAGGCTTCCGGTCGATTAATAATACTGCCACCCTCACTCCACAGGACAACAGGGTCAAGAGAGTTGACCCCAAATCCTGTCTGTTCTCACCTCTTCCCACATTGGCACTTGCACGTGAACCCAAGTCAGCTAGTAAGAACCTGGGAGAAAACATTCTTCCAAACAAGTATACGTGTGGAGAGGAATTTGGGTGAAGTTTTTGTGGCGATTTGTGGCTGGATGTGGGGACTCCTCGTTTGCTACCCTCAAATGCCTTTTACCTCTGCTTGTGGGAGGGGCTATGATTTCTGGTAAAGGGAAAAGATTGAACTGGCAATTACTGGCAGAGGTGAGAGATATTTTGGGAAATTCTAATTCGGTTCAGTATTATTTTGAATCTGTAAATCTCTCATAGATTGCCACACTGGCCAACGCCTGAACCATCACAAAAACCAATGCTTTGTTCCAACTATATGAAACCAGCATCTTAAGGGCGTATGATTGAAAGCATGCACTAGTCATATAACTCTTTGAAGAAGTCACATGGCACAATTTGAAAGATTTCATAACAGTCACTCAAACATTTCCCTAGTGACGATAAAAGGATTTCAAAGTTAAGTAAACTGCTTACTCCATAATTATGTCTAGGAAGAGAACTGTTTTTCCTTCATTTACAACTATACAGATGAATTCAGTGTTTCTGATTCCTGCTCGTATTCATATTATTAGTTGTTCTAAAAATGAAAACATTTTCCTCAAAAGAATGTTATATGGTCATGCCTATCGTGGTCCCGAATGAAAAATGCTTAACAACACTCCCTTTAATTTTATACATACAGACGCCCAAAAGTTTCTCTTTGCATCCTAGTTGTTAATGATTTTGTCAAACTCATGGGTTAACTTATGTGGCTAATTACCAAACTCCAGTTTGGGCAATGTAGATTCATTTTAATCTTAATAAGGGGAGAATGAAGTGTATACTACTTGAAACAAACAAAAAAAAGTGTTTGAGGCTTGAGTGGTTAGCAGCCACAGGTCACAACTTTTCTTAATCTTTGCTGGTTCGCATTTGATATTCTCTGACAAAAGAAGGCAGTCAGGAGTACGTTTTCATAAAAAGATATGGTATTTATGAAGCAGGTTTATTGTCAAGGTCCTTGAACTAATCACTTCTTTCCCCACCAAAATGCCAGACACCTCTTGGGTAGGTAGTTGGCAAACACATTTTCAAAATGTAAGGAAATTGCCTGCTTTTCTTGTTAAAAGAGTAGGACTAACTTCCCATGCTATGTAACTGGGGAGCTGGGTGGATAAGCACGTAATTCTATGACATTTCATCATACATTTAAGAAAAAGCCAAGATTGAATCCAGGCCTGGGGAGACCAAAGTAAAGCCCAAAGCAACAATGGCTTGACATCTAAAGCCAAAGCAGAAAGCCCCTTTAGTTTTAAAGAACTGTTCTGAAAGTGTCCAAAATTGCACGAAACTCCATTTTTTCTGCCTGAGAAGATTAAGTGTTGTGTCCATTTCTATCAGAAAGGAGAATCTCTGCTTCCAAGAAGTCAGGTTATTTCAAGCCTGCTACCCTTGCCTTGTCATTTGTCTAACCCTGAAAGCAAACTTTTCTTCAAGAATTATCTTATAAAGACCCTTGTACTCCTGTTATTCTCTGCAGACTATTTAACTCTTTTATTTAAGCCCTTACTCCACTGATGACCCCAGTGCAGCCCCACAGCACCATGAGGAAACTGCTAAACTCCTTCTGTATCCCTCAATGGATATAACTCTACAATTTCTCCTTTAGATTGAGTTATTGGCTCAAATAAGAATTCAAATCCCTCTTTCGCTCACTTCACAAAAAAAAAAAACACAAAAAAATGCTGTCTTTGTATACAAAATAAAATAAAATTAAGTATAGTTATTCAAGGGCTATTTGTCAGTTTCTAGATCAACCCGACCCTTTAAATTTTTTTGGTTTGGTGTTGTTTACTTTTTTTAACAACATCTCTCATTTTGAAGATGTTATGAATCCTTTAGAAATGGACCAAAACTCTAACTTGGAAGTATTTGATTTTCGTCCGGAAGAGGTCATTCAGGGGTCTCCTAAAAAAGCAATGCCTGTAATTCAGGCGTTAATAGGATTACACTAAAATGGCCAAACTCCACTGTGCTTCTCAGAGAAAATATAGCGTATTGACTGGTTGACTTTACTAAACTCCATCCAGAAAAGAATCATGACCATTGCATCCACTGCTGAGGACTTCACGCCTGACTTCGCCCAACACTTGACACACAGCAGGGCCTTACATTACCCTAAGGACAAATTTTATGGTCCTAGAGGCTCAGCTAAAAGTGGGTACCTAATACTAATCAGGGCTGGGGCTGCACAGGCCAATGTGACACCCCAAGCAATCTCAACCCAAAGTTCTCCTCTGAAATTCTTTGGTGGCAAGAATAACTCCATCTTGGGAGGAGCCTGTGGCTATGTGAACACATATCCCAAAAGAAGGAATGTGATTGGAATAGGTAACAGGGCATTACCTGACCAAGACCAATAGCATTCTTTCCTTTATTTTGAGAGTGTTTTGGGGGGTGGGGATTGTGCACTTGTTCCCTGCAAGGGCTGAGAACTCTCTCATTGCCATCTTACCAGTGGATCAGGCGGTTTCTCACTGGAGATAATAACAAATTATGATGTTACACTATCTGATAAACAAACCATAATACAACCACGTAAATCCCAAGAACGGGGCCAAACGTGGTGGTGTTCCTCCAACGCTTAACTGGGATTTGCTCCATGGCTAAATACTAGGCACCTAAGCCAGCTAAGTGGTTTGCCGGGGGCTGCTCTACCCAGATGACATCATCACTTGGCTTTCCAAATGCAGCTCTTGGCTCTGGCTGTTTTGGCTTCTTTCCATGTAAACACGGCTTGATTAATGCTGCAGAAGGGCTGTGAATCACGTATTCCACTCTCATATGGGAAGTCAGAATGTCAATTTTTTCCCCGTTTTGAGCACAGAGCATCGGGATATTGAATGTGGCATCCCTAGCAACCACATAGAAACCGCCTCGGTGCCTAGCTGCCAGCCTCCTGACGCTCTCCACGTAACAGCAGCTAATGCATCGCCCACTGCAAAACTCACACCTCCACCCCAGCTGCATTCACGGGTCTGACCATTATGGCCGGATCATGAGCACATTACAAGGCTGCCCTCTGATGCAGAGACAAGGGGAAAAAAGAAAAGTCCTTGCCACGCTTCCAAGAGAGTAAATGGGATTTCCCCAACGCAGATGTTCAGAGCTGATGGGTGCCTCCGTGGAGCTTTTGTACTCCCGGGGTACCTCTTACCACCACTGCCCAGCCAGCAACCCCACTGAACATATCCGATTGCAAAATCAAGTAAACCCAGGAAAGCTGAAAGCAAAGTCTCTTGCAGCAGAAAGAAGAATGCCATCAATGTCCATCTTTATAGCCCTTTAACAAAAATAGTTTGCTGGTTGTAAATAGTCAAGAAACAACTTGGAAGAATGAGGGCTGGTGGTTATCAAGGGCATCCTAGGACCCTGCCGGTCATGATTGCAACAGATGAAATGCTTTACTCCACCAGCCTCAAATGGTTAATTTGAGGGCGTGGTAGGTCAGTTATGCAGGTTGTTGGGTAATGAACACTCCTGATACATGAATTGCTTCTCAGGGATGACTAACAGCACAGCCTCTTAAAGTAGAACATGACAAGCGCTAAAATAATATACTGCAGCCGACTGATGTGTGTTCACCAGAGTTTCCTCCCTGCTTCGAAACGTTAGGAAACTACACAGCATCCAGAGCCTTATTTTCTTCACTCTTCTTGCATTCCGTCCAAAAAAATATTTGAACATTGCAGGTACCTGTCAAGTTTCACGAAATTTTTCCGGAATACCATATTGTTTTCCATTTTGGTAAGCCAGGAGAGGAAGTGTGGTTTTTACCTAGACTCTTAAGGTCAATTAAACCGGACCCACTCAAATCATTCCAAGAAAGGAAGTGAATTTCAATGTCAGTACCAGGGTTAATGTCTTTCTAATGAGATCTACAAAAAGCCCAAGCTCATATAGGCAACACTAAAAGGTAACAAGCAAATGTCAGAAATCATTCCCATTCTTTTAAAGATCCTCAAGGTTTTAGAGTTCTCATCCATGCACTCTCCACAAAAAGTCTAGAAATAGGTCCTTCAGAGGAAGGGTTTAATTGATGGTCAGCCATCAACTCAGAGTTCACAGGCTTCTAAATAATTCATAAAACAGACTTGGAAGACTAAGTCACCAATCTAGCGAGATATAATTTTTTTTTTTTCTTTTTTGCGGTACGCGGGCCTCTCACTGTTGTGGCCTCTCCCGTTGCGGAGCACAGGCTCCGGACGCGCAGGCTCAGCAACCCTGGCTCACGGGCCTAGCCGCTCCATGGCATACGGGATCTCCCCGGACCGGGGCACGAACACGTGTCCCCTGCATCGGCAGGCGGACTCTCAACCACTGCGCCATCAGGGAAGCCCGCAAGATATAATTTGCTTCGAAGTTCATGTATAAAACAAGCAGAGATGGCTGTGATCACCACTGTAGCCACTTGAGAAGTGAAATGGCAGCACGGGGCCCATAGTGCTTTCAGGAATCCACAGTTAGACCCTTAGGATTATTTGTGCTCCTTTGATTTTTGCAGGAACACACACTGCCCCAGGCTCTGCCTTATAGATAAAGAGGCTGTAAGAGGCCCTCATCTTGCACAAGATCACAGAAATACTGATACCCCAGTGCACAACATCCACTTTCATTGCCTCAGTGCAACACAGTTAAGGTGATTTCATGGGTGCAACCAAAATACTTTCCCTGCACCAAATTCCAAAGTTAGAGTAAAAATGTAATATCATTTTTTAAAAGATTTTTTAAATTAATTTTTATTGGAGTATAGTTGCTTTACAATGTTGCATTAGTTTCTACTGTACAGCAAAGCAGATCAGCTATACGTATACATATATCCACTCTCTTTTGAATTTCCTTCCTTTTTTTTTTTTTTTTTTTTTTTTTTTTTTGCCGTACGCGGGCTTCTCACTGTTGTGGCCTCTCCCGTTGCGGAGCACAGGCTCTGGATGCGCAGGCTCAGCGGCCATGGCTCACGGGCCCAGCCGCTCCGCGGCATGTGGGATCTTCCCGGACCGGGGCACGAACCCGTGTCCCCTGCATCGGCAGGCGGACTCTCAACCACTGCACCACCAGGGAAGTCCCTGAATTTCCTTCCCCTTTGAGGTCACCACAGAGCATTGAGTACAGTTCCCTGAGCTATACAGTAGGTTCTCATTAGTTCTCTGTTTCATACGTGGTATCAGTAGTGTATATATGTCAATCCCCATCTCCTAATTCATCCCACCCCGCCATAATATCATTTTTAAGATTTGATATTGGTAAGAAGAATTTCTAAGGCTTAGAAACTAAGTATCCTTGAGCATCTCTTGGCTTTCATCTCCTCCAGCAATTTTTAAGAGACTGCTAATGTCAGGAAACAAAAGGTGAAGCTTGAAGTAATTGAGATGTGGATTTGGTTAGAACATAAACATTTTAATGTCACTCTAACCAGTTGTCATTTAGACCCAGATATCAGCTGTGTGTTATTAAGTTCCTATAACAATATTATTTATCAACTACAAGGGAATGAAGATGCCCTCATTCACTCTCAATATTTAGAGTCTCAGATTGACTTGAAAGTTCCAAAAAGGACCCAAGGACAGGAACATAATTTCTGTTTCCTCTACAAGATCCTTTCTTTGGGAAATAAAATTAAAGAAAATTAGAATACTTTCCACATTTTATCTGAAGCATTTTTGTCTTCTGCTTATTCACTAAAGCCATTACATAATTTGGTTGGAATTTTCAGGAGTTCAGAAAGTCTAGGTACTCACCTACTTTGGTGAGTTCAGGTTCTTACTTTCCCCATATGTAAAAAGGTTTATTTATGAACTCCAATACCTTCTAAGCCAATGATACCAAAGTCATTTAGCCTACCATATCACTTAGATTTGGTAAAGCTGCATATAATAAATTAATAAGTAGTAGTGGTTTTAACAAGAAACAAATTTATTTTCCCCTCACCTAACAATAAGCCTGGAAGTAGGCAGACCAAGACTGGTACAGTGATTCCACAATCAACAGTGTCCCAAACTCCTTCTTATCTTGCTACTCTATGCATCTTTAGCATGTTGCCAAATTGTCCAAAAAGGCTGCCAAGCACCAGCCTTTATATCTGCACTCAACAACAACAACAAAAAAAAGTGAGGAAGGAGAAGCAGGGTCACTGGCACTTCCTTTCAGGGCTCATTAGCTAGAACTTAGACATACAGCCACACCAATTTAAGAAAGCTGGCTAATGGAATCTTTATGGTGGATGGCCATATACACAGCTAAAACTGGGCATTCTGAGTTGGGGAATTAAAGAAAAAATATCTTGAAAAAGACAACAGCAGTCTGCCACCAATATCAAATACATGAAGAGTTAATATCTGATTTTTATTTCTTAAAATATTAAAGATGCATTTATTTCAAAGATAATATCAGGGAAAATAAGTGTATAAATAATTAAATGATTAATAATGTATACATATATAAATAATAAATAGTCATATATAAATAAATTAGTGTATACTATGGTATCACTGTGCCATACTGACTTATCCAGTTATTCCAGCTAAAAACTTTAATTCAAAAAAAATTCTTCCTTCTATAATGTTTCATATTAAGAGTTTAGACTAATCAGAAGAGAAAGCAAGTGTAAAATAAAGTGAAAGAGAGGCAGACTTAGTAATTAGGGGAGTAGATTATAGACTTGAGTCCACTCTGAGTCTGGCATTGGCCTGGCTCTGTGACTTTGGGCAAGTCACTCAACCTCTCTGATCTGATTTCATTGTCTATGAGATGGAAATATGTGCTGGATCTGGGGGCTGCCTCTGTCTGTGATTAGAAGGCTGGATAAAGCCCAAGAGAGGAGTAAACCCAGGCTACAGGACGTTTTTGTGTGTGTGGCGGGCAGGGGGTGGGTGGCCGGGAGAAGGAAAACAGAAGGACAGCCATGACAAAGTGAGAGGCAGCCAAAGAAGGTCGAAAAGAAAATGTAAAATGAAGGTGAGGAGAGAAGTTTGTCAAATTGCCTAAGAAGCTCCAGCACGTGTTAGTTTCTCTTAAAACAGGAAAAGTTCGAACCAATCCCTTCTTTTTTATATCGAAGGTCATGAATTTTTTTTTTTTTTTTCGGTACGCGGGCCTCTCACTGCTGTGGCCTCTCCCGTTGCGGAGCACAGGCTCCGGACGCACAGGCTCAGCGGCCATGGCTCACGGGCCCAGCCGCTCCGTGGCATGTGGGATCTTCCCAGACTGGGGCACGAACCCGTGTCCCCTGCATCGGCAGGCGGACTCTCAACCACTGCGCCACCAGGGAAGCCCGAAGGTCATGAATTTTAATACGTGTGCTCCAAGTAAAGTAACTTCCCACGTAGCCTAGAGAATTCCCGTGACTGACCTCACCATAATTTTAACTCAAACTGAAAATAATCACATGATCAGAGATTCCTCTGTTTCCTGGATTAGAGGTAAACACATGGTTTTGTTGTTCTTTCTGAACGTTGATGGCTCTTTTAAGTCCCTAAATCAAGGCTTCGAGGGCAGATAAATATTCAAGAATTGGGGAATGAGTTACAGCAGAATCTGATTATCAAATGCAAGTGAATTTGGAGCCCATCAATCAATCACCCCAACTATGCTCATGGAATGTCCATACAGACAAGTGAGAGCTAGTCCACAAAGCAGCAAAGAGGAAACAGGATTTGTTTGTTTGTTAGCTTTTAATATTTTCAAGATTTTCTCTGCTACCACTGTTCCTTGAGTCACAGCAGAGTCACTACAATTTAATCATGCTCTTGCCACTTTCCACACACATATGACAAACAAGGAGAGCAGAATATAAGCATCCCTTCAAAGACAGAAGAAAGCAGAGTCCATTTTAAAAGGAATCAGTGAATAATTGACCTCATCTTTTCTTTCTAGGACTTTTGTTTATTCATTCATCAAACATTGATTAGGCACCTGTTCTGTGCTGGATGCTAAGCTAAGATCAGAGATAGGAAGGTGAATTAGACACACTTCCTGCCCTTAAGGGCCTTATCCTTGGACTAGGAGAGGCTACATTTGGGCCAACAGTGAGACAAACATGGAATTTACCATAACTGTCCAGAGTAGAATGATTGGAAAGGTCAAGGGCAGTATTGTGATGGTTAGGAGAGCTCTGAATGGTATCCTCAAGTTTGAGGTATTTGAGTCCCACTTTCTCCACTTAGTTCCAAGTTGCATAACCTTGCTAAGCCTCATTCTCCTCATCTGTAAAATGGGATAATAAGAACATCTACTGTATAGGTTTGCTTCACTGTCTGAAGTAGGACAAGAGCTCAGTACTCACTGGCCCTGTTTGTTATTATCATTGTCTTTGATGATACTATTAATGCTTTTAGCCA
Source organism: Mesoplodon densirostris (assembly GCF_025265405.1). Lineage (NCBI taxonomy): Eukaryota > Metazoa > Chordata > Mammalia > Artiodactyla > Ziphiidae > Mesoplodon > Mesoplodon densirostris. The sequence continues at coordinate 161,369,910 of NC_082664.1, read as the reverse complement.
AGAATGAGCCAGAAGGAAAGACTTGAAATTACAGGGTATCCAAAGGAAAGGCATGCTATTGGAAAAATTAACTGTGACTATTTGATGATGGAGGACTGACCCCAGAAAAGCTTGAAGGTCCTGGGGCTGCACCGATGGAGCCTCCTGTATCAGCAGATGTGTGGCATTAAGGGAAACAAAAAATAAATACTTTCAAAATCCTTCTTAAACAAAGGTCTCACAATTTGTTTTGTATTGGGGGAAAGAGGAGGTGGAGGTTGCTATGACATGCTCTTGTTCTACATCCAAACCTCTAAACCACTTGAATCTCTGGATTTCTAAATATAACTTTGAGAAAACTAATCACACATTTTCGACACGGATGAATTACTTAGTTTCCGGATTAATCACATTGAACTAGTTTAACACTGAATCCTACGTCTTGACCACAAACAGTACTAAAAGCGATGCCATAGAAAACAGTTTTACTCTGAAAATTGTCGGGGAGAATTTCTGCCCAATAGCAAGGAATAGGAAACCCTCTATATTTATAGATGAGCCAGTTCAATAACTTGATTTTTCATAGACTGGTGTTCCTTCTTATAAGGAAGTCAGAGGCTGCTCTCACAGCCGCTCAGATGGAATGGCTTTTTGTAATGTTAAAAGTATGAGTCAGCCAGTACTTTACCCACAAGAGCCACATTTCAAAACTAGCACGCAGCTTTTAAGGAGCAGCTAGGGATTCAATAGTCCAGCACCCAAACTTTCCAGACAGAACGCCTTTGTAAGTTGAAGGCTAATTATCTCAAGAACTCAAAATATGCATTTAAATATTTGAACGTCTACGAGGCTTTGGAAGCATTTGCTACTCTGTCCCTGAGCCCCATCTCCCCTTCCTCCCCACCTACCCTCACACCCCAACCAACCTTCTACTCTGACAAATTTCTACACATCGATATTCACAGAAAACTGATCTTGGCAGGGATGCTTGAAATGGTGGAATGCTGAATCATATCAGTGCCACAGGCGGCACCCGGAGCTTCAGAATGTGTGTGTGTGTGTGTGTGTGTGTTTTATTTGTGTAAGCACACAGACCTGGAGATACTTGTAGTGGGAGGTGACTCAGAGGGGCAAGGAGGGAAAACAGCTGCTTACCAGCTTGTTCTAAAAACATTTAAGTATTCTATTCACATAATTAGCCCACAAACCACCACCACCACCATTATCAGCAATTGCAGACATCCTCCACCTTTGATCCCATCTCTAGGGATGCACATGGTCCTTTTCCTCACTCATCTATTCATTATTGAGCTGAGGTCAGGCGCTAGGCTAGGGGATGCAGATGCTTATTCAGACATGGTTGCTGCCCTCGAGGTGCTTATATCCCATTGGGGGAGACAGATATTAACCAAATTATCACACATGTAAGTAGTACACTGCAACTGTAACAGAACAAAGCAGAGGAAGATGTTGCTTTGGAAACTTAAAGAGAAGGCTTTGACTGAGAAAGGTTGATGATGGTTCCTCTGAGGATTTGATGCTTACCTGAAGGATGACTAGGAGTTATATGAGGGAGAAGGGGGCTTCCCTGGTGGCGTAGTGGTTGAGAGTCTGCCTGCCGATGCAGGGGACGCGGGTTCGTGCCCCGGTCCAGGAAGATCCCACATGCCGCGGAGCGGCTGGGCCCATGAGCCATGGCGACTGAGCCTGCGCGTCCGGAGCCTGTGCTCCACAACAGGAGAGGCCACAACAGTGAGAGGCCCGCGTACCGCAAAAAAAAAAAAAAAAAAAAATGAGGGAGAAGGGAAGATGATTTCAAGCAGAGAGAGGATCACAGCAATTCTCCAGGGCTGGAGCAAGATGTGAGAGTGAGGGGCAGAAAAAAAGGAGAAAGTGATATGAGATGAAATTGAAGAGGTGGCCGCAGACCACACAGGGCCTGATGGTCACATCACACAGTTTGTTCTTTATATAAGAGCAATGGAAAACCACTGAAAGTCTTAGGAAAAGATTGTCTGGCTTCAAAATACAGAAAAGGATAAGAAGGAGAGAATGGAAGAAACAGTAGGTGTAATAAATTCATTTTAGGAGGCTTTTGGAGCTTTTTTTGCTGCTTCACGTGCCTTTGATTCATATTTTCGTTCTATAGATTTTTACTGAGCACCTACTATGTGCCAGACATTATACTAGGCCTGTGAACAAAAGCACAAGCTTAAGCCGATGGAGTATAACTTGAAAGAATGTTCCATTTACCCCAATTTTACATATGCAAAATTGTTGGGAAAGAAAAAAGAAGAGCTGGATGGGTTTCTCAGGTTCAAATCCCTTTAGGAAGACTCTGTTCATAGGCATGGGGGGATGATTTTAGGTGACTTAAAGAGAGAAAGTGGAGGTACAATTCTAGGCAAGTATCCTGACTATGACACTGATGGGCTGTGTTATCCTCCAAAAGATGAACCTTGACAATCGAACTTGAGAACAATGGTCCTCAAACCTCTGGGGTCTCTGAGGCATTACACAGCAGCCTTGGGCCACTCTCCATTTGGATTCACAGTTGCCAAAACCAAATTATCATTTTTCTAGAGTATTACCTTCCATCCAATAAATTTTTAAAATTTGTAATGCTTTATCAAAGTACTATATACACATTGCTTCAAAAGTTAAATATTACTACAAACCCTGGAATAATAAACAGCATCCTGTGCCCCAACCCTTCAATGGCTGAGTGCCATTTCCTGGAGCCAACTGGCTAAAATTTTGCAATTCTTTTGCTGTCATTTTTAGTATTTACCTTCATGTTCATAAATAATACACCGTTATGTCTTGATTTTTCTTTTTCAGTCATTATCTGTGTTGACTTCTTATTCTGAAAAGATTTTTCCTCCCAAGTCCACCCTATTTCCCCTCCCTTGTCCCTCCAAGGAAGTCACATGATAATTTTGGTTAAATCAGAATTTAGTGTTCACCTTATTCTTCTGCAAAATTTTTCGAAGCTGAGCCGTAGGATGCACTCCATTTGTACTTCCTTTCTTATCCGAGCTTTCCTTTTTTCCTAGAGTTAACCACTGTATTGTTTTTCAGTCACTTAGTTTTCTATGAACTTATGGCTACCTTAAACCTGAACTATCCCAGAGAATCCTAGAATTTCTCTCAAGTCTTTAAATACAAATTTCAAATATGAATTTCATTTTTTGGAGACATTCCTCCTGGGGCCCTCAGTCTTCCTGATCCAATCTGGTGGCTGTTCTCCCAGCTGCTCCCCCACTGACATTCTGGCATGTCCCATCACCATCATCCTGGGGCATTCCTTCACCTCTCTCTGGGGTCCCTCTTCCCTGCTTCCCAGGTCTTCCTCTCTCTAGGGTCCTCACTTTGGCTGGAGAGCACGTCTTCCAGTAGCTCCTTGGGAAGTAAGAGTTTTGAGAACTGGTCTGTCTGGAAAATGTGTCTATCACATTTTTACATTACAATTTATGACTTAGGCAGTCTCCTTCCATTCATCACCTTCTTTCACCCTCACTGTAGCTTCATAAAATCCCACCACCCCATCTTGCCTACCGAGAGAGATGAGGTTCCTATCCCAAGGTCCCTGGCTCCTCCCAGCACGTATGGGAAAGTTGTGCCTGCTGCCACCTCTGTGAACTACACAGGTCAACTCAGATAGTAGGAGCACAACACACACGTGCTAACGGCAAGAGCGAATTTAACAAATTAATTAAGCAGGCACCTGATAACAAGTACATTATATGTCTTTTTTTATAGGACTGTCAGCAACGTGAGGGTGTGTATGAAAGACTGGATCTCCTAAGCTTAAACATGTACACTATCCAACAGTATTGAGGCAAAATTGTTTCAAGAAAGGCAGTTTTGTGAGCAAATTATGAAATTATCAGTGACATGGATCCAGCCTTTGCCAGACTTCTTTCCCACTGCCCCTTACCCCATCAGACCCCCCTCATCTGTCCCACTCTCATGGTCTCTCACCTCTCCATCAATGTTCTGCTTTAGAATGTCTTGAAAGCAGACGTCCTCAGCATAGGTACCAAGGGGAAGCAATGTCACAGAGCAGCCTTACAAAAGCATGCCTCTGAAAGGACGAACAGATGGCACCGAAGGTCCCTTAACTCCTTGGTGAGGACGCTTGGCAACAACAAGGACGCTGACAAAATTGGACTCGGTTTCCTTGCTCCCTCCTTTGGCACCGACAGTAAAACCCAGATGGCCATTGTGTATCTGTTTGTGCCCTGGTTACAGGAATTTCAACAACTGCTTCCTTTGGAAAGTGGAGCTTTCTTCCCTAACTTACACCAATTGCCCATTTAGCTTTCTTGGGAAACACAGAAATGTAAACCCTAGTTGCAGATGTCGGTAGGAGCCCTCTTTCCCCCACTTGAAGGAAGAATCACAGAGTCATAATCTGTCAGAGCCTGAAAGAAATTTTGATCACCATGTGCATCCCCAACTTTTACACACAAGGAAGGCAGGGACCAGGGGTGCAAGTCTTGCCCAGGACCACACACCTGGAGAGGGGCAGTGTCGCCACCAGAACTTCGCTCAGGGTCTTTAGTTGTTTGAATGGCCTTTTCTCTACAAATAATTTTCGAACAGCAATCTAAAACTATTTTGGTGAAAATGAATAAATGTGATTCAAACGTGTCGTCAAAGAATCAAGGCCATCATGAACCATGTGGTGAGCTGCATGCTCTCGTCATGCAGGCATCACTTTCCCTGCTGATTTCTGCAGTCCTGCTGAGCCCCACATAAGAGCATCAGCTGGAAGAGTGGATTGTGGGATATAAATAGATACTTCACATGGTCGATCTATACATCAGAGGGGCCAGCCTCCCCTACCGGCTTCTCCCCAGTCCTCCCTCTGCAATACCCCACAGGAAAACAAAATGAACTATTATCTGGGTTTTCCCCCTCTTTGCAAAGCTCTCTGAATTTCCCAAATCACCCTTCTCTGCTCTTCCTTCCCCTCTTTGCAAAGCTCTCTGAATTTCCCAAATCACCCTTCTCTGCTCTTTCTTCCCCCTCACCTATGCTGCTCTGTTTGCTGGTAGACCGCAGTGCTCACTTCTCTGATACAGCACCAACACAGCCTCTGCAAAAGCAACGCTGGTTTACGTAAAGGAAGGGCCAGATATTTTGTGGATGGGATGTCAGAAGCACCCTGCAAGCACCTGCTAAAGCAAGCTTCAGAAACAATTTCATTCCAAGTAAAGGAGGCGTCTTGCATCAGAGCCAGTCACAGAACAAGAAGAGGCATGTGCAACAGAGCTGTTTCACAATTTCCTCAGGTCTGATACCAAATCACATGGCGTTCTGCTCCTCTAGACACCAGGCCCAAGACCCCTAAAGGGATGTTGCCACAGCTACAATTTTTGCAAATACCAAATACATGATGATTGAAGTCTATGTGAAGCTCTGTCACCAAAGCAAAAGTGTTTGTGTGTGTTTTGCCATGTGCAGCCTTTTTGCTACACTTTTATTTGGTCCATTTAAACGTGGATCGCACTGAGTTTACTTGAATGTGATTTATTTAACTTTTGCAGTGAAAAGAGACCATAACTCAAGAGAAGAAAAAAATGATGCCAGCCAGGATTACTCTCCTTCAACTGGTTTATTTCTTTTTAAATCACAAAAGCACAAAGAACTCAGAGTCTCTGATAATGAACGTAATATATGATTGCCATAAAAAGTTCACTCTCCCTTCAATTTCAATTTACCCCAGTATAAATCAGCGATCCACTTAATCAAATATTCTTCCTCTTTAATTGTTTTATCTTGCTTTTATGTTAAATCTCACTGAGTTACTGCTGGCACCAGTCTTCACATTATAGAAAAAATGTCAGTGGCTGGCCCATAATTAGTCTAAAACTCAAACATTGGTTCTGAGCATTAACCAGATTGGAGGAAGCCCTCACAATCTCACTGGACCAGTGAGACAAATCCAAGTCAGAAAGTAAACCAGGAGTAGTCGAGCTAGCCATCCATCTGCTGTCAAAACACGGAGTGTGGGCCCCGGCTTTCAAACCAACTGGAATTTTTTTTCATAAATGTCTTTCATTATTATCTTACAGGGCATTAAAACTCTATTTGGTTGTCTCTTAAATTCTTCAACCTGAAACTGTCCGTTTAAGAATTGCAGATGCTTGTCTGAACTAGCCCAGCAGTTCCCATGAGAAAATAGATCAGCCCAACGTACTGTATAAGGCCACAGCCAAACTTCAGTGTTTGTGATGAAGGGCACTTCCTGGGTATTGTATCAGACAAACACTGTCCCTGGTGGGTAATCCGGTTCTGTAAACAAGAAAGAACAAAAAAAATGAACTCTGTGCTATTGATTGATAAACCCCTTTCTGACAAGGTGTACAAGGACAGTCTGATTAGAAGTACTGTTGAATTCAACCCTGAGAGCAAGGGCCCCCTTCAAATGCTCTTTGGACACATGTCATTTGAATGTAAGCTTTGACCTTCAAACAGACACCCAACATAATTTTTTTAAGTTAAAATTCTAAAAATCTTTTAAAATAAACTGAGAATAAGGATCTATCCAAACCAGTCCATCTGCTTTACCCAATAAAATGTAAATATTTCCAAAGCAAAGAAACTTCCTCTGGGGTGGGATGTACTTGTGAATTTCATAGCTGAGCAGTAGAAAGTAGAAGTTATTCAGAGGTGAATGAAGCCACGAGCTATTTACAAAGTTTTCTTTAAAGTATCTATATTTAATATTATTTATTTATGTCTCTTGACTTGTTTTACAAAGGACTTGAGTAAATTTTAATATTTTAACTGTTTTCACTTTAACAATCTAGCTCAAAACCAAAATATTTTTCATCTTAACAAAAAACTAAACAATTTTTCCTAAAATCTGAGAATGAAATAGCTTAAACTACTTAGGAAATGTTTACTTTATTTCAGGCATAGCTACAAGCATTAATTGGTGTCAAAAGGTATTTCTTTTTAAAGGCTTTTTTACAAAGGTTAAAAAAAATCTATTGTTGAAATGATATCAGAGTTCTAAGTTGCCAAAAATGTTTAGAAAGAACTAAAGCATCAAGAAAAGCTTATTCACCAATAGACCTCATTTATGCAACTGTTTATAAAGTATTGTGATATGTTATCATGGTAAGTATTTTTATTTTCAAACTTATCACATCAAACAGGTGTAGCCAAATAATATATAATAAAAATATAGTTATAATTATCACAACAGAGTGAATCTAGAAAAAAAAGACATGAGAAACATGCCATTAAAAGAAAAAGCCTTTATATGGGACATTATTCACATTTCTGCAAATGGAATTTTCTGATTAACTGCCATATATTATATTATTTGAATAACTTTAGGAAAGATTAATCCCCAAGCTCTGTCCTCAGCAATATTTTTTCCCACCTGAAACTGGGCTGTAAAACAAAACGTCCACAATGCCAGCAGCCCATTCAAGTTACAGGTTCAGAAACTTCGAGGGCAGGCAGTTAAAAGTGATTTAAGAAATGCAAAATCATTCTTTCACAAATATGTATGTTAAACTAGTAAATTGATATATCAAAACCACAACCGTAATATAGCAATGTGTCTCTCTTTGCCCGCTGTGGTGTATTCCACAGCTGCCTGCCAGATAATATACTGATTGTAACTCTCCTAATTTACAGAGCCTTTAAATCTAATCTCCTGGGCCAGCCTAAAGGGCTTCTTCATCCATTGAAATGCCAGAATAATTGAAATTGTCTTCGGCAGACAGTCAGGCAATAATGAATATTTTCTCTACTGATTGCATGCCAAGGTTACACATAGTACTGCAAACAGCAGTGATCCCAAGCCAAGCCTCCCAAGGGAGGGGCAGCCACTAACCTGGGGCGGGAGGCACAATACCTAAGGCTTCCCCTTCGCACCAGCTCCCACGGTCAGCGACGCCCACCACGCTTCCGCACACTGAAGGACAGCACAGTTGCCAAGCAAACAAAGGTCCCATCGGCTTCTCTGAATCTCCAGAGGCAGATGAAAGGCTGGGAAAGGTTGTGGGTATGGATTTTCCAATGGGGACCACAGGAGAGATGAGCAGAGTGAGCTGCTGTTGGGATTAAGAGGAAATATACAAGTAGTTAATCAAAAGAAACCCAGCATTGATGGTGCCTGAGAAAACGCCGGCTTGTCAGCCCTGAGCAGTCTTTCCCACACGTCTGAATGGCTTTTGTGATTTAGGGTCAGTCCTGCGTCAACGGAGCCTTAACGATGCTCTCACTGAAATTAAAGCATTCAGTAGCCGAACTGAATCACTAATATCTCTGAAAAAATCTAAAAACTAGTTTAACCTTCAGCTATGGAAAGGTTACCATTTTAAATGTCCAGAAGTTCGAAACAGATCTTTAATTTAAGCAACTCATCTTGCATTCTTGGAACTCCCATGAGTTGCTTTATAGGAGGAAATTGGGGGGGACAAGAAAGGAATTACCCCAAGTCACTGTGAATTTAAACCACACAGCAACAGGGATATATTTTTTAAAAGGCATCACAAGTTACCCGGTGGAAAGAGACTATAAAACCTGCTGTTTATGTGATACTTGAGTGTCAATACCTGAATTATTAAGTAATTGTGTGCCAAATACATGGAATACTAATTAACTATCTATTGATGCTTACCAACTTACCCCAAAACAGCAGCTTAAAACAGCATGGACACTTATTATCTCCCACAGTGTCTGTGGGTCAGAATTCAGGAACGACTTACCTGGGTGGTTCTTGCTCAGGGTCTCACAAGGTGGCATCCAAGCTGTTGGTGGTAGCTGCTTCATCTGAAAGCTGGAACGGGGCAGGAAGAGCCACACCCAGTGGCTCCCTCACATCCCTGGCCAATTAGTGCCGGTTGTTAGTGGGAGGTCTACACTTCTTGCCACATTGATCTCTTTATAGGGCTGCTTCAATGGCAGTGCCATCATGACATGGTAGCTGGCTTTCCCCCAGAACAAGTGATCCAAGAGACAGAAAGGCCCATGCCACAATAACTTTTAGGCCTGGTTTCAGAAGGCACACCACCTTTTCCTTAACATCTTCCAGGCTACATAGTCAGCCCTCTTTCATATGGGAGGGGACCCCATAAGGACATGAATACCAGGAATCCCCATCTTGGAGGCCAGCCACCACCCATACCTATTATACCATTTTGCAGATCTACCAGCCTCTTGGGCCCTAAAAGCCCAACTATCACTCTCATTTCCCACCACATTCTTGCACGTATCCCTTGTCCCAGATGAGGAACAGGGGATATAGATCATTAACTACATTTCACACTTTCCCAGTTCCAAAGCCCAGAGTTGTCTCGCTCCACCACCATCACTAAACCCTAACCCCCCTGCTTGCTCACTCTCCCAAACTGTGGTCCTCCACTGGGCAACTTTGCCATCTAGGAAGACTTTCCCCAATAGCCCTATCAGACTCCAAGCCTCACGTATATTTTTCAGATCCAATCAGAAGAGAAAGAAAGGAAAGAAGGAAGAGAGGTAGGAAGGAGGGAAGGAAACCACTTATACATATTTCAAATATAGTGGAAACCATACAGAGAAGTGATTCCACAAGCGATAACAGAGCTGAAAAGACAAACAAAAGAGCTTGAGGCAACTGCTCGCATCCTTAAGTTGGAAAAATAAGGCAGGAGGCAATGTGACCAGAGGAAGTGGCCTTGGCCACCCGGTAGAGGCGGAACCATAGTGGGTGGGTCCATGGGTGGCAGAAGGAGCCCCGGAGATGCCAGAGCTAGAGAGAAAGGGGAGAGGGACCCCTTGGCTTCTCCCTGCTTCCCATTTGCCAGTCTCCTGCCACGCCTGCAGTGATGCAATCCAGCTGGAAACTGGCTGATAGGGGAACATGCGGGGGGTCAGCACCCCACGCCACTCAGAGCAGAGCAGGGAAAAGGCCAGAACAAACAGACCAAGGACCAACCCATATGTCCTACTCAAGGCTAAGGCATCATGCTGAACTGCACTTTTTCACCTAACATTTATATAAACGTTTGCATGTTCTGCATAGTTTCTATAACCATGATTTGAAATTGCTATGCCTTATCCTATTATGTATATGAATCCCACTTGACTTAATCATTTCCCAGAGTTATATCTTCAGGTTGCTTCTATTTCTTTCTTTTTTTTTTTTAATAAATTTATTTATTTTCGGCTGCATTAGGTCTTCGTTGTTGTGCACAGGTTTTCTCTATTTGTAGCGAGCGGGGGCTACTCTTCGCTGCGGTGTGCAGGCTTCTCATTGCGGTGGCTTGTCTTTGTTGTGGAGCACGGGCTCTAGGTGTGCGGGCTTCAGTAGTTGTAGGATGCAGGCTCAGTAGTTGTGGTGCATGGACTTAGTTGCTCTGCAGCATGTGGGATCTTCCAGGACCAGGGCTCAAACCCGTGTCCCCTGCACTGGCAGGTGGATTCTTAACCACTGCGCCACCAGGGAAGTCCCTGTTTCTTTATTCTTATTATTTTCAAGTGACAATTCAATAAATATTTTCATTGTTTAGTTTTTTTTTCTTTTCTTTTCAGATCTGTTCTTTGGGTAAATTCCCAGAAATGATAATTATCAAATTAAAGAATATCAACATATTTATGTCAACTGATACATATTTGGGGGCACCTGCTTTTGACCCTATGGCTTTCTGCACTACTTCCCACTAACAAAACAAAATGAACGCACATCTGTATTTCTAAAAACAAAGAAGAGAAATTCCAACACGTTTAAAAAATTTATCTTTGATGTTGCAGCCACAGCAATAGCAAAATCTTTCCGGAGAGCTCTGAGATGCTGGAGCAAGGCTGTGATTAACTTTGCAAAGGATGGCTGACTTCTCTTGGGTATGACTAGAATAATATTTAGTCTAGTGTTTTCTTAAAGGAAAATGAAACCTTATCCTCGTTTCTTGGAAACAATTGAGAGCCTGAAGCAAATTCTAGATGAGGAGCATCTTTCAGGAGTAAATGTCCTGTTCTTTACTGTCATGTAATCCAGTTATCTGGGAATACCCAAATCTGAAAAACAAAAAAAAAGTGTATAATAATGAGGCCCTTGAACTCTTTTATAAGACAATTGCAAAACAATAGCCAAGGGCCTGTGTGCATCACTAGAGAGACTTTGGGGAATCGTTTGGCTAGTTCCCCTCAAAGTATGGCTCATTTGTGAACTGTTTATAACCAGTCAGCAGCAAGGTACAAGACAGAGCAAACATGTAGAAACTTTTATAGAAATTTGACATTGCAGCAATTCTTCTATTCTATAAGTGTCCATGTACAATGGACTGAGGGAAAAATCAAATAAGCCCTCACCAGGAATAGTTGACAGGGAGTATTGTTAGTCTATCAAAGCCTGAATTGGATAAGGATCTTGAATTTGCCTATGGCATTGACTGGAGTTATTTTACATATGTCAAGAATTCAAAAAAGTAGACAGGTAACAATGAATATTGTACCCTTGAGGAAAAGTTTACAGTAATCGATATTTTACAGACAGTGAAGTCTCTCTTTCTGAGATTATTTTATACTCCAAGACTACCATAAATATAAATATTAAGTGATTCACCTTAATTAATTAGGAAAAGTTTTGCTTTTAGCTGACATATGCAGGGATAGGAATTGCATGGTAGTAAGAGGGATTAAAATCTCCTTACTTCATCCTATTGGTTTCTCAGTTACATCAGCTAAGGATTAAGTCTCCTGATTTTGTGACGTGGTACCAAAGCTGGCCAACAGGGAAGATTTAATTGTTAGAAATGAAATACATAAAGTTTAGTGCAAAGTGACCGGTTTTCTATGGAGCCCATGGTCAGAGCTTGGGATTCATGAGGGTTTATTTGGATCAAGATGAGGTTACACAAGTTAATAGCAAACAGCAGATCAATACAAATCCATCCAAATAGTGCTCTAATCTTTGTGTTAAGTGATTTTTGTTTTGTATCCACACTGCATAGGGAAATGACAAGTCGGGCACAACTGTGGGATGTGAAGATTGCTTTCAGATCTCAGGTGAAAACCGTCCCCACAAACCCTTCTAAACCCATGTCATTTGCATCTCTGCACATGCAGACATACAGGAAAGCACACCCCGGGTTTTAAGTCCTAGTGACCTGTGTTTCAATTCCAGTTGTACCCTTTACTAGCTGGGTGACCTTGGGAAAACTACTTAACTTCTCTATGCCTCCGTTTCCTCATCTGTGACATGGGGCTGATAATACTATTTACAGCTGAAGGGGATTGAGAGGTACAAACTTCCAGCTGTAAGATAAATAAGTCACGGGGAGGGAACGTACAAGCACAGGGAATAAAGTCAATAACACTGTCACAACTCTCTATGGTGACAGATGGTAACTGGTGTTATTGAGGTGATCATGTCATAATGTATAAAAATATCGAATCACTATGCTGTGCACCTGAAACTAATATCATATTGTATGTTAATGATAACTCAAAAAAAATAATAATAACAATATCTATAACCCCGGTTGCAGGATTGGTAGGAGGATTAAATAAAATAGGGCATTGCCCAGTTCACTAAGGTGCAGTTGTTTTAATATTTACTCCTCTCCTTAGGTTCAACCTTGTTACACTTCTCATCAATCCAGGGTTGATTGTTTCCTACCAAGACATTGCCACATTCTCGGAGAATAGCAGCATTGGGGGAATTACTAGGAAATTAGGAGACCTAATTCTTACTTGGGAGGTATTATAATATAATCAGAGAATGAAATAATTATAAATAGTAAGTGAAACATATTAGCTTGTAGCAGAGTCAGAACTACTGATAGAGTTAAAAACATGAGAAACATATTTGCAAATATACTCGTGAAGAATTTCAGCCTAATGTAGTGCATATGTAGATGCTGAAGGTAAAAACAGTGAGCCCGGACAAGCACACGGAAGAAATCACGGAAAAGTAAAACAGTATGATATGGCGGGGTCTCAGGATGGCGGCGGTTGATTCCTTTCTAAGTTTCCATTAATGTTGCTATAATGTAAAAACTAATTTAGTGCTTTAGTGCCTTGGAAAGAATGTGGATTCTGAAGCCAGACTGCTTGCGTTTGAATCCCAGCTCCTTCACTCAACAATCGTATGACCTTGGACGTGCTTCCTAAACTTTCCGAGCCTCAATATCCTTTTCAGTTAAATGAGGATAATAATAATAATATACAATAACCTCACTGGGCAGTTGGGAGGATTAAATGAATTAATACATGTAAAACATTTAAATACTATTCAGCGAATATTAGCTATTATTATACGCGCATACAATTTTTAAATAATAAAAGGAAAAATGCCAGTAAGGAAGGCATTAAAAATTTAATATGTCAATATGTGGGGGAAACGTTTTTTTAATTATCTAATTCTTTTTAAAGGAAAGGACCCACTATGGAATTATTTATGTTCATGTTTAGTAAATGTTATCTAGCTAATAAAGCTTCTTAAATTATAGAAAGTCCTTCGGAGTTACTCTTATTCGCTCCATTAATATCAAATGGTCACACACATGTAAAATCTCTAGCACTCAAAAATAAGGAACTCTCTGAGGTTGTAGAGACATTAAGACAATAATTCAGTTTCTTCCTTTTTTGGGGGGGTGAGGGGGACCATGCCACACAGCATGTGAGAACAGATGTTCCCAGACCAGGGATTGAACCCACTCCCGCTGCACTGCAAGCCAGAGGCTTAACCACTGGACCACCAGGGAAGTCCCAGAATAATAACTGCTTCTTTTATGCCTTTGAAGTAACTCTCATTCTACTCACTTGCAAGACTAAACCACACACAGGCACTCACACTACCTCCAGGGCACTAAAAATGCGTCTCATTGAGTACCTAACCCCAACCAAGCCTATCTGCTCCTCTTCCAGAATGTTCTTTCTTGGGGAATGGTAGGTACAGTATTCCCATCAGGCAGTTGCCCCAGCCAGAAACTGGGGAAACCTCTTTGTCACCCCATATTCTTCAGCCCCACTCTTCTAAGTAACAACAAAGCTGTGTTGATTCCTCCTTTTTATTATCAGTCCTCTTTTCTTTGTCCCCACTGTCAACACCCTAGTCCAGGCCACAGACATACCTTACATGAATTATCAGAACAGCCCTGGAATTTGTCTATCTCCAGTCTTGCTCTTGCCAACCAATTTCTTCCTTGCTATCAGAATGATCTTCCTAAAATAGGTACATTTATCTCATCGCATTCACTTGCTTCAAAGGCTCCCCGTGCCTTGAGGAGCTAGCCCGCCAGTGAGAACCCTCCCGAAGCTGGGTCCTGCTTACCTCTCCAGTTTTCTGATCTACTCTTCTTTCACATGCCCCACACACCTACACCCCACCTCTCCAGGGTCATCTCCCCAGGACTTAAAACTCCCTCACCTTTGGCCTTAGCCTGTGTTTTCTTCTTCTGGGTGGGCCATTTCTGTCACTCCTTCAGGACTCCTTCCTGACTCCCAGAAACAAGGTACTTCTCCTATATGCTCATAGCAGCTAATGTTTATTTCTCTCTCTCCCCAAAGAAATATTACACTTTATTCCTAGGGATGCCCAGAACCCAGGACTGTGACACATAGTTCACCCTTAATGTTTATTTTTGGAAGGATGGATGGATGGATGGATGCATGGAAAAATGAATAAGAAAAGTAACTGCAACTCTTTTTGGTGGCTTGGTTTGACAAAAAGTCCCAGTGAGAGAAAGGATTGTGGACACCCAAGCAGATGACATTGGAGGTTACGAAACTTTAATTTTTTCAGCCAATCAAGAAATGTAGGGCTTCCCTGGTGGCGCAGTGTTTGGGGGTCCGCCTGCTGATGCAGGGGACGTGGGTTCGTGCCCCGGTTCGGGAGGATCCCGCATGCCGCGGAGCGGCTGGGCCCGTGAGCCATGGCCGCTGGGCCTGCGCGTCCGGAGCCTGTGCTCCGCAATGGGAGAGGCCACAGCGGTGAGAGGCCCGCGTACCGCAAAAAAAAAAAAAAAAAAAAGAAATGTATTACATTTCTCCTTCAGGTTTCAGTGCAATGATTTCACATGAATGCTACTAACATTTTAGCACTGAAGATCCAATTTTAAACTAGTTTTTACAGCAAATTCTACATCTTTGACAACTAAATGGCAAAAGAAAACACTTATATATCTGCCCGAGACGGAAACAGGGCAAGCTCTCAAGGGGAGCCTAATGCTTTAGAAGGGCCTCTGCTCGGCGTTTTTTCCAATTGTTTGGTGCAGGCGTCCTGACTCAGAAAGTTTCCAGATTGAAAGCTAATTTGCTTTAGACCCTCCTGATGCAGAGCCCGTGTCTGGCCTGAGCTTTGTTGCTCACTAGGGTAAAGTGTAATTTTCTGACTCTTCCCAACTCTTTAGTTTGAGACAATAATCCACTCTGTCTCCTCTTAATTAAAGCAAATAGCCCTAGCTCACAATAGTAGTTCAGAAGCGCCTGGTCTTCTGGTTCCCTCCTTGCAAGGAGCTAATTGATTTCCAAATGATAATGGTGTTTACATTAGAAAAGCCAAACCCCTTGTATTTAGTCCTTAACGCACCCTAAACCTTCCCACTCTCATGAATATCAAATGGCCAAAATACCTCCATTGTGGTCGATGCCTCTTAAGGGGTCAAGCCTCAGTCCCAAAATATTTAATGAGCTAATTGGTTAATTTCTGTTTTACATGCCAGGCTCCTACATTCCTGTTTCACCCAAAGGAGGAGTCTTCCTGGAATTTTCAAGGAATTGCTTTTGCAATTTACAACCTCATTGTTTTACAATAAAGGCCCCCAAGGCAATGCTGGAGCAGTGGGTAGGTCTGAATTTTAAGGATAATTTTGGAAGCTCATTCTTATGACTGTTCATGGGAGGAAGTTGTGGAGAAGGAAAAAACACAGAAGTCACAAGACATATGAGCAGCAATTCATGGCATGGGAGTGAAGGTGTCTGTTACCATGTGTTTGAAATCATTTGTCTACGTGGTATATAGCACACCTATGTCTAAAGGGCAGATTGTTCCCTCCTTGTTTGAAAGTCACGGGAACAATGCTTCAAAATACACATTCTTTATTTCCATGATCTCTAACAAGTTTTTCTAGCCTCTTGGGCTTCACTGAAGTTAGTAGATGTCTCACATACCCCTGCTTAGAAATCCAAACAACAGCCGAAACAAATCGTAGTTATTATGGATCATATTCCTGGCCTTCCACAGAGTTTACACAAATATTAAAACTCACTTTTCCCCACCACGTTGAACATGAGATTCAGGCAAGACTCTCATGGACTGGATGGGAATGGATATTTGTCATGCAAGAGACGAGCAGGAATTTTCCAGAAACTGAGTTCTATTTGTAAAGAAACTATTCTCTGTGAACATGTTCTTGATCACAGCAAATTGTTGACACAACAACCCAAGATGAGAGGGGGGCCGGGCAACGCTTCAATATAATCACTTTCTAAGTAATTAAAACAGTAGCTAATTTCTCTCATAATTAAAAAAAGTTTGTCCATTGGCACACACATCCATCCTAATGCCATATTTAGCAAATGCTTTCATTTTTTAAAAATATCAACTCTAATGCACCAGACTCTCTCCTATCGAGAAAGGCATGGCTGTAATTTACAAAACTCTTTCTTCCCTTCAATTCGGAGCTCAACCTTCCGTTTTCTCTTTGAGTCACTTCCTTTCAGTCAGTCCTGAGACATTACCCTTTCATTCATTCTTCTTTTTGTAGCTGCAATGTTATTGCATAAGTCTGAAAAACATGTCACCTTGATACAGTTTATCTATAAATTTTATATAATAAATTTTATGCAAGTCATCTTGAAAATTTTTATACGGTCTCCCAAAGTATATCTATATTATCCCTGCATCTATGTATCTGTATATCTATATCTATATATCTATAGATAGTTATAGTTTGGGAGACTAGAGCAATAACCAGTACAATATATGTATTCACTAGCTCTTCAGGAATAGTTTACAGATCAGGAAGAAGTACAATAAATTTATCAAGATTAAGTGCTTTACCCAAGGCCTCCCAACTTGTTAACAGGAGAGAAAGAACATAAAATAGCCCATTTTCTACTACATACTCTGTTCTTTTAAAAACTTCAGTTAAAGTCAACTATCATCCATCGTTTTGGACCATGGAGCAACCTGGTGAGGCTTGAAACCAAACAAATGTTTTAAAATATAAAATTCTTGGTCATGACTTCCTAGCTTTAGGGAACAGGGCACATAGTACACAATGTCCAGGGCTGGAGATTGCTTGGGTTTTTTTGTTTTTGTTTTTTTTTAACTGGAAAGATTGTTCACTTTAATTATATCCTGTAATAGGATTTGTCACGTGGGTGTTAAAATAATAGCCTACATCCCAGTGAGAAAGGGCTGAGGGCTTGGCATCGTGTCCCTGAAATCAAAAAGGACATAGAGTCACCTGCCTCTGGTGGGTGGAACTGACAGTCACCTTACAGAACAGAAATGTGTCCCTGACCATCAGGGACCAGCATTCCATTCCTACTTAAATGAAGAGGGATCCTTGGTAGGAGCCCAGAGTGACATACCTGATAATCCTCTAAGGTAGCAGGACCAAGGACAAAAAGGAGAACGGAAGGAGATAGAGCTTACATGCAGAGCAAGTCACATCAGCAAGGAGATAATTCACAAGAAGTAAACATCAGTATCCATGCTGTAAGAGTCTGGGAAACTAAAAAGCAATTTTCGGAAACTCTCAAATATAGCTTTAAATAATAAAAAGCTGAAACCGTCTCTTACAAAGCAAAGTCTCCTTTGAAAGGATTCCAGAAAACCATGAAATGCTGTTGATAAGAGTGTGCCAATTTGTAAAGCTCGCCACAATCTCCAGCTCACATTTTCCCCCTTTTTTCCCTCCTTTCTTTCAAAAAAAATTTTTTTTTCTCTGAGCTTTGTTAGTCCAAGAGAAGCCCTGATGACAACAAAAACATAAAGTGTTTTCTAAAGCTGAAACCTCTTTCCCCACAACAAGGCGGGGGCTGGGGGCAGGGAGTGGGCACATTGGATTTATTCCACGGAAATGATGTTAAAATAGCATTTGCAAAGCCAGAGAAAAGGTTGTTAATGGAAGCTCCGGTAGGGATGTGTAAGCTAACTCGTAGAGTTTCTCGCCCTTATCAACCATTGTATTCAGGATTGATTATGGGTTTGCTCCCATCTCTCACTCACTAGAATGTTTACCCACCCAGACAGAGGAGGCTGATTGGCTTTTTTTCAACTAAAGTCAACTTTTAACTAGTGGAGTCTTAACTTGCTTAAAGTTTGGCTTCCCAGTTGATTTCAGGTATTTTTCCTCCTCCATACTGACCTATTATTTTCACTTAGACTTATAAAGGCCCAATTAATATCTTTAAAGCAACAATGTTAAGAGCATTTAGTGGAAATTTTACATTTAACTGTCAAGAAATAATCATGGCTTACATTTATGGAGCACCCTTCACCCTGAAGGGTACCAAAGTGCTATTACAAATTTCACATGTGCCATTACTAATTAAAGGTCAGAATCATGGCACCCAGCACTACAGCATCCTGCTGGAGGTGAAGAATGAAAGCCTAACACGGTAGCATTTAAGAAAAATATGAAAAGTCTCTTATTTAATTGCAGCAGGGAAGGCAGTTTTCCTGGGGAATGACTGGAAGATGGTTCCCCCACTGGCACCCCCTCCAGAAATGATGTACAGCAAGTTGCATAAAGGATTTACATGGGAACACTGAACCCCCTTTTCAGGGATGGAGAAGGCTGATCCCATGATACCATGGCAAATCTGTGATTACTTGCTTTCCAACAACCAAAGCAAATTCATCACAGCAAATCAGAGTCAGCCAGCCTCTGACAGGCCATCCATCATCCACGGGCACTCACTCCATCCTCACTCAGGAATCTGTGGCCACCTGGCTTCAGCATTGCCTGGGATGCCAACCGTGTACGCTAGAAAGTGAAATCTTAACTGCTCCCTTGACAGACCTTAGGACATGCCTGTAAGGGGGAGGATGGGGTGCAGATGCAGGAAGACCGCAACTTTCCCATAGTGACCTATCCAATAGTGGATCACAAGGCTGAAATATAAACATGGGTCTTACATATGCTCATATTCCTACTAAGAAAAGCAAACATGACCCCCAGGGCCAGCCCCTGAGGTCTAAAGACCTGGTGGCACATATGGTCACCTTATCTTTGATAAAGGAGGCAAGAATATACAATGGAGAAAAGACAGCCTCTTCAATAAGTGGTGCTGGGAAAACTGGACAGCTACGTGTAAAAGAATGAAATTAGAACACTCCCTAACACCATACACAAAAATAAACTCCAATGGAATAAGACCTAAATGTAAGGCCAGACACTATAAAACTCTTAGAGGAAAACATAGGCAGAACACTCTATGACATAAATCACAGCAAGATCCTTTTTGACCCACTTCCTAGAGAAATGGAAATAAAAACAAAAATAAACAAATGGGATGTAATGAAACTTACAAGCTTTTGTACAGCAAAGGAAACCATAAACAAGATGAAAAGACAACCCTCAGAAGGGGGGAAAATATTTGCAAATGAAGCAACTGACAAAGGATTAATCTCCAAAATTTATAAGCAGCTCATGAAGCTCAATATCAAAAAAACAAACAACCCAATCCAAAAATGGGCAGAAGACCTAAATAGACATTTCTCTAAAGAAGATATACAGATTGCCAACAAACACATGAAAGGATGCTCAACATCACTAATCATTAGAGAAATGCAAATCAAAAGTACAATGAGATATCATCTCACACCAGTCAAAATGGCCATCATCACAAAAGCTACAAACAATAAATGCTGGAGAGGGTGTGGAGAAAAGGGAAGCCTCTTGCACTGTTGGTGGGAATGTAAATTGATACAGCCAGTATGGAGAACAATATGGAGGTTCCTTAAAAAACTAAAAATAGAACTACCATACAACCCAGCAATCTCACTACTGGGCATATACTCTGAGAAAACCATAATTCAAAGAGTCATGTACCACAATATTCACTGCAGCTCTATTTACGATAGCCAGGACATGGAAGCAACCTAAGTGTCCATCGACAGATGAATGGATAAAGGAGATGTGGCACGTATATACAGTGGAGTATTACTCAGCCATAAAAAGAAACAAAACTGAGTTATTTGTAGTGAGGTGGATGGACCTAGAGACTGTCATACAGAGTGAAGTAAGTCAGAAAGAGAAAAACACATACCGTATGCTAACACATATATATGGAATCTAAGAAAAACAACAACAAAAAAAGGTTCTGATGAACCTAGGGGCAGGACAGGAATAAAGATGCAGACATAGAGAATGGACTTGAGGACACGGGGAGGGGTAAGCATAAGCTGGGACAAAGTGAGAGAGTGGCATGGACATAGATACACTACCAAATGTAAAATCGATAGCTAGTGGGAAGCAGCCACATAGCACAGGGAGATCAGCTCAGTGCTTTGTGTCCACCTAGAGGGGTGGGATAGGGAGGGTGGGAGGGAGACCCAAGAGGGAGGAGATATGGGGATGTATGTATATGTATAGCTGATTCACTTTGTTATACAGCAGAAACTAACACACCATTGCAAAACAATTATACTCCAATACAGATGTAAGAAAGAAAGAAAGAGAGAGAGAGAGAGAGAGAGAGAGAAAGAAAGAAAGAAAGAGAGAGAGAAAGAAGAAGAAAGAAAGAAAGAAAGAAAGAAAGAAAGAAAGAAAGAAAGAAAGAAAGAAAGAAAGAAAGACCTGGTGGCAGAGACAAGTTATTCATGTATTCATTCAACAAACACTCGAGAACTTAGTATGTGCCAGATACTGATTCGGGCCCTGGGAATAGAGCAGGAAACAAAACAAACAGAATCTAAAAGGGTAAACAGAATTGAGGAAGAATGGTATGAAAAAAATGTTCTTCCACTCAAAAATTATAAATTGAGCCCTTACTTTGGGCTGGCCTCACATGAGACAGAGAAACAACAGAGACCCTAAGGAAAACTGGTCCCTTCCTTCACAGAGGTTTCAGTCCAGTTCTAGTACACGGTAATCACAAATTCCCACAAGCCCATGTTTCCTGCAAACTGATGAAATGCAATGAAGGAAAAATAGCCAGGATGAGGAGCTCCTGAAACAGCAAGAGACCACAGATGACTTGACAGAGATTGCACAATGGCATGAGCAGCCAAAAGGAATGTAAAGTGACCAAAAGCAAGTCAGTTAGAAAAGAGCAAACAGCACCTTAGGAAGAATTTTTTCCGAGAACAAGGAGAGCCTGTAGAGGAGAGATCTGATAAAGAGTTGTTGAGCAAGAACCCTGGAGAAGATGCAACCACTACTTCTTGGGTCAGGTGATTGCTTCCATCTGGAACCTGACTGGGAGGGTAGGATGGGGCTGATAAGCAAGGAATGACCTGGATGTCAGGACCAGGTCACAGCAAGCAGACGAAGCAACCTAGGGATCAGCCATGCCTATTTGCCTGCTAAACTTCCCACTCGGTAAACTGCTTTTAAGGTCGGCAGGCAGATATTTCTCCTACCAAATTTACATACCTTAAACAGCTGGCTGATTCTGTTGTGTTGAAGTGACACCAAAGAGAAGCAAGAAGGTGCTCATAGGGCTTCCCTGGTAGCGCAGTGGTTGACAGTCCGCCTGCTGATGCAGGGGATGCGGGTTCGTGCCCCAGTCCAGGAAGATCCCACATGCCGCGGAGTGGCTGGGCCCGTAAGCCATGGCCGCTGAGCCTGCGCGTCCGGAGCCTGTGCTCCGCAACGGGAGAGACCACAACAATGAGACGCCCGCGTACCGCAAAAAAAAAAAAAAGAAAAAAGAAAAAGAAGGTGGTCATAAAGGAAGATCCATTTTCAAAAATTTCAGGTTTGCAGGAAGGAGGGGAGAGAAAATTGTATTCTTTCCAAAAAGAACCCAAGGTACCTCCTGTTGGGGGTGGAATTGTAAAGAATGAGTCCATTTCACCTATGCAGTAGAGAAGACAAACTATGGGGTAGAGAACAGGATGCAATCCCAGACAGAAAGCCAATCAACACTCCTGAATCCATATAGTGTTTCTCTCCATCATGTCAATGCACATGTATCTCCCACGGCATCCGTGAACAGCAGTTCCAATGGCTCTCCAACAGCAGTGGTAGCTGCATTGCTATTGAATTGCAAATGGTGCCATGAATGCACACAACTTGAAAATTTCAGTAGGAATTGAAGCATAGAAATTCTATCTACTCTTCATCTTTGGTGATAACTGAATTATTCCAATTAACAATATCATGGCTCTTCCCTAACCTGTTACTTTTTCTTACTGTCCATTAATATAAACTTTTAGCAATGGTTACTCTTGTGGGCTGGAAATGCTCTTTCCTGCTCCCATTAACTTTAGCCCCAAATGTCATATTCATATCCGAGTTACCTGAGCGAGCAGACAAAGCCAGGCACGGGATGACTCATGGGCAAGGAAGGCTTGGCCTGAGGCGCATTCCTCTCGGGATAATCCCTAAGGTAGTGTTACTTCAAGGGTTCCATTTTTGCCCCTTTTTCCAACTATGATGCTGGTAGAAGAGACCCTCGTCTCCACATAAAAGTGTTTCAAACTCTAAAATATTTTGGACCTTTGACTCCAAAATCAATTGCATTCAGAGTTCTAAGATATATTAAATCAGGTATTCTCACAGCATCGCTGTAAAGTGGAAAAGAAATGGGTGTTATAATTTCTATTTTAGAGATAAGAAAGTCAGAGTCAAAAATATTAAGATATTGATCTCACTCTGCTAAGATATTTATGTAGACACTGCTCTATTTTAAATGGATAACCAATAAGGACCTACTGTATAGCACAGGGAACTCTGCTCAATATTATGTAACAACCTAAATGGAAAAGAATTCGAAAAAGAATAGATACATGTATATGTATAACTGAATCACTTTTCTGTACACCTGAAACTAACACAGCATTTTTTTCCCATATCTTTATTGGAGTATAAATACTTTACAACTCTGTGTTATTTTCTTCTGTACAACAAAGTGAATCAGCTATATGTATACATATATCCCCATATCCCCTCCCTCTTGAGGCTCCCTCCCACCCTCCCTATCCCACCCCTCTAGGTGGTCACAAAGCACCGAGCTGATCTCCCTGCGCTATGCGGCTGCTTCCCACTAGGTATCTATTTTACATTTGGTAGTGTATATATGTCCATGCCACTCTTTCACTTCATCCCAGCTTCCCCTTCCCGCCCCCATGCCCTCAAGTCCATTCTGTACACCTGCGTCTTTATTTCTGCCCTGCCACTGAGTTCATCAGTACCGCTTTTTAAAATTCCGTATATATGCATTAGCTACAGTATTTGTTTTTCTCTTTCTGACTTACTTCACTCTGCATGACAGATTCTAGGTCCATCCACCTCGTTATAAATAACTCAATTTCGTTCCTTTTTATGGCTGAGTAATATTCCATTGTATATATGTGCCACATCTTCTTTATCCAGTCATCTGTCGATGGATATTTAGGTTGCTTTCATGTCTCGGCTATTGTACATAGTACTGCAATAAACATTGTAACACAACATTGTTAATCAACTATACTCCAATATAAAATAAAAAGTTAAAAAAATACAGTACATTAATAAAGAAAAAAGTATTAAAGTATTTAGCCATGGGTAGATCTGGGAAGGGAACACCCTCTTGTCCTCCGAGCTCAAGG
The DNA here is from genome assembly GCF_025265405.1 of Mesoplodon densirostris. NCBI lineage: Eukaryota > Metazoa > Chordata > Mammalia > Artiodactyla > Ziphiidae > Mesoplodon > Mesoplodon densirostris. Next base: position 161,346,209 of record NC_082664.1, on the reverse strand, counting down.
CTCTGACCTAATGTAATGATGATAATAATAATGCAGCTGGCACCATGCCAAGTGCTTTATACAGAGCATCTCATTTAATCATTGCAAGGACCACAAGAGGCAACACCATCATTGGTGTCCTGGGCTGCAGCTGAAGTGGCCGAGACCAGGAAACGTGGGAGTCAGCGTTGGGACCCAAGCTGCTTATCCCAGCATCCAATCTCTTCCTTCCTGTAGTAGACAAGCATTTATTTTAAAATATAATGCATTGAAACCATTTAATTTGGGTGATGAGTTAAAAAATAGAACAACTCATTCTGTAGACAAAAAGGACCCCAACAAATACAGCAACTTCTAGAAGAATGGTAAACAGGACAGCTATGTTAGGGAAGAGGGAAACTGAGTTAGATTTTGACGCAGGGGCAGCAGAGAAGGAGGTGAAATAAAAAGAAAGTGGAGGAGGCAGGTCGTAGCTGTGAAACCAGCTCCAAAGCAGAGGTGCAGACAGGAACTGGGAGGTGGAGGCTTAGGGCGGAGCTGGTGTCACAGTCAGCTGAGATCAGAGTATTGCTACATCAAGGAATGAGTACGTGAGGATGTTGCCGCAGTGGCTGGGACACAGCAGCAGCCTTCCTCATCTTGAGACTTCCTTTAAGTTTGCTCACTCTCATCTTCTCAATGCTTCTGCCAACTGCATCCTCCATCTGAGCCATTCAACCCTCTGGGCATCGACCCCTGGGTCAGATATTCTGACCATATCTGCCAAAATTTCACGTGCCACAAATTCAGGCTCTGTCTCAGAAGTTGCAGTTGACTTATTATCAGTGTAAAGCACCTAGACATCCCTCTTATGCCCTTATGTCCTGACAATATTCCCCACACTCCTTCAATCGTTCCCCCGGAACACACCCTGCTTTACCCCCTTCTTCCCTTCCTCCTCTTTTTTTCCCCTTGAAACATCTCTCCTCATCTCAAAATTCGTATTTCCCAGGTAATTTACAAGGTAAAAGAGTCTTATAATTCCAGTTTCGAATCAGATCAGTTGCCCGACAAATGCCTGTTAGGTAACCCTGAGCATTGTGCTCCAGGGAATGTCCGAGGTATAAGGCGGGTGCCCTGGAAGAATTTAGGTGGAGAAAAAACACAAAAAGGAACTCTGGAATTTTAGGACAAAAAAACCTCTAAGCTTCCTGGGACCTCAACATCCACGTTCATGTTCTAATTGTTCCTACTTATTCCTTCCAATTTAACCTTACTAAACATACAGAATATTAAACACCCAAGAATTGTTCTCACATCCCTCACTGACCCTAACAACAGACCCCAGCCCTACCCACCCCTGCCCCATCCATCTTCAGAGATTCTGCCTGATTCTCTCTGATCCTTTCTCTCTGTGCTGACATATCCAGAATCTCAAGTAATCTTCATTTCGGTACACATCCAACTTGAAAACCTTCTTCCTCACAGAGATTTGCAGACTAATTAGGTAATGCTGTTAAAACAATTCCAAATCCTTCAATTGCATAATCTCTGGTTACTTTTTTTTAATCTCCTTAAATTACTCTAATTTGATGTTTCTTCTTCTTGCAGTAAATTACCCAGAACTTATAATGGTTTAGTCTCCTAAATCACCTCAACAGCAATGGTGTTTTCCATTTAAAACTCACAATAGCGTCTCATTTAAGTGAGTTTCGGGGGAATTTTTTTTCCTCCCTAAAAACAAATTCCCAGAAAATGTTCCTTCTTCCCCTCATAAGATCTCAGTGACAGCCAATGTTAGTTACAAGTAGCCACATCTCTCCAAAAAGCATGGTTTTGTTGTGTTCCAATACTGCATGGAAGGCTGCAAAGAGCTATCACCAAATCTCTGTACACAGATTGCAGAAAACGTTATTTCATCCTAGGGATTATATCGGGAAGTGACTATTCCTCTTTTTTTTCATCTGTGGCTTATCACAGCTCAGGTGAGCGATGGAGCACAGAGATGAAGGGGAAAGAATGTCAACTACTTGGCAAGTTCACCGGCCAGAAGATTTCCAGGTAAGCTTCACCTGAGAATCGCAGAGCAGGTATTCAGGAACCCTAACTGTGGGCCTATGAAAATCAGTATTCAAAGATTGCTCCCCCAAAAGGCTGAACTAGGGATTGCGAGTTGGTTTGCCTCCACTACAGAGAGATAAGCAACGGTGGGCGAGTTTCTTGATTTCCCTGGGCTTTTCTTTTCTTATTGATAACATGTGTTAAAGTAGATGATCTCTGAGTTTTTTTCTGGCTCTGAAAGAAATAAATGAATAAAGTTTATATAGAACTAGAGATTCATGAATGGGACATGAGTCATTCATTTCGGAGAGATTTGAGCTCCCTCTGGGCAACTTGTTAAAGTTTGAGCTGCAATATCAAATAATTTTGAAATGCATTTTTCAAGTCCAATTTGCCAGATTATATTTTGGGAAAAGGTTCTTTTTAATAAAATCCAAACTAGGCTGCGGAGTTGGGTTTGGTGAACTCTATGTGGGCCGGAATATTTATAATATAATGTCAATAAATACAACTTTGGAGTGAAAATTTGAAGCGCTCCAAATACAGAACCCAATCAGGCCTTCAGATAAGTAATCCCAACAGACCAAAGCTATGATGCTCAGAGTAAGTCACCTTCCCTCCCTCCCTCCTTCCTTCCTTCCTTCCTCTTTCCCTCTCTCTCCTTCTATCTCTTTCTTTCTTTTATCCCTTTTTTTTTTGCTTTAACTTTAGTGTCTTTGAGCACATAAGCTCACGTAGGCAAACAATCAGAGATAAAAACCATCCAGAACCAACATGAGATTCTCCCTTTCTGCAGCACTGTTCAATACAGTAGCCACTAGCCAAATGTGGGCATTTATATTTAAGTTTACATTAATTAAAATTAGGTAATTTTTTTTTTTTTTTTTTTTTTTTTTTTTTTTTTTTTTTGCGGTTCTCGGGCCTCTCACTGCTGTGGCCTCTCCCGTTGCGGAGCATAGGCTCCAGACGCGTAGGATCAGCGGCCATGGCTCACAGGCCCAGCCGCTCCGCGGCATGTGGGATCTTCCCAGTCCAGGGCACGAACCCCCGTCCCCTGCATCGGCAGGCGGACTCTCAACAACTGCGCCACCAGGGAAGCCCAGGTAAAATCTTTAAAGTCCAGTTTCTCACTTGTACTAACCACACCTTGAGTGCTTGTATTCAAAGGCCAGAACTGGCTCCTGGCTAACATATTGGGCAGTCAGATTCAGAACATTTTCGTCATTGTAGAGAGTTACATTGAACAACCCTGGGTGGCTGCCGCTGAGGAGGTTTAAGAAACTTCTCTCAGAAAAACAATTTTTCTTTGCGACAGGCTCTGAGGTCAGGCTGCCTGAGTTCAAACAGAAACACCACCACCTGCTAGGTATAGCTCCCTTGACCACTCCCTTAAGGGTTGTGAGCCTGTTTCCTCCTTGGTAAAATAGAAGTGTTAATTACACATGGCTTATGTCATATGACCCAGCCATTCCAGTCCTGGGTATATTTCCAAAAAAAAAAAAAAAAAAGACTCCAGAAAACACTAATTCAAAAAGAGACGCACCCCAAAGTTCAGAAGCAGCATTATTTACAATGGCCAAGACATGGAAGCAACCTAAGTGTCCATCAACAGACAAACGGATAAGGGAGAGGTGGTTTATATATATAATGGAATATTACTTGGCCACAAAAAAGAATGAAACTTTGCCATTTGCAACAACATGGTTGGACTTGGAGGGTATTATACTCAGTGAAATAAGTCAGACAGAGGAAGACAAATACTGTATATCACTTATATATGGAATCTAAAATATAAAACAAACTAGTAAATATAACAATAAAGAAACAGACTCAGATATAGAGAAGAGACTAGTGATTACCAGTGGGGAAGAGAGAAGGGGGGAGGGTCAATTTAGGGGTAGGGGAGTAAAAGGTACAAAATATTGGGTATAAAATAAGCTATAAAGATATATTGTACAACACAGGGAGTATAACCAATATTTTATAATAACTATAAATTGAGTATAACCTTTAAAAAGTGTGAATCATTATGTTGTACACCTGTAACTTATATAATATTGTACATCAACTATACTACAATTAAAAAAAATATTCAAGGACTTCTCTGGTGGCACAGTGGTTAAGAATCCGCCTGCTAATGCAGGGGACATGGGTTCAAGCCCTGGTCCGGGAAGATCCCACATGCTTCAGAGCAACTAAGCCTGTGCGCCACAACTACTGAGCCTGCGCTCTAGAGCCCATGAGCCACAACTACTGAGCCCACGTGCCACAACTACTGAAGCCCGTGTGCCTAGAGCCCGTACTCCTCAACAAGAGAAGCCACTGCAATGAGAAGCCCACACACCGCAACGAAGAGTAGCCCCCGCTTGCTGCAACTAGAGAAAGCCTGCGCGCAGCAATGAAGACCCAGCACAGCCAAAAATAAAAATAAATAAATAAATTTATTTTTTTTAAATAAAAAAATATTCATGGCTTATAGTGTCACTGGGGATTAAATGAGATAATACTACATGTAAGGCTCATGTCTAAGATCTAGTGAGTGCCCAATAAATGTCGGGTATTATTTTTGACATTGATCCTTAAGAGGGAAAAGTGAGAGTTGAAAATAAATGGTCCTTGCTGTTTTCAGTATTAATGCAAAGGCCTGCTCTCTGTCAAAATGCTCTGTTTTTGAGCAGAGACTACCTGAAAATATTTTTCTCATAAAGAATATCCTACCTCATCCCTCATCCTTCACCAAACCCTCCACTCACAATTTAACTCCTTATGCAAGATCTTAAAATTCATGGTATTGGTTTTACAATAATTTTTAATGTAAAGAAATAGGACCGGGCTTCCCTGGTGGTGCAGTGGTTGAGAGTCCACCTGCCAATGCAGGGGACACGGGTTCGTGCCCTGGTCCAGGAAGATCCCACATGCCGCAGAGCGGCTGGGCCCGTGAGCCATGGCTGCTGAGCCTGCGTGCCCGGAGCCTGTGCTCCTCAACGGGAGAGGCCACAACAGTGAGAGGCCCGCGTACCGCAAAAAAAAAAAAAAGTGAAGATTCCATAGGAATGTGGTGCCTAAAATCTTTTTTGGACAAAAGCATGATACACACACACACATACAAAATATAAATATTTTACCAAATTGATAAATATACCAAATAACACTATTATACTAACCTTTAAGTGTAGACTTAATATTTGACAAATCTACATCAAAAGTTTTCTTTTTTTATAAAAGAGGGCATTTACCATTTTCAAACTGTCTGGCTCCTTTAAAAACAACTTTACTTTAAAGCTATTTCTTAAAGGCTAATCATTTCCCCCAAGCATTAAAAATCAAATCACAGCTTCTCATATTTTTTCAAATGCATTCTTTTCCCCTTTTCCAACTTTAATGAATATAATTGACATATAATATTGTGTGAATAGTAGGTGTGCAACATGATAGTTTGATGCACGTTTCCACTGTGAAATGATGACCACAATAGGATTAATTAATACCTCCGTCACTTCACATAATTACCATTTTTTTTTGTATTTGGTACATTTAAGATCTACTCTCTTAACAAGTTTCAAGTATATAACCCAGTACAGTATTTTTAACTGCAGTCACCGTGCTGTACATTAGGTCCCCAGGACTTAATCATCTTAAAACTAGAAGTTTTACCCTTTGACAAGCATCTCCCCTTTTCCCCTATGCCCTAGTCCCTGGCAACCACCATTCTACTCTCTGTTTCTGTGAATTCGGCTTTTTTAGATGAAACGCAGTATTTTCAAAATGGTTTAAAGACAGAAAATAAAACAAGCAACGGAATATTATGAAGCAAGATGTGCAAATTCCCAGTTCAGCTCTGAAGGTCCAAAATACTCATTTCATTATTGGTCTAAACCCATTCATTCCACATTATTAAGTTGCCTTCTTTGTGTTTATTTTTATCAAAATATGAAAGATTCAATCTCATTGAGATAGTCATATCAGCTTGATATTTTGGGTTTATCCATCCAAGGCAAATGTACTTATGTCTGTATGGACCAGCGGCTAGAAACGGTCATGTAAATGTAGTATTAGGACATAAGTGCCCAGTATATGTTTTACTTACCCATAGCTCAAGAAAAAAATTAACACAATTAATTTAAGTTCTCAACACTTAAACAGTTTCCTAAACAAATTTGTTTCTTTACCTCCAAGAATGGTTATTGTTCATTTATTCAAAAAATATTTGAGCACTTAGTGTCAGGCACTGTCCTAGGGAAATGGGATAGAGCACTGAATTAAAGACACAAAAACACCTGTCCTCAAGGAGCATACGTTCAAGTAATAAATGATAAACCTAGTGAATAAGCAAGAACATAGTGTCTTAGAAGATGGTAAGGGCTTTGGAGTTAAGGGGATTGAGACAGTCAGAGAATGTGTGTTGGGAGAGGAAAGGTTGTAATTTTAAGTAGGGGGAACTGGCCAGACCTCATTGAGAAGAGGATAGTTCATGAAGGAGCTAAAGTTAACTGTGTGGTTACCTGAAGGGGGAGTGTTTCAAACCTTCCAAAAAAGACAGAACAGCTGGTGCAAAGGCCCTGAGGCAGAAGCATGCCTCACATGTTTGAGGAATCACGAGAATGCCTGGTTGGCTGGAGCAGACTGTGAGATGAGGTCAGGCAGGTACGAAGGGATGAGGTGAGTCTTGTAGGGTCCTGCAGGCCAATACAGGGAGTCCTACATTTTACTCTCAGTGAAATGGGGGGCTGCGGACCAGGGAAATGTCATGACCTGAATTATATGTTGAAAGGACTGTTGGACTATTATGTTGAGAACAGATTCCAGGGAGCAGAAATGGAAGCAGGAAGACCAGTTAGAAGACTATCTCAGTAATCTAAGCAGGAAATGATGGTGACTCAGGTCAGGATGTTAGCAGTGGGCTTGTGAGACGAACGTGGATTCTGGATGTGCTTTAATGGTAGGACAGTCTAACATGTCAATTATTGTGTGTGAAGAAAGAGAGGAACCAAGAATAAACCCATGTTTTTGACTTGAGCAACTGGAAGGACCACTAAACTGTCGTGCTGAGAAGATTCCATTTAGGTGGAGTTTGGGGAAATCATTAGAAGCTTAGCTCGGGATATGTGGTATTTGATATGTCTCTACATACACCCAAGGGTAGAAGTCAGACTGGCAGTTGACCTCCGAGCCTGAAGTTCAGAAGAGATTTCTGTGTGGACAGCATCAATGTGGGAGTCATCAGCATGTTTACGTTTAAAGCCATGCGACTGTGTGAGATTTACATAGAGGGAGTGTTGACAGAGAAGAAAAAGGAACTAAGGAATGATCCCCTTTAACACCAATGATATAAGTTCAGGGTGAAGAGGGGAAACCATCTGAGGAGAGTGAGAAGGAGCAAGCAGTGAGGCAGGAGGAAAACCAGGGAATGTGGTCCAGCTGTGGGGCATGGATGGAGGTCGTGGGTCGTATTGACAAGAGCAGTTTTTGCCAAAGGATGGAGCCAAAGAAAGGAACCCAAAGGGGGCTCTGGTTGGACAAAAGCAAAGCTCATTCATATACAGCTACAATGCTCCAAACTTCTGGTCTCGGGACCCCTTACACTCTTAAATGTATTGAAGACCCCAATGCACCCTGGATTATATGAGTTACATTTATCAACATTTACCAACATTAATGCCTTAGAGATTATTAACTGGGGAATAGTTAAAACCCAAGAATACACAAACACACTTTGCCTTAGTCACCAGGGAGATGACACCATCACGCATTTTATAGTTTCTGGAAACTTCCACTCTGCACCGTCAGAGAAAAAGAATGAAAGATGAAAATGTTTCAGCTTTATCCCAAAGATACTTTTGACTTCATAGACCCCCTAAAAGAGTCTCAGAGATCCCAAGCGTCCTGGGCTCCCTGTGAGAGCTCCTAACAGACATGGAAGGAGAGCACAAGACTGAGGATGACGGTTAACAGGGAGGTGGTTAGAGTCTGTGGACATTCTCTTCAGTGAGGGACTGAAAACCATTATCCACTGAGAGTGAGGAAGGAAAGTGAATGACTGGGGTGTTGGAGGAAAGGAGAGACATGAAACAGTCTAGGAGAGCAGGAGAATGGACGGTGGACTGTCGTAAGCATTCAGAGCTATTTTTGTTGTTGGGCTATCTTGAAATTTTACTGTATGTGTGATTAAGAGAGACAGAGAAAAGGAGAGAAATCACTCAAGCTTTTTGTGTGTTGTTCAGTACGTGTTTGTTGATGGGAAGAATCTCTTAGACAAATTATTATGCTTTGCTTCCATGGGTCACAAAGCAAATCATAAGACTATTGTTATGGATTCATTTATTCTTTAAAACTTATACAACACCCACCATACGCCAAGTCTTATTTCTCGGCTCTGGGAACGTAAGATTGAATAGACCACATATTCATTCAGTCAGCTGAGATCATATTCATATTCAAACTGCATATGCTAAGATCTACATGGCTCCAAAATTTTTCCAATATGTAGAAAACACAGTAAAGGCCACCAAAATAATAGCCTCATGTGGCTGCCTGCCTCACATTTTCAAACTAAGGTGCCACATCACTGGCGGTCTACTAAGTGTCTGATAATAAGGCAAGAGTCAAGGGAGCCACTCATATGCACATTTAGAATCTGGTTTATAGAAAACCTATGTCCTATGCCATTCCTGAGAACTGGGCAAATGCAAACTCTTACAGCTTGGAGAAAACAAAAATCTGAGCATTGACATGAATTTTGTTCTTGTCCTTTCCCGAACATGATATTGGAATAAAAATGTAATTCTTGCCATTCCGTCTAAGTCATGGAGAGTAAGATTTTATTGTTCCGTCTTTACATTTAATGCTTGTAATAATAAATCAAAACCTTCTGAAGAGAAATTGGTTTAAAAATTTTAATTAAATTTAAAATTACTTAAAGGTGTATTTCAACGCAGTTTTCATCCTCTTTCAATCTTTAAACATCTCTCTGCTTCGGCATTTTGTTCGTGCGGGAAATTTAAAGACATCTTGACCCATTATAGAGGGGAAAAGATATGGGGTTTTTTTAGAGATAATAACTGGCAACAGAAAATAGGAGTTTAGACTTATTTGTATTGACACCTAAATATACTTTTTTGAGTAGGCTGGTGTTTGGGTCAAAAATATATTTAGGAAAGGGAACTATTTTAATATTTGGGGCACCCCCTTCCAGTCCCTAAAAAAGCTAGGAACCAAGAACATGATCTCTTTTTCCTTTAAGATGAACATTTTTTGTCTCCTTAATAAACTATGACCCAGCACTCTGGGTTCTAGAGACAAAACAGGTTTACTCAAACAAATCACATTTTATAATTCCTGAAGTAGTAAAGGTTAGAGGGGGGAAAGTCCCCTAACGCTTTGAGAGGGTAGAAGGAGAGAAACTGGGAAATGACAACTGAAAGAGAAATCTTCATTTTAACTAGTTGTAAAATGCTCTTTATTTGCTGTGACCTGAAGTGGATTTTACAATCAATTACACTGAGTAAGACACTCAATCAGCACACCCTGTACTCTGCACCGCACCACATGAGCTACGTGCATCCATCTTATTAGTGGGATGGTAAACCTAAACAAATGGATTTATAATGCTGTGTAGACAATTCCCATGCAACAACTATATTATTAAATCTAAGGCATTATTAGAGGTTAATTATATTTTAAATTATGGAGGTTTGACAATGATGTAATATATGGAGAAGAAATTTATCTTCTCCTGTTTGTACTATAATTACAAAACCTCAGTGAACTTCTCTCTTTAATTCTGCCATTCTCCTTGCTAAATAGCCTCTCTGATGGAACCCTACGCCTACAACCCAAGATGACTCTCTCTGCTGTAGACCTTACATGTCTCCTTTATACACTTCCGGTCTTCTCCATCTTTACCCAAGATCTTGTCAATATCTTCAGAGGGAAAATGGTCGCTTTGTGGCAAGAGTTCCCACCCTCCCTTGCTTTTCTCCTAACCAATATCCGTCTCTTCCTTGCCCCGTACCTCCCTCAGAGAGCTAAACATCTAAAGCACTAACTGTACCATTTCATTCCCATCAAGGTCGTTCAGTAATGATCTCTGTTATTTTTCCTGTGCTCATCTGTATTTTGCTGCTCTTATTATGCTTCCATTCCCAGCTTTCAGAAGTGGTCTTCATCCAATCCCAAATGAAACTCCTCTTACTCCAATCTGTGTCTTCCACATTTTGTCTCTTCCTTTTAGCCTCACACACAAGCTCCTACAAAAATATTGTGCCTTCACTACTTTTATTTGTCTCCCTTAAAATGGGATAGAGTGCCCACCCTCTGAAGTTGATATTAGTATTTTATAATTAAGTCCTTAATTTGCATGTACTCGTGCAGTTTTTACCCTCAAACTGCAAATGTTCACGGATACCTTTGGAGAGCTCTTTCAAATCTCTCCTAGTTCTTCATCTTCGTGTGCCTTCTCTTCATTCAAATACAACACTTTTTATTGAGCACCTGCTATGTGTCAGACACTCTTCTACGTTCAGAGGCTAGAGAAAAAACGAAAACAGTCAGATCCCCACCCTCAAGGAGCTTGGAAGTGGGAAGAGAGAGGCAATAAAATGTATACAGGTAAAATCAGCACAGGGAACTGTACTCAATACTCTGTAATGACCTATATGGAAAAAGAATCTTTTAAAAAGTGGATATATGTATATGTATAAGTGTTGCACTTTGCTGTACACCTGAAACTAACACAATATTGTAAATCAACTATTCTCCAGTTTTTAAAAAGTATACAAATAAAATCAGATTAATAATAATTAAAGAATGTTACATGTTCCAAGAAGGAAATCAAACTGGGTAATGTTATAGAAAGTGACCAGAGAAGAGGACAGCCACTTCAGATAGTGTGACATTGTGGGCCGGGGTGACGTATCTGAAGGAGTGACATTAAAGTTGAGACCTGAATAGGTCAGCCAAGAACAGAGTCAGCCATGTGAACAGAAAGTCCATGATAGGACTCGGAGGAAGAGTATTCCAGAAAGTAGGAACAGCAAATTCCAAGTCCCTGTGGCAGGAGCAAACTTAGTTTATTCAAGGGACAAAAGGATGGCCAGAAGTGCCAGGGCACAGTAACTCCTCAGAAGAGGAGGAGATGACGGCCAGGAGGGAGGCAGTGCCAGACTGCATACCACATGCGGGCTTGGATGGGATTACGGCTCCACGGCCTTGTGTTTACTGAGGTCAGCCCTCCCCACTCTAAACCTGGTATATTTTGGATTTCAAAGCTGAGTATCCCAACTTCCATGAATATATCCCATGTTTTATCCAATTCCAGAAACCAAAGAATAAGGCATGTCCTTTTCCCTGTCATCACCAACTACTGCAACAAAACGTCTGTTTCCTCCTGCCATCGTTTTCTTTAATGTCGACACCAAAAGAATAAAAGGAAATACACCAAAATGGTACAATACTGAACTCTCACTACTAGGCTTATAGGTGACTTTAACTTTCTTCTTTATACTTGCCAACATTTTCTGAATTTTCCATCATGCACACCACTTAGGTCATAATAAAACAAATGCACAATTTAAAAACATACAGAAGATACAAAACTAGTTTGGCACTTCTCATCAGCTGATTTAGCTGTTTTTCACTATTAAACCAAGTGCTCTTTCTCTGAAGCCTATTTTCCTTGTGATTATTCTGGAACCCCGAGGTGAGCTGTTTCCCCAAGAACGAAACCCAGGTAGGATTACACCTGTGGGACCAACAGACACAGGGTTTGTACTTACACGCTGAGGATGCTGACAATTGTACTGAGTCTCCCCTGCTTGGTGTTCAGGACACTGTTCTAATTTAAATGGTATCAGAGTAAACAGGATGCTACATGTAGAGTGAAACTCCTCAAGTTCTTACCCGAAGAGATAAGGCTGAAATCATAAACATCACACAGAGTTTAAAAATGAAATCTGGGCTTCCCTGGTGGCGCAGTGGTTGAGAGTCCGCCTGCCAGTGCAGGGAACGTGGGTTCGTGCCCTGGTCCAGGAAGATCCCACATGCCGTGGAGCAGCTGGGCCCGTGAGCCATGGCCGCTGAGCCTGTGCTTCTGGAGCCTGTGCTCCGCAATGGGAGAGGCCACAACAGTGAGAGGCCCGCGTACCGCTGGGAAAAAAAAAAAAATGAAATCTGTAATCAGCTCCAGGGACCTAGGTTGGGACCCGCTGCAGCCACCTAACCTTTCCAACAGCGGCAAGACCAAAGTGAAGGGTATCACTGTGAATTGGAAATGATTTCCCACCCATCTCTTCCAGGGACCCCACGAATTTTTAAATTCCATATTTATTTAGTAAGTCAGAGGGAGTAAGAAAAGAAAGAGAGAGAGATATGAACTCCTGACAAAAATCTAGGGTCTCTATTAAAAAAAAAAACAAAATCCCCAAAGTATGCCAGTTCAGCCACAGCACATCTGGGAATTGTTTGAAGGATAATGACAGTAATAATTATGATTACTTACACTTAATTCTCCCTCACAGGGGCGCTGTGAAGATTAATGAGTTAATGCTCATAATGTGTTTTTGGTTCCTGGATGAAAGCTCCCATAAAAGCCCAGATTATGATTATGGTTATTGTTGTTTATATTAGACCATTCTTGTGGAAATCTTCCCTCTCTCCCGGTCCACTATGTTCCCATCATAAAGTACAACTGTTTCCCTAATGAACAGCCCACCAGTGCCAGGAGCAGTCACATTGGGCAGGAATCCCCACTTTAAGAAAGAAAGTGCAAACAGGCTCACTGTCAGCAGCTGCCCAAGGCCCCATACTCTTAGCTAAGCCATCAGGACATGGCAAAAAGGTAAGTAATGTCCTGCCCCAAGTGGAAAACATTGACAGTGTAAATATCTTCCAAAATAAAGATCCTGCAGGCAAACCGGTAGATATAATCCCAAAATAAATAGAGAAAACTTTATTAATGTTTAAATAAGGCTCATAGAATAGCTTGTTCAAAATCAAAGCCACATAAAGGCAACAGATCAATGGATTGCTATTGAACATTCCTTAATTCATTTTTTAAAAAATAAAAGTATTGTGGGACTTCCCTGGTGGTCCAGTGGTTAAGACTCTGAGCTCCCAATGCAGGGGGCCTGGGTTCAATCCCTGGTCAGGGAACTAGATCCCACATGCGGCAACTGAAGATCCCGAGTGCCACAACTAAGACCCAGTGCAGCCAAATTAATTTATTTTTAAGAAGTATTGCAGGACTTCCCTGGTGGTGCAGTGGTTAAGAATCCATCTGCCAATGCAGGGGACACAGTTTTGATCCCTGGTCCGGGGAGATCCCACATGCCACAGAGCAACTAAGCTCCTGCACCACAACTACTGAGTCCACACACCATAACTACAGAAGCCCACGCACCTAGAGCCCGTGCTCCGCAACAAGAGAAGCCACTGCAATGTGAAGCCTGCGAACAGCAATGAAGAGTAGCCCCTGCTCACCGCAACTAGAGAAAGCCCACACACAGCAATGAAGACCAAACTCAGCCTAAATAAATAAATAATTTGTTTAAAGTATTGCTTATCTCCTATGCATAGGCCTATACCAAACAATGTTCGTTGAACAATACAGGGTCCCCATCCTCAAGAAGATGATTATTAAAGGATAACGTGTCAGTTACTACACATGGTCTGGTCTGGAGGGTAGGACACTGGCAAATGGAGAGGCAGGGATAACACAGTCCCTATGCTGCTCTCTAGTCCCCACCTTTAGTTGCAATTAGAAATGGTAATTTATTTGTTCAACAATAAAAACATTTTTCATAGGGTTAACAGAGAAATGAGCCACCCAAGGCCCTTTTTTGCATGGCACACATGTGAAGACAAATGTAGGTACTATGTCTGGTTCCTTTAAGGCACTCAGTTGTGTACAAATGAAGGAAATTGGCCCAGAAGAAAAGAAGAAAATGGGAAACAAAAGACTCCCTTCTTTCTTCTGCTCTAGTATCTCACTTCTCAGCTTAATACTGTAATTCCTCATTCTGTAGGGTCTCAGAATCATTAGATAATGGAACTTAGGAGAAAATCAAGACCCTTTCCCTCTGCCTAAATATGGCAGAAGCTGCTGGTTGTCTACCCAATATCCATTCTTTCTTTGTCCATAGAAACAGAGTCTTCATTTTAGTGGAGCACTTTCCCACTAGGAAAGAAAGACCACATTTCTCATTCTCCCTCAAAGGTAGGTATGGCCATATGAGTAAGTACTGGCCAAGGAGACGTTGGCAGAGATGTTGTGTGCAATCCAGCTTAGCTGGCAAGTGTGTTTTTTCATCCTTCCCCAATTCCTCTTTCCTGCTGCCTGGAAATATGACATAACAGTAGAAACTGTAGTAGATATGAAGGACCATGAGTTGGCCTTGAGAATGGAGGACCATGAGTTGGCCTTGAGAATGGAGGATAGAATAATGCCTCCACCCCCACCTGCCAAAGATGTCCACATGCAAATCACTGGAATGGCAAAGGGAAATCAAGTTTCCAGATGGAGTAAACATTACTAATCAGCTGACCTTACAATAGGGAAATTATCCTGGATCACCCAGTGGGTCCAAAATAATCACAAGAGTCCTTAAAAGGGGAGAAGGGAGACAAAAGAAAACCAGAGAGGTGGCCAAGTGAGAAGGACTCAGCCTGACGTTGCTGGCTCTGAAGATGGAGGAAGAGGCCATGAGCCCAGGAATGCAGGCAGCCTCTAAGAATCTGCAAAAGGCAAGGAAACAATCTCCCTTAGAGCTTCCACAAGGAATGCAGACCTGCCGACGGCTTCATGGTAGCCCAGTGAGACACATTTCAGAATCCTGACCTCCAGAGCTCCACAATGAATAAATTTACATTATTTCAAGCTACAAAGTTTGTGGTCATCTGTTACAGCAGCTGCGGTAGGCTGCTGTAACTAGTACACCAACACTGAGGATAGCAGAGCAAAGAGAAAGAAGGGGCCTGTGTCCCTGACGACTTAGGTGACCCTGGCTGACCAAACTCTAGATCCTTTAATGGGAAGGAGCAATGCCTTCGGTGTTTCCCACTGTTGTTTGGGGTTTTATTTTATACTCAGCAAAACGTAATTCATAGCTGATGCCCTATACTTTAGAGAGAAGAGTCTAAGATCCTTGAAGGTTAAGCGACATATTATTTAATGCGATTCAACTCTTTCTTCAGAATCAGAAGAGAACCCATGGTCTCCCGACCCCCATGTTTATGACCTGTCTGCCCAGTAGTAATCCACAGTGGTTCTCAAATTTTAGCTTGTATTGGAATCATCTGGAGGGCTTGTTAAAACAGATGGCTGGGCCCCAACTAGAGTTTCTGAGTCAGTAGGTCCAGGGTGGAGCCAAGGGACCTCACTTTGAGAACACTAGTCTGCACTATTCGCTGGACCAACCTCTGATATCTATTCTATCTCCTCCATTGCCAGATCCTTAACCAAAGTCTACCACCTATGACCACATGCCTGGGCTATCATGGCGCCTTCCTAGCTGGCCACCTGTCTCCAGCCCTAACTTACTGATCCCCCTACCCACCTCCCACCTCATTAATTTTGCGTTCCCCATGTCCTACTTCTGCTTCAAAACCATTCCTGCTTCCTAGGTGTTGGTTAGATTAATTCCAAACCCCTCTGTGGGGCTTTCCAGGCTCTCCATATTTGCCTGCCCTCTCTCCTACCCACATCAAGCCATCACTGCTCCAGCCACGCCTAGGAAGAGAGCTGAGGAACCAAAAATTGTCTTATTTTATAGCCAAGAGGACTGAGAGCAGTCCAGAGAGAGCTGGCCAGGTCAAAGCCTTTGGTGGATGCAAACTGGAAACAAATGGCCATTCCCATCCTCCACCAGCTCCCCAAGCCCACCCAGCACTGCCCTCGGGGAACAAGGACCCGGGCCCTTGCACGCAGCCCCCAGCAGGTTCTGCTTATGGGAAGCAGCCACGACTCCATGGAAACTCGGAATGAGAACATAATGTGCATTTCAACTAATTACTCCAGAAAGGGAACGCAGCCAGGAAGACCTGAGATTGTGTGCTGTTATTCTGAATTTTGAAAGAGAGGGCAAACGTGGAGGAAACTGGCAGCCACTTCTTCCAGTCCTAGCCAAAATGGCATTGTGTCCCTCCCCAGAGCAGCTGTGTGGCTGTGTGGCTGTGTGGCTTCAGGCAGAGCCCTTGCCTTCCTTTGTGTGCACAGAAGGTCTGGCGTGTGGAGCCTCCGACAGGCAGCCTTGCCCTGGGAGGCTGCTTTCAACTCCCAGGAGAAAGGATGGTTCTCTTGGGGCAAGAGGAGCCCCCAGGGATCCACCAGCTCTAAGCCTGACCTATTACAAGGTCTTTGTTGGTTCCTCTCATCAAAATCAGTCTTCCAATGCGTATGACTTGTGCTCTTGCCAGGAAATCTGGTACCCGTATCACCGAGGGCTTTTCTTTAAGAAGGAAATCTTTTCATCTGCTTATGGTACATTTTTCTCCTGCTCCATTTAAAAGAAGTAATGCTTTTGTGTCTTTGTTCTCAGTCTAGTCTGCTTTCTTTCATTTTACTTTCCGGTTATGGATTCGTGTAAACCTTTCCTCACTCTAAAAATGATTTGCTACAGCTTGGTTTTCATTGTCCCCACCCAGTCTGCCACCTCACTCTCCTGTAGCATCCCAGGGCTACGTATCTGAGCCTCTCTGGGCTCCCACGTGTACCAATCCAGGCTGCTTCCTTCTCAGTGTTCACAAACCCGTGGCTTTGAATAGTAACTCTTCCAACAAGTACTTATTTGAGTTTCCTAGCTTTTATGGGTAGTTCTGTTCTCCCCTCTTAGAGATCACTGTTCGGGTTTTGTCACAAGCATGCCTCAAAAGCCTCACTTACACAACTTCTGATTAAGCGTCCAAAAAAAAAAAAAAAAAAAAAAAAAACCTCCCTTCCAGAAGGAGCTGAAGCGGGTGGCCAGGTTGATGCAAAGAAATTTCCTTCCCAAGTCCATCCTTCAGTGATGCTCTCAGAACAGTTTGGAGGAAAGAGGCATTACTGAAAAGTCGACTAGAAATTCAAGGATATAGAAGATATTTTTTTACTGAGTTCCTTTCATCGTGTTCATTGAAGTTTCTTTTATTTCTTTTTTTAAAGAAGATGTTGGGGGTAGGAGTTTATTGATTTATTTATTTATTTTTACTGTGCTGGGTCTTCGTTTCTGTGCGAGGGCTTTCTCTAGTTGCGGCAAGCGGGGGCCACTCTTCATCGCGGTGCGCAGGCCTCTCACTATCGCGGCTTCTCTTGTTGCGGAGCACAGGCTCCAGACGCGCAGGCTCAGTACTTGTGGCTCACGGGCCTAGTTGCTCTGCGGCATGTGGGATCTTCCCAGACCAGGGCTCGAACCCGTGTCCCCTGCATTAGCAGGCAGATTCTCAACCACTGCGCCACCAGGGAAGCCCCGTTGAAGTTTCTTATTTCTAAACTCTCCATTTCTTGTTCTCTTCACCTGCTGTTTTTACCTTCTCGGGGTGACTAAGCTCTACACAATTTAAGTGGGAGGAAGGTGAAACGCTTGCCTTGAGTAATTTGAGTGAATTTTATATTCTCTTACCTGGATTTAATCATGGGAAGGTAACTGAAAGAGAGAGGGAAACAGCAGTTCTAACCAGGCTGAGAACTGAAAGTCGGGTATACCGTTACAGAGAACAGAGAACATACACTTTGAAGAGAACGTCTCAGTTCTGTAGACTGCGGGGTAACACACCCTGAAAGTGATGGTAATTACTTTCTAGCTCTTTAGGTTTTCTTTGTGTTGGGTGTTGAAGGAAAGGGGAAAGAGGGTAGCTGACTTTTAAATGAATGGGAGATGGAAATTCCAGGTGAATTTAAAGCAACTGGCGAACAGGCATCTCTTCTCAGTGTTCCCTTGGTTTTGCCCCAGACTGGAAAGCCATCACCTTTCTGGCTCTTTCATGGAATTTCTGTGTGGTCTTGGTCTTACTCAATTAACTTCTCCCCTTCTGCATTTCATCATGCGTATATGGGTAGAGGATTAACTTCAAAGCGGTCCAGAGCCTAGTCAATGTCTCTAGAGTGCCTGAAGATTCTTGGATGGAAAAAAATAAAACCACCACCTGTATGCAAATTCTGAGATGACATGACAGCAGGTAGAAATTATTACTATTAAATGTGACTCCATCTCAGAATATTTGGCAAACTCCTCCTCTGGGGCATGAGAAATGTCACGTCAGTGAGAGTAAGCTTCCTCTATGACCAAAGCTTCCTCCCCCTCTGTCTCTCTGTGTCTCTGTCTCTCTGTGTCTCTCTCTCCCTCTGTGTGTGTGTGTGTGTGTGTGTGTGTGTGTGTATATATATATATACATATACATATATGTATATTCATGATGTTACATTAGAAGGCAACACAATCAATAAAACTGAAAAGAAAATAATGAAAAGCGGAATGTGATTCATGGCTTTAGGTGAAGACAAGCCAACTATGCAAACACCCAGCTACTCTTCTGCATCAGCTTCTTCCTCCGTTTCTCTCTTCTATCTTCTCTCAGTGGGTTTACCCAGGGCCAGAATGACACGGAAACTCAATGGGAACATTGATGTTATGATGCTTCTGAGGTCAGGAAAATAACCTTTATCATAAGTTCATAAAAATAAACATTCAGAACCTTCACTAATCCCCATTATCCTTCCCTCGGTCAATTCATAAAGAGTCAACTACCAACAATTTATTTTAAGCTCTCCATTTGACATTTGTCTTGGATAAATGGGCAACACTACCATATTTGCAAGTCTTTTGATGTGATCATAAGATAGATTTTGCAGGATTTCCTTATATCCTCAATCTGGAAGATGGCTTGATTAAGGTCAAAATCTACATGTGTTGATTCATTTATTTAACACACATTTATTGAGTTCCCTCTAAGTGACAAGCACTGTGCATCAGGGAATTGGGGGGTGGGGTACTAAGACAAAGCAGACAGGTCATCTTTGTATTATTGTAAGTGCTGAGGATGGGCACCTAAACCATTTGCAAAGTGAGAGGGATAGAAATGTCTTTAAGTCTTATATTATGGAAATACTCTTGGTCAGAGATTTTTTTTTTTTTTTTTTTTTTTTTGCGGTATGCGGGCCTCTCACTGTTGTGGCCTCCGCCGTTGCGGAGCACAGGCTCCGGACGCGCAGGCTCCGGACGCGCAGGCTCCGGACGCGCAGGCTCAGCGGCCATGGCTCACGGGCCCAGCCGCTCCGCGGCATATGGGATCCTCCCAGACCGGGGCACGAACCCGTATCCCCTGCATCGGCAGGCGGACTCTCAACCACTTGCGCCACCAGGGAGGCCCGGTCAGAGATTTTTTTAACTCAACAAAATAACAAGAGGAGGAAATGGTTGAATGAAATTCAGTTTGGTTGATGCTGTCTGTTCTTTATAAGATACTTTCCTTGAGGGCTTCCCTGGTGGCGCAGTGGTTGAGGGTCCGCCTGCCGATGCAGGGGACACGGGTTCGTGCCCCGGTCCGGGAAGATCCCACATGCCACAGAGCGGCTAGGCCCGTGAGCCATGGCCACTGAGCCTGTGCATCCAGAGCCTGTGCTCCACAACAGGAGAGGCCACAACAGTGAGAGGCCTGCATACCGCAAAAACAACAACAACAACAAAAAAAAACCCAATCATATAAGATACTTTCTTTGCCTCGATGTTTCAGGATCCCTTTTTACCCTACCCCTAACCTCCAATCCACTTTGTAGATGGAATCTCCTTAATTTCTCTGTTATTCCCTATATTCCTGCTGGCTTTCCATGTAGGAGGTATTAGAAACTCGTGGAAACAATCTCTTGACTCTTGAAGTCAGAAGAGGTAAGGTAATGTATTATTCAGGGTTCTCCAGAGAAACAGAACCAATAGGGATAGATAGATAGATAGATAGATAGAGGTATAGATATAAATTAGATATAAATATTTATTATATAAATACACATAAATTAAATATATATATATATAAAATAAGGAATTAACTTACACTGTTACAGAGGCTGGCAAATCCAAATCTTCAGAGTGGGCCAGCTGGCTGGAGACCCAGAAAAGTGAAGATTCCAGTTCAGGTCCAAAGGCCATCTTCTGTAGAACCAGGAAGGGCTGATGTTGTAGATGAAACCCAAGGCTGTCTGTGGAAAAATCTCTCTTTTCTGGGGAGACCAGCTTTTTGTGTCTTCAACTGATTAGATGAGACCTACCCACATTATGGAGGACAATCTGCCTTACTCAAATTCCACTGACTTAAATGTTAATCTTAACCAAGCATACTCAAAGAAATACCCAAAATAATGTGTGACCAAGTATCTGGGCACCTCATGGCACAGCCAAGTCTGCAAATAAAATTAACCATCACAGGTAAAAAGCCCTATCCTGATATAATTTTTTGATTCCTTGTAGCATCTTTACCTACATAAATTTATAGAGAAAATAACAGACAGTTGACTAGTGAACAATTTAAATATTCTAGGATCAACCTTATTCTATCTGCTACCATTCTTGATGTATTGCCATATCATTTAAATATAATATTTAAATGCCAAAGATGTTAACTCCAAAATGGTTTCCAAAATCTATAATGATATTTTAGAACTGCGATTTTAAAAACAGAAAAAAGATAGCTAAATCTCTTAAATACCTGAAAAGTAACAGGTTCCTCCTGCCCAAGTCCCACCCAGTCTCCTATTTTGAAATCAAGAGAAAGTCAGTCCCTTAAAGAACCACTGACCTATTACCTAGTGCTCCACATAGACAAGGGAAGGGAGCAGAACATAAATCACAGACACTCCCTGCTTTCAAAAAAGCAAGATGGCTCTGGGAAAAAGCAGCACACCACTGCCAGAAAGTTGCATCACATACATTTAACCTGCAAGTTCATTTAACCTTTTTTTTTAAGTAAGGGAGCAAATAGTCATGATTTTTATTTATTTACAGCTATTGACGATACTGTGACATTGACTTCAGATGAAATGGCATACCATGATCGTTAACTGAAGCTTATATACATTCTTTGCAGTATCCTAAATATAGTCAATATTCAATAAATATTTGTTCAAGTTACACTTTGTTTTTCAACAGACAGTAAAAAGCGAATAATTATAATAGAAATGTTTGTTAATTCATTTAACCAATATATATGGCTGAATACTTATTATGTACTAAGCACCACTGAGAAAACAATAATGAGGAAGCAATCATTTCCAGCCAGAGAAGCCTGGAACTCAGTACACAAGAGAGGCAAGCCAACAGTGAATTAAAATAATAATGTGAAAAATGCCGTACTCTCTACTAAGAGCTATCAAAGCAAAGAGGAATTGTTTTGCCTAAACTGCCTTATTTGGAATATCATCCTACAGATTATACCTAAAATATTTCCTCAAAATGTTTTGAGTGGTTGTGTTCCAAAGTCAACCTTGACAGATCAAGGAACATGAGAGATTTGGAAGAAATACTGAGTTCTGACACCGAAGTAATCACTGATGACTCCTATGGGTGGCATCTGAAGCGGAAGACCAATAAATTATTTCTTCATCTCAACCACTTTGAACTAAGAATAATTTAATATCTGAGTTGGCAATCACACATGTCTTCACTAGTACACTGCAACTTACTTAAGAGCTACATTACATTTCTCCCTGATGAATAGCTTTATATTCTGTGGTCAGCAATAAATCCCCTCCCTGTCAAGCATGGTGCCAACTTCCACAAGATTCAGATTTTCAATGATGGTGGTGTATAACCCAGCAGAAAACTGTTCTCATGTGGGACAAAAAGGTTACGTACCAAATGATTGGAGACCATTCTTGGTGGCATGTTGATGTTTGTCATAGGAGTATTACATTGACTCTATTCATATACTATTCCAGTACCATTCAATCCCCAGTACCGTGGATTTTTTTTCAGATAGCAGACCTAGAAACATAAAATCTTGAGCTAGACATGTTTCTTTCAACAGTCTCATTATACAGATGAGAAATCAGAGGCCAAAGTAACTTGCCCAAAATGGCACAGTTAAGAACTGATGAAGCCGGAGCTATATTCTCTATTTCCTTACTTTTTCAATTCCATCATCCTCTTAAGGGGGCCATTAGATAGGAATGCTACCATCCTGAAGGCAAGTATTAGTAACTATCACTTAAATTGTCTAAAATCCTGAATCAATTTATAAACTGGATTGCTTTTCTATCAACAGAGACATTACGCATGAAAAACCATAGTCTCCTGAAAGAAATTAGATATATTGGAACTGATCTGCGGAATCATGCAATAAGCGGATTGTGGGAAATACACAAGAATCCCAAGAGAAACACGATCCCCTGAAAAGCTTGAACTCTGTGAAGACAGGAAATATGTGTGATTCATTTTCATCCACAGTGTGTAGCAATGCCTAGCAATAGACTCTCAGTAAAGCCGTGTGTGCTCCATGAGTGGCTCTATGTAGATCTTCAAAGCAACCCTGAATAAGAGTAGTAATCTTATGAGTGTGTCATAGACACAGAGCACAGCACCTCCCTGAAGGCTGCAGTATTTATAAAAACAGGGGAGTTCCTTGCATTGGCTCTGTGGAGTGATAACAACACACCACACCTCATTGATCTGAAAGTCAATGGCCTTATTAAGAAAGAAATAGAAGGTCTCCAAGCAGGTGAAGTAATTTCTCTCTTTCTTTCAGATCTGCTTTAAAATTCACATTTGCCTACCACTGACATAACCGCTATCCCTTGTCATGAGTTTCATGATCCCATGGGACTTTTCACCTTCTAGTACAATGTGAATTTTTCCTTAAGTGACCACGGGGGAGAGAGAGAGAAAGAGAGAGAGAGAGAGAGAGAGAGAATCAATTTAACCAACTCCAGATGAAATATTGGGGCTGATTTACATTTCCAGGAATAAAGCATCACTGCTCAAAGAACTATGTGAGTTTGGCCAAATTTAACATAAAACAAGTAGAAGTCAACCAGTTGCTGGAGTAGGGCTGCCCACCCTACAATGCGCACAACTGTCCAAATTTTCAAGGGGGTCCTTGAAGCAAATAAGGAGAACAATGCTGCCATTACCAATTGCACTAAGACTCTGGATTATGCTTGACATTACTTCATATGATTACTTTATTAGATATTTGGCAACACAAGCTGATATAAATGAAAAAACAGTGACATTATGATTAAAAAATCAAGATTTGGAAGACATTTAACATCATGGAAAAATCCCTATAATATATCATGACATGAAGAAAAGCTACGTGATTCCAGTTGTATAACAATGTGAAAGTATGTGTGCATTGTGCTCCAGTTACCTAATGCT
This sequence comes from Mesoplodon densirostris, assembly GCF_025265405.1. NCBI lineage: Eukaryota > Metazoa > Chordata > Mammalia > Artiodactyla > Ziphiidae > Mesoplodon > Mesoplodon densirostris. The sequence goes on along the minus strand of NC_082664.1, from coordinate 161,322,858 downwards.
GTGTAACAAACATCTCTAAAACGTAGTAGCTTAACACTACTACACATTCATTTTGCTCCTTTGGTCAGGGCTCAGTGAGAGCAGCTCCTCTCTCCTTCACTCAATGTTGACTGGAGGGCAGTTGAAGGCTGAACGTGGAATCATCTGAAGGTTTGTTCAGTCACCTGTCTGGTGGCTGATGCTGGCTGTAGGCTGGAAGTCTAGTTTCCTATCCAAGACTCTCTCTCCATTTAGTCTTTCTATAAAGTTTCACTTGGGCTTCCTCACACCATGGTGGCACAGTGGCTGGATGGAAGGGCAAGCATCCTAAGAGAGAGAAAGCCAGGAAGAAGCTGAATTACAGTCTCTAACCTAAACTTGTAGGTCACACAGCCTCAACCTCACCCAGGTCTGCCCTGATACAAGAGGAGGTAGCAAAGATTTCTCACTGGAAGAGGGTCAATGCAACCTTGCAAAAAGGGCCTGTAGGATGGAATAAATATTGATATGTCCATCTTTGGAATACACTCTGCCACATGTGGAAAAAATGCTGACAGTAAATACACCACATGTGAAGAGCAATTATCCTTGAGTGATCTGAGAACAACTTATTTATTTTTTCCATCAGTTTTCTGAAATTTCAACAATTAGCATGCTTTACTCTCATAATCATTTCTCTATAGTATATTTGGTGGGGAGGGGGTGGATGGGATGGGAATGCAATACATTTTCCTATAGAACTTGAAAATTTGGGTTCCCAAGATCCACTTACCCAGGAGTGTATCTCATTCATTATACTTGCTCAAAGCTAGCCTTTTCAAAGAAGGTTCTGATTTAGGAAATACTTGGTGTTCAAAAATCCTGGAAAAAAAGGCTCTATGATCCATGTTTGAAAACCTTTGCCTCATAGATCTTATCCCTGAGGATAACAGTACACAAGTGAACATTTTTAAGGCTCTGAAACATTGTTGTAAAGACATCATCAGTTCAACTTATTCGGCAGTGGAGCCCCATTTTGTAGCATCTATCAGCTGAAAACACTTTGCAGGTACACGTCTATAAACCAGGGTTTCTCAACCTCAGTGTCATTGACATTTTGGGTAGGATAATTTTATGTTGTTGAGAATGTGCTGTATGTCTCTGGCCTCCACCCACTGGATGCCAGTCACAGTGCCCCTTCCCGTACCAGCTGTGACAACCAAAAATGTCTCCAGACATTGCCAAATGCCCAGTGGGGCACAAAACCACCCTTACTTGAGAACTAGTGCTCTAAATGAGTAAGCAAAACTAGCTTTTCAATTGTGTGAAAAAAGAATAAAACAGCTTTTCCCAGATAATTTTATTTATTTATTTGTTACTTATTTATTTTATTTATTTATTTTTGGCTGCATTGGGTCTTCGTTGCTGCATGCGGGCTTTCTCTAGTTGCTGCGAGCAGGGGCTACTCTTCGTTGTGGTGCGTGGGCTTCTCATTGCGGTGGCTTCTCTTGTTGTGGAACACAGGCTCTAGGCAAGCAGGCTTCATTCGTTGTGGCACGCGGGCTCAGTAGTTGTGGTGCACGGGCTTAGTTGCTCTGCGGCATGTGGGATCTTCCTGGACCGGGGCACGAACCCGTGTCCCCTGCATCGGCAGGTGGACTCTCAACCACTGCGCCACCAGGGAGGCCCGAGGAGGGGGATTTTTAAAAGGCATGATACAGTGTTCCTTGTTTAGAATGAAAAGTGGAGTTGATTAATAATAATAATAATAATATGGTTTGATCTCTATCATTTATCTCTCTTTTCGGAATTAGTAGAAAACCACAACCGTCAATGTGTATTTCCTTTAGCAGCCAGTTAACACTGTCCTCTGAGCTGGACAGCCTGACAGTGTTAATCTCCTCTGAGGAAAAAGCATTTTGCGTCGTATACTTGACAGGCTAAACAAAGGGCAGGTTCAAAATGGTCTTTCCGAGATCCAGAAAATAAAGTTGAATTTTGATTTACATATAAGAATTTACAAAAAAAAAATTCAGGGCCTTAAATATATTTTCTAAATGTAAAAGCTTAAAGAAAAAAAGAAAGAGAGAAAGAAAAAAGAAACAGGAAATGGTGACGCCCACACACTCAGAAGAGGAATCCCAGGACCAAAAACCCATTTCCTGCCCTGCAAGGTAACAGAAACATCTTTTCTTTATCTAAAATCTGGTTCCTGTGCCACGCAGAACCAAGAGCTAAGCCAAAATGTTGGTTCACGGTTGGCAGAAGAATTCTATTTCTTCTTTCCTTGAAAAACGCAGACAGATCTGAATCTCCCACCTTCTCTTTATGCATAAAAAAGAAGAAAGAAAACCCATCCTCCACTCTCACGTGTGAAGCCCCAGGCCCCACTCCAGCCTTGCCCACCCATCCACTCTGACCTTGCTTGGCCCATGTGTCACCCAGAATCTCTCCTACAAATGCTGACTAGTGAGGGGTGAGTCCGTGTTTTGCATTCAGACTCGATCCTGGTGCCCTCACTCAGAATGCACTTCTAAGATGCTGCGTGTTAGTCAAACACAGCTAGAAAAAACGAGGCACAACCAGGAGCATCATGTCATTTTACTTTTAGGCCTGATGTACCCAAAACAAAGACAAATCAAGGTTTTGCAATTATCTGCTCGCTTGGGGATGTGAAGAGAGCCATACTTGTATTTCTTGAGAAAATTTGTTTCTATTTTAGTTGCGATTTGCCTATTATTTTTTTCTTGTGTCAGAGTTCTTATGCTCTATATGAAATCAGGGGAGTTAAACAATATCTGAACCAAGGTTTGATTAATCCAGTTAGGTCAACTTCCAAGTCTCAAACAAGGCAATGATCATCAAATTATTTGGTTTTTTCCAAATCTGCCTTTTTAGGAGGGATGTTTGCTCTAGAGAAGTTTTAGGGGTATTTGCTAATTACTGTAACCATTTCTTCTTGCAGAAATAGGTACCAAGAAATGCATTCTCTCCAAAAGGAGAAAAGAGCAGGAAGGCTGGCTAGGGATCTTATTGTTACAAACAGCCCTTATCTAGAAATTTCCAGATAGATGTCAAGAATGTGTACTTGCACTCCAGTTCAACAAGCATCTTTTACTACCTTGTATACAGACATCAGAGTTAGATGCTTCTCTCCAAAGATTAAGATGTAGTTCCTGACTGTGAGATGGTGCAATCACCATGGAAAACAGTTTGGCAGTTTCTTACAAAGTTAAACATACACCTATATTTTGGTCTATCTATTCCATCCCTAAGTGTTTACCCAAATAAAAAATATTTACCCAAATGAAAGCATATAAATCCACACAAAGACTTGTCCGTTCATAGCAACTTTATTTATAATAGCCCCAAACTGGAAACAACTCAAATAGCCATCAGCAAGTGAATGGGTAAACAAATTGTGATATATCCATACAGTGGGACACCACTCAGTCATAAAAAGAAGTGGACTATTGACACACCCACACAGGTGAATCTCAAAATCATTACACTGAGTGAAAAGAGCCAGACAAAAGCGTACAATTCTGTATGATTCCATTTACATAAAACTCCAGAAATTGCAAACTAGTCCATAGTGGCAGAAAGCCGATCACTGGTTGTCTGAGGATGGGGGTGGGAGGAGGGAGGATTACAAAGGGACATGAGGAAAGTTGTGGGGGGCAGGGAATGTTCACTCTTTTCATTGATGGTTTCATGAGTGTACACGTATGGCAAAGCGTATCAAACTGTACACTGTAAAGGTGACCTGTTTATTGCATGCCAGTTATACCTTCATAACACTGTTTCTTTTTATGGTGTGATTCCTGTCTTATTTTCACTCGTGAAATTAAAATGCTGCAAACTGGAAATGTATGGTACGTTCACTAAGTGCTTTGAGAAGCCTGGTGAGATATCATTTTTACTCCTAGGAATCCTTTTATGCTGAGAAATCTGGTCCCTCTCACTCTGAATCCACATCCCCACTCCAAACCCAGTTGTCCTCTGGGAGAACACAGCATCTGTGTTTCCGGTTTCAGACTCCTCTGATATCTCTCCAGGCGATGACAAGGGCAAATCTGTGAAGTCAAAGAAGAAGACAAACCCAAGGTCAAGCTGCAGAAATGCCTGACCCCTGTGCACACCACAGAAACCAATTCTTCACAGGAATTCACCTTGAACTGAGTAACGGAGCCTTCTGAGTGGGTTTAGTCTAGACCTGACTCCAGGAGAAGAGATGGGAAAAACACCTGGGTAGAAACAGTCCCCCAGGCCCCCCTCCCAGGGAAGACTCTTGTCCTTCCTGACTTCATCGGAAAGCCCCCCCAGCTTCTCAAAGCTGCCCTGCACCCGCAGACAGACACTCATCAGAAAAATGCCACTTCGTGATAAGTACACATTTACTTAGTTTACACACCCAGCTATGGGGCTCCCCAGCAACGACAAACACTGTGTGTTCTAACAGCCTCTGAGTTAACTCTCCCATCTGCAAGCTAAATAGTCCTCCCAGCCCATGTGTGCTTACAGCCATACCCTCCTGCCTTTCACCGCTTGCTGTGCTATGGCACCTGTCCCAGGTGAGCCCCAGACAAGCCCAGGTAGCTTATTTCTGGACCTGGGATATCACAAGATGGGTTTTTCTTTTCTTTTTTTTTTTTTCGGTACGTGGGCCTCTCACTGTTGTGGCCTCTCCCGTTGCGGAGCACAGGCTCCGGACGCGCAGGCTCAGCGGCCATGGCTCATGGGCCCAGCTGCTCCGCGGCAATGTGGGATCTTCCCGGACCGGGGCACGAACCCGTGTCCCCTGCATCGGCAGGCGGACTCTCAACCACTGCGCCACCAGGGAAGACCACAAGATGGGTTTTTGATACAGGTCCTATCCGAGATGAAGGGTGTAAAGATGCTTCTATCCCTCCAGGAGGCTCAGGCTTCTTGGAATACCACTTTCCCAAACCAGCCCCAGGGTTGGTGGAGTGGAATGATGCCCAAAGGTCAAAGATTCCTGACATCTCTCATCTGTACAAAGGTCTCTAACATCACGGCGCTCCTTTCCAATGGAGAATAGGAGGGTGTATGAGTTTCAGTCCTAAATCTAAGTACAACCGCTGGAGACTCTGTAGACTTTTCTCTTTAAAACGTTCTCCCATCCATCTCGTGTGTGTTTGAACATCACTAAGGAAGTGAGCTCTCCATAAAAGTGATGCTGTTATTTGTGTATCATGAGCCAATGCTCAGAAGGTTACAACGACCATATGTGGTCTTACCACACAGAATGCTAATTTCACATATTTAGTATAAAGGCATAGTTCACACCTGGAGTGATTTTGCCCCGCACCCCCAGGGAGGACATTTGCCAATGTCTGGGGGTGGGAGATGCTGCTGGCATCTAGTGGGTAGAGGTCAGTTTCCGGCTAAACATCCTACAATTACAGAACAGCCCTCCCCTCCCACCCCCACCACATACACACCAAAAATCATCTGCCCCGAAGTGTCAGGGGTACAGAGGTTGGGAAACCCTGATAGTCAATGAAAACTTGTGTCTTTCTGGGCACTTGCCAAATGTATGGGAAAGTAACCTACCTCTACTGAATTTATTCTTTTTCTTTTTGACTATTTAAATTGATTATTTTCTTTTCTTCTCTTAAAATATTAGTTGCCTAAAACAACGATGACTAATAATGCTGATTGCACCTATCCCTGTTTCAGTCATGCTGTTTATAAAAATAGCATTAGCATTTAAATACTAGGTATGCTGAAAAACTTTGCTTATGAAACTGATTCATGCAAACTGGTAACCTCTGTGACAGCTTGAATTATTTTTTTAATTTAATGTTTATTTTAGACTGGAGTATAGTTGATTTACAATGTTGTGCTAGTGTCAGGTGTACAGCAAAATGATTCTGTTATACATATATCGTTCTTTTTCAGAGTCTTTTCCCATGTAGGTTAGTATGGAATATTGAGTAGAGTTCCCTGTGCTATACAGTAGGTCCTGGTTGATTATCTATTTTATATACAGTAGTGTGTATATGTTAATACCAACCTCCCAATTTATCTCTCCCCACACCCACATTCCCCCTTTGGTAACCATAAATTTGTTTTCTATGCCTGTGAGTCTGTTTCTGTTTTGTAAATAACTTCATTTGTATCATTTTTCTTTAGATTCCACATATAAGTGATATCATATGGTATTTGTCTTTCTCTGACTTCACTCAGTATGATAATCTCTAAGTCCATCCATGTTGCTGCAAATAGCATCATTTCATTCTTTTTTATAAGCCACCTCTATTTTAAATAGTCCTCAGAATGTGGTGTTAGGCAAAGCATCTCATTTTTCTTCCTTGATTTCCCATGTCTGCAAAATGGGATGATCCTGTCATTTACTCCTCTTCTCTCGGTCTTCCTCCCTTAGAGCTCCCAATGAATGTTTGCCAGGTACTTTGAAGACTCTAATTACTGATATCCCCCATCTATCAGCTCAAGATTGCACAGCACCTGGGACCCCTGCCGTCGGGAGAGACTGAGCAAATGCAGCCAGTCCTGTCACTGTGGTTACTCTTGATCCTTCTCAGAGGGCAGTATCAGGCCCTTAGGCTTGAATTACTCAAATCAACTTTAATCTGCTGAAGGAAACCAAGGGTTCTCACAATTAAACCACAGCCTTTCCCAAAGTCAAGGACTTGGGTGGAGGGCTTTCCAGGTGCCAGCAAACAAGATTCAGAAAACCTTAGCATGTGGTGAGCATTCAAAAAATCTTTGTTGCCCCCAGGCACATGAAAAGATGCTCAAGATCACTAATTATTAGAGAAATGCAAATCAAAACTATAATAATGTGTTACCTCACACCAGTCAGAATGGTCATCACCAAAAAGTCTACAAATAATAAATGCTGGAGAGGGCATGGAGAAAATGGAACCCTCCTACACTGTTGGTAGGAATGTAAATTGGTACAGACGCTATGGAAAACAGTACGGAGGCTCCTTATAAAACTAAAAATAGAATTACCATATGATCCAGCAATCCCACTCCTTGGGCATATACCCAGAAAACGTGAAAACTCTAATTTGAAAAGATGCATGCACCCCACTGTTCATAGCAGCACTATTTACAATAGTCAAGACATAGAAGCAACCTGTCCATGGCCAGATGAATGGGTAAAGATGGGGTACATATATACAATGGAATGAATACTACTCATCCATAAAAAATAATAAAATAATGCCATTTGCAGCAACATGGATGGACCTAGAGATTATCATACTAAGTGAAGGAAACCAGACAAAGACAAATACCACATGATCTCTCTTCTATTTGGAATCTAAAAAATGATACAAATGAACTTATTTACATAACAGAAATAGACCCACAGACATAGAAAACAAACTTGCAGTTACCAAAGGGGAAAAGGGGGGGAGGGATAAATTAGGCGTTTGGGATTGACATGTGCACACTACTATATATAAAATAGATAACCAACAAGGACCTACTGTATAGCACAGGGAACTCGGCTCAATACTCTGTAACAACCTAATTGGGAAAAGAATTTGAAAAAGTATAGACACGTGTATATGTACAACTGAATCACTTTGCTGTACACCTGAAATTAACACAGTGTAAATCAGCTATACTTCAATTTAAAAACCTTTGTTGATTGCCTGCTTGATGCATAATTCACATAAAATGTGTCACAGAGTTGGGGATATTAATACCTACATTTCAGAGTTGCCATGAGGATTACACATATTTTCAAAATCACTCCAGTATTGCACATAGAGTCAGCACTGCCTTTTAAGAAAAAATAAGTTTATAATCCAAAAATCGGCCAGATGACTACAAAGTTGTGACAGTTTCTCACAAAGTTCTTGTCAAGCAGCTGAAAACCTGATGTTCGACAGACAAATATATTTGCCTAAAATGAGGACAATCATTTCTTTACCTCTCCTCACAGTTTCCTGATACCGAGTGTCTCTCTATCTGGAAATGACAGCAGCCTCAAGTTCACAGGTCTGGAGGAATCCACCTACGAAACCCCACTGAGCACAGGCTCCATAAATCAGCACTGAGAAAGTTACCATGAGGAGCTGAAACACAAGGCGTGGTATCCACATTATGGACCGACCAACTGACCCAAGAAGTCAAGGCCAGCATCAAATTACAGCAAAGTCACAGTGCTGTGTATGCAGAAGTGTCCGTGTCAGTGGCAGGGCTGATAAGGGCTCAAGACACTCAGAGGAAAGGGCCTGGATATGGTGGGACTTCACAGGGTCTGGAAGTACAGTTAGGAGTCCTGAAAGGCTATGCTAGAAAAGCAGCCTAGGCTTCCCTTCTCACTTCCCTACCAATTACAAGGCAATCGTTCTGGTTTTCCAGGCAAAATCTTACCTCTGTTGTAAAGGCCCTGAGTTCTGGCATGGGTTCTGTGATCCTTTTGCTTGGCTGCATGGCTACAGACAGCAACCCAGGCTACCTGGAGCTTGTTACCCATCCAGAGGAGACCAAAGCCGACCCTTGGTTCTCAGACGAGAGTGCATCAGAGCCAGTGAAGGGCTTGGTGACACACATTGCTGGGCCTACAATGGGGCTGGGGCGTGAGAATCTGCATTTCTAACCAATTCCCAGGTGATGCTGATGTTGCTGGTGTGAGAGATTCATTCAGAGAATCATTGAATGAGAGTATGGCTACACTCGAGCAAACACACATCTCTTTTGGGAAAATATGCCAAACGCACACCCAACCAAGGCTGGTCAGGAGCCCCTGCTTTGGGGAACGCTGGACATCATGGCCTGTGCCACTATGATGTCGTTTTACTAGGCATTCAACATCAGGGGCTCGGGAAGACTCCAAGACCTGGCTCCATGAAACAAATATTTGTTGAACCCCTGCCATGTACCAGGGGACGTGCGGTGACATCATCTCCCCGACATTTTCATCTCAATTTGCAAGGTCAGCGTTAAATGATGCAAAAATACTTCTTTCAGTTGACACAAAGGAAAGCAGCAGATAGACAGGGATCAAACAAGAGATTTTAAGCACACACACACACACCACACACACGCCAATACACCCCAAAGTGACCCAGCACAGGAAGAGGGCGGAGGCCAGAAAAAGGGACCAAAGAGAAAAAACAACCCCAGGCAGACAACAGATCAACTACTTTGTGGTTAGGTCCAAAGCATAGGGATAGAATCAATTCTGGAAAGTGGTACCCTCCCAGATCTGCTTCTCATCTTGCACTTTTTTTAACTAGCATTTTCTTCATTTTTAAAACTGCCAACAAGGTCCTACTGTATAGCACAGAGAACACTGCTCAATATTCTGTAATCATCTAAATGGGAAAAGAATTTGAAAAAGAATAGATACATGTATATGTATAACTGAATCCCTTTGCTGTACACCTGAAATTAACACAACATTTTTAATCAACTATGCTCCAATATAAAATAAATTTTTTAAAAAAAGATAAAGAAGACCAAAAAAAATTTTTTTAAATAAATAAAACTGCCTGGCCATGGTAGCCCTTTTCACGGCACTTGGTATTTTCCAGAATCTCCTATCGAATGCCTATGGAACAGATATTCTTTCACTCGTGGCAGGTAAGTGTCCATCTTTGCCTTGAAGACTAGAGCTATTTCTGCCAGCAGCGCTCCTTTTGGTTTCTTTTTAATGAGTGAAGCTGAAAAATAAAGTCACCAGCTGAAACTGCCAGAGAAATTTGAGATGGCAAATGCAATTATGAACTCAGTTGAAATGTATTATTAATAATCATGTTTAGCTCTGTCATAGCATTTTCTGGCTTCAAAGCCATTTACAAACATCAGCTAATGAATCTTTACCTCAACATGGTGAAGTAATTATTACTTAAGTACAAGTAATTAAGTAACTAAGTATCCCCCATTTTACAGAGGGGGAAACTGAGGCACCCAAAGGTGAAGCACCTTGCCCAAGGCCACAGAAAGGACAGGATCTCAGAATCGTGGACCCTCTCTGACTTTTGATTTTACGCTGGAGGGATCTCACTCCTGGGGAAAATAAAGTTTCTGGAAGGAACCACATCTCAAATAAAAGGATTGCCAGAGAAAGCCGGGTCCCTGCTTTCCATAGCACCTTGCTCCAAATAAGCAGAATTTTATTTTTCTTTAGCATTTCCCTTCCTCATTAACTTTTTAAAAGCATGCTGACTTGGGGGAAATGCTGAAACATTTTAATGATGTGTAAAATAAAAAAATAATCATAAACACTTCTGTCCCCACAGAGAGAAGACAGGCCTTGTATTTGGACCCATGCTTTTCTTTTTCCTCTTCTATTTGTAGCCACTCCGCTTCTGTGCCATGTAGCTCAGCTACAGCCAGAAACTTTTTTTAAAAAGGAAAGAAAATGAACATCCAAACTCGGCAGGTTCAGCCAAAAGAGTGGACTGTGGTCTTAACTGCCCTTTGACAATTCCGATTCTCACCTCCATTTCCTGAACTTTTCTCAGAGCTCCAGCCCCACCACAAAAACGCCTCTGGTTTTGGTTTTGGGTTTTTTTTTCTTGTATTTTGCCTAATTGTCTTTCAATCTCCCTTCTGTTTTCAGATCTTTTCTTCAACAGGAAAGATAACTGGCTGAGTATGAGGGCTGGCACTTTCTAAGCCTCCCTCTTCCCCAGTCGAAGGGCCCTGTGGTTGTGAGTTAAAGGTCTGTGACAGACCGAAAGTGTCACCATGTCACAGGCATCCACAGGTGTCTTTGGAGCCCGTAGCAAAGGTCTCCACGGGCTGCCAGGGCCATCTTCCTGCACCCACCCTTGCAGTGGTGAGCAGGGGAGATTCCCCAGAGCCTTTTCTCCTCTTTCTATTGCTCATGGCAGACAGAGGACGGCAGGGGAGACCGAGGTGACAGCAGTGGAGCAGTGCCTCCTGCCTGGGGAGAAGACACCTGCCCCAGCCCCAGATCCTCCCTTGAGTCTACATTCCCTGCTTTACCTCGTGGTAATGCACGAGCCACGTCAGCACCGGCCACCTGTTTACTAGTGTTTTTCTGTCCTCCATGGGCTTGTGTGAAAGTTGACTCCATGAGCTTTTAAAACCCCACACAGTTTAAAAGACATATATAAAGAAATTTGTTTTCATTTTCTTTTTTATTGAAGTATAGTTGATTTACTATATTGTGTTAGTTTCAGGTGTACAGTGAAGTGATTCCGTTCTACATATATATGTATATATTTATATTCTTTTTAAAAATTCTTTTCCATTATAGTTTATTATAAGATATTGAATATAGTTTCCTGTGCTATACAGTAGGACTTGGTTGTTTATTTTATATATAGAAGTGTGTACCTGTTAATCTCATACTCCTAATTTATCTCTCCCCTTTCCCCCTTGGTAACCATAAGTTTGTCTTCGATGTCTGTGAGTCTGTTTCTGTTTTGTAAATAAGTGCATTTGTACAATTTTTTAGATTCCACATATAAGTGATATCATATATTTGTCTTTCTCTTTCTGACTTACTTTACTTAGTATGATAATCTCTAGGTCCATGCATGTTGCTGCAAATGGCATTATTTCATTTTTTATGGCTGAGTAGTATTCCATTGTATTTATATGTGCCACATCATCTTTATTCATTCATTTGTTGGACATTTAGGTTGCTTCCGTGTCTTGGCTATTGTAAATAGTGCTGCTATCAACATTGGGTTGCAAGTATTTTTTCGAATTAGAGTTTTCATCTTTTCCAGATATATGCCCAGGAGTGGAATTGCTGGGTCATACGTTAGCTCTATTTTTAGTTTTTTAAGGAAACTCTATGCTCTTTTCCATAATGACTGCTACAAACTTTTTAAAACAAAGTTAAACTTTAGTGATTTGGGACACCCATTTGGGTCATAAAAACTACAAAGCATGGAAGCGATTACCATACAAAGCCAAGTAACGGTTACTTTTTAAGATGAGGAAGAGAGGTGAGAAGGGCATAGGAGTGGTTTCTGGAGCAACCAGCAAAGTTCTCTTTCATAACCCGGCTGTGATGACAAGAGTGTTAACATTATAATTCATTTATCACTAACTTACACATTTTAGGCAGTTTTCTTTATCTCTGTTACAGTGTACGATTTTTTCAAGTTTAAAAATATATACTGGACTATATGGACCTCATTCACTCTGTATGGGGTTAGGGTAGTGCCCAATGAAAAGTGATGGTTTTTATTTACCTTTGGTTTTCATAAACTTATTTCTATTTTCTCTCACAAGATCCAAGTATCTCTTAGAGTTCCCAAAGAAAAGGTAACAATTTCAGAGATGTCTGGTGAGTGAATCGTTCTTTGAAATGTGCCAGTTAGAAGATGCAAAAGGCAAAATTTCTTTGGTTTCCTCTCCTGCGCTGAAGTTGTCTACTGCTCCAAGTCTCTGGGAATATGGGGGGTTATTTCCCATTCTTCAAAGGGGTATATCCTGGGAAGGCCTGATTTTCCGTGGTGATCATGGACTTCAAATGGCCCTGGTGAGCTGGCCCCCCAGCCTCACACCCACATCCTTCCCCGCTGCCCTCACACACCATGCAGGTCCAACTGTCACTTTCCCCCTCCCACTGATGGAGCCCTGATGCCTTTTCAGCTTCCTCTTAGGTGTATTCTTCTCCAAGAGGCTTTCTCTTCACCCCTGAGCTGAACTAACTGTCTCCCCTTGCACACCATGCATAACTCTGCCTTTTTGTTTATTTTATTAAAGTATAGTTGATTTACAATGTTGTGTTAATTTCTTCTGTACAGCAAAGTGACTTAGCTATATATATATTATATATATATAATATATATATTCTTTTTCATATTCTTTTCCATTTTGGTTTGTCACAGGATATTGAATATAGTTCTCTGCGCTATACAGTAAGACCTTGTTGTTGATCCATCCTATATATAATAGTTTGCCCCTGTTAATTTCAAACTCCCAATCCATCCCTCCCCCCACCTCCTTAGCAACCACAAGTCTGTTCTCTATGTCTGTGACTGTTTCTGTTTCCTAGATAAGTTCATTTGTGTTGTATTTTAGATTCCACATATAAATGATATCATATGGTATTTGTCTTTCTCTTTCTGAGTTATTTCACTTAATATGATAATCTCTAGGTCCATCCATGTTGTTGCAAATGGAATCATTTCATTCTTTTTGATGACTGAGTAATATTCCATTGTATATATACATATATATGTGTGTGTGTATATATATATATATATATATATATATATATACACACACACACACATACACACCACATCATAACCCTGCCTTAACAGAACGCATTAAAGGGAAACCATTTGTCTGTGTGTCTGTCTCCTTTACTGGACAATGAGATTGTCTCGGTTAAGACAGGGTCTCATTCATTACAGCATCCTAACACCTGGCATTGTACCCGCCCGTAGCAGGTACTCAGTAAATGTTCATTAAATGTAAGCATAACTGAACAATTGATTAGACCTTGCCTTGTACCGAGAGGGACATTACCAAGACCCCCTGCCCCATCCCCACCTACTCTCTGCATCAGATGCTCCCAAACCAGCTGATCACCAAGATCATCCAGTGAGATTTTAAAATTCAGATTCCTAGGTCCTTGCACAGAGATTTTAAAAACCTTCCCCCACACAATTTGGATCCATCCGCCAGGTTTTGGAATCATTGCTTAAGTCTGGTCAGAGAAATCTGACACAATGTAAAAATGATGCTTCCGGAGAAATAGGGACAAAATAGTTACATTCACATAAAACACTAGACATGCCACGGCCAGGAGGGGAGGGCAAAGGGGAAACAAATCTCGTCAGGGGTGCTGGAATTTTAGCTTTTTAGCACAAACAACCTCAAGGAAAATAAATTTGGTCGAAGACGTAGTACAGAGATCCAGAATACCTGTCAAGTAAACCCGTTTCTCTTCTTTCAAGGAAGTAGAAGGGTGGGGGAAGTAGCAGGTCTCTTTAACTGAAGTTACAAACTTGAGTCTTCGGTCAATGCCAAAATATCTTCGATAACACATTTACACACCTATAAAAACAAAAAGTCCCGTCAGAAATGCCAATAAATGATTCGGAGCCTGTATTAAAGCCATACAGCTGCAAAAACATAAAATATAATCTCAGATTTTTAGAGCAACTGCTCCAGAAAGGAGCCAGTTACAGAGTCTAAATAAAATGACTTTTTGAAATGTTAACAGTCAAAGTAAGATTGCCTTCAACTTTTTATTTTATGTATCTTATGTATGTGGGCAAAATTGACTCAAGACACAGATAAATACTATAAATTGACCCTAGGAGGGGAGAAAAGAGGTTTGTGATTAGGGGTGAGGATGGCAAAGGTATGGGTTGAAAATAAATCGCACTTTTTTATGGCTTAGCTTCCAGCCTGACAGCACGCAGAACTTTTGCCATTCGCCCAGATGTATATGACGGAGAAAATAAAAAAGAAAGTGATCATTCCAAAGCTGGTGGTAAAAAGGATGTCCCGTGCCATCCTGACAAGCCAAGCCAATAAGCAGGGAGATAGCAGGGAGAAGGGATTGGTAAGGAGGTGAAAAAGAAGGTTTTAATCTTTGCCGTCCTATCCTCTGGCCACGCCAGGTCTCCTGACGGTGAAGCTCTTCTCAGCTGTCAAAGACATCCTCCCACCCATTCCTGATCCAAGTGCGAGTGCTTGTTTGTTCAGCTTCCCCCCCTGGGCACAGCAAGAAGTTACTCTGTTGTAATTCCAGTTCCAGCGAGCTTGGTTCGTTTTTAACAGTTCCTGTGTTGTTATTAACTTTGTGACTAACTCAGAGGTGCTTGGCTCTGGAAACGGGGCCACAGAAGCTTCTCTCTCATCTCTGGGTGACGTCAGCCCCATAAACGGGAGAGCTGGAGGAAACAATAGAGATTTCAGTGGTAACATTTAATGAGGTAGACCCTTATTTTCCCCAAATCTAAAATTACCTCCATTTTCTGCACCTGGCAGTTAAAAGTGATTTGCGTGCTTTGACTTTGAAATTCCCTAGGGGCAAAAAATCGTGAAGTCGTTTTCCACCAGAGGATGATTTCAAGCGACTTATATGAAAAGAAATTGCTGATTTCCCAACATACTTGGCACAGATGATTCAAACAAGCCTTAAAACAGCCTTCAAAGGTAGGAGACAATGAGTTGAGCACCAGAAACTGAAGGATATGAGCCTTGGAGAACCTCAATAAAGTGCCAGCAAGTTGACAGCTTAAGGAGAAAGCAAACCCCAGGACTCTTCAGGATGGAAACTGAGATTTGTTCAAAGTTAGAGAAACAACCTACACATCAATATAACCTAGAGAGCTATGTGGCCCCAGTGGAAAGACACATAGTAATGACCTTCATTAGGGACATGGTTTAAATCCATAATGTAACTTTACAGAGCCATCAAGAAATAGAGCACCCATTTGACCTGCTGACAGCTAATGCATGATATTAATGAATGGTTCACAGGACCCTTGCCAACACCTGCACCGACACATACAATGCTTATGCTGACACTGCGCAATCTCCTCAACCAGTACAATTAACTTTTCACTTTTTTTTTTTTTTTTTTTTTTTTTTCTTTTTGCGGTATGTGGGCCTCTCACTGTTGTGGCCTCTCCCGTTGCGGAGCACAGGCTCCGGATGCGCAGGCCCAGCGGCCATGGCTCACGGGCCCAGCCGCTCCGCGGCATATGGGATCCTCCCAGACCGGGGCACGAACCCGTATCCCCTGCATCGGCAGGCGGACTCTTAACCACTTGCGCCACCAGGGAGGCCCTTCACTTTTTTTTTATGGTATCCTCCAACCAGTGTAGTGGAGAGGTGTTTACATCCTCAACGCTTCCTATGCCTTTCGATGCAGGAAAAGAAAAAAGCTACATGGTGCTAGGGATGCAGTGTTTGGCTCAAAATAGAGAGTCCAGAAGCTCAGCCAAAAGCATGGAGGCTGCATTTCTAAATTCTGAGTCCTTGCTGTTGTTTTGAATTCTTCCTCTGTTGCTGCAATCACGTTTTCCAATGATTAGGCTCCTAACAAAGTTTGTTTTACTTGAAGCCCCATCCAAATACTCAAGGTAAGTGGTAGGAGTCTCAAGAAAGGTGTCTTCATTTACTATGTCTGTGAGGCATCCTCTGCCACTGCTGATTAATTGACCCCATGACAGAGTGGGCCACTGACCACAAGGAAACAATCCCCCATGGGTTGGATGACATATACTCAAAATCACACACAAATTGAGACTTTATACCTTGAAGAAGCCAAGCACCTATACTATGCCTAGGAAAGCATGTCTTATCACCCTTATTTATTTTCTTAGCACTCTTTTTTCATTTGTTTTCTTCTCAATTTGTATCCTAGGAGATGGGACTCCATGTAATGGTTAGCTAGTTTCCACATAGCAATTTGGGACCTGAATTTTGGAGCCAGACAAGGGATTTTAAACCTACATTATTATCTATCTGTACATCAATTAGTAGAAGCCACAATACAGTAGAACGAGCAGAACCTTGCATTTGTACAACCTTTCACTGAATAAATGCATATCAGTCATTGAAAAATGGCCACTTCCAAGACACAAATTATGCTTCCACCTTCATGCAGAGATGACCTTTCAGGATGAAAACTCCTTGCAGCCACATCTGAAACAAGTTTCCAGAGATAATTCACAGTCCATAGAGATTATCTCCAGAAACTGAATTGGTGCAAGTGAACTGGCTGGAATAGGAGTACCATAGTTTTTGAAATACTGGGAATCTACAAGAGGCTGCTTCCTCTAAGGTGAGTTTTGGGGAATGGCTTTTGACAGACTAAATGCGGCAACAAAAATGCTATTCAGTGGATATACCTGGGTGGTTTCCCACCCACTGGCTTAAGATCCTAAAAAGTAGAAAGCAGCAGAGTTATCACTGTCAACTTACTAAGGACCTCAAACAAAACTAGTGCAAAGTTTAACAGTCCACCTTTCACTTAGTCCTAAACCAGGATTCTTTTAATCCCACTGTATTATACCTGGAGAGTATGCAAAAGAAGTCCCATTGAGTTATGACCTAAGGCAGGCTAGCTCTACAGATATGAAAAATTAAGCAGAAAGATATGAAATGATTTACCAGCACAGGCAAGAACAAAGAGCACAGCTCCATCTTTCCTCATCTATTGCTCAAGAAGTCCCACTAATTTTCTCAATCTGATAAATGACTGATAAAATCAAAAGCAACATGAATCTCCATGTTCTTGTCTCCCAAATGAAGGTGAAGATATCTGTTTGTTTGCATATGCATTTCCAAAATGACTCATTTAGAATTACATTGCTTCTGTCATTTGGTCCAGTCTGCCTTCGGGCATGAAGAACAAGGTGTATTAGCGACAAAGGTTGCCCACATCACCTGCCCCAACTAAACCCTCCCCCAAAAAACTTGAGGAAATCTTGATGGAGAAGTTGGAAATGTTGGCATGAAACAGAACTGCCTAATTCCTTCTTGTGTTGTTGAGTCAAGATAGTTGGTGGACACAGGGATGGTTAAATGGGCCTGTGGGTGTATGGAATCACAACCTCTGGATATGGCAGAAATGATTAGAGAAGAGTCCACTGGCATGCATGGATGGATCATGCTCAGGGTGGCAGTCCTAAGAGTAGAAAAAGCTGGGATCATGTGATCCTATGATATTATTGGCTTAAATCAATGTAGCAAGCTCAACAGAAATTAATTATACAGTAGCAGTCAACAATTGCTACGAATAATAACTAATAATGATTGAGCATTTACTAAGTGCCAGACACTATGACAAGTGTAATGTGGGTTGTCTGATTTCATCCATTCCCACAAAACTTTGCAACGTTAAGTAATAAAAGAATCAGAATCAAATAAACTAGAAATCCAGGTAAGGTTCTTTCACTTAGCAAGTAGGTGATGTTGGGCAATTAACCTCTAAGTCTCCGTTCCCTTATCTAAAAAAATGAGATAATGGTGCATGCCTCCTGGAGATCTTGCAAGGATGAAATGAACTGATACATAGAAAGCACTAAGCATATAAGTGTCATTTACTTTTAATTTTATTTGTTACTTCATTTTCAGTTATTTTTTATTTAGGCTTAGTGAGTAAATTAACACTGATAGCACAGTATGTGTCCCCAAATATCAAGTATGATATTTTGCATGACAAAAAAATGACACTTAAAGAGTATAAGTGTCATCTTACTGATTTCCAGAGAGAGTCCAGCTCTCTGCCCAGCTACAGAGGTGTGGTCCTCCTCTTTCATGACCTTCCTCTTTCATGACCCTCTCACATTTTGCTCTTGGTCAAGAAGCTTTCCAAGTTGGACAGGATCAGCCTTTTGTCAAATCCATACAAGCCCCTGTGCTTTCCAGCAAAGCAGAAGGAAAGACAAGTGACTCTTTTCTCCCACAAACACATGTTCAGTTTAGATGCAGTTGCTCCTCCAGCTCTGTGTATCCCCATCACCCGCCCTACCACACACCATCACTGCGCTCTTTAGATCAGCAGCTCAAATCTCTGCTGATGTGCACATTGCTTTATCCCCATAGCCTATGGCAGAGAGAAGGGGCAAGAATTCCTCTCCCTGTTTTCACAATGTAATTATTTCTTTTACAATCTCATTTCCCCTCATGACTGCCTACTTATTCCACAGTATAAGACTGGCCTTCCACGCCACTTGTCTACCACTGAGCCTTTGCAATTTCACCTTAAAAGTTATGGGGTTCTCTAAATCCAATCAAAGACTACCTCCTCAACGAGAAAACAGCATATAAGGGGCTGCTTTCTCTGTTTTTAAAGTTTAAAGTGAAAGGAGCCCCCTAGCCTTCTGTCAGTGGACACATCACCCTTGGGCTATGATTCTTGATTCCTCTAAGATTGTGGTTCCACCTTCCAGGGAACAGATAAGACCACCCACAATAAACAAGGCTCAAATGTTCATGCTGATAACTTGGCTCTCTTTAGAATTCTGCCTACAACTCAATCCATTTTCTGGAAGCTGGGGAAGTTAACTATTAGCCTATGGAATAGTTAGTTATCTGCTGTTTAATTCTACAACTTGGTATCGATACCTGAAGAATAAGCATAGAAAAATGTGGTTTCTATGAAAATTAATTCTTGGTCTTTGTTGAACACTCAAAGCAAAGGGGAGGATTAAATATTTTCTGGATGTGTTGTGTTTAAAAAGAGAAGAAAACTTGTATATTCAGTGGCTCCTATGTTGGGAGGGGTGGTGAGTGGAATTTGTCATCAAGAGAAGGGAATGTTTCTTAATTAATCTTGGCAAAGGAAGAATGATGGGTAGGATTGTAATTATCTTTGCATTTTGGACGGCTTCATGGTGGTGCTCTGTAGGGTGTTGAAATTGAAAGGTACCTCATCTCAAAAGTCAAGGAAGTAAACATTGGCTGGGTTTCCTTTCAGTGCTGTCATTATACACAATTTTAAACCTTCCTGTGGCCCACAGAAGTCTGATAAAGGGAGGATGGGAGTAAGAAGTCCAGAGGCCACTGATGCAAGCGTGAGGGAGTGTTGTGTACTTGGTCGAAATTCTGCCTGCTCCATGTTTAGCCTGTGCCCTCTTGTTGTATCTTAACTCTCCTTACAGAAATCCCTTTATGGACCCACAGTCGGAATATCTGCTAACTCATTGACAGTGCTGCATGCTTTTCTATGTGAATGGCAATTAGTGCAGATGATAAAAAACCAATTCCTTTGGCTTAAGCCACCAAACACTTGTGAGATGACATGATTTGTGGACTAGATACCATTGATTCTATCCAGACCATTCACACACTATCACAACAAGCAGGGTCAAAGCTCTTACGAAGGCCTTTGAGGAATTTGGCCCTAAAACATTGATTTATTAAAGGTTCTCTCTGTGCAGTGTTTGGAAAGCTAGAAGAAAGGAGAGGAGTGTGTGTGTGCGTGTGTGTGTGTGTGTGTGTGTGTCTTTAGTGAAAGTTTCAGCACCAGCCACTTTTCCTGTGAGCAAATTCTCCACTAATACCTTTAGAGCAGAGGTAATTTTTCCAATGGTTCTTATGCCAGGACCCTGATTTCACACACAGAAGGAATGGAGCAACGGACCTATAAGAATTAGAGTAACAAAATCACATGAATTTTAGGGTCATAAGAGAAAGGCAACTGATTATATCTCTCAGCAGTTCCATCAGAGTTTTGCAAACATTCAAAAGAGCCTTTGCACATCCTTGAAGATAAATTCCACAAGAATTATAGTCCCAGAAAAGAGTTCTCCAGTCTTAGCTCCCAGACCCCTGGAAGATAGCCTAACTCAGAAAGACTGAGGACATCTCTGAAATCTTTTATAGCTAAAGGTTAAAAAAGCATTGGAAATATTTCTCTCCTGTTCTTTTGGAGGAGCAAGATATATGCCAGCTTGTAGAAAATAATGATGATTTTCTTAATACCACTACCTAGGTCATATTTCTAGGCAGACCACAGCAAAACTATTTGGGACTAGACTTCATCTGTTTATTCATAAAGCAACTTTCTGGCTTTTGTAAGATTTCTCCCTCTAACCTTGCATTTATTGAGAAAAGATCTCAATTTCTCACTTTTACAAATCTAATAGGTTAAAACATTTTTGTAATGGAGGAGGTGCAACTTAGAAGGAACATTTGAAAATGCCGGAATTTCACTGGGGCTGATGGAAAGCAGGAAATATTAGTTCTTCTCAAGCAGAAAAGAGTGAAATTCCCAAACACAGCATGTCGATTGCCTGGTCCTGCCATCTTTTCCCTCCACTTTACCCTCCTCTGAAAGCAAATCATGGATTTGATTCCTAAAGGAAATCCTAACCTGGGTGATAATAGCATCGCAGAACACTGAATGTATTTTTATTTTAAATGATTAGCTTTCTCTGAAGGAAACAAATCTACTCAGATAATGAAATAAAGAAGAATAAAATGTGATAGCACCCTGGGAGTACAAATACCCCCAAACTAGGTCTAATATAGATATTGATTCCCATCAGGTGTAGTGTGGAAAGTAGGTATGTCATCAGCAGTAATCAGGTGAGGGTGGAAGGGGTCACACTCAACAATGACCTTCAAGATAAAAATCATATTTGGGAAAAGAATCTGGAAAAGAATGGATATGTGTACAGATATAACTGAATCACTTTGCTGTACACCTTAAACTAACACAACATTGTAAATCAAATATATTCCAATATAAAATAAAAATTCAATTAAAAAATAATAAAATAAAAACAGTGGAACAAAACACACAAAAAATTTTATTCAGAAAAGAGCTATAATAAAGCAATCCCTTCTTAATGTTCTTCTCAAGGGACTCAGTGCAATTTTCATCACTAAAATGAATGATTTCATCTTCATTTAGCTCAGCAGATTCATCTGAAGAATCAAGACCATAAAGGAAAATATTTGCCTATTTTTATCAGGATGGTTTCAGATTTGTACGTTCTTTTTTGTCCTATACACTGAAAGCCAAAAAAGCACTGTAGGGAAATAAATATGTCTTCAGAGAAACAATTTAAGACCAATTGAACCTAAACTAATAGGACTAGGAATAATATTTTCATAGCTATTCAAACTGATTCTGAATCCCACGGGAAGTTGTAGATAATTCCTATCACATATCACAGCCATCTCAGCTTCTCAATGGTGGGAGGAAATTAACATTTATTCGGGATCTCCTATGTGCTAAACACTGTGCAGGCATTTTTTACTTGTATTTAATCCCTACAACCGGAGCTGACATTCAGCTGGTCGGCTCCAATGCAGCATACAACTGGCTGGCATCCGGTTCAATTGGACAGACATCATTTCTGATTGGTCTGTGCCCTGAATGACCTTTCCAGAGTGCTGTTATTATTATCTTAGTATTTATAAATGAAAAAACTGGAGTTCGTGTGAATAAGTAACTTCCTGAGGGTCACACAGATTTTAAGGGAAAACGAGGATTCGAATGCAACCAATCTCCTCTTCTTTTGCCTCACTTATTTCTATTTCATCTACTTCATGTTTTACTTTGGTGAGAAAGTTGATGTTGGGTTTTGGTATAATTTGTTGCCAGTCTATTCTCAGGAACATAAATAGTCTCACTTGAGTATATCCATAATTATTCACAGAAAGCCCTGTTCACAAAGCAATTGAGTATGGCTTATTACACACATATGAGAGGGATTTTTTAAAGTATTTTTAACAGTATTGAGTATTTACTGAAGGCTCCTACAACATGTCAGTTGGAGTACATCTGCCAAGACCTCACTGTGTGAGAAACATTCATTTATCCTTTCAACAAACACAATGTAGTCGAGAAGCACTTTCTGTCTGGAATGAAAAACAAAACCAGAGGTAGAAGGAACTTCAAGGTTCCTCCTGTCTCATTACCTATCTGGTGCTTCAAAATTTTATACAATATTCCAAACAAGGCCTTTTCAGCCCACATATGAATATTTGCAAAGCCAGAGAACTCATCTCTGGACAGCTGTGTCTGTTAGAAAGTTCTTGCTTATAGCTTTGTATCTTGAGCCTTAATTTGGAAAAATGTCAATACTGCTTCCTCCTGGTAACTCTTTAACTGTTTGTAGAAAAGACAATTTATCTTAAATTCCCATCAACCTTTGTCTTCTCCAGGATAAATGGCCCAAGTTCTTTTTTTTTTTTTTTGCCATACGCGGGCCTCTCACTGTTGTGGCCCCTCCCATTGCGGAGCACAGGCTCCGGACACGCAGGCTCAGCGGCCATGGCTCACGGGCCCAGCCGCTCCACGGCATGTGGGATCTTCCCGGACCGGGGCACAAACCCGTGTCGCCTGCATTGGCAGGCGGACTCTCAACCACTGCGCCACCAGGGAAGCCCTCTTCTTTTTTTTTTTTTTTTTTTTTTTTTTTAATGGCCCAAGTTCTTCAACCATTTCTTACATGGAAATCATTTCAAGTTCCCTCATGATCCTAGCTGGTCTCCTTTTCATGCACCCCAATGTGTATATTTCTCTCCATTAAAGAGTTCTGAACTAATTCAACATTCCCTATTCAGTCTGACTACAACAAAGCAGAGCCTTTTCTTGCAAAGTTGTCTGGAATATAGAACACACATAGGTAAAAATACTTCAAAAGCATTACAAAGTAATACATCATCAAATGCCAACCAGTATGGTAAAAGCTACAAATATTGGACCAAATGGTACCAAGGGATTCAAACCAGAGAAGTCTTCCCAGAAGAGCTGTGATCAAATATACCCTGTGAGAGTCACAGAGAAGAGTGTGGAAAGCATTTTGTGTGGGATAAGAAGGTATATTATGTCACATCTAGACATCAGAAAGCAGATTTGCTCAACCAGGACAGAGGCTCCCTTCTGAAAATTCATGAAGACTGGCAGATGGTGAAAGGAAGAGCCCTTAGTGAGGAGATGAAGGCCGAAGAACGAAAATATGTTCACCCTCTCCCGTTTGACAGGTAGTTTACATATATTATTTCACTTAATCCTCATACTTAGCCTGTTGGGCATCCGAATGCATATATTACTTTTTTTTTTTTTTTTTTTTTTTTTGCGGTACACAGGCCTCTCACTGTTGTGGCCTCTCCCGTTGTGGAGCACAGGCTCCGGACACGCAGGCTCAGCGGCCATGGCTCACGGGCCCAGCTGCTCTGCGACATGTGGGATCTTCCCGGATCGGGGCACGAACCCGTGTCCCCTGCATCGGCAGGCAGACTCTCAACCACTGTGCCACCAGGGAAGCCCCCAAATGCATATTTTAAGTGAGAGAAAGCATAAGTTTTCTGGCTACAAAACCTTGGAATGTTCCTCCACATCTCATGGGAAGAGGGACCATTCATGGGGAGTCTTCAAATGCCAGGATGAACATAAAGAAGCTGTGATCTTGCATCTGTTTTATGATGACACTGTGTTACTGCTGGAACTGAAGTTGGTGAATATTTGGTGTTTTAATCTTATTAAATTCACACATGTAAAATGGTAACTTAAGTACAATGTCTAGTCATTAAAAATTTTGGGTGAAAACGTACGCCCAAGGCTATGTTTTCTTGAATCAACAGGTGGTTCCTTTTCTGATCACAGTCCTGCAAGTGAAAATACACAAACAAAATACAAAAGTCATCCCAAAGGAGGTACATCAGAGAATACTGTAGCTTTACTGTCTTTAGTTTTCACTGGTGAATCACTTTGTTTCACGAACCACATGTATCCTATCAAGTTTCCAGTTTTTTTCATGGAATATCAGCAATCTAGAGCCCTTATATGTGAAAATGGAAAGTGATCCTGGGGCTCATCCAATCCCATGGCCTCTGCCAATAAGGAAACGGACATTAGAGAAGTGACTTATCCAAGGTCACAAAGCCAGTTAGTGATATGCACAATAGAAGCACAAATCTCGGCTTTTGGACGCAACAACTCTGCCACCTCTTAGGACCAGCATCAGCTGGACCAAACACAATGTGGTATATCTTCAAGATGCCAGCACATCCAACTGAGATGTGGAAAAAATCCAGTCCCATCCAGTCCTGTTGATGTTTCTTCAACTGAATTGAGTTGTTCTTGACTAAATGAATCCAATCAACCAGTTTCTGAAACATTCAGACAAGACATAGATCAGCCATCCCATCCCAAGTCTGCTCATTTCTCTGTGAGTACATCTTGACATGCACTGAACAAAAATAAGAAAGATTGCTGTGTGGACACCCACATTATCCAGAAAGGCTGAACTCTATGTTTGGCTTCCTGAGGGTTAGAAGGTCATTCCTGTTAGGAAGGTTAACCCAATTCTCACTAATGAATCCAAAACTCATATTTTCATTCCTCAAAGAAATAACCATGAAATCAGAAGCTCTAGAAGCTTCAGTCTCCTCAGATTGAAATGACAACGGTGCCTCTTTGTCAGCCTCTTCCTAATTTTAAAATCAGCCTGAAGATGAGCAAACGAGTCAAAAATGATACACTCACTCTCAGAGCGTTGGTTCTTTGGATCTTCCTGTTCAATTTAATCCTAAGAAAAATTTGAACAGCCCAAAACTCTCATGAGTTCTGTTGTGCCAGGTTTTTCAGACACACATGACAAGAGTTGAAGGTACCAACTGAATTTTGCTTGTTTCCTTTTTCATTTTCTTTTCATTAAAAAAAAAAAATGTTTTGCATCTAAGGTAAGTTTTTTTTCTTTCCTAGGCGCTTAACAGGTTTTAATTTTATGAAACATTGTGCAACCAGATACCTTAGGGAATAGTAATTAACTGGGATTATGTTTTCATTTCAGAGAATTCTAAATGAGAAGCCTAAACACTGATTTTGTCTGTCACCAAATGGGAAAACACACAGCCGTGCTCATTGCTTAATTATATTCCTTTGCTTTCTATGAACAATTTTCTAATGATCTTTGCAATTTGCCCCTTGCTTAAGCAGGTCCTCCCCAAGAAATGCAATGGATTATTTAAAATAATGAAAAAAGTTTACTTTTAATTTTGATACTTGTTTTAAAATTGTGTCTCCAATCCACATTCTCCCCGCCAAGGGTGGCCGCTATCCCCAAAAAGGGCAGAATATTCCTTTAACAAATATTTCTTGTGCATTTACTGTGTGTTAGGCATTGTTTTAGACCCCTGCATATTACAGTAAATGCAGGATTATTTTCCAGTTAAACTCCAGGTCATTTCAAAATGAGAATGAGACTGTGGTTACATGAGAATTGGTTAAATGAGAAGTGGTTAAATGAGCAGAATTGTGGTTACATCTAAATTATATACTAAGTTTGATTCAGGAAAAGAATGAAACTTACCTTATGAGTTCTGGTGTGACATCTCTGCAAGGTAATAGCTAGCCCTAGAGTTCACCTTGATGCAAATCCCAGCTCTACCATTTACTAGATTTTGATCTTGGGCAGCGAAGTTTCCTTCTTTCCTCATCTGTAAAACAGGAACAACAGTTTCTACCTTAAATGACTTCTGCAGCATTCAGCGAGATACTGAGTCTTGAAATACACTCAATAAATGGCAACTATCATCTTCATCCTCATCACACACACAAAATACCAAGAAAACTGTCCAGCAGGACAAAAATAGCCACTGACCAGCAGCTCTGCCTACACAGTGAGAAACCTCTGTTGGCAAACTTTGTTGAAAAGATCTCTGTACACAGATATGTTACAATGGTCTCTT
The DNA here is from genome assembly GCF_025265405.1 of Mesoplodon densirostris. Taxonomy (NCBI): domain Eukaryota; kingdom Metazoa; phylum Chordata; class Mammalia; order Artiodactyla; family Ziphiidae; genus Mesoplodon; species Mesoplodon densirostris. Next base: position 161,296,779 of record NC_082664.1, on the reverse strand, counting down.
TATCTCTGGTCTATACCTCTGGTGCTTTGCAACTAAAAGATCACAATAAAGCATTAATTTGGATAAATTCTGTAGAATGTCAAGAAATATTCATTAATAATTGATGTCTCCTATGGATGATTTTTTTGAAGTGCAGTTTTATTAATTTCAAGTTCACAAGCCAATAAAGCTAAGCTGGGATGATTTCTGTTACAAGTCCTTGGGGAGCCTGTTTTAATCAATAAATGGGAAAGATTTGTAGTTAATCTGTTCATTGCGACTCTCTATATTGGGTCCACTTTCATGATGCTTTAGGTCCTTGAAACGAGCTTTGTCCTCTCATTGACACTGTTAGTTTGCCTTATCAATCCAGAGTTTTCTATACACAGTTCATCCCGATGCCTGTCTGAATTTTAACACATTTTTTCTTAGTGAAGCCCCAAGTCTGGTCTCTGTACTAATAAGAAGACAAGCAAATTCCAAAGTGATTTTAACCAATTAGAATAATTATCTCACGATGGCATGAAATTTCCTTATTCGTGGACTCTTGAAAAGAAATACATGTGTTAGCCTTGGTGTGGAGAGATTTGCACGGAGGGAAGGAATAAAATAAATACCCTTTAGTTGAGCAGTCATTGACTCTCCTAATGGAGTTTGGTGGCTAGACTTTCAGGAAGTTCATAGGTTCAGACAATTCAAGTGGGTCTTTGAAAAATGGACCAAATGACTGATGTCCAGTGTAGAATGGAAACAATAATGTACTAACAACAAATCACTCTTATCTACTCATTAATGTGGGTCCCCCCCAAGGATTTCTAATAGTGCATATTGCCAGTTTATGTTGGGTTACTAACTTGGTTGTTATGTGAAAGTTATAAAAAGGCATTTATTCCAATAAGTCTCTTTTTCATGTAGTTTTAAATAAAAGCACACGTCCACCAAAAAGGGAAACCATTTCTGTGAAATATGACCATTCACTGTATTCCTTACCCCAGATTTCTCTCCACACTACTGCTACCAAAGGCTTCGGTCATCAAATAACCCCAAGTTCAAAACCATTTTACTTTGTTCTATGTTTCTCCCTTAAAGTTTTGTTCTTTCTTCTGAGGAGAATATCTCTCTATTTGTAGTTTTCAACTTGCAGCATAGGGATAACTTTAGGGAGACACAGAATAAGAAAAATATTTTACAATACTATAACATTATGAAGTTTACAAGTAATTGCACATAAATCATTTCACTTGATAGATTCATTCAGAAAGGAGCCACTTGACTACTGCAGTTCAAGGTCTAGTGCGAGGCACTGGAGATGGTGAAAAGAAAGTGGTCTCTATCCTCAAAGGGTTTATAGTTCACCCTTGTGGCAGACAGCATATTATCAATCTATCCATGTATGGGAAGGAGGTTAAGGGACTTGCCTTAAAGTCACACAGCTCAAAAGCCAGAACTGGAGTTAAAACTGAGGTCTTCCTTCACTAAGAACTCTGTTCATTCTATTCTATAACATTACACCTCCCTGCTCTCCAAGTGAGAGGAGAGCAGGGAGGTGTAATGTTATAGAATAGAGTGAACAGAGTTTCTCTGCCTCTCACTAATGGAAACCTTTCACATCTAGTCAGCACCAAGAATTTGATGGGAACTTAATAAGGATTCAACACACTGGAAGTTTCTTCTGCACGAGACCTGGGTGATGTTTTTGCTCTGAATTTATTTCAGGCCCACAGCAGTATCAGCTATATGCTACGTGTAAAGAGTTTTGAGTTTCTTTCTTTTGAGAGATGTGAAACGCAGTCTGGGATTATTTTAATTTTTCTTTTTTAAGCCCAAAGATGAACTATTCAGGGCTCTCTCCAACCTTAAAGATTCATTTTAGCTTTCAACAATTTGTGTAACCTATGAGTATAGTGTATGATGTCATTTTCTTTTGTTACAGGTGCAACCCAGGGGACCACTTATTGTAAAAGATGTAATTTCTTGCATAGGACCTTGATAACATGTTTTGCCTGCCTTAAAGATAAATACTAATTATAACAGCTAACACAATAGTAAATTAAAAGAAAAGGGGGGGCTATTTAAAATTTGATTGTAGGTGCCCTATTTTCTAATTTGGCAGCTTTTTTTGATATTTTTAAGCCGAATGGCTAAGTTGTATTTCTCCAAATAAATTCAGATGAGAGCATATTGCCCAAGTCAAATAATGATATCCTAAAGACAAGTTTATATAGTACTCAACGTATATACATGAATTTGAAGTGCGAAATTAAAAAATAAAATTGCTTTTTCCCCTCCAGAAAAAGAGCTTTGAGTTTCTTTCAAGTTTTTGTATGGTGCAAACAGGAGGAAAATACTTAAATCATGTTTCTCAACAAGGTCCTACTGTATAGCACAGGGAACTATATTCAATATCTTGTGATAAACCATCATGAAAAAGAATGCGGGGCTTCCCTGGTGGCGCAGTGGTTGAGAGTCCACCTGCCGATGCAGGGGACACGGGTTCGTGCCCCAGTCCGGGAAGATCCCACATGCCGCGGAGCGGCTGGGCCCGTGAGCCATGGCTGCTGAGCCTGCGCGTCCGGAGCCTGTGCTTCGCAACGGGAGAGACCACAACAATGAGAGGCCCACATACAGCAAAAAAAAAAAAAAGAATGCGTATATATGTATAACTGAATCACTTTGCGATACAGCAGAAATTAACACAACATTGTAAATCAACTGTACTTCAGTAAAATTAAAAAATTAAAATTAAAAAAATTAAAATAAAATCGTGTTTCTGCCTTAACTATGTGGATTTTAATAGGCAGTGGGTATTACTTGACTTTGAAACATCTACTCTTTCATCTGTGAGAGTAAATATGATAGCCATTGTCATATGCTCAAAAATTATTTCATTTCTTTTTAAGGGGTTGGGGGGAAGCGACTTGCTCTTTCATCTGCCCACAGAATGATTGTCCAGGGAAAGATTCGTATCTAATCAAGGGAGTAAAGGGAGCATCTCATTAATTTGAGGAAGCCCAATAGACACAACCTTAATTGTACTGCAAAGAAAATAAAGATAGTGTTACAGAAACAGGAAGAAACTGCTGTGTTCCATAAGCCAATCTGTCACAGAAGCACATTAAGCAACAGGAACTCCTAAGGTACAATAATTATCTTCACAAGTCAGGAACTCCCCAACATGCTTCGCCACTCCTATGACTTTAGTTGGAATTTTTTCCTTTTTGGAAAAATGACGTTTCTCAGTTGAGTGGTTGTCACTTTAAAGGTGTCCTTATTGCCTTTATTTTCTCTTCCATTTGTAAGTGTGGTGGGATATACTCTACATTCTTCAAGACTTTGTGTCCTTCCTGATTCTTTTTACCGGGACTTTTTCAGCATCTGGTTCACAGCATCTCCCGTTCTCACTGTAATCTCTCTGATACAGATAAAAACAAAAGAACGGAAGCAGTACAGGAAAAGAGCTATCTAAATAGACCTTCAGAACATCTTGATATTGTGCTGAAATAACTTCTGCCACTGGACCCAGCTCTAGATGCAAGCAGAGGAGTCAGTTACTAAGAGCACGTCTTCTTTTGAGGGTGGATACAGGGTTGGAATGGGCAAGGAGAGCAGAAAGAGCCACACAGACAGTTAGTTGAATGGTGATGGCCCTTGTGGAAAACAAATAGACAGGGAAAGTTACACCTTGTCCAATATGGCAGCCACTGGCCACATGTGTTCGAGTGTTTGCTATATGGTTAGTCCAAAGTGAGACAGGCTGTAACTGTAAACTACACAGAGGATTTATATCAGCAAAAAAGAATGCAAATACCTATTAGTAAATTTATATTGATTACATTACATGTTTAAATGATGTATCCATTATGTTGTGTTAAAGAAAATATATTCTTAAGATTCATTTATTTCATTTCACTTTTTTAATGTGACTGCTAGAAATTTAAATTGCATATCTGCTCACACTATAATTCTATTTGACTTCACTCTATAGACTGTGTAATTTGGCTTATCCTTACCCATCTTAAAAAAAAATACATTTGAGGTGTAGAAATTAGACACATTTCACTGAAAAATTCAATCTTGACTGAGAAGTCCCAAAGGGCAAATGGAAAACAAAGGTTTGATTCAGGATTTTTACGTTCACGTCCATTCAGGCTTTTTCTTCCTACCAAGTAGAAACAGCCTCTTAAGCACTCTAAGGAAAGTTATTGTTGAAATGGTTTCTCTCATCCTGAATAAAATCAGAAAGATACTCCAAATCTTGAGACAAGCTCAACTGTTACAGAATTTCTATCTTACATTTACAGATACAGAACATTCCAACAACTATCTGAACTTGATGGTGAAGAGACAATCTAAAATGAACCATTAAATATTGAAAATGCCATTTCTAGATCAAGTTATCACTTAACTAAACCCTATTCCCCATGAGGCCATTGCTATTTAATCTTTGGACCATGTGGAAAGATGACAGAATAATAATTCTCAAGGCATTTTAACCCTGCTGGGATAGTTTGAGAAAAGAGCTTTTCTCACTCGGATGTCATATAGAAGGACATCAAGTCACTTTCATTATAATTACTCTGTAATATAGCTTTGGTTCTAATGAATGACATTGGAAATGGTCATCACAGTAATTTGTAGCTATCAGATTTCCATCAAAGAATAAGACAGACACAGAAGTCTAAAAATCAGAAGGGGAATCATATTTGCTTGATTACGAGTCACAGAAAAATCTGGCATAAAAAGTATAGGGGATTAGGGCAGTGAAACTACTGTATATGATACTATAATGGTAGATACATGTCATTATAAATTTGTTAAAAGCCACAGAATGTACAACACCAAGAGTGAACCCTAATGTAAACTATGGACTCTGGATGATGATGATGTGTCCATGTAGGTTCATCAATTGTAACAAACGTACCATCTGGTGGGGATGGTGATGGTGGGGGAGGTTGTGCATGTGTGGGGTGGGGGGGGCATCTGAGAAATCGCTGTGAACCTAAAACTGCTCAATAAAATATTGTCTAGGGGCTTCCCTGGTGGCGCAGTGGTTAAGAATCTGCCTGCCAATGCAGGGGACATGGGTTCGAGCCCTGGTCCAGGGAGATCCCACATTGCCACAGAGCAACTGAGCCTGTGCGGTGCAACTACTGAGCCTGCACTCTAGAGCCCGTGAGCCACAACTACTGAAGCCCACACGCCGCAACTACTGAAGCCCACACGCCTAGAGCCCATACTCCGTAACAAGAGAAGCCACCACAATAAACTCACGCACCACAACGAAGAGTAGCCCCCAGCTCACCACAACTAGAGAAAGCCCGTGTGCAGCAATGAAGACCCAACGCAGCGAAAAATTAATTGATTGATTAATTTTTAAAAAACAGTAACCATTTAAAATAATAATAATGATAACTAAAATATATATACCAAAATTTTTTACTATATAAATGATTATATTATATACGGTATATCTATATACCAAAAAAAAGTTAGGGGCTTAATGTTTTCCTCACATAACCAGAAATCTACAAGTGGTCTCTGCATAGCTGGTGTAACTGCCTTGTGCTGCCGTTAGGGATCCAGGCTCTTTCTATATATCTACTCAAGGACATATAACTGGTAGATCTTCATCCTCATTTTCATTACCTCTGGCTGTGAGACAACTGCTAAACATCCAGGTATTTCCCTGTTTCTGGGAGGAAGAGCATGAAGCAGTAGTTCCTGTTTCAGAAAAACAAAAGCCTTCCCAGAAACCCTCAGTTTGGTGTCTCACTGGCCAGAACTACGTCACATAACCAGAAACAAGGGCAGGCGAAGAAGTGAGTGTTTTTAGCTGGTCTCATTGCTACTCTAAACAACATCAGGATTCTTTTACTGAGGAAAAGGGGATGCACTTTGGGTGGGTATTAGCAGTCCCTGACATAGGGGGATCTGGAGAGTTTCTCAAATCAACTTAGACATAATGAAACTCAAACAACTGATAACATTGACCTTTGACAAGTTTGAAAAAGCTGAAGAAGAAAAGCCTACAAACTCTCAAGAAGCTATCACATTTATAAATCTGACTAGAGGCAAATTGGACGGAGAACTGTTTGCTGACTGATCACTAGAAATCAATTTTGTTGACAATGATGCTTTTGTAATAACTGTATTTGAAAAATAATCAGCTGCTCTAATAATAATCAGAATAATATTAAACAAATAGTATTTGACTATAAAATTCATCTAGGATTTCAATGGTGAGGAAAACAATTTGGAAGAGAAAAGACTAAAGAGAAAGAATTTATTTGAGTCCTCATTTTCTGTGAATACTGTCTTCCAAATGGTGTCTCTAATTTAACCATCTTCCCCCAAGGAATATATAAATAATCCCTTCCAGTCTGGTGATTAGAAAGGAGTCAGTTGAATCACAGAGAGACCAGAGATCTTGTCAGCCTACCAAGAGGAAATGACATCTCCCAGCCAGTCATTCATTTTGGGGGGTTATGAAATGTGTCCTTTGAAATGGGATACGGAGTAGAATGGAATGGGATGGGATAGAACCAAATGGAATAGAATAGAATAAAACAGAACAGAATAGAAATGCACTGTTGCCAATAAGGGTGGTGTTGTTCTAAGAAACTTGTTTTGGTTATATATGCATGTGTGCACTGGGCACAATGTAAAGTGAATTTCTTTCTGTGGCTTGTGCTCAAGAAAGTTTGAAAAGCCACTGTCTTAGCAGTTTCAGAACACCTAAGAGCCACCATCAGCATAGGTCACCAAAAAGAAAATAGAGTCTTAAAAACAGCCCAAGAACCAAAACAAGAAACAAGCCTCAAAAAATTGAAGCCAAATGCAGAGCAGGGCAACCTCCAGACCAGTGGAGCACATAGAAAGCCACAGGAATAGCAATAACGAATGACTATTCATAAAAAGCGTGGCCTATTTTTATCCTGTCATAATTATCTTAATTCATGGTCCTTTGGAGATGACAGTGACACTGGAGAACAAGGGACAAGGGACAAGTGGTAGATAAGAAGAGAACAGACCAATCTGAAAAGACTTCAGAAAAACAGGAAGACTGATTCAGACCAGCCACTTATGAAAGGTGCCACCCTAGAGGGAAAAGTATCAGCAGTTCAACAAGACAATGCTTGCAAAAGTCACATGTAATTAGCTGTGTTTATATGCCTAAATTAACAGTTACGACCCTGTGTTGTTTTTATTATTTGCAGGTAATTACTTTTGTTGTTTTCTAAAGTCACAAGTTAAAGAACATGGTCAGGAACGTTTAATGAAAATGCCTGATAATGGTAGACACAATTCCAGAATCTGCCATAGGAATGAATGTACAGTCAACAAGGGCTCCATCACCGGCCCTGGTACTGATCACTTTACAAATGGCACCCACACAGGAAGTGGCCCTGGACCAGAACTGTATGTGGTCTGCGTAAGCCATGTGAGTGCTCCAGAAAGGTTAATGATCTGGTGCCCTAAAGCAATCTTCTGTAAACATTTGTTCAGTGTTTATTTCGGTGAATAACTGAGCACTGTGAAATCTTCTGCCTCCAGACTCACATACCCAATCAGCAAAAGCAAATCTGTACAGTTAAGCAGACCCACACCTGGAAGCCAGTTTAGGCACCATCTAAGTCTTCCAACCAATATCGTACTCCCCCAGAGAAGAGTTCTAGAAAATACAGTTGTCTCCAGCTCAATCATATTTCTAGTGATTAACTTCCTCTGTTAGTTGGGTGCTGAACCCCACCTGCTCCTTGATCTCTCTCTGAACATTTCCACCACCTGAGTAATGGCCCATATTCTGGGTTTTGTTTGAAACAGGACAGTTACTGATGAGGGAAGAAGTGATTCCAACATCTGATCCTCAAAGATCCACAGTAACCCTTCTCACCAGCATCACCAAGGCAAACAAGGTAGCATCACTATCTCCCCTTTTCACATACTCTGCCCTGCTGGGATTTCTTTTCCTTTTGATGTTTGCTTGACCAAACCTGAGCTGCATAAAAATGTTTAAGAGTTAGAAAGGGCAAACCATGATTTGTAGAAAGCCCTTAGCTGTTACCTTCCTTGAGAAGCTATACTTCCTGAAATAAGATAAAAGCCTCTTTAAAAATCTGGAAAAGTATAAAAATATTTAGGTAAATGCCTAAATGAACTTTAGAAAAAAATCAATGCTAATGCTAAGAAATATCTTTGTCAAATTCATGGCAATTGAATCAAATTTGTCTACTGTTGTGGACAATGACTCTTTCTGTGTGTTTAGCCATCCAGCCTCCTCCACACCACACGTGCCCCAGCCATTTCTTCAGGGTCCTGCTCCTCCTCTGCTCTGATTTAACTCTGGTCAAGCTGCCAATCAAATACTTTAAGCCCTCACCACAGGAACAGACCAATGACAGTAGGAGTCTATCACTGAGATTGTTTGAACTGAAACCTCTTGAGTCAAAATGTAGATAGATGTGAATTGGAGACTGCTGGTGGCTATCTTCTCGATTATGAGCAGAAAACCTATCTGAAATAGAATAGAATAAGGGCAACTCGGAGTTACAAGGAAAGAAAGAAGAAAGAAAGAAAGAAAAGAAAGGAAAGAAGAAAGAAAGAGAGAGAAAGAAAGAAAGAGAAAGAAAGAAACAATCTGATGACCTTACATGAGTCTCTGAATAAAGTTGTTCCTGAACCCAGACTTCCCACTCTGTGAGCCAATGCATTTCTCTTTTTGTTTGAACTAAGTAATGTAGGGTTTCTGTCACTTACAATCAAATGAGTTCTGATGGCTGCTCCAAGTATATTTCTTCACTCTAAGCTCTATGGTTTACTCTGGCACTTACAGCCAGACTACCTGCCTAACTCCTCTCAGCCAAGATTCAGTCACCATGTTTCCTCCCCTAGAAAGCCTTCCTTGGCCTTCCAAGGAAGACAAGCATAGTCTCCTGTTTTCCCAGATTGCCTCATGTCTGCCTCTTTCACATCCCTTTTCTCTTTCATTGTTGGTCTTTCCCATTAGATCATGAACATGTAGAGTCTAGAGGGCAGGGAACTGGACTCTCCATCCTTACATTGCTATGTCCAAAGCAGTGCCTGGCACATGAGAGGTAAGACAGATGCTCAGTAGAAGTCAGCCAAATAATGTTCGTTACACGAAAGGCAAAGAAACGGTCGTTATAAAACATTCAGAGACAGAAATAGTTCTCTATAGAATGGCCACTAAATATCTTCTGGTTTAGAATGATAGCTTAAACACAGACATCTTCCTGGTGAACTATACACGTTAGGGACCAGTTTTATGTCCACCTTTGTGGGCTCTGTAGAACAAGCAAATCTCACTTTATAGCTAATTAATTAATTAATGGATTCATTTGTTCAACAAATATATGCTGAGTACTTAAGATGAAACTCCATAAACTCAAAAGGCATATTGTCACTTTATGCCAGCCATTCAAAATCGGGCTCAGTTCAAAGGGAATACTTGTACACTGCTGGTAGGAATGTAAATTGGTTGGTGAAGCCACTGTGAAAACAGTGTGGAGGTTTCTCAAAAAACTAAAAATAGAACTACCATATGACACAGCAATTCCACTCCTGGATATATATCTGGAAAAAAAAAAAAACAGAAACACTAATTTGAAAGGATACATTCACCCCAATGTTCATAGCAGCATTATTTACAATAGCCAAGACATGGAAACAACCTAAGTGTCCATTAACAGATGAATGGATAAAGAAGATGTGCTCTATATATGCAATGGAATACTACTCAGCCATAAAAAATAAGCAAAATTTTGCCATTTGCAGCAACATAGATGGACTTGGAGGGCATTATGCTCAATGAAATAAGACAAAGAAAGATGAATACTATATGGAATCACTTATATGTGGAATCTAAAAATACAACAAACTAGTGAATATAACATAAAAGAAGCAGGCTCACAGATACAGAGAATAAACTAGTGGTTACCAGTGGCGGTGGGGGGAGAGGGGCAATACAGGGGTGAGGGAGTGGGAGGCACAAACTATTGGTGTAAGACAGGCTCAAGAATGTGTTCTACAACACGGGGAATATGGCCAGTATTTTGTAATAGCTGTAAATGGAAAGTAACCTTTAAAATTTGTATAAAAATAAAAAATTCTTTTAAAAAACTTTAAAAAGTGAACATAGAAGGCCAGTAGGAAAAAACAAACAAACAAACAAAATTGGGCTCAGTTTCTAATGCCACTGGATAAAGGAAATTGGGTTTAGAAAATGTGATCTATGCAGACTAGCATTTCTATTCTCTTTCTTTTATGCTTTTAGGTTTTCCAAATCCTTTTAGAATATCCAATACTGTGAAAACTGTACACATGTATTCTCTAGGGTCTTTGGCATTAACAGAAGCTGCGAAGTAGGCAAATTATGGAAAATAATTTGCATCAGTAAATGCTGACAAAATCGTATGATTTGCAACTTGTGTGATTCACAGTGAGCACTAAGATTTTTAATCCACAAGCACAACTGGCTTTTTTTTTTTTTGATGCTTCCATTTCAAGGCAATAGCAAAAGTCTGAAAACCGTCCTCCTACGCAGGAGAATCATGATCATAGAATTGTAAAAAAGTTCTATTTTCCTATGCAAGCAATAACAAGCCTGTGGACCAGCAGGTCAAGTTTTGAATGATTTCTCAATAGAGTTTTCATTATCATAATTCTCTTGTCTATATGCCAGCAGTTCTCAAAGTATGGTCTGATAAACTCTGGAGGTCATGAGATCCTTTTCTGGGGATCAGAGACCCTCCCTTTTCCCACCACACATATATGTGAGGCTACATGGACAGAACTCAGAAGCAGACATGAGAATCCAGCTATTTTCTTGATAGAAATGTGTAAAATTGTAAAATAAGACCACTGTTCTCACTAATTTTGTTTTGTTTTGGAAAATATAATTTTTTCATAGACATATGTTTGGTCAACATGTAATTTAGATGTATTATTTTTAAATGAATTTTAAAATAAACATTTTCTTATTTAAGATTTTTATTAAATAAATAAAATTAATGATTTTTAAAATAAATATTTAAAATTTAAATATTTTTAAATAGTTCAGATAAATATTTAAACTGTCCCATGTTTAACTTCTAATAGAGTAAATATCACAGATAAAACACATAAACAAAAGCACTTGGGGTCCTTAGTAATTTTGTGGGGGACACTTAGTAATTTTTAAGAGGGTCAAGGAGTCCTGACACCAAAAATTCTGAGACTTAATGATACATATATTTTAATTAAGTTTTTCAGTATTGCTCCACATACTCTGATGTTTCTTAAGCTTATTTTCTTTCTTCTTGATTTCATCTTTCATCAGTTCACTGAATAGTAAACCTATTTACGAATCTCACTAATGAAGCAGATTAAGTCACAACAAATGAACAATGATTAAAAACCCTCTATGTGCAAAGTATTGTGTAGGTACAAAGAGACCAAGATAGATGTCCCTTATATTAATCCGTTCCTGAAGATATTTGGGCTACAGTAAATCTACAGTATGTCATGTTATCACAACAAGACAAGTTAAAACACCGAGTTCTAATTTCGAATAATATTAACACACTTCATGCAGACTTGGCCAGGCAAATGGTTTGTGACTTTATGCTTGCACGTTTGCTTAAAGATAGGAGTGACCAGTTGTCTTAGTTCAAGGGTATTAGGAAGAGCAGAAAGTAACAATGCATAAAACAAACAGGAAATGCAAGAAATAACACTCTGGGAACAAAACTTCATCACTGGGTCTTTAAACCTTGTTGTCAAATGTCTATAGGATTATGTCTCACTCAGGTCTGGTTTAGGGGATTTCAAATAATCCAACTAAAACACAGTCTGTATTTGCTGATTCATTAACATGACAGCAAAAATATTGCGTTAAGGTGACTATTGTCCAGAAAGCCTTTGTACCAGTATACCTCACAAGTCTTTTAAATGTACAAAGAGATGGTTGATCTTTTTATAAACAAATTATGGACAATTAGTAAGTTTTAACCAGTTGGTTGTAATTGCCATTTTATTTTACAGTATTAGAGAAGTAAGTTCTGACCATACTTTTTTATGGATTTGTTGTGTATTTCATTTTATTAAGGAAATAGTCTATCAATATTTTCTGGAGATGGCACAGCACTCTAAAATAATTACACTATTTGAAATCATTTCAGATAGTTTGTTTTGAATGGAGCTAAGGAAAATGCAGTAGATTATGACTCGATTTTTCCTGTGAAAATGAATTGATGTTCATTAAATATAACTATTTAATAAACAAAATTCATTAGGTGATAAATTCTCTAGCATGTGAAATGCAATACTTGGCTTGGTGGTAAGGATTTATTGGTAACTACTTTGTTCATTATCTGAATTTTAATGCCACAATTATTCAGATGAAAAGCCCCTTTTATATCTTCTGGACAAGGTGACTCGTTGTTTAAGGCGGTTTTCCATAGAGAGAGTGTTCAATCTTGAGAATATGGGAGAAAATTGAATTCCCCTCTTCTTCCCCTTCTTTTCCTCATCTTCCGTTTCCTCTTTCTTTGCTCTTTCTTCTCCTTTATATAGTCTCTTCTCCTATATTCACCATTAATAATATTGATGAGTGCTTTTGTCTCATTATAAAACTTACAAGCTCTTCCATGTGCTTACCTGGTTGGAAATTGGTTCCTGCGCCACCTTTACAGTGGGAGGATAAACCCCAAGAGTTCAATTAGGTTTCATCTTGGCCAAAGTTTGGCACATAAGCAAAAAATCTCTTACTATGTCCAACAAAACGTTCCTTGCAACTTTTTGACCTTAGGGTGCCATCATAAATATCTCACATCATTGATGGCTGATGTCTTGAAAGGCTTTTGGAAAGAAGATGTTCAGCTCTGGGACACCAGCAGAAGGCGGGATTATGTGTGGCTGAGCCAATCAGGACAGCACAGACTTTCCATTGTTCAAGAGCTTTGTCTCATGTCTCAAAAGGTTGAGATTTCTCTCTCAGATTTATGAAAGCTCACTGGTGCAATTTCATAGGCAAAAATCAGCAGAGCTCTTTAAACTATTTGAATGGAGGCATGTGAAACCCTGGGATTAAATCTGAAAAAAAAATTAAAAAGTCAATAGGTTGACCTCTCTTCCACTCACTCACTGGCATAATAAACTTATGTAATAAGTGTGGAGCACCGACCAATCCCTAAAGGAAACTTATCTATAGCTTACATCTCCAGCTTACTTTTCTGAAACTTTTTCACTGAAAGGAGAATTGAAGAAATCTCATAAAGTGTTCCGAAATAAAATTTACTTTAGGGCTCAAACACTCTGGATATAACGTGCCAAAATAGTTTACTTTCCAAATTACTTAAATGAGGGATTCAGTTCTTTGTTTGCTCATGTAGGAGCTTCCCTGCAGTGTTCATTTTTAAAGTCGTCACAAACATCAACATCATAAGGAAGCTATAAAGAAAAATTAACTCTTGTATCAATCAACCAACATTAAATACGTACTTAAGCATTTACTATGTGTCCTGCGTGCTATTAAACAGAATGATCTATACAATACGATACACTCAGTTTTGCCGGTAGTTCATTGCTTCTTTGTTAAAATCACTGTTGGGGTTTTTTTTAAAACAAATAAGTCTTTAAATTCAGAATGATTTATTAGTCATAAAATGATAAATATCTTAGAGTTAAAATGGACCTTAAATGCCATGTAGTCCGCACTCTTTCAACAAGGGAAAGTTACCTAATTATTTTCACAGATGATGCTACCATACTTTCATAGATGCCATTTTGCAATTATAAAATCAATTATAACTGACCTATGGAAATAGCTCACAAGTTCATTTCTACTCAGAACAAAGTAGACAGTCCTCGAATCCCATATTTTAAAGTTTGTACATAAACTCATTAGCCAGGAAGCACGGATCGAATTAGTCATATTGGGATTTTCTTGGCAACCAGGCTCACCCTCTCCGAGCAGCGTTCTGCCAAAATCTCCAGCTCCCATCCCTCCTGGTGCTGTTCCTCAGAAAGACATCATCTTTCTCTATCAGTTGACTAAACAAGAACCCAATTAAAATCAGCTTTCTTAATCAGGTAATTAACTTGGAACATGGAAAAAATAGGTGACTGCATATTTAATTATTATTATAAATGAAGCTAAAGTATGAGTGTGATGTTTATATCACAGAAATAGATGACATAAACAATATATACTTCTAGGCATTGCTTCAGCATTCATATCACAATATATTTTTTAAATTTTTTGTTTTATTTTTGGCTGAGTTGGGTCTTAGTTGCAGCATGTGGGCTCTTAGTTGCGATGCGTGGGCTTTTCTCTAGTTGCAGTGCACCAGCTCTGTAGTTGTGGCGTGCCAGCTTAGTTGCCCCGTGACATGTGGGATCTTAGCTCCCTGACCAGGGATCGAACCCACGTCCTCTGCATTGGAAGGCGGATTCTTAACCACTGGACCACCAGGGAAGTCCCAACAATAATTTCTTTTACCTGTAGACAGTATTTATTCTAAACACCTCAGTGCTTGGGAAGTCATAAAAAAAAAAAAGCTAATGGCACAGTTTTGTCTCAGTTTGACTAAATTCAGCATAAAAAAGAAAGAGACAATTTTGAAAATAGACTTTCTTTTTTCAATTACATGGTGCCAAAAGACTGAATTCATTGAACTTTTCAATTCGTTATTTAGGTAGCATTTAGGCACATGCTAGTTTCACGTAGAATGTGTAATGCATGCTAAAGATTATAATTAATCATTGCAGGCTTGGGATCAAGGCCTTTTTTGCTCATAACTTTTCTTCTGCTTTCCAGGAAGAGCAACTGGAGATTAAAATAGAGCGAAAAAAGATGATAAAGTTGTGTGAAGAGAAGCAGATCAACAGTCTTGGGTAAATTTGATGACTGAAAATTTTCAGCAAACACAAGGGTCATCCTAAATAATCCTTCCTAAATCATGTGAGGTATTTAATGCTGAACATAACATACCGTGTTTTTCCAAGTTGTGTCTTTGCTCCTGTTTTCTCTCCATGGAATTCCCTTTCCCACCTAGTGAGCACCCTGCTCTCCCTTCAAATGCAACTCAAATATTGCTTCAGAGCATATTCTTATATTCCCCAAGAAAGCATTAATTACAAACTCCTCTGAGCATACCTATTTATTACATTCCTTACCACATAGCTTCATAACTGTTTGGTACCCTGCCTCCTTCCACATTATGGTCTCTTATTCACTTTTGTATCCTAATCCCGTGTAAGAAAAATAGCCCCTGAAACCTCTACAACACTGGTTCACAAGGTGGGGTCTCAGGACCAGCAACAGCACCTGATTCATCTGATATTACCTGGGAATTTACTAGAAATGCAAATTTCCAGGCTCTACCTTGAACCTACTAGAATCAGTAATTCTGGTGGGAGATTGGGGGGAGTGAGTGAGGAAGGAACAGCAAAGAGGATTTTGACAAGCCCTCCGCATGATTCAAACGCCCACCAAAATTTGGACTTCATCTTTGACCCGAAAAATCCCATGGTGAGGACATGCAGCCGATGAAAGGACCCTATACACTTTCCCCTGACTTTAACCTTGTCCTTGGGATTCTATCACTCTGACCCACTGCTATCACACCCATTTTCTTTGGAAACTCGGGCCAGTGGCTAAGGAGGAGGTTGGGTATTTTCTCATTTCCACTAGTTTAGTTGACACAGGCTATGATTTTCAAAGACTCCTCTAAATTCAAAGAAGAACAAAGGTTTAAAAATGAAGAAAAATAGAAAAGAAAGTACAATGAAAATTGCAGAGCAGCTGATTATCCTGTAGTTAACTTTAACCAAAGGGAAGGACTGTCCCGCTTCACATTCTGTCTGAAAAAAAGCTCAGTTGTGATACCCTAGAATACTTTCACGGCAGGATATATAGCAGATTGTGATATTCCCAACACAACCTTATAGAGCAAATCCAACGGGGCAACATGGAAACGGCCCTGAGGCTGCAGAAATCAGGGGGCCTGACTTACCAGCTCAGACGTTGAACAGATTATCAAAATTTTTCCAGCGTCTCTTTTTGCTCCCATAAAATGGAGATAATACCTTTTATACACAGTCTCTAAGAGCAAAATAAGATCATCTCTGGAAAGTCACTTTATAAGCTATGAGGCATTAAAGTATCATACATATAATGTCTATATATAATATTAGTAACTATATAATTATACCAACAGTAAGCCTTACTTACTGTTAACACATGTCACATGTTAATCATATATCCAAAGATTAATATAATCAATGAAGTTTATAAAAAAAGAATGATAAATTTCAATTTCAGATAAATTTTTACTTCTATAATATGTATTGTGTTTTCCTTACTTTAAAATATCTCTTTACTGGAGAAGTTTTGGAAACTATAGAAAAGCAAAAAAAAAAAAAAAAGAAAGAAAAGAAAAATCACTTGTGATACTTTAACCAGAAACAGTCAATATTTTCCATTTTTCTATAAATTTTGGTATAAAACTATAATCATATACTAAATACTATATTGTAATCAGCTACGTCCACTCAAAAGCATATCATGAATCTTTTTTCTGTAAGAAATATTCTCCCACAAAATTATTTCCACTATTTGGTATGCTTACACCAGAATTTATTTCATCAGTATTTTTGTTAGACGTGTAGATTGTTTCTAGGTCTTCACAATTATAAACGTCTATTTTGTATACTTATTCTTTTACCATCTCAGTTTCCTAAGGATAAATTCTTAGAAGCAGAATCGTGAGGTTTGTGTTTATGAACACTTTTAAGACTTTTGAGTCAGTGACAGCCAACTTGCTTTACAGAAAAGTTGTATATATTTACACTCCTGCCAGTAGCAAATGAAAATGCTTAATTTCCACATCCTTGTCAGCATAGTGTTATTATTTCTTTAAGTTGTGTCAATTTTGTAGGGCTACAATGCTATCATATTTTTATTTCAATTTATATTCATTTGATTACTACAGATGTTGAGATAACTAAATGATTGAAGGTATTTTAGAGCTAACACACCTCCAAAGAAGATGATCAAAAGCTTAAAATGGGAAAATCATGTGGGAGAATTGTAATTTTGCTTATGAGAAAGATGCATAGAAAGAATATATATTATCATTAAGATCAGAAGATTTAGATCTTACAACTTCAGATTGTAAATAGTTAAATTTATATTACAGATATGTATATGTAAACAAGAATATAGATTATAAAGATGCAGATAGAGATAGAGATATGTATCAATCACATGTGAATTGCTGCAAAAGGGATTTGGTAAAACACTACCTTTTATTACCTTCATATAAGTCCAAATTCATCCTTAGGATCATGTGCTCTTTTAACATTTTATTAGAGATCATTTTATGAGGGTTATGCTGACCCTTTGAGAGGTATCTTTTGTGCTTGTTTCATAAATACCCTATGTGCTAACATCAGAGGAGGAACACTGTTAATATAAGAATTTAATAGCGAACAGTAATGGTAATATGATTGCTTTCAAACTCTCATCATTACAGTGATATCCTTCATTTGCATTATTACAATTTGCTCATTCATTTCCAGGTGGATCACATTTTATATATGTGGCTAAAATCATGAATCCACATAAGTTTCATTGCATTTCTGGAAACATGCACCCCTTACATCTCCTGCTCCCTTCAAACACTGCCAGAGTTTCCTATTCCTGCTGCTAACAGGTGCTTACTGTCACCTGTGGAAGTTCTACTTCTATGATCCATTGCCCTAGTTGTTAAATAAGAAATTTGTGTCTTCATAACTGCCATCCAAGTTAACCCTAAGAAAGCTCTTTATTTTCCCTACATTGAAGAAGGTCCACCATTACCATTTTAATGAGTATTTACCCATCCCTTTGTTGTTATTCTCAGTTTTCAAGTATAAAAAACAGAGGTTGACCATATATCCAATAGAAACACTCTCTTGCAACAAGAATGGACTTAGAGATGATCATACTAAGTGAAGTAAGCGAGACAGAGAAAGATAAATACATGATATCACTTATATGTGGAATTTGAAAAAAAAAAGATACAAATGAACTTATTTACAAAACAGAAATAGACCAACAGACTTAGAAAACAAACTTATGGCTACCTAAGGGGAAGGGGGGAAGGGATAAATCAGGAGGATGGGATTAACATATACACACTACTATAAATAAAATAGGTAATCAAGAAGTACCTACTGTATAGCACAGGGAACTCTACTCAGTATTTTGTAATGACCTATAAGGGAAAAGAATCTGAAAAAGAATATATATAATACAAAACTGAATCACTGTGCTGTACACCTGAAACTAACACAACATTGTAAATCAACTATACTTCAATTTAAAAAAAGAAAAAAAAGGAAATACTCTCTACTTGTAAGTTTTTAAATAGAGTCACAAAAAAATTGTGAAAAACAAGTTTTCTTGAAGTAGATTAGCTACTATACATGGTATAGCAATGGACTAGGAGGTTAGAGTGAGTAAGAAAACTTCCTGGGATTAAGGTTGAGAAGGAAAATCTGAAAAGTAAAAGAGAAAAGACATAAATTTGTTGAGAATCTATTATATGCTAGGTAACATTCCTGGAGTTTTATGTAAATTGACTGATATTTCAATGTTAGTTCTCTAGAGACCATAACATGAATTCTATAATATACACACACACAATGCATACCCAAGGGTTATTTCTCCATAGGAGAATAACATATTTTTTAACCCTCCATTAGTGCAACTGTTGTTTCTAAATTTTCTTTTTTTTTTTTTTTTTTTTTTTTTTTTGCTGTACTCGGGCCTCTCACTGTTGCAGCCTCTCCCATTGTGGAGCACAGGCTCCGGACGTGTAGGCTCAGCAGCCATGGCTCATGGCCCCAGCCGCTGCGTGGCATGTGGGATCTTCCCAGACCGGGGCACGAACCTGTGTCCCCTGCATCAGCAGGTGGACTCTCAACCACTGCATCACCAGGGAAGCCCTGTTTCTAAATTTTTATACTATAAACTTGTAAGAATATATTTTTAAGTATTTTTCTTTTTAATTACATCTTAGAAAGTTAAGACATCTCGTTTGGTCCAGGGGGCCATGACGATTAGCATCACCCAAGTTGCAGAGACAGGGACTGTTTCCCAGATGGATATACAATCCACATACAGAAATAAGGGGTTTCTAGCTCTTCTGCATTTCTAATCCTCCACTTCATGGCTTGACATCATAGGGACAACTCATCTCTTCCCTCACGGCCAACAGGGAATAGCTCAGAGCTTCCATCTTCTCCTGGAACTACCATCTCCATCCTCCCTCTAAAAGGAGAGTCCTTTCTCATGACTTAGTTCGCTACTTCCTTTTCTCCACCCAGCTACAAGCCTCTCACTCCTCCTTACCTTCAGGTACTTTTATGTTCTCCTTTTCTTCTTGTCTTCAACTCTTTTCTTCCTGATATAGTTTGAAAGTCAAAAGGACCGGAAAGTGCCCTTGCTAACGTAACCCTTTTCCTTCAACTAAACTTCAGAAATGAGATGAGCAAAATGAGCACCCTGCAAGAGTGCATTCACTTAGTTGACCTCTCTCTTTAGTCAAAGTGTGACCCCCTCTTACCTCTGGCTCCACTCTTCAGAGCCAGAAGGCAGGGGACTTGAAAACAAATTCACATTTAAGAGCCAATTAAAGTCATTCCTTGGAGCCAAGTAGCTTCAACTCTGAAGAACACCATGTGAATTTAAATAATTCACTCAATAAAGGAGGTTTCTACAGGTTTTAGAAAAGTGTTTTATTTTATCTCTAATTTGCAGTGAACTAAAGGTCAGTATTACAGCAAGGACACAGGAAAAGAAACTAGGTTGGAAAAGATCTGCTCTATAAAGATTATGACATATTATTTTTAATACTGGATATATGGTAGATTGCAATAACAGTAAGACCATCTCCTCCAAATAGATTTGAAGTATAGAATTATCTGAAATCCTGATCCTACTAATACAAGCTCGGGATACAAGTTTCTTTGATGCTACATGACAGTATTTTAAGCATCTTTTTAAATTTATTAAAATGTTCTTAGATTAGTCTTTTCGGGCCCTTGGAGCTCCTTTATGGTTGGATTCATAACGTGATACAGGCACAAACAAAGTACCTTTAAGGACGTGGCTTGTCAAATCACATCAACTAATAGGTGGGTCTGTTAGCTGATGAATTTGCATGAGAACATTATTGCTCAACACCTATGCTTGAATCTTCCTTCAGTCAGGTTTGGCTTTCATTGGATTGTATCTTGTAGAAGAGGTCTATCAACTCTCAACACTTGGAGGTACTAAAAGGCTGTTATGATTAAGTGATTCTGATTGAGATTTAACTACTAGAAGAGACTCCCTAAGGATCATCTACAATATCCACTGGCCGTTCGCTGTTCTGGAGGAAGGGCTTTATCTCGGTTGTGTCCTGGTTTAATTCTGCTCTCAGGAAGTAGAAGCCTTCTGCAAGATAACCAGTTCTTTGTGTACTAAGTCTGCTGCCCTAAGTAAAAGGCCCTGGCTACACACTAGAGAAGTACCTAGGAGTGTACTCAGCCCCAAAGGATGTGTTACATTTAGTAGTCTTACCTCCTGAGTTCAGGATGTGCCAGGACTCTTACGGGTTTTGGTCCGTGAACATGGTTGCTGACAATTACATAGCAAAGTAGTGACACCTATAATGTTTTGCTGGCTAGTCCAAACTCTAGAAGTTTAGAAATGGAAAGAATTCCATATATTGTCTAGACTGATTCTCTCATTTCCAGATGAGAAACCTACGTACAAAGACTCAGACTAACTGTGTTTCACACAGTAAATTAGGGAAATCATCCCTTAAGTCTGCATTAAGAAAGTGAACTTTTACAAGGTATATGATATAGAAAATGCCCTTCCCCACTGTAACCCTGTTAGAGAAATGCATTTTGTAATTATGGTGAAAATCAGAAAATTAACATTAAAAACAAAAAAACTAGAGTAGACGACCCTGCAATGGACTTTTACTCCTCTCCCCCCTTATTTCTTACTGAATTAATTAATTAATTATTAAAACATTTATTATGAAAATGTTTAAATGTGTACAAAAATGAGAGAAATTAATAAAATGAACCCCATATACATAGCCTGTGTCATCACTTACCAATCCATGACCAGTCTTGTTGAACCTAAACTCACCTCTTCCACCTCACTTTTTTGAAGTAGATATCACACATTATGTCATTTCATCTGTAAACATTTCAGAGTGTCTCTCCAAAAGATAAGGACTCTTTTTTTTTAAGCATAACCACAATACCATTATCACTCATAAAAATTTAATAATTCCTTAATATAAATAGATTCATAAAAATTCCATAACTTATCCTTTGCTTTAGAACTAGTCCATGCTACTACAATTTGATATAGTTTCATTACTTTATTCATTGAACAAATACTTACTGAACATTTATATAAATATCCACCAATATTTTGTTTGTAGGGAGGGCTGAAGGGGAAGCCCAGATTCTTACTTTTTGAGAGGCAGTAAAGAATCGAAGAAGGAGAAAGAATTCTGGAACCAGAGTTGGGTCTAAAGCTGGGGGGTTTCTTTCCTCATTGAATGTGCTAATTTCTTAATCTCTAAAAGGCTCAGTTCTATTATCTGAAAAGTGGGGATACTGTTAACTATCTAAAAGAGTTACTAGGAGGGCTAAATGAGATTAGATGCATAAAGTTACAGGGCCTGGGGCAAGTCAGCACTCAAAAATAGCCGTTTATCATAAGCTACAAGTGTATATTATACAACACAGGGAGTATAGCCAATATTTTATAATAACTATAAATGGAGTATAGCCTTTAAAAATTGTGAATCACTCCATGGTACCCATGTAACTTATGTATTATTTTATATCAGCTATACTTCAATTTTTAAAAATAGCTGTTGATCTCTCATATTTGTTTATAATGTATAAATACTTAGCTACTAATATTTGTATGACCAAACAGATGTATCGGCTTTAATTAACTAATGGGATACGTAAGCTTAGGTTAAGACTCATTATTCTCTTTCTGAGATGTACAAACAATGCTTTAAAAAAAAAACCTCACAGACATATAAAACAAACTTATGGTTACCAAAGGGGAAAGCGGGTTGCGGGGAGGATTAATTAGGAACCTGGGATTAACAGATACACACAACTATATATAAAATAGATAAACAACAAAGACCTACTGTACAGGTCACAGAACAATACTCAATATCTTGTAATAAACTATAATGGAAAAGAATCTGAAAAAGAATGTATATATATGTGTGTGCCTGTGTGTATATATATATATACACATATATATATAATTGAATCACTTTGCTGTACACCTGAAACTAGCACAACATTGTCAATCAACTCTACTTCAATTTTTTAAAAAAGAGGTCTATTTCTCACTCATAAAAACTGAAAGCTGAAGTGTCAATGGCTGACAATTCCTAAGAACCATCAGAGATTTGTGAAGCTTTGTCAGTTTGACAAATAATACTTGATGAATTAATGAGTGAATAAATAAATGAGGAAAATTGGACATTCTCCTTGCTTTCCTCAATATCTTTAAGAAACAGAAAGATTCTTACCCACCTGGAACACCTAAGTGTAAGAATACCAGAAGGATTAGATAACTCTTCCTTTTCAGCTTTTGACTAAGCACCCTTCCAGTACAGGCTCCTATTTTTAAGGGGGAAAGCTTCCATCCGAAGGAAGTCTGGAAGGTAAGTGATTGTTCCGTGATTAAACACTAGAACATTGCCCAATCAGCTGTTGCCTTTGAAGCAGAAGAAATTCTAGTTCATAATTCAGCATTCAGGTAGCACTAATTGTTAATAAACCCTTTGACATTTACTGTTCAGCCTTTTTATTAGATTTTTCTCACTACACCCCTCTGAGGTAAACCACTGTGATTATCCTCACTTTATAGGTGAAGCAACTGAGGCACAGAAAGTTGGCAGAATTTGTTTCAGGTTAGGAGATGAGTCATGGGGAAGAAGGGCCTGGAACCCATGAGTCTCAGCAGACCCTGCTAAGCTAAGCACCAAGGCACACAGCTCTCAGCCCCGTCGTCTGTGACCATCTCTGGGCAGACCTCTCTTACTAGCTTTGAGGTCTTGAATTGTACTCATCTTTGAAGCACCATTGCTGACACATCAGGCACACAGTAAGTGCTTAATGGATGTGAGTGAAATGTTGGTTGAACAATTGAGACTTAGTGCCAGTTTACTTGCAAAGCCCTGATTCTGCCCCAAAGTCATACATGGCAAATGATCTGCTGGTTATCTTAATGAGAGTCCAGATTCATGCCCCTCATTCACCCCTACTCACCCTCAGCCCCTTCCAAACTGGCTTCCATCCTCATTCCTCCCCTGAAATGTCTCTCAGTGGTTTCCAACGTGGATCTCACATTACAAAATCCCTTGGACCTAGATGTCCATTGACAGAGGAATGGATAAAGAAGATGTGGTACATATATACAATGGAATATTACTCAGCTATCAAAAAGAATGAAATAATGTCATTTGCAGCAACATGGATGGACCTAGAGATTATCATACTAAATGAAGTAAGTCAGATGGAGAAAGACAAATATCATGTGATATCATTTTTATGTGGAATCTAAAAAAATGATACAAATGAACTTATTTACAAAACAGAAAGAGACTCACAGACACAGAAAACAAACTTATGGTTACCAAAGGGGAAAGAGAGGGGGAGGGATAAATTAGGAGTTTGGGATTAATATATACACACTACAGTATATAAAATAGATTACCAACAAGGACCTACTGTATGGCACAGGGAACTCTGCTCAATACTCCGTAATAACCTGTATGGGAAAAGGATCTGAAAAAGAATGGATATATGTGTATGTATAAATGAATCACTTTGCTGTACACCTGAAACTAACACAATGTTGCAAATCAACTGTACTCTAATATAAAATAAAATTTTATAATAATAATAATAATAATAAATCCCTTGGCTATGGTTTAATCCTCATCTTGTCCCTCAGCTACTCTATCCTCTCCTGCTCTCTCTTCTCTGTGCTGGCATCTTGTCACTGTCCCTGGTCAGCTTATCCCACTCTACCAGATGACTAAAGGGTAGAGATTCTGGAAGGTTCACCTGAAGGCTCTTTTCTCATCCTCAGCTCTTTTCCTAAGCCAGCAGGGTGTTTACCCAGCTGAGTTATCAATAAATCAGTGACTCCCAGGATTCCGTCCCCAACCCAGATCCCTTCTCTAAGTTCTAGACCCATACATCAAACTGCCTTCTATGCCCCTCAACTTCAACGTTTCTAAGATTCATCACCTCCCCCCACACAAAAAAATGCCAAGTTATCCTCCCCAGGCTCGGTTTTCTTCCCTCTCTCAGTGAAGAGAAAAACACTCTGTCTAGTTGCTAAAGCTGGAAACCTAGAGGCCGTGTTCAATCCCTCTCTCCCCTTCCACCCATTTTGAATCTTTCACTGAGCATCATTTGTGTTCTTTTGCTCAGCCCTGGATTCTCTTGCAAACATATGGGCCTCTTGATACAGCAGATCCACAGAGGGTTTGCAC
Organism: Mesoplodon densirostris; assembly: GCF_025265405.1. Taxonomy (NCBI): domain Eukaryota; kingdom Metazoa; phylum Chordata; class Mammalia; order Artiodactyla; family Ziphiidae; genus Mesoplodon; species Mesoplodon densirostris. The sequence goes on along the minus strand of NC_082664.1, from coordinate 161,272,204 downwards.
ATGAACCACTGGACATCTTGTGTTTTAAGAGCACAGGAAACTAATCGAGATACGATGCTATCATCCATTCATTTGACGAATACTTATGAAGTGCGTTTTATGTCCCAGCATTGCCTGGAAATCGTGCCTGACTTCTAGACAAAAGGCCGGCCTTGAAGTCTGGCTTTATTACTTAATAGCTGTGCAGCCTCTCTTTGTTTTAATTTCTTTGCTTGTAAAAGGGCAATAATAATAAAACTGACCTCTTGAGTTATCCTAGATATGAAAAGCTAAGTTAAACACAGCCCCCCTTGAAGAAGGTCACTCAAACCCCATGGTGATACCCGACTCAAACCCAGACTTAACAAATAAGCTTCTCAATATTTGCCACACCAGAGCCAATCATCGCTATTGTTATTGTGGCCATAAAATTAGAATATATGAAGCACAAGGAATGAGGTACTAGATAGAAAAGATGATGGTGATGGAGACTCAGAGAATCATAGAGCTGCAAGGAGTTGTAGAAGTGACCTGGTCCAAGGTCCTCACCATTTTTGTAGGGGGATAGCACAGGCTTTGGAGACAAAGAGCCTTGTGTTCACATCTCAGCTGTGACACTTGCTAATTGTATCACTTTGCATAAATGATAACCCCCTTTAGCCTCATTATCTCATTTCTAGAAAGGGAATATAATGATTCCAACACAATTATTGTACAGATTAAGTAAAATAGGGCATGAAAGTGACTTGGAATGTAGTATGCTTTTAACGAATGATTATTACCTTTATTATTTATCTTTATTGTTTTATTATTACCTTTCTCTTTCTATTATCTGAGATCTTCTTTTCCAGTTTTATTGAGATATAATTGTCTATAAGACTGTATTGGTTTAAGGTGTGTAATGTAACGATTTCATGTATGTATATATTATGAAATGATCACCACAATAAGTCTAGTTAACATCCATCATACACAGAGTTACAGTTTTTTTTTCTTGTGACGAGAACTTTTAAGATCTATTCTTTTAGAAACTTTCAAATATACAATATAGTTTTGTTCACTGTTGTCATCATGTGGTACGTTCCATCTCCAGGATTTATCTATCTTATAACTGGAAGTTGAGATCTTTTCATGGCTGGGGTGAGGTCCATGGTAGCCAAAAAAAGAAGGATTGGAATTAGGATTAAAGATTCTGTTTGAACTATAAAGAAGATGCCAAATTACGTTTCATTCCCCTTTCTGCTGGAAATTCTGACACATCCAGGGGAAGGAAAGGGACAAGAAATGGCATAAAACTGACATAACTCTTCTGGAAGAATATGTTCTACTAGAAATAGGGCCTACTTTATGAGGTGAGGACCCCTAATCTAAGTCAGGGAAGAAACCACAGCCAAGAAAAGCTGTGCTCTCTGGGTCAGGCAGCTGGGTGCTGGTGGAGCTGGAATTCACATGCCCATCTTTTCACTGTATCCAGCTTTGTATAATCCATTCTTTCATTCCAGAATCAGTATTGGGCACCATCTCTGTGCCTAGAATTATGATCCTGGGGTAATGCAAAACTGTACTTATCAAAAACAGGCAATGGCAAAAACATAGTAATAAAGAAGTGGGCAATGGCAAACGATGGTCCTAATCAAAACTATTCTGATCTAGAAACCCCACATGAACATCAGCAGGACCACTTGTCTTTGCTTATTATTCACTTTGTTTTTCACACCAATCAGGAAAGCTGCAGATGGGGGGCCAGTGATGAGAAGTTGGTGACAGAAATCTCAGCCGGCCACCTTTGACTTCCTGCTCTGCCGTCTACCAAGCTTCAGAGAGGGACTTTCCTAGGTGGCACGTAACCTACATTTTTCAAACAATTAGGTTCTTTTCAAACTGAAACCTATAAGAACAGGAACAAAAAAAATTGAACACAATTCACCTAAAGCAGCATCATTTGCTGCTTTATGAATAATGAATGAATTATTAAAAAGTGTGCAAATGTGAAAACTTTTGAGTAAGTTTGAGTGCTATCCTACTTGATCTCATGTACAATTATGCTGCCTGAGACATGTTGGAGGCTACACAGCAAAACACCACATCTTAATGAGTAATAAAGGTTACATAACAGTCGAGATAAGCAACACCACCCACAGATTTCATGTAAATGCTAATGTTGAATTCTTGGCCACAAGGTGAAAGAAAAGGGAAGGGATCCCACACAAAATATTACTCCCAACTTCAAAATATTCCTCCCAATCATTACATAAAACTGCGATCGATCTTCACGAGTGTTTATTCAGTTTTTTTTCTAATTATTAGTTCTTCGTTTTAAAGGTCAATGTTTTTTTCATTCACAAAGCAGAGTGCTTGATAAGAACCCTCATGAAAGCCCTGACTGAATGGGCACACAAGCAATGGTCCATGGACCGATGGAGTAGTCTGGGTGGGAAACTCCCATAATCTTCAGTTCCTATTCAGTTCCATTTCACATGGAAAGTTCTTCCAACTTCTAACTTGAATCCCCCTTCCTCACATATAAATGAGACATCTCACCTGGAGAGTAAGTGGGCATTGGAAGCATTTACTTCTTATAGCAAAGTTCCCCAAATTGTCCTCCCCAGAACACTAGTTGCTTAAGATAATAAAAATAACACTAAAAAATAATGATTATTATTATTGGGAGAGGGATGAATTCTGTAATTAAACAAGTTTAGTAAAAACTATATACCATATCCCCACCTTAAAAGCTCAAAATGCTTTTTAGCATATTTAAAAATTTAAGAAATCCAGTAGTAATGATGCCTGTTTAGTTTTTAAGCAGAGTCGTTACCCCCTGTCCAAACATTTGTTATTAGTTCTCAAAATTTTTCTGGGAGTGGGGATAGCTTCAAGATGGCAGAAGAGTAAGATGTGGATATCACCTTCCTCCCCACAAATACATCAAAATTACATCTACGTGTGGAACAGCTCCTACAGAACACCTACTGAATGCTGTCAGAAGACCTCAGACTTCCCAAAAGGCAAGAAACTCCACATGTACCTGACCGGGTGGCTGACAGAGTCTTGATGCTACAGCCGGGTGTCAGGCCTGAGCCTCTGAGGTGGGAGAGCCAAGTTCAGGACATCGGTGCACCAGAGACCTCCCAGCCCCATGTAATATCAAATGGCAAAAACTCTCTCAGAGATCTCCATCTCAACACTAAGACCCAGCTCCACTCAACGACCAGCAAGCTACAGTGCTGGACACTTTATTCCAAACAACTAGCAAGACAGGAACACAACCTCACCCATTAGCAGAGAGGCTGCCTAAAATCATAATACGTTCACAGACACACAAAAACACACCACTGGATGCGGTCCTGCCCACCAGAAAGACAAGATCCAGCCTCATCCACCAGAACAAAGGCACCAGTCCCCTCCACTAGGAAGCCTACACAACCCACTGAACCAACCTTACCCACTGGGGGCAGACACCAAAAACAACTGGAACTACAAACCTGCAGCCTGCAGAAAGGAGACCCCAAACACAGTAAGTTATGCAAAATGAGAACACAGAGAAATACACAGCAGATGAAGGAGCAAGGTAAAAACCCGCCAGACCAAACAAATGAAGAGGAAATAGGCAGTCTACCTGAAAAAGAATTCAGAGTAATGATAGTAAAGATGATCCAATATCTTGGAAATAGAATGGAGAAAATACAAGAAATGTTTAACAAGGACCTAGAATAACAAATGAGCAAACAAACAATGATGAACAATACAATAAATGAAATTAAAAATTCTGTAGAAGAAATCAATAAGAGAAGAACTGAGACAGAAGAATGCATAAGTGACCTGGAAGATAAAATAGTGGAAACAACTACTGCAGAGCAGAATAGAGAAAAAGGAATGAAAAGAATTGAGGACAGCCTCAGAGATCTCTGGAACAACATTAAATGCACCACCATTCGAATTATAGGGGTCCCAGAAGAAGAAGAGAAAAAGAAAGGGACTGAGAAAATATTTGAAGAGATTGTAGTTGAAAATTCCCCTAATATGGGAAAGGAAATAGTCAATCAAGTCCAGGAAGCATAGAGAGTCCCATACAGGATAAATCCAAGGAGAAACACTCCAAGACACATATTAATCAAACTATCAAAAATTAAAAACAAAGAACAAATATTAAAAGCAGCAAGGGAAAAACAACAAGTACACATAAGGGAATCCCCATAAGGTTAACAGCTGATCCTTCAGCAGAAGCTCTGCAAGCCAGAAGAGAGTGGCAAGACATATTTAAAGCGATGAAAGAGAAAAACCTACAACCAAGATGACTCTACCCAGCAAGGATCTCATTCAGATTCGATGGAGAAATTAAAACCTTTACAGATAAGCAAAAGCTAAGAGAAGTCTTCCCCACCAAACCAGCTTTACAACAAATGCTAAAGGAACTTCTCTAGGCAGGAAACACAAGAGAAGGAAAAGACCTACAAATACAAACCCAGAACAATTAAGAAAATGGTAATAGGAACATACATATTGATAATTACCTTAAATGTAAATGGACTAAATGCTCCAACCAAAAGACATACACTGGCTGAATGGATACAAAAACAAGACCCATATATATGCTGCCTACAAGAGACCCACTTCAGACATACGGACACATACAGACTGATAGAGAGAGGATGGACAAAGATATTCCAAGCAAATGGAAATCAAAAGAAAGCTGGAGTAACAATTCTCATATCAGACAAAAGAGATTTTAAAATAAAGACTATTACAAAAGACAAAGAAGGACATTACATAATGATTAAGGGATCAATCCAAGAAGAACAGATAACAATTGTAAATATTTATGCACTCAACATAGGAGCACCTCAATACTTAAGGCAAATGCTAACAGCCATAAAAGGGGAAATCGACAGTAACACAATCATAGTAGGGGACTTTAACACCCCACTTTCATCAATGGACAAATCATCCAAAATGAAAATAAATAAGGAAACACAAACTTTAAATGATACATTAAACAAGATGGACTTAATTGATATATATAGGACATTCTATCCAAAAACAACAGAATACATTTTCTTCTCAAGTGCTCATGGAACATTCTCCAGAATAGATCATATCTTGGGTCACAAATCAAGCCTTGGTAAATTTAAGAAAACTGAATTCGTATCAAGTGTCTTTTCTGACCATAACACTATGAGACTAGATATCAATTACAGGAAAAAATCTGTGAAAAATAGAAACACATAGAGGCTAAACAGTAAGCTACTAAATAATCAAGAGATCACTGAAGAACTCAAAGAGGAAATCAAAAAATACCTAGAAACAAATGACAATGAAAACACGATGACCCAAAACCTATGGAATGCAGCAAAAGCAGTTCTAAGAGGGAAGCTTATGGCAATACAATACTACCTCAAAAAACAAGAAACATCTCAAATAAACAACCTAACCTTACACCTAAAGCAATTAGAGAAAGAAGAACAAAAAAATACCCGAAGTTAGCAGAAGGAAAGAAATCATAAAGATCAGGTCAGAAATAAATGAAAAAGAATTGAAGGAAACAATAGCAAAGATCAATAAAACTAAAAGCTGGTTCTTTGAGAAGATAAAAAAAAAATTGATAAACCATTAGCCAGGATCATCAAGAAAAAAGGGAGAAGACTCAAATCAACAGAATTAGAAATGAAAAAGGAGAAGTAACAACTGACACTGCAGAAATACAAAAGATCATGAGAGATTACTACAGGCAACTCTATGCCAATAAACTGGACAACCTGGAAGAAATGGACAAATTCTTAGAAAAGCACAACCTCCCAGACTGAAGCAGGAAGAAACAGAAAACATAAACAGACCAATCACAAACACTGAAATTGAGACTGTGATTTAAAATCTTCCAACAAACAAAAGCCCAGGACCAGATGGCTTCACAGGTGAATTCTATCAAACATTAAGAAAAGAGCTAAAACCTATCCTTCTCAAACTCTTCCAAACTATAGCAGAGGGAGGAACACTCCCAAACTCATTCTACAAGGTCACCATCACCCTGATACCAAAACCAGACAAAGAAGTCACAAAAAAAGAACACTACAGACCAATATCACTGATGAACATAGATGCAAAAATCCTCAACAAAATACTAGCAAACAGAATCCAGCAGCACATTAAGGGGATCATACACCATGATCAAGTGGGTTTATCCTAGGAATGGCAGGATTCTTCAATATATGCAAATCAAGCAATGTGATACAACATATTAACAAATTGAAGGAGAAAAACCATATGATCCTCTCAATAGATGCAGAAAAAGTTTTCAACAAAATTCAACACCCATTTATGAAAAAACCTCCAGAAAGTAGGCATAGAGGGAACCTACCTCAACATAATAAAGGGCATAAATGACAAATCCATAGCTAACATCATTCTCAAGGGAGAAAAACTGAAACCATTTCCTCTAAGATCAGGAACAAGACAAGATTGCCCACACTTACCACTATTCAACGTAGTTTTGGAAGTTTTAGCCACAGAAATCAGAGAAGGAAAAGAAATAAAAGGAATAAAAATAAGAAAAGAAGAAGTAAAACTGTCACTGTTTGCAGATGACATGATACTAGACTCAGAGAATCCCAAAGATGCTACCAGAAAACTATTAGAGCTAATCAATGAATTTGGTAAAGTAGCAGGATATGCAATTAATGCACAGAAATCTCTTGCATTCCTATACACTAATGATGAAAAATCTGAACAAGAAAGCAAGGAAACACTGCCATTTACCATTGCAACAAAAAGAATAAAATACCTAGGAATAAACCTACCTAAGGAGACAAAAGACCTGTATGCAGAAAAGCATAAGACACTGATGAAAGAAATTAAAGGTGATACAAACAGATGGAGAGAGATACCATGTTCTTGGATTGGAAGAATCAACATTGTGAAAATGACTATAATACCCAAAACAATCTGCAGATTCAATGCAATCCCTATCAAACTACCAATGGTATTTTTCACAGAACTAGCACAAAAAATTGCACAATTTGTGTGGAAACACAAAAGACCCCGAATAGCCAAAGCAATCTTGAGAAAGAAAAACAGAGCTGGAGGAATCAGGCTCCCTGACTTCAGACTATACTACAAAGCTACAGTAATCAAGACAGTATGGTACTGGCACAAAAACAGAAATATACATCAATGGAACGAGATAGAAAGCTGAGAGATAAACCCACGCACATATGGTCATTTTATTTTTTATTTTTATTTATTTATTTTTTTTTTGCGGTATGCGGGCCTCTCACTGTTGTGGCCTCCCCCGTTGCGGAGCACAGGCTCCGGATGCGCAGGCTCCGGACGCGCAGGCTCAGCGGCCATGGCTCACGGGCCCAGCCGCTCCGCGGCATATGGGATCCTCCCAGACCGGGGCACGAACCCGTATCCCCTGCATCGGCAGGCGGACTCTCAACCACCTGCGCCACCAGGGAGGCCCTGGTCATTTTATTTTTGATAAAGGAGGCAAGAGTATACAGTGGAGAAAAGACAGCCTCTTCAATAAGTAGTGCTGGGAAAACTGGACAGCTACATGTAAAGGAATGAAATTAAAACACTCCCTAACACCATACACAAAAATTAACTCAAAATAGATTAAAGACCTAAATGTAAGGCCAGACACTATAAAACTCTTAGAGGAAAACATAGGCAGAACACTCTATGACATAAATCACAGCAAGATCCTTTATGACCCACCTCCTAGAGAAATGGAAATAAAAACAAAAATAAACAAGTGGGACCTAATGAAACTTCAAAGCTTTTGCACAGCACAGGAAACCATAAACAAGACCAAAAGACAACCCTCAGAATGGGAGAAAATATTTGCAAGTGAAGCAACTGACAAATGATTAATCTCCAAAATTTACAAGCAGCTCATGAAGCTCAATATCAAAAAAGCAAACAACCCAATCCAAAAATGGGCAGAAGACCTAAACAGACATTTCTCCAGAGAAGATATACAGATTGCCAACAAACACATGGAAGAATGCTCAACATCACTAATCACTAGAGAAATGCAAATCAAAACTACAGTGAGGTATCAACTCATATCAGTCAGAATGGCCATCGTCAAAATATCTACAAACAGTAAATGCTGGAGAGGATGTGGAGAAAAGGGAACCATCTTGCACTGTTGGTAGGAATGTAAATTGATACAGCCACTATGGCGAACAGTATGGAGGTTCCTTAAAAAACTAAAAATAGAACTATCATATGGTCCAGCAATCCCACTACTGCGCATATACCCTGAGAAAACAATAATTCGAAAAGAGTCATGTACCACAATGTTCATCGCAGCTCTATTTACAATAGCCAGGGCATGGAAGCAACCTAAGGGTCCATCGACAGATGAATGGATAAAGAAGATGTGGCACATATATACAATGGGATATTACTCAGCTGTAAAAGGAAACAAAACTGAGTTATTTGTAGTGAGGTGGATGGACCTAGAGACTGTCATAGTGAGTGAAGTAAGTCAGAAAGAGAAAAACAAATACCGTATGCTGACACATATATATGGAATCTAAAGGAAAAACATGGTTCTGAAGAACATAGGAGAAGGACGGGAATAAAGGTGCAGACGTAGAGAATGGACTTTAGGACAGGGAGAGGGGGAAGAGTAAGCTGGGATGAAGTGAGAGAGTGGCATGGACATATATACACTACCAAATGTAAAATAGATAGCTAGTGGGAAGCCGCCGCATAGCACAGGGAGATCAGCTCAGTGCTTTGTGACCACCTAGAGGGGTGGGATAAGGAGGGTGGGAGGGAGACGCAAGAGGGAGGAGATATGGGGATATATGTATATGTATAGCTGATTCACTTTGTTATAAAGCAGAAAATAACACACTGCTGTGAAGCAATTATACTCCAATAAAAATGTTTAATAAATAAATAAATAAAATACAGGGGGAAAAAATTCTTTTTCTGGGAAAGGCACAGTAGGAGATTCTACTTGAGATCACCAGTCCAATGTCTTCGTGTTATACCTGAGGCATCTAGAAAGACACGAACTTGCAAAAGTTTTGAATAGATGAGGGGAGGGAGAATTGGATGAAGGTGGTCAAAAGGTACAAACTTCCAGTTATAAGATTAATAAGTTCTAGGAATGTGATGTACAACATGATAAATATAATTAACACTGCTGTCTGTTAAGAGAGTAAATCCTGAGTTCTCATCACAAAAAGATTTTTTTTCTTTCAACTTAATTCTGTACCTACATGAGATGATGGATGTTCACTAAACTTATTGTGGTAATCACTTCATGACGTATGTAAGTCAAATCATTATGCTGTACACCTTAAATTTATACGGTGCTGTATGTTAATTAGATCTCAATAAAACTGGAAGAAAAAAAGTTTCAAATGAGAACATTATAAGCCCTGCCCCAAGCAAAGTATACCAACATTGTCTTATTCTTTGTAAATTGCAGATCAGTTCCTTTTTGCAGAAAGAATCCTCTCCTTCCATGGACCCATTCCTAAAATATAGGCGCTGCTTAAAAATAGCTTGCCTGTGTTGGATGCACATGTTTCCAGGCTACATTCGGGCCCATCTTGACACATGCAGTTTGATCCAGGAGTGCCTGTTTGACTGAACTTATACATAATTCTACCATTTAAATGCCCTAGGGAGGAGGGGGATGCATTGGCATATAGTCATACCAGAGCTAAAAGAAGTTTAGAGATGTGTCATCTGGTCTTTTCTTTCTGCAGCCATAAGGGAACTGTGGCCTAAAGAAGGAAAATGGCATCATCCCTAAGGGACAGTTCAATAGTAGCAAATCCAGAATTTCACCTAAGTCTCTCCTGGCTGCCTCTCATCCCTCCATCCCTACACTTACCTTCCCTGGGTTTATGCAAGCCTTCTCCCTGACCTTCAAACTAGAAAACTGGGCTCAGCGGCAGAAGCCCTTGCTTACCAAAGAGTACGCAGAAACCAACTTATTGTGCATGCTGGGTTGCTTTATTCTAAGTGCAAAGGTGAAAAGATTTCCACTCTTAACAGTTCCAGGAGAGTCCCTGAGAACATGGAGGATCACTTGTTTCTTCACCTGTGTCCCAGCTCTGTCTTCTCTTTGACCTGGACCCAACGGGCTCCAGGGGGGTCTCTCCTAGCACGTGCAGAAGATTAAGAACTTGGCTGAAGAGGAAAAGGAAATCATGAAAAGGAAAATATAATTAATCAGGGTAAGCTATAAAGACTTCCAATATAAATGTCCTAAGAGCTCCAACTCTCTCTCTCTCTCTCTCTATGGCAGCAAAATTTAGAGTTGAAACCTGAAGGTTTTTTTCACTTGGATTTTTATTTTATATCTATTACTTGATAAGGAAGCTCCTTCTGTTCGTTCACCCCTGGGGACATTTTAATTACACTTTGTTCTTGAAAATGAGCATTTTTTACTTTTGGCTATTGATTTCAGAACTCTATGAACTTTCCCTTGAAGTCACTTCCTTCATCCCTCTCCATGCCGAGGGAGTCTTACCCCTGCTCCAAAGAGGGTCACGTTTCAACAGATCTTATGCCCTCCTGGTCCTCCTGGAGCCTGACCCCCAGGAAATAAAGGAGCATGTTGCCTTGAGATGGCCATTATGTATGTCCACTCATCAGAATCACAGTCGCCAGGTGGCAAGGGTAGAGGATGACAAGAAAACAATCCCATCTTTTATTTCCCAGCTTCTGTCACACACGCCCCTTTAACCTGAAAACAGACCAGAAAAATCCAATGAGAAATGGTTTGAAAGGCTCCGCACCAAGGTGACAAAGAATCACAAAGTCCAACTGTTATTTGGAGAGAAAGGGTGCCTAGAGAAACACAAAGGAGTCCAATGTTTCCTTTGCTTATCAAGTGAAATAAAATAAATTGTCCTCACCAAGCAAATGATTCATGTTGATTGTTTAGGGCAGTTGCCCTTTAATATTTACGTTGCCTCTAAGCTTGGCTTAGTCTTTAAAAAAAGAAGAACTGTCATTTCTATTCAGTTAACTGCTTCCCTCTCTGACTTTAAATCAAGGGCAGTGTCTGTTCAATGTAATTACTTTCCAAGTAGCCTGAATGGTAAAGCAGTGGCCACTAAAGCAAGAGAGCGATGTGGTGTTTTATAAGGCAAGAATTCAATATAATATAAGGATGTTCTCCTAACAGAAAAAGCAATAAGGTTGATTCCCCCCCTGCTGTGTTTCTAGTCCCTTGATATATAATATGTTCACAGGTGAAGATTTTAGCACAACAGTTTAAAGCAAGAGAAACGGGGAAAGTGTCATTTACCCTCTGGAAAGTCTCTGGGAGAAAATTTTTGAAGGACTTGTCCCCACTGTTCTGATTACATGTGAAGAGTGACCTTCTTCCTCAAAGAAGGTGCTTGTTTTTTTATGAACCACGTGCCCAAGATCTTCCGTAATTCACTGCTTTAATAATTGCATCAGCATCAGTATATTCAACATCAGAAAGCAAAACTAAGTCAACATCGTGAAGTTGTAGAGCAAAAATGGAAGAAATATAGCACAGCCAGAACACCAAGACCCTGGTTCGAAGCTTGACTTAGCTGCCAACGAGTTGGGGGCACTGAGAGAATTGCTTGATATCACGGAGTCTGTTTCAATATCCGTCAGTGAGAAAGCTCCATTATCTCAACACTGGGACTCTGTAACATTCACTGAGACCATCCAGTGTCAGCAAGGTACCTACCAACTGTCAGTTACTAACTGAAGTAGAACAACCGCATTCCTGCCCAGGGAACAGAAGAGTCAACATCAGGATAACTCCAAGAAATGATGTAAACCTAAATGACCCACAAAGGAATGACTTAGGGTGTGCCCATCTGAGAGGGAGTTGCCCTTTTTAATTAATGACTTCAGACGGTCCCCAAAAATTCTGATCAAAAGAGAAATGATTCGTTAAAGCAGGAAAAAAATGTACACTTGACATGTTAATCTACGGAGTGTAATCAGATATCCTAGGAGTCAATATATTCTGAGGTTTGATAATATTTTTATTTACGTATTATCCACACTCTGCCTTAATGATCTACAGTCACATATAGACTCCTCAGTTTGTTCTGTCTACACTAGACAACTGCTTAATATTATAGAGAGCAAGTGAGAAAAGAAATACACACATTAGCTAGTAGAAAGCTCCCTTTTACACTCTAATAGCCAAAGAAGATGGATTCTCCTGTCAATCACAAATGAATTGATAATCTTACAAATACCATATGATATCACTTATATGTAGAATCTAAAACATGACACAAATGAACCTATCTACAATACAGAAACAGACTCACAGACATGGAGAACAGACTTGTGGTTGCCAGGGGGAGGGGGGTGTGGGAGGGATGGATTAGGAGTTCGGGATTAGCGGATGCAAACTGTTATATACAGAATGGGTAAACAAGGTCTTACTGTATAGTACAGGGAAATATATTCAATATCCTGTGATAAACCATAATGGAAAAGAATATGAAAAAGAATGTATATATATATGTATAACTGACTCATTTTGCTGTACAGTAGAAATTAACACATTGTAAATCAACTATACTTCAATAAAATAAATTTTTTAAAAATCGATAGTCTTCAGGCTTCCCTGGTGGCGCAGTGGTTTAGAATCCACCTGCTGATGTAGGGGACACGGGTTCGTGCCCCGGTCCGGGAAGATCCCACATGCTGCAGAGCAGCTGGGCCCGTGAGCCATGGCCGCTGAGCCTGCGCTTCCGGAGCCTGTGCTCCGCAACGGGAGAGGCCACAACAGTGAGAGGCCTGCGTACCGCAAAAAAAAAAAAAAAAAAAAAAAAAAAAAAAAAAATGATAGTCTTCAAATCATGCACTAGATCTTTTCACATAACTTTATACCCATTCACCCACAAACAGATAAAAGTGACATCCTTTTATTCAAAAGAGAATGACTTATCTTGTGAATTCAACAGAGAAATGATCCACTGTGCCCAGCGTAAGATCCTCTGAGAGATTATGCTCTTCAGACTTATATGAAGATTGAATGATTGAAAATTTTAGGCATGCTTTCTGTAATAAATGTATATATCTAATGTAAACGGCTCAAGGAGACCTTAATCTATGGATTCTTAGTCTTTCTAGGCCTCAGATTGTGTACATAATTTTTAATTCATGTTGGTATATTACTGGATTGAATTTGATTCAAAGGCTAAGTAAATCATGCCAAAGCCTGTTCTCTACTTTGTGTGGCTCTGGTCTTAGCTCTCTTTAGCCTTTGTATAACCTAATCAAATGAAGAACTAAGGATGTTAGAGAAAAATCTTTGTAGAATGAATCAGTCTATACCACTGCCTTCCAATACAATCCATAACTAATTTAAGACACATAAACATTTACCTTATAAACAAACGCCTTCCAGGAAAGGTATTCAACTACCTGCTCATCCACTTTTAAACAATTTTTATAATATAAAATAAATTAGCAAAATTTCTGCATCTTTTATACTATTATTTCCCATGGATGGACAATCAGAGACCTGATGGGCTAGCTGTCAAAATTCACAGGAGGTTCTTCTCAACTCTGACACATTTTAAACCAGTGATAGGCTAAATTTGACTAAATCCCCATCCCTGATTAAATCATCAAAGAGCAAATCCTTTCTGAGTCAAAGTAATATAAACTTCAGTCTCTGTACAGTCTCACTGTGTTCTTTTATACACACTGTCCAGCATAAAGTTTTAAATTACAATACATGGGGGGCAGGGAAGCCATTTGAAGCAGAGAGATGACCTACATGTTGAAATTAGCAGACAAGTTCTTTAAATAACTCTTATTAATACGTTAAAGAAAATAAAGAGAAAGGTGGACCAACTATTAAAATATGGAGCATTTCAATAGAGAGTTGAAATCTATGAAAAAGAATCACTCTAGAACTGAAAAGTAAAATATCTAAAAGTAAGAATGCATCAGATGGGTTTAACATCAGACTGGCAAGTCAGAAGCCAAGATTAGCAAACTCAAAAACAGGAAAACTTTAAAATATCCAAAACAAAATACACAGAGGAAAAAAAGAACTGGACAGAAAAGACACATGAGACACAGTCAAACAATCTAACAAATGTATAATTGCAATCCCAGAAGGAGAGGAGAGGGTGGGGAAGAAGCAATATTTGAACAAGTCATGGCTGAGAATTTTCTAAAACTGATGAAAGATACCAACCCATAGATTCACAAAGCTCAGCAAATTCCAAGGATAAATATTTTTAAAGCCACGCCTGGTTTAATTCTTCTGGGGTAAAACTTAAGCATCGATATTTTTTAAAGTTTCCCAAGTAAATGCTAATGTATAGTCAGTGCAGAGAACCACTGGTCTAGAAGATGCCATATTAAAAGAATACAGTTTGTTTGATTTTTATGTTTTCAAGGAATTAAAAAAAGCAAGTTCTAGTCTCTTTTTCCTCAAAATGTCACTTAATGGGGTATCAGGGAGCACATTTATATTTTGATTATCATCTCCATAGCTCAATTCTACAGTTTTTAAATGATGGCATCAGTACCTGCTCTCTCCATAATCCACTGAGTATCGTGGAAAGAAAATTGAAATGGCATAGATTCAATCTGGCCAAGAAACGTTCTGATTAGAGAACATTAGTCAGGAGGAGGTTACAGGAAGGAGTCCCAAATTGGCTTTAAAAAGAATCTCAGCCTCTCTCCTTCAGATGCATCTAGAGAGAAGACACTGGAAGATCAAAAGAAGGCAGACTTTTATCCCTGGTGAAGATACACAAAAGTCAAGCTAACGAAGATTAGCTTAATTAGGTGGAATAGCCAGAGCAAAGGAGAGTCTGAGCCTGAGGCGGATGAATGCTGGAAAGCAGAAGACAGATCCTCGTGGAGCTTTGGACACCAGGTTTGCCTGCCAACATCCATTTCAAGAAAAAGAATTCAGAGTTGAGAGGGAAAGAATTGTTCTTGTCGAGTCTGAAGATGAGATTAAGCCATAACTGATAGCATTTTGTGATTGATGAGAAAAACTAGACATTTTGTTCTCTTCAAAAGCTTGTTTTACACAGTTGTTATCCATTCTGTGTACATGTATTTTTTTAAGTAGGAACAGAAATTGTATCATAAAATGTCAAATATCCCAGATCTTAGAACCACCAGGAGAATCTCCATAAAGCAGGAGCACAGGATCGAAAGCATTTCTGCACTTTGGTGGACCAATAAATTTTGGCATAGGCAAAAGCTCCCCCAGATACTGAAATTACCTTAATTTTTTTAGAAGTGACCAAAATAAAGGTCAGAGTTTTTGTCCTTAAGATTACCAAATTTTAAGGTGCAAATAATGAATCAGCCCAAGATAGAGCATTTTCTCAGTATAAGGAGGTGTAAACTATCCGCCAGGTAGACCCAAACAGCACCTCGCCACCAACTTCTTCCTACCCAGCCCACAAGCCCCAGCCAAGAACACAGGCCCTGGAGTCATGCAGCCCAGACAGTAACCCAATGCCCCTGATTCTCATGGGAAGAAGCTCTGTTTTCCAGCTGCCCACACATTCTACACAATCTTAACAGGAGCTACCCCAATTCTCATCCAGTTTTCCTGGTGCATCAAATCTATAGAACAAAATAATTTGTTCTTGATTTGGGGGATTATTACATGTCTCCTCCCAAGACATGTCATCAGTTTTTCCTGGCTTCTAAATATCACTTCATCTGATGTGCACACATGAAATCAGTCTACCCTGCCGAGGTTCTATTTTTGCTGTTGCCTCTTCCACGAATTTTAGGATTATTACCTTTAATCCTATCCTCGGGACCACAACTTTACATTTCCCCGCAGAATTCTCAAAGTGATTCAGAGTTTGCTGGAGCTCCTCCTCTGTGTAAGGCCTTGAGTCTCCTTTGCCCTCAGAGCCAATATATGTATTGTGCTACCACCTGGTCCCGTGTTACATACTGGTTCAAATCATTTATCTGTAGGTTAACTCAGAAAACTCTAAAAATAGGATATGAGCCCCGAGCTTTTTACTGCTATTTATAACTTTTTTTTCTGTTACCATCACTACCAAGTGAAATCTGCATGAACTCCTTTTCATACATTTCCCGTATTGTTCATCTTACGTATAGCTGGCATTGACCCAGTTACGAGCTGTCAAAGGATTCCAAATACGCGAGAAGTTTATTCTTTGAAAGAAGAATTATTTTTGACCTGTCGTGTTTTTCTACTGGCCAAGACACAGTAGAAAACTTCTCCGTAATAGGACTTGAAATGAGAAGAATCTATTTTATTCATCTATCTTCACCACTAAGCAAACCGCGTGATCGGCCGTGGTCCTCGCCTGGTGGGTGAAGCCAGGGGTCTCAGATTACGGTCCCACAGCAGCCCCTGATGTTATGTGACCACATACCCGACACTTGACCTTTGAGTGACTCAGGGTCCTCTTATGATGATCTTTGGCCCCTGTATTTGTGGGTTGGTTGGTTTCATTTTAAACTATAGAGCTCCATAGTCTAAGCATTACAAAAAAACCAGAAACTCGTAGGAGAAGTAAAAGCAGAAAATTGGTTTTCTGATTAAAAAAACAAAAATGAAAGGAACCTTGAATTTCTTCAAGGAAAGGAGCAGCATTGGAGTGAACCTTTTGCTACTATGTACATATACCTAGGGTGGCAGGCCTGGCTTTCCACCCTCAGGGAAGGGGATATAAGGGGAGCAGACACTGCTGCTCCAAATGGGCAATTATCCGTGTGTAGATGTTGCTCACTGCCAAGCGTCCATGACAAGTCACCGCTCCATGACATGGAATTGCCCTTTCCTGACTGATTCTGAAGACTCCCAGCCCTCTTATCTCCCCTGAACCAAAGGCACATAAATGTTTAAGCAGCTTTGTCCAGAAGGGTTCAGTTAACAGCAAGCACCAGGACAGTTGTGCGGTTTGCACATGGCACAAGGCAGCTGAGCTGGGGAAGGAGTGCCAAGTTCCAGCTCAGGCTACACTTGCCAGAGCCGGAGCCCTGGCACTAGCTTGTGTCCCTGTGGAAGAAGAGGTGCCTTTTCCTTCACACAAAGGCACGGTCTGCTTGCTAACCCACGTGCCCATAGGCCTGAGGATGTCCACAGGTGGCACACACAGATGTCCACACGAAGGTTCAGTACAGGCAAGTGGAAGCCCTGAATGATTATCCAAAAGTGTGTGCATGTGTGTGCACATGTGTGTGTGTGCACGTTTGTGTGTGTGTGTGTGTGTGTGTTATGATGGAGTGGGGGGCGACGGGGGGCTGCCAGAGGGCACCATACACCTGGTCAGGCTCCTTTGTTCCTTTGCATGACATGAAGGATACAGCTTCCCTTCCTTAGCTTTTTTTCTAGGCGTCTCACTCAAATGATCTCTAGGGTATCAGAGAATATTCATTCCCAACTCTCTCCTCTTTCTCTTCTCATAAGCCCCACCCCATTCGATTACACCCTCTTTTCCCCTGAGATGTACCGGTCTTCCCTAGAGAGTAATAAAGTGCTCATACCCTGCTCCCTCCTTGCATTTTGCATATTCCAACATCCCAGGCATTTGCTGAATGCCGAGGCATTTATTAGTTATCAACTGATGTATGATGAATTACTCAAAACTTAGCGATTTAAAATAACAAACATGCTTCTCTCAACAGATATTTTCTCTGTGAGTGCAGAATCTAGGAATGGCTTAGCTGAGTCATTCATGAAGCTGCGATCAAGCTGTCAACTGGGACTGCAGTCATTTGATAAGAGACTGCCAATCTCACCCACATAGTTGCCAGCAGGTCTGAGTTCCTTTCTGGCTATTGGTTGGAGGCCTAAGTTCCCCACCAGAAAGATCTCTCCATACAGCTGCTAAGAATGTGGCAGCATGCTTCCCCCGAAACTAGTGGTCAAGGAGAGACAAAACCAGTGAATGCAATAGGGTCCTACTGTATAGCACAGTAGGGAACTATATTCAGTATCTTATGGTAAATGGAAAAGAATGTGTATATGTGTATAACTGAATCACTTTGCTGTTCAGCAGAAATTAACACAATGTTGTAAAACAACAATACGTCAATAAAATTAAAAAAAAAAACAACACAGTGAGTGCAAGAGTGCCCGAGACAGGAGCTGTAACCTTTTATAACCTCATCTCAGAAGTGACCTATCACTTCTGCCAAACACTGCTGGTCACTCTGACCAATCCTTAGACAATGTGGATGAGGGGGGGATTCCACACGGGTGTGGCTGCCAGGGGTTGGGGACCATCGTGAAGCCTGGCTCCTGCATATACAATCCTCTGATCAATACCTACTAGCTCTCCAGAGAAGGCAGGGTGCATACATTACCAATTAGAAGTTCACAACACTAAAAAGCAGGTCCTGTGTTTATTCTTATCTTACCCAGGGTTTTCATAGTTTTATTTGCATAACCCCCAAAACGATTTGCAAAAATGACATACTCCTTCACAAATTTTAAAGTTAATATTTGAAATTTCATGTTGTAATGTTCCATGGCTGCAAACATTATAATTTCTAGCATTTTTTAAACGTTGAGTTTTAAATAGAACTATTATATCACTTTAGAAAAAACAAAATTGAAGTCCAAGTTCACTCAGTTTGGCATATACCCTTCGGGCAAAAGCCAGACCCATTGTTCCACTTGCCTCTCTGTGGTTCCCTACTTCATTCAGTCCCTGGCCTGGTTATTGTTGAAATTTGTGCCATCCCATTGATGCTTTTAAGGATATTACATTTCTTTATACCCAGAATTTTAGTTGTTTTCAGTGGAAGTGTCATTGTTATGAGACTAGCACACCACGTTTCCAGAGTGTGTACCATTTTTTTACATTTTTTTTTTCTTTTTTTTTGCGGTACGCGGGCCTCTCACTGCTGTGGCCTCTCCCGTTGCGGAGCACAGGCTCCGGACGCGCAGGCCCAGCGGCCATGGCTCACGGGTCCAGCCACTCCGCGGCATATGGGATCCTCCCAGACCGGGGCACGAACCCGTATCCCCTGCATCGGCAGGCAGACTCTCAACCACTGCGTCACCAGGGAGGCCCGAGTGTGTACCATTTTGTTTTTGAATAGTGGCAATTATAGGACATCACACCTCTCCTGAAGACTTTATTCTATTATTTTAAAAATATTTATTTGCATATCTATCTCAGTTTATACATATATATGCATTTTTCTTTGCCCCGAGCTTTAAGAAAAATAAAAGATAGGGAACCTCACTTATATGTGGATTCTAAAGAACAAAAAACGAAAGCAGGGCTTCCCTGGTGGTGCAGTGGTTGAGAGTCTGCCTACCGATGAAGGGGACATGGGTTCGTGCTCCAGTCCGGGAAGATCCCACATGCCTCAGATCGGCTGGGCCCGTGAGCCATGGCCGCTGAGCCTGTGCATCCGGAGCCTGTGCTCCACAACGGGAGAGGTTGCAACAGTGAGAGGCCCGCGTACCGCAAAAAAAAAAAAAAAAAAAAAAAAAAAAAAAAAAAACTGGGGCAGGACCTAGCGAAAGTGGATGTGTGCATGTACCATACAACCCAGGAATCCCACTTCTGAGCATATATCCTAGAGAAATGTGTGCATGTGTTCTAGAAGCATGTATAAGAATGTTCACAGCAACTTTGTTTATATATCAAAAACTTGGAAAAAATCTAAATGCACAATAGGCTAGATAAATAAATGGTAGTATATTCACACAATGGAATACCCTAAATCGTATACTCCCTTTGGTTGTAGATTTAACATGGATATTCATGTCCACCCATTAGTCCCTTGGCTGATGAGCATATTCAAATGCCAAAAGTTGCATAATGATATCTCATTCTCAGGTGACATTGGACACCTGTTCTGAAACCAATGGTTGAAGTTTTCATGGCCAGGGACTCATGGCAACATGACTTGGGTACAGAACAAGTCCTAAAAATGAAGTGGCAAAATCTCCCTTTTTTTGTTGTTTCAATAACCAGACACAATCAAAGAATGTTTAAAGGACATATTGATTGGTAGAAAACAAGACTGTCATTGTTGGTGTCATTTCACATTTAGGGGGCTTTTAGACATTTTTGGAATCTGGATAACTGAGACATGATGTCTGTGAACTAAACAAGAAGTCAGAAAACTTATTCTGTGTGAAGGGCCAGATACTAAAAACTCTAGACCCACCATAAGGTCCGTGTGGTAACTACTCAATTATGTACATGAACAAGCATGGCTGGGTTCCAATAAAACTATGTATGGATACCAAAAATCTAATTTCATACAATTTTCTTATGTGTCTTGAAATAGTATTTTTTCTTTTTTTTGACCCCTCCCAATCAAAATAGTATTTTTCTTTTAGTTTTTTCAACCATTTAAAAATATAAAAATCTGATCAACTATACTTCAATTAAAAAAATGTTGATCACATAATAAAGGCCATATATGACAAACACACAGCCAACATCATTCTCAGTGGTGAAAAACTGAAACCATTTCCACTAAGATCAGGAACAAGACAAGGTTGCCCACTCTCACCACTATTATGCAACATAATTTTGGAAGCTTTAGCCACAGCAATCAGAGAAGAAAAAGAAATAAAAGGAATCAAAATAAGAAAAGAAGAAGTAAAAGTGTCACTGTTTGCAGATGACATGATACTATACATAGAGAATTCCAACGATGCTACCAGAAAACTACTAGAGCTAATCAATAAATCTGGTAAAGTAGCAGGATATAAAATAAATGCACAAAATCTCTTGCATTCCTATACACTAATGATGAAAAATCTGAATGAGAAATTAAGGAAACACTCTCATTTACCATTGCAACAAAAAGAATAAAATACCTAGGAATAAACCTACCTAAGGAGAAAAAAGACCTATAAGTAGAAAACTATAAGACACTGATGAAAGAAATTACAGATGATACGAACAGATGGAGAGATATACCATGTTCTTGAATTAGAAGAATCAACATTGTGAAAATGACTATACTACCCAAAACAATCTACAGATTCAATACAATTCCTATCAAACTACCAATGGCATTTTTCACAGAACTTGAACAAAAAATTGCACAATTTGTGTGGAAACACAAAAGACCCCGAATAGCCAAAGCAATCTTGAGAAAGAAAAACAGAGCTGGAGGAATCAGGCTCCCTGACTTCAGACTATACTACAAAGCTACAGTAATCAAGACAGTATGGTACTGGCACAAAAACAGAAATATACATCATTGGAACAGGAGAGAAAGCCGAGACATAAACCCATGCACATATGGTCACCTTATTTTTGATAAAGGAGGCAAGAATATACAATGGAGAAAAGACAGCCTCTTCAATAAGTGGTGCTGGGAAAACTGGACAGCTACGTGTAAAAGAATGAAATTAGAACACTCCCTAACACCATACACAAAAATAAACTCCAAATGGATTAAAGACCTAAATGTAAGGCCAGACACTATAAAACTCTTAGAGGAAAACATAGGCAGAACACTGTATGACATAAATCACAGCAAGAACCTTTATGACCCACCTCCTAGAGAAATGGAAATAAAACCAAAAATAAACAAGTGGGACCTAATGAAACTTCAAAGCTTTTGCACAGCACAGGAAACCATAAACAAGACCAAAAGACAACCCTCAGAATGGGAGAAAATATTTGCAAGTGAAGCAACTGATAAAGGATTAATCTCCAAAATATACAAGCATCTCATGCAGTTCAATATCAAAAAAACAAACAATCCAAAAATGGGCAGAAGACCTAAATAGACATCTAGAAAGAAGAAGAAGATATACAGATTGCCAAGAAACACAGGGAAGAATGCTCAACATCACTAATCATTAGAGAAATGCAAATCAAAACTACAATGAGGTATCACCTCACACCAGTTAGAATAGCCATCATCAAAAAATCTACAAATAATAAGTGCTGGAGAGAGTGTGGAGAAAAGGGAACCATCTTGCACTGTTGGGAATGTTAATTGATACAGCCACTACAGAGAACATTGCGGCGGTTCATTACAAAACTAAAAATAGAACTACCATATGACCCAGTAATCCCACTACTGCGCATATACCTTGAGAAAACAATAATTCGAAAAGAGTCATGTACCACAATGTTCATTGCAGCTCGATTTACAATAGTCAGGGCATGGAAGCATCCTTAGGGTTCATCGACAGATGAATGGATAAAGAAGATGTGGCACATATATACAATGGGATATTACTCAGCTGTAAAAAGAAACAAAACTGAGTTATTTGTAGTGAGGTGGATGGACCTAGAGACTGTCATAGTGAGTGAAGTAAGTCAGAAAGAGAAAAACAAATACCGTATGCTGACACATATATATGGAATCTAAAGAAAAAAAATATGTGGTATGGAAGAACCTAGGGGCAGGACAGGAATAAAGATGCAGATGTAGAGAATGAACTTGAGGACACAGGGAGGGGGAAGGGTAAGCTGGGACGAAGTGAGAGAGTGGCATGGACATATATACACTACCAAATGTAAAACCGATAGCTAGTGGGAAGCAGCCACATAGCACAGGGAGATCAGCTCGGTGCTTTGTGACCGCCTAGAGGGGTGGGATAGGGAGGGTGGGAGGGAGACTCAAGAGGGAGGAGATATGGGGATATATGTATAGGTATAGCTGATTCTTTGTTATAAAGCAGTATCTAACACACCATTGTAAAGCAATTATACTCCAATAGAGATGTTAAAAAAAATGTTGATCAAGAAAAATTTTTTAACAAAAGAAGTAAATAAGTAAATAAAGTAAATAAAGTAAATATATATATAAATCCAAATCAAATATATATATATATATATATATACATAAATCCATCTTAGCCCACAGGTGGTACAAAAACAGGTGATGGGATGGATTTACCCACAGGTCTTATTATGCTGACCAAATAATTACGTGAGCTTTCTAATTGTCTTCAGAATCAAAGCAAGGTTGGTCTTGTCCAGTTGTTCTATAGCTGAATGTGCTAGAGGGAGTCTATTCCACCCCAAATCATCTTGCTTAGGTAACGTGTGATGCCTTTAACTCTTTAAGCAGTGGAAACAAGATACATCAACATTGAGAGGTAATATAGAACAGGAACAGAGAACAAAGATTGGAATCCAGGCTCTCTTGCTAATGGGCTATGTGACCTTGAGCATAACTTAAACATCTTTCCTCATCTATAAAAATGGAAATAATAGCACATACACAGTTCTCTGTTATGTGCAGTTATGGATTCTTCTACCCTTGAACTTCAAAACCCATTCTTTTCAACATTAACTACATCCTGCTTTACTTTCCTGTCCCCCATTTAAGCTTCGTCCATGTTCCACTCATGCAAACACTTGTGAGAATTCACTAGGTTCACCTTCCTCAATGTCCTTGGCTCTTTAGTTATGGGTCTTGAAAGGTCACCTCCCACTTTTGGCATAACTACATAAATCATAGCAACTAGAGAGAATGCAAATTAGAACACAGTTTGACAATGTGTGTCAAGTACCTTAAAATGCTCTTAAAAGTGTTTTCATGCAGTATTTTCAACGCAAGGAATCTATCCTAAAGTAACAATCTGAAATACAAACCAAGATTTATGCACAAAGAGGACCGTCAAGGCATAAGTCATAACAACAACAACAAAAGGATTTTGAAAAAAATTCTCCATGTAGGGGGGAAAGAAATATATTTTTTAACTCTTTACATGTTTCCCATGGGATTATGTATCATATATATTATGTATATTATATTATGTAGGTAATCTCATGCATATGAAACCACCTAAAGCATCAATCCTACTTTAATGCCAATTTGGAGCTGTATCATAGGTTTCCAGTATAATGGTGGGATCCATGGACCTTACCTCATTATACGTATTGGAAAGCCAATTTGACTCACAGTGAAACAATCTGTAATACAAGAAGACAGTTTGTATCAAGGGTGTCTTGTTGTAAATTACAATATTCCTCTTAAAAATTATTTGACCACCTCACCCATAAAGGATAGAGCCTCGGATTTTATTCAACTGTTCCCATGCCATTAGGACATGGTACCACACCATCACCAGCTTCTTCTCTGAGAAGCTTACTGTCTCCCCACATATGCCTGGGGATGAGGGACACTAGCCAGGATTTAATCGGACAACCTCAAACCACATTTGGAAGTTCACTCCACACCACCCAGATCTGTGTTGGAGTATAAACAATTTTTGGCCCAAGAAACAAAAATGATAGAGTTAGCATGAACTGAGATGGGGAAGGCTACAGTGGAGTAGGATTGGAGAGGTGACAGTTTAGAATTCAGTTTTAGCCATGCTAAATTCGAGAAATCAAGTGGAACTCTTGAGTAGGCAGGCAGCAATGTGAGTTTGGAACTCAAAAGAGAGGTCCGGCCTGGAGCACTCATCAGTTTGGGAGTTGTCAGTACACAGATGATGTTTAAGCCTATGAGACAAAATGGCGTCCCTAAAGGCACAAATAGAGAACACAGAGGTCCAAGGAAGGAACCTTCCGGCACCTGCCATCGGGAAATCGGGTAGATGAGGAAGAAGCAGTCAAAGAAACTAGGAATGAGCAGCTCATGGTAGGAGGAAAACCAAGGGTGTAAACCATGTAAGACATGAAAAAATCGGGACTTCCCTGGCAGTCCAGTGGTTAAGACTCTGTGCTTCCAAGGCAGGGTGCAGGGGTTTGATCCCTGCTCAGGAAACTAAGATCCCACATGCCGAGTGGCCAAAAAAAAAAAAAAAAAAAAAGACATGAAAAAAGCACTTCAAGGAGCCATCCACTGTGTCAAAGGCTGTTGATAGCTCAGCAGTGACAAAAATATCTCACAACAGCTGCAGACTAGTTGGTACAAGTGACTGAAGCCAACCATCACATCTAAAAGCCTAAATCTAGGCTATTTTATACTTGATGTTGAATTCCTTATTCCCATCCTCACACTTGGTGATTCAATGAAGTCCTCTTCCTGTAAACTTTTGGTTCAATATTTAAATGTGTTCAATATCAACCCAAACACCCAGAGTGATTAACAGAGAATAAAGATAAGGTTGCCAGGCACCTAAAAAATCCAGATATTATTCAGACTCTGACGTGAGAAGGCGGAAAAGCACGGGGGTTCCAAGCCACTTGTTGAAAAATTTCCTCTTTGCTTACGTGGTGAGCAACCACTTGATGGTGAACTGACTCTCCTTTGGGAAGACATTACCATGCATTTCAGTAGGATTATTCTTCAAAGTGACATTAATATCTATCATCCAAGAAGAGATTTTTGAGAAATGCCCTAGGCATTGAACCGTCTCCCTACTTTCATGCTCCATGAGTTTCCCCTTTTTCCTTCTCTCCTATCCCCAGAAAGTCTTTTCCCAACCCAGCTTAAGGAGCACGGTTCTGGCACCTTGACAAAAATATTCCATTACCTTTAGGTGACCTTTCTCTGAGACTTGGAAATGGAGTGTTTCAACGATAGGTCAGGCACTGGATGACTTCACTGGTGCTCCCTGAAAGACAGAGCTGATGAATAGCATTTGAACCCTGTTTCCCTAATCCTTCAGGCAGAATTAGAGGCTCTCCATAAGGGTAATCCTGAATGATTCATGATGCCTACTTCAGCACGGTCACACATCATATAAATACAAATTGACAGTTTGTGCACACTGGCCCCATGATGGTATTTACTTAAAATCCTCTCAAGTACACTCCCAGTGGCTACAGTGGGGACAGCTCAGTAAGCCTGGCAAACAGAGGCACCTACTCTTCCTGTCCGGCCACTAGATTGACAGGAACATTTTGAATATTCAGCTCCCTTTCTGTGCCACCTGGCACTTATCTGTCCTTTGGTCAGGCAATGGGTTTGTTAGTTGATTGCAAGGATACTCCTTTAAAAAACAGACAAAAAGATGGTAAGCTGACACCTTGGGATAACCCTCTTGGCCGTCCTGAAGTTTAGAGGGTGAAACAAAAAATCGAGGTTATGGAATAACAATAGAGGTGGGAAAGAGATGGGTGACAAATAACGTGCTAAGAAATAGCTAGAGATACTTAACAGCACTAATAATGCACTAACTACTGAAAATGTAAAGAGAAAACTCATGTAGAGTCCCCTCCAAGAAAACATTTAAATCTGTTATTTTCCAAAAGAATTCTTGATAGACAATAATGAAAAACAAACAGGCAGATACCAACTGTTATTGATTTGTGTTTTCAACACTGGCAACCCCACTGCTTCAAAGAAAATGTCAAAAACAGAAACACTTTTCACAGAGAGCAGCGTGAAGGTCATCCACGCAGTAGCATCCTGACTGCTGACCCGGGACTCTGGAGGAAAGAATTCGAAGCAGTATTTGGAAAAGGGTAGAATTCATGTAAATAAAAGCAGAATGAACTCAGAACTGCCTCAATACCAGCTTTTACGTGGGCTCCTTTGGTGGTTAAATGTGGTGTGAAATAATCTTTTTAATGGTCCTGGGGAGCCTTGATTTCCTTTGTGTGTAAGCCCATTATGTGTTTACTTGAAAGGACTCCCCTACTCCTTTCTGGCTTTCTCTGACATTCACCCTAATGCTTCCCTCTTTCTTGTCCAGAGCATGAAGCAGCACCCTTTGGAGATTAGGAAGGAAAGAAAACACCACCGGAGCAGATAAAGAGCTGGCAAGGCTCCCGGCAAAAGACCTGCACGAAGGAAGTGACATTATTCAAGTCACCTCTTTTACCTCATTGCCCATGACCTCCTGGATTTTTACAGTAGGCACGGTGTTGTTTTATACTATTACTAATTGGTGATCAATTCCCTTTTAACATTTGGGTAACCCCTTTGGCTTATACACCCTATCCTGAAGTTTAGAAGGTGGAACAACCACAAAACAAAGCTATGGGATGGGAACATGGGTGGGGAAGGATGAGTTACCAATGACATGATAAGAGGGTCATTGAGGGAGTTCCCTGGTGGTCCAGTGGTTAGGACTCGGCGCTTTCACTGCCATTGGCCCCGGGTTCAATCCCCTTTTGGGGAACTAAGATCCCGCAAGCCTCACAGCATGGCCAAAAAAAAAAAAAAAAAGCGGGTCATTGAAAGTCAAGAGCAAGAGCACTAAGAAAATACTAATACATGGTGTTGATAAACCACATCACGGCTCTACAATTTGTTTACTGTGTCCTGAGAGATGCATAAACAATCTTCTGAGTGACGCTAACAATCAAGGCACTCTCATGTTCCTATTGGTTGGATTTGTTTATGGTTTGATTGGTCTGAAGGTGCCCAATTATAAGATTATAGCAATTCTACTCACAGGAAGAGTGACCAAAATCTTAGATTTTATATCATACATAATAATTTTACCTTTTCTAATTGAGTATCTTACAATAGCTAGTCGAACAGAGCCTACAGATAAAATATACCAAAAACACAGTGTCTTTCTCTTTAAAAAAAAAAAAATCTTTAAGCAAATGAGAAGACAAACCACAGACTGGGAGAAAATATTTGCCAAAACCTCTTAAAATTAACAGTAAGACAGCAAACAACCTAATTTTAAAAAATGGGACAAAGACCTTAACAGAAGATACAAATAAACATATGAAAAGATGCTCCACACTGTATGTTATCAGGGAAATGCAAATTAAAACAATGAGATACCATCACACACCTTTAGAACAGCCAAAATCTGGAACACGGACAACACCAAATGCTGGCGAGGGTGTAGAATAACAGAAACTCTGATTCATTGCTGGTAGGAATGAAAAATGGTGCCGTCACTTTGGGAGATGCTTAGGCAGTTTCTTACATACTCTTACCTTATGATCCAGCAATTATGTTCCTTGGTATTTACCCAAAGGAGTTGAAAACTTATATCCACACAAAACCTACACATGAATATAACAGCAGCTTTATTCATAATTGCCAATACTTGGAAGCAACCAAGATGTCCTTCGGTAGGTGAATGGGTAAATAAACAATTGTGTGTCCAGACAACGGAATATTATTCACTAAATATTTACATTTGATTGACTGAGAAGGACTCCAAGGGACCAAAGACAGGTGAGTAAAAGATGGTGTCATGAAAAATTTATCTGTGATGGTCTCCCTCTTTCCCCTCTAAGTTATAAAGTATGAGTTCAAGTTCTCAAAGTTCCCTAGGGAGCCCTGAATGCAGCTGAGGATGTGCCAGAGGTGGGCAAAGGACTGTAAGATTTGGAAGGAATAAAAGTGAGAATAACTAAAGACAGTGAGACCCAGAAATTTAATTGCCTGCCGCAGAGACCAGAGAGTAGAAAAGCTAAACCAACAAGCTTCCTGCATCTTCACCCACCATGAGCGAGATAACCAAGGGAAAAGGGGCATTGGGCCGGCAGAGGGAATTCTGGCTTCCATGTGCCATTTCTTGACTTTATATTAATTTTGAATTCCTTTTCTTTCTCCCCCAGTAAGTGTTTCTAACAGGACAACTAACAAGAGAATTGAGTAAGCCACACCATCCTGTACCTCAGATAGACCTAAAGTCACTGGGAAAAGAAAGGGAACAGGGCAGGAGGTTTTCAACATTGAAAACACAGAAGCAACAAAAATACTTAAGTCAGTGTTTTTCTGACTAGGATGTAGCTTAGCCAGAAAATCATCTTGTTGGATGATGTTGAGGCAAAGTAGACAAATTTGGTCACTTCAAATTTTTTAATAGTTTGAAACTTTGAGTGTGTTTTGGAAAAGCACCAACTCCTGACCATTCTTCAAGTGTCCATCACAGCATTCCATAATTTAATTATAGTCTTTCACCCCTAGTCATTTGGGGTATTTATTTTTCAAGCAGGTAAACCATGATACTTGGAAGAACAGAGTAATTTGCAGTCAAATAGAAGAGGACAAATAATTAAACAACATTTCAAAAGTACAAGAAAAAAATGCCACCACAGCAGTTCACATGCTGTTTTCCTTCTCATATATCATGGACTATGAGTCAACCCAGCCGGAATATTATTAGAGGTTGACCTGAATTCTGGCATAATTACATGCATAAAAATTTGGATTTCAGCCCAATGTATAAGTTTACCCTTCTTACTGCAGCTGCTGCCGTTCAAGTGCTGGGAGATCTTTAATTCCCAATCGAGAGACAGTGCTGGCAGGACCTGAGGCTTGTTGAAGTCATCTTTGCAGTCAGACCTGATTAAACACAGCCTGGGTGGGAAGGACCAGGCTACCCCGGAGAGAGGTCTGCACCTGCCAGCATCCTTTGTTGCAAGCTGTAGACCCACTCTAACTGGTCTGAGCAGAAAATTTATTAAAAGCTGTTAGGTAGTTCATGGAAGCTCCGGAAGCCCAGAGAACCAGGCATGAAAGATATCCAGCCAAGGGCAGTCCCCAAATGCTGCAGGAACACTCCCAGGACACTAAGACCTCCACGGAGGCCAGCTTCTCATCATCGGCTCGGCCTCTGGGGACCCAGTGTCTCCACCACCCAGTGCCCCCCCACCAAAATGGGTTCTGTGCTGCATCTCCAGCCCCCAGAAGTTCTCTTCTAAATCTTAGTCTCTGGTTGGGCTGTCTGACTGAAGAAACCCAAGCCAAAAAGGGAGCCAAGACAACAACTTCTGACTCTATCTTGGAGAGACAGAACCCATAATATGGGAAATAATCTTAGGGTTAAAAAGAAATTAGCTATCGAGCCACAGGAAGACATGGAGAGGTGGGCACATTTTCAGTCTTACAAATTCGTAGTAACATTGTGAACAAGTGAACATCAGGATCCTTCTATCCCTCTGGAACTTTCATTGACACTCATCTGTTCACATAGTCATTCTTTCTCATGAGAATGTAAGTTGCTGGTGGG
This sequence comes from Mesoplodon densirostris, assembly GCF_025265405.1. NCBI lineage: Eukaryota > Metazoa > Chordata > Mammalia > Artiodactyla > Ziphiidae > Mesoplodon > Mesoplodon densirostris. The sequence continues at coordinate 161,242,443 of NC_082664.1, read as the reverse complement.
AAGGAATCTCTTTCCATTTTGTTCGAGGATGCAGCCAAAGCAAATAAAATAGACCTTAGCGCAGAGTAGGTGCTCAATAAGCATCTGTTTTTTGTTTGTTTGTTTTGGTTTTTTTTAATTAATTAATTTATTTATTTAATTTATTTTTGGCTGTGTTGGGTCTTCATTTCTGTGCAAGGGCTTCCTCTAGTTGTGGCGAGCGGGGGCCACTCTTCATCGCAGTGCGCAGGCCTCTCACTGTCGCGGCCTCTCTTGTTGAGGAGCACAGGCTCCAGACGCGCAGGCTCAGTAGTTGTGGCTCACGGGCCTAGTTGCTCCGCGGCGTGTGGGATCTTCCCAGACCAGGGCTCGAACCCGTGTCCCCTGCATTGGCAGGCAGATTCTCAACCACTGCGCCACCAGGGAAGCCCAATAAGCATCTGTTGAACAAATGAATTTGTTTAACTCATATTTACTTCATGTCTATTAGACATCAAGGATATAAAAGTAACAAGACAGAGCCAGAATTCAACCTGCTCTCGGCAGCTACTGAGCCAGGTCTTCCGGGAAGGACAGCAATGATGGTACCTGTGATAGGTGCTTTGACAGAGGAAGGATGTGGTAGAGAGTTTAGAAGAAGTCTTTGCTCTGGTTTTGGGAAGAGAGTATCTGGAAGGACGCCCTAGAGGATGAGCCTGACTTAGCCAGCAAAGCACAGGACAGGAAGGCTCCTGGGGTGGATGAAAGGGAGGAGAATGTCCAGGCCAATGGGCGGCATGTACAAAAGCTTGGACATAAGAGAGTCCGGGATTTCAAGTAGCTCAACACAGACATCTTTGGGTTATAATTAGCCTTTGGGTTTCCACTCACAAGGTCACACAGAGGACACGCAGGGAAAAGAAAGTCAGGTTGCAGTGGAAAACCAAAAATTAGCATTAAGTTCTTCTTAAAAACCCTGCTTGGCAAGAAGTTGTCATTTTCAGCAAATTGGTGATGGACAGTGTCACCTTTACCTAGAACAGTGATGGGCAGTGTCATCTTTAGGTCACTGGAACTTGGAAGCATTGGAACTTGTTGTCCATCACACACAAGGGCACCCTGAGATCAAAGTGGTTCTTAAGTAAGAAAACAAATTACCCAATTTTTAAAATGAGCAATAGATCTGCACAGACACCTCATCAAAGAAGATATACAGGTGGAAAAGAAGCATATGGGAAGATGCTCAACATCATATGTTATCAAAGAAACTCAAATGAAAACAACAATGAAATGCCACTATATACTTATCAGAATGGCCAAAATCTGGAACACTGACAACACCAAACACTGACCAGGATGTGGAGCAATGGGAACTTTCACTCATGGCTGGTAGGAGTGCAAAATGGTGCAGCCACTTTGGAAGACAAATTAGCAGTGTCTGACAAAACTAAACGTACTCTTAACCATACAATCCAGCAATCACACTCCTTGACATTTACCCAAAGGAGTTGAAAATTTATGTCTACACAAAAACCTACATGTTTATGGCAGCTTTACTCCTAATTGCCAAAACTTAGAAGCAACCAAAATGTCCTTCAATTGGTGAATAGGTAAACAAACTGTGATACATCCAGACAATGGAATATTATCCAGCACTAAAAGGAAATGAACTATCAACTCACAAAAGGACATGGAGGAAACTTAAGTGCATATTACTAGGTAAAGAAAATCAATCCAAAAAGGCTACATACCATACGATTCCAACCCTATGACATTCCAGAAATAGCACAACTACAGAGACAGTAAAAAGATCAATGGTTGTCAGGGGTTGTGGTGAGAGTGGGGTGACAGGTGGAGCACAGAAGATTTTTAGGGAAGTGAAACGACTATAAGATATTATAATTGTGGACACTTGTCATTATACAGTTGTCAAAACCCATAGAATGTACAACACCGAGAGTGAACCCTGATGTAAACTCTGGGAGAAAAGTAGTTCTTAATTCATTCTTTCACTTTTATTCATTCAACAGCTATGAAGACAACCATACAGTCTCATAAAGCACTGTGGCCCATCATATTTAATTCATGCCCCTTTTGATACTTTGATTTTAAAAGTCCAAACAAATTTCATACCACAAATAAAAATAAAATGAAGTGATGGCTATTTTTAATATGCTATTTTGAACAACCGCAGGCCTGGTCCAGCAGCGATTCTAATATACCCACCCTTCTCAAGAGCATCCACTACCTCTACCCTGCCAAGCCCCACCCCCATCCCTGCCCCAGCGTGATAATCACTGTGACACAGAAAGTCTGTACCAGCTCTTGTGAAAGGCAGTGTATAATAAGAGCTATAAGAAATGTACAAACAGGGAATTATTCTGAAAACAGGACCATCCTCAACTGGAACTAGTAAGTGACACCTAGGGTTGGAATTGAAGGATGGGTAGGATTTCAAGAGCAGAAATGTAGAGAAAAACACCCATAAAAAGGAAGAGGCCTCAGAGAAAACACAGTGATGAGTAATCACAGGTCATAGATGAGAAAGCTGCATTGTCTAGTCTGACTAGAACAGACTACTTGTGTCAACACCCAGCACGGTGTCCTACACAAAGTAAGAACTCACTAAATATTTGTTGATAAATAAATGAATTTTGTCAGAGTCTGAAAGGAGAAAACTAAATTTCTACAAGAGTAAAGAGCTTTAAATAGGGCAAAAACAGGTGGATTTTATTCTGATTATAATAGGAATTTATGGAAATCTTTTAGGAATTTATAGGTTTTGGAACAGGCATTGAGCATGATCAGATCTGTGTGCTTTAGAAATGTTTTGTAGCCACTATCTATGGGATAGAGAAAATCCTCATGAAAGGACAGTAGACAGAAGTCTGTGAAGTGATCCAGGTGTAAGCATAACTGAAAGTTTGCACTGTCTTTTATATGTAACTTCCTTTCAAAATTGTTGTCTTAAAAGTCTTTCATGAGATGATATGGAGAGAAAGAATATTATCACATATAATTTAAATACATTTCTTTTTTCACTGTTATGCATGGATTCAATTTTATTGTACCTCGCTTCCCAATTTCAAAAATAATACATGTTTATTATGGAAAATGTATAAGATATCAAAGATTACTTTAACCTTATGAAATTTTATCACATATAGAAAAGGTATACATCTTGGTTATATCTTTACAATCTATATTCTGTGATAACATACACATACACACACACACACATACACACGCATATTCAGATCAATTTCCCCATAACTTTTATAATCCGTATTTCTTCTGTTTAAAAATAAATATTTTTTAACTTTTTAATTAAAATTTTACATTTTAAATATTAAAACTTCAATTTTTATAATTATAAAAGTAATAAATGCTTATAAAAACAAAAATAGTAAAAACTGTAAAGAAGAGAAATAAAACCATCTACAATCCCACCACCAAATGAAAGCTGCTGTTGTCAACATTTTGTTGTAGTACCTAGGTTTTTCTCCCTCTTTTGATATAAGTAGATTAGACTACATAGATAGATGGTAGATATATATATGCATAGATGCATAGATAATCGATAGATAAACGGACTCATCCATTTATCTAAGATAGAGAGATAGATAAATAGATTTTTAAAAATTATTTATTTATCTTGGTTGCATTGGGTCTTCATTGCTGCACGCGGGCTTTCCCTAGTTGCAGCGAGCAGGAGCTACTCTTCGTTGCAGTGCACAGGCTTCTTATTGCGGTGGCTTCTGTTGTTGTGGAGCATGGGCTCTAGGTGCACGTGCTTCAGTAGTTGTGGCACGTGGGCTCAGTAGTTGTGGCTCACGGGCTCAAGAGCGCAGGTTCAGTAGTTGTGGCGCACAGGCTTAGTTGCTCCACAGCATGTGGGATCTTCCCGGACCAGGGCTCGAACCCGTGTCCTCTGCATTGGTAGGCAAATTCTTAATCACTGTGCCACCACGGAAGTCCCAATAAATAGATTTTTAATGTGATAATACTATTTACTCTTTTGTAATATTTTTAATCTAACAATATAATAAAATGGACATTCCCCATGTTGTTAAATACTTTTACATGATTTTTAAATGACTGCACACAATTACATCATACAATTGTTCCACCGTTTCCTTAACAATTCCTCTATTGTTGTACATAGGCAGTTTGCAATTTTTTATTGTTATAAACAACTCAGTAGTGAACATTATTGTCAACTGCTGTTTGCTCAAATTCAAGTTTCTTAGGATAAACCCATGAACGTAAAACTGTCCAGTCAAAGAGTTTAACTCTACCCTTGTGGCTCATTTAAAAACTCTTAAGTTGAGTAATACATGCCATCTCTTAAATGCCATACATCAGATTTATTTTTGAGATCATTTCTGTTTTCTAAATAGGCAAATTGATTCACTCTTCTTCAGAATACTGAGAAGATAATACAGTGGAATACTGATCAGCCAAAAAAAAAAAAAGAATGAAATTTTGCCATTTGCAACAATATGCATGGACTTGGAGGGCACTATGATAAGTGAAACAAGTCAGACAGAGAAAGACAAACACTGTATGTTGTCACTTATATATGGAACCAAAAAAATACAACAAACTAGTGGATATAACAAAAAGAAACAGACTCACAGGTATAGAGAAGAAACCAGTGGTTACCAGTGGGGAGAGGGAAGTGGGGGAGTGGCAAGATAGGGGTAGGGGAGTAAGAGGTACAAACTATTAGGTATAAAACAAGCTATAAGCATATATTGTACAATATGGGGAATATAGTCAAATTTTTATAATAATTGTAAATGGAATACAACCTTTAAAAATTATTAATCACTATATTATAAACCTATAACATAGGATATTGTACATCAACTATGCTTCAATATACAAAATAAATTTTAAAAAAATTTTAAGAATACTGAGGAGATATTAAATGATGCAAAACCAAAAGCCACATCTTTGTTAGCTCATTCGCTCACTCCTTAAGTCCATGTCACTGGTGCCCAAGCCTTTTTCTGTTCTGTATCTTTTAATCTTCTAATAATCTCTGCTTTTAAATGTTTGCGCATTAGAGAGAAAAAGAAAAATAGAGAACATGTGTGTGCACGTGTGCATGCACAGGCACAAGTGATTATTGTGTGAACATCCTATGCCTTCCTTAATCCAAAGGGTGATGTAACTTATTAGCATTAACTACATTTATCCCATTTGGTGAGTCTGAAACACTGGGTTTATATACACTCATCATGGGTTGTATAACGATGGTTATCAAGAACTCCTAGACACCACAGAGTACAAATACCAACAAAACGAGGATGCCAATTATTTGCATTGCTAAACAGCATTTATTTCATACACATACAACAATCAACTAAATATAATGTTGGAACATTTTTTGAATAGTAACACACAAATGTCACTTTAAATATTCAATGAGATGATATTAAATAGTCATTAAGTCAGTAGTGACCAGTCCTGCTCCCATGCATCCAAGCCCAAGAGGCTCTCCAAACTTCTTCTGGAAGATTCTACCACTGGACAAAGCCAGGGTCTTATCCTCAGAGGTTATCCTCACATCTAAAACAGTAAAAGAGACCGGAATCTCCGTTGCTTTGAAAGAAGAAAATTGGGACCAAAAAAGTATCTTCTTAGACAAAGGTTGGGGCAATGGAATTGAGAAATTTCACTCAAGTTCAAAGTAACCATCATGTTAAAACTGATAAGGGAAGACTACATGTGTATGTAAACAGAGGTCAAATAAAGTAGAAAAACTCATATTTTAATTCTAAATGAAGAATTCTGGCATTGCTCTTTGTAGGACCACAAGCTTGCATTTAACACTCCTGCCACCCCACCACTTCTGGAGCAAAACTTAAAAGGGTGCAAAAAAAACAAAAACAAAACCTCAGTAATTAAGATAAAGAACATTTTAATAAAATATTGTAACCAAAATATTTATGACACAAATCATAATATTTATGATGTTAAAATATGAAACATTTTAATACAGGATCATTTCTTTTTTTATTTATTTTTTCCATAATGCACTAATTCTTTATCTCAATTCCTGGGTTTGTGCCCAAGGCAAGTGCTTCATTCTCCTCACCCCGGTCCCAACCCTAAGGGAAACCGAGTCTCAGGTGCAGGTTAAAATCTAGTCAGGCCCAGCCAAAGAGGAAGAGGGTGGGGAAAGCAGCCTTTTCCTACAGCCCTGGGATGTCTCAGGCATAGAAACTTCCTCCCCACATCAAAGGAGACTGCAGCTGCCCAAATTTAACAAATTAAAATACAGGACGCCCAATCCAATGTGCATTTCAGATACACAAGGAATGTCTTTTAGTATAAGTATGTCCCATGCAATATTTGGGACATACTTATACTATTTTTAAAAACTCACTGTTTATCTGCAATTCAAACCTAACTGGGCATCCTGTATTCTGTCTGGCAACCCTCCCTCCACGCCACTCCCACCCCTGCCCCAGGAAGTCTCTCTTAACCCCAGGCAAGAGTTTCTATCTTCCCTGAGAGAGACGGTCACTCTGAAGGCCCATAGCAAGAACAAAAGAAACAAAAATAACAAACCAACTGAAAGCCAGCCCAACACGGAAAGAATGTTATTGCACATTTGCTGACAGAGACTGAGGGAGATTTCCAACATAAACAAGGAAATTTAATCTCATTTGCAAAAGCTTCCCCTGTGCTAATTTGTTAATGGCTCATGTAGTGACACAGAACCAAATGCATTTTATTGAGCTTCTTTTCTCTTATATGATGCAAATCAAAGCAATCCCTGCTAGTAAGTGCAACTAGAGAGACCAGAAATGGTGCATTTTCCGAACTGGTCAGGTCAATCAAATTCAGCTTCTTTTTCCCAACCAAATGGATCGTCTGGCCAACCAACTTCCTGAGCCTTTTCAACCAAAGATCGTGCATTTGTCATAGTTGTGAGGCTGTGGATGACTTCAGACCTGATGTGAGTTTGCCTGTTAATGTTCCTTTTGGTCCTTCAGCCCCTTCTCTGCCTCCCAGGTAGGAGGCAAGAGAATCCAAAGCCCCCAGAGGAAAGATGCCCTCACACAGTTTCCTCTGCGGCTTGAGAAGGAGGCCAATGCTGGTTATTCTCCCTCCTCGACATCAGAGACCATGCTACGTCATCCAGCTGAATCTGAAAGAAGCTAGGAATGGTTTTCATTTAACAATAATTAATTTTCAATCAAGGCTCTTCTTTCTGCTCATGAGATCTGGGCTACTGCTATACATGGTCCTGAGCATAACTGCAGCCCCAGGAACTTCATCTTCTGTGTCCCAGAGATCAGCTAGAAAAGGAGGTCTCTCCTTCTCTCTCACTCTCTCTCTCTCATTCTCTCATAATGTTTATTTCTCTTGTCATGTTTTCCTATGTATTTTTCCTTTGTTACAAAATTGGATTCCATTTTTATATACGATTTTGTGTCCTGTTCACATCTTTGCCCTTTTCCATTGACAAAAAAAACAAAAAAAAACAAAAACAAAAACAGTCCTCCACCTCCCCAGCTGCAGGAAGAGAGCAATAAAGGCCTATACACTTTTTTCATAAAGACTTGGAACAATTAACTCTCAGCCAAACTGTCCTTTAGAATAAGTAAGACTGTTTTGCTTTCACGTGTGGCTAACATCAACATCTTTGGTTCTGGTGTGTGAACTTGGGCAAGTCAATTTCCAGCTTTGGTTTCTGTATCTTCATCTATAAATGGGAACTGAACCTTCTCTACAAATGCTTCCAGCTGTGAGATTCTAAGCTGAACACTGATTTTCAGTATTATCTTTTAAAGGTTGAAGAGGTTTAGCCAATACGGGTATTTTATAGAGAAAATCACCATCTAGGAGCCCAGCAGTCTCCCAACTATGTGTTGAATTAGCAGGAGCTTGAATTGATAGATTGGGCAAAGAGGTGAAATGACCATTTCCTTCCCTCGACTGTATGCTGTATGTTCATTTCATGACGAACAGTCAACGTGCAGAGAGGGCTAATATAGTAACCATGCTTAGCACTCAAGGGATACACAAGGGCTATCATATAAAGGTGTGGAAGGTAGCACAGAATTACATCCAGTCCAATTAATCATCAACTTCACTCTTAGATGACTTAGATCAGACCCCCTTTTTTTTTGTGGTACGCAGGCCTCTCACTGTTGTGGCCTCTCCCGTTGCGGAGCACAGGCTGCGGACGCGCAGGCATGGCTCACGGGGCCAGCCACTCCGCGGTATGTGGGATCTTCCCGGACCGGGGCACGAACCCGTGTCCCCTGCATCGGCAGGCAGACTCTCAACCACTGAGCCACCAGGGAAGCCCCAGACCCCTTTTTAAAGTTACTCTTGAGTAGGAATGGGATGCTGGGCTCTAAGTAGCAAAAAATATAAACCCAGACCCATAAAGGCAATGGTGTAATGTTGGTCCAGGCTTTAAAAAGAAAGTCTTACACTTCTAAGTAGAAATTTTTGTTTAACTTTTTAAACATAATCCATGAAATTCTAATGGGTGGAATGTAATCTAGTTGAATAACCATGAGATAGGACTACCAAGTTACAAAACTAATCCTTGAAAAAAAGAAAAAGAAAAAAGAAACCTGTACTTATGAACACAAGTTAATGCTGTCATTAGAAGACTATGAATTATTTCAAGAATAATATCCCTGGGCTTCCCTGGTGGCGCAGTGGTTGGGAGTCCGCCTGCCGATGCAGGCGACACGGGTTTATGCCCCGGTCCGGGAAGATCCCACATGCCGTGGAGCGGCTGGGCCCGTGAGCCATGGCCGCTGAGCCTGCGCGTCCGGAGCCTGTGCTCCGCAACGGGAGAGGTCACAACAGTGAGAGGCCTGTGTACTGCAAAAAAAAAAAAGAATAATATCCCTGCTCAAAACACTAGTCAAAACTTCATTCTCAAGCCATTGGAAAATGTCTTCCTCACTCTATACCGCTCTCAAAAAAAAATAAGTTTTGGATTTATTGTGGCCATTACAGGATCAGCAAGATCTTTCTGAAATGAAAGCTAAGGTTTATCATTGGCTTTTTTTTACAAGCCTAGTTTCCAAGTGGCATTTTGGTGCTTCTAAAAATCAAAGCAATCAAAATATAAAATTTCCTACCTTTGCATAAGTTGAAAGGAATACAGCATGGTCTGTGGAGGCAATTCCAAAAAAAGGTCCAGAAAACTGTGCTGGTCACTGGCAGTTTAGTTAAAATAAGCGTATATCCCAACGATGCAATCATTTAAAATAATACAATACTCACCCATGTGTCAACATTCCAGATTTTGTTTCCCCCCAAAAATCCTCAATCATCGTTTCCAGTTATAAAAGGGTTGAAAACACACAATTGTCTCTATTCTCTCCTGAATCCCCAATAAAAATAACAGTGAAGAGATTTATTTTAAGGAGTAAATAATCCACAAAGATAAAATAATGCGAGAGGAGACAGAAGTTTGAAAGGTGGATAATAAAAGGAAGAAGGGTGTGGGCTTAGCAGTTACAAGTGAGCTAAATCACAGGCAGTACCATTGTGTTGCAAAACGCAGCAGCCTGGATCCTAAACCACAGTGGAGAAATCCAAGAAACAATCAAATTTTTACCACCCAAAAGGCTCAGATGCTACTTTTGGGTAGCTCTGGGAGTGGAAGTGAAGATGGGACTCTACACAGGAAGGCGCGTTAAAAATCACTTACGAAAGAAAGAGCGACCCAGGTTCTCTAGTATCAGGGGACTGTCTTTTTCCCACACTCACAGAAATGTGAAGGTGTAATCTCTGCAGAGGCTAAAAGAGAGGAGCTCTAGATTGAGGTACCCAAGACACAGTTGAAAGTGAGAGGTGCCCCCAAGAAAACAGATGGATTAAAATTAAAGCTTGCCTTCTGTAAATTGAGATCTCAAACCCTCATCTTTCAGAACACTGGCATCTAAGGTTCTTCATCTAACTGGAGACTAGAACAGTCTTTAGATAAGTTGACAAGACTTTGGGGGAGAAAAACATAAAAATTGATGTGAGGGTTCCCCAAACAAATGGTCCAACTGGACTACCCTACAGAGATAGCCACAGTCAACACGCCCTCCTCATGAACATAGGGGATCCAATTAGCCTTTTTTAGCTTCCCTACTCTTAAGATATCAGCAGACAATCAAGGGAAAGCCTTTAACAGAAAAAGCAGAGGCCAAAACAGAGAGCCACAGCAAGGAGCAAAGAGAAACCATGCAGGAAGATGAATACTTCAAAAAACCATCGTTGACATATAAAAAAGAGTATTCTTTAAAAGTAGGGAAAACCAAGAAAAAGCTCTTGAAAATTAAAAATATTGATATCAAAAATTTTAATCTCAATAAGAGGATTATAAGTTAAGATCAGAAAATGCCCCAGAACATAGCACACAATGATGAAAAATAGAAGAGAAAAACAAAGAAAATTAGAGATCTGTTCTGGAATTCCACAGAGAAAGAAAAGAGGAAAGGAAGGTAAGGGTGAAATTATCAAAGAAATTATTCAAGAAAATTTCCCAGAATTGAGGAATGTGAGCCTCCAGATTAAAGTAAATGAGTGCCCAGCAGTGTAAATGAAAAGAAACCCACACTAAGGCACATCTTTGTGAAGTCTCAATCACTGGAGACCAAAAAAAAAAAAGCCTAAAATATTGAGAAGAGGAAAAGAAGTATACAAAAGATCAAAAATCAGAATGGACTGAGGCATCTCAATGTCAAGGCTGAGAGCTAGAATACAATGGGGTAAAGCCTTGAAAATGCTTAGGAAAGATTATTTACAACTGAGAATATCAACAGTAAGCCTGTTAATTAAGTTTGAGGATGGACTAAAGACATTTTCAGACACTGAGGTCTCAAAATTCATCTCCCATGCACACCTGGTAAGGAAGCTACTAGAGGAGGCTCTCCGACAAATGAAGTGAGGAAAGAAAGGGGATGACATGGAAAACATAGGGACCAGGAAACAGGGTTCCAACCCCACAAAGGGGAAAGGGAATCCCTTGGACGAAGTGAAGGGAGATTTCAAGGTTAGAAAGCAATTACCAGACTGATGATCAGAAGGAGAGAACTTTCAAAACAATGAGTTAAGAGCATACCTGATGGATCTGAATATATTGAGAGGAGATTAAAACAAGTAAAAGGAAGTTTGGGGGGATCAGGGATCATAAAAAACCAAACCGAAAACTAAGTAAAACGAAGACAATTATTAACTCCAGGAAAAACAAAAAGTTATGTAAGAAAGCAAGGTAATCATAGTATAACAAATGTTCCAGGTGTGATTAGCACTTAGATGGTCAGAATAACATAACTACACTTACTACATAATTCACTGGGAGAATGAGGGAGATAGGCAGTAAATATTGAAAAGGTGTTGGAAAGGAGGTGAGTAGCAGGTTTGGTGAAAGAGAAAGAAAGTTTCCTCTTAAAGAGTGGAAAGAAAATAGAAAGAAAATAGAAAATACCTAATACCTAAAAAATAAAGAAAGAGCATTTAAAAATGTGTTATTTAGAGATAATGGAGGTTAATATCAAAAAGAATAGTTGACGGCGATTTCCTCTGGGGATCAAGAAAATGTAAGAGGGTATCTTAGTCTGTTTGGGCTGCATTACAAAATACTACAGACTAGGTGGCTTATAAACAACAGACATTTATTTCTCACATTTGTGGAGGCAGAAAGTCTGAAATTGGGGACCTCTTCCGGGTCACAGACTATTCATTGTGTCCTCACATAGCGAAGGTGTCTGGGGACCTCTGTGGGGTCTCTTTTATGAAAGCACTAATCCCCTTTGGGAGGGTCCCACCTTCATGACCGAATCACCTGCCAGAAGTCCCACCTCCTAACACCATCCCATTGGGCCTTGGCATTTAAACATATGAATTTGGTGGGGACCTCAACATTCAGACCATAGCAGGGGGTATTGGGCAAAGGACTGCAATTTGTCGTAATAAATCTTGTCATCTGACTCTTTAAATTATGTGCATGTGTAAATTTGATATGAATAAAATCTAAACTATGAAAACTCAGATATGTTATTTTATATCCGCATCAGAGTCCCAGGGCAGGGTGAGGGTGCGGAGAGAATAAAAAGAACCCTGGGAGTCACAGGGAGGATATCAGCAAGTATTTGGTGGCAGCTCTTCAAAACCTTAGCTGGAATTCCTCTAATCCACAATAGAATGAAAGCTAGTTTTAGATCATCTGTCTTTCAGACCAATATGACCTCTTTCCAAACATGTTTGACTGCCCATGTGCAGTGCATTAAATACAATAATAAAGCTAATAATAGGGGCCTCCCACAAATATTTTTGCTACATAGACCAGACCACAACATTTTTCCTACACCTACTAATGTCAGCAATGATGTGTCAGTGGCAGGAAGCTGTAATGACATTTTAAAAAAAAGCCTGCTACAACAGCAGGGATTGTATCGTACTAAAATTTGTAATAACCGAAGGCCAAAGGGACAGGAAAGAAACTGCCTTCCCCTGGTAACTGAGATCGTAATTCCACTCAAATGTATTAAGTGAGTGATATAATAAATTAAAATAGATAACATGTATTGAGTGCTTTCCATGTGCAAGGAGCTGTTTATTGCTTTGTGTGTATGAAGTCCTTACATCCTCACAGCGACCTTGTAAAGTAAGTACGATGTGTCTCATTTTAAAGATGAGAAGACTGAGGCACAGAGCCGTCAGATAATGAACTCATGATGGTACAGCTGGTGAGCAACGGATCTAAAGTGGAAGGAAACGAACACTGCCCCACCCCCTATCGCAAGCCAACCCTGCCCCAACCTTGTAGAGGTGTGGGAAAGATGTCGCCACCTCTCCTCGTAAAGAGCGGACCTCCTGTGTGAACCCCGCAAGCAAGAACCAGATCCCTAACCCTACTGACTGAGTCCTTAACACATGCCAGGGCTCTGCAAAGCGTTTCATAAGCAATATCTCCTTTAATCTTCCAGCAATGCCAAGAAGTAGGTATTTTGCTGCCACGTCCAGATGGGGAACGTGAGGTCCCCAGAGGATAAGAGAAATTCCCCTCTGTCTGTGCGGTCATTACATGGCACAGCCAGGATACAGTCCTGAGCTCTCTCGATCCAAAACCCTCTGCCTTTCACAACCAGAAACGATTGATGAAAAAAAATGATGGTTCAAAGTGGAGAATCCAACAGGAAAGAATCCAGAAGTTGTTCTTTGAGGATAAGGATTGCAGTGCTTTAATCCTCACAACAGTCAACAGGTATTATTATTATTATTTTTTTTGCGGTATGTGGGCCTCTCACTGTCGTGGCCTCTCCCGTTGCAGAGCACAGGCTCTGGACGCGCAGGCTCAGCGGCCATGGCTCACGGGCCTAGGCGCTCCGCGGCATGTGGGATCTTCCCGGACTGGGGCACGAACCCGCGTCCCCTGCATCGGCAGGCGGACTCTCAACCACTGCACCACCAGGGAAGCCCAACAGATATTATTTTATTGATTTGATGTTGTTGCTACTGTTAAGAGATAGTTTTTTGCTTAACTTTAATATAAATGTTTGAATTAATCATTACACATTTCATTGTTTAAGACTCACAGATATAGAAAACAAACTTGTGGTTACCAACAGGAGAGGGAAGGGGGGAGGGACACATGAAGGTACGGGATTAACAGATACACTCTACTGTATATAAAGTAGATAAGCAACAAGGACCTACTGTATAGCACAGGGAATTATACCCGTTATCTTGGAATAACCTATAATGGAATATCATCTGCAAAAACACTGAATCACTACACTGTACACCTGAAACTAAGACAATATTATAAGTCAACTACATTTCAATAAAAAGAAAAGTGAAGTCAGATAAAAATTTAATTGTTTACATTTAGATGATTCAATTTGCTTTACATTAAACTGCCAGGAAGTGACAGACAGCAGTGGAAGGAAGGCTGTGGGCTCCATGTTCTATCCTCATGAACCCCTCAAACCAACCTCCACATGTGAGAGCATTGATTTCCACGTGCAATTGCAGACCCTCTCTTTAGCAATCCTGAGGAAAAAATGCCTATTTTGTTGTTAAGACTACATTTACTAGGCTTCCCCTGTGGCACAGTGGTTAAGAATTCGCCTGCCAATGGAGGGGACACGGGTTCAATCCGTGGTCCGGGAAGATCCCACATGCCGTGGAGCAACTAAGCCCGTGCGCCACAACTACTGAGCCTGCGCGCCTAGAGCCTGTGCACCACAACGAAGAGTAGCCCCTGCTCGCCGCAACTAGAGAAAGCCCACGCACAGCAACAAAGACACAACGCAGCCAAAAATTTTTTTAAATAATAATAAATAAATAACTAATACTACAATTACTCAAGAGTGGTCTGGGTAAACTGCTCCCTTTTCCAGCAGGCATAGCTAGTGAAGGCAGAGTGACAGGCAACATCTCTGTCTATGCTCAGGAACGCAAAGAGGAGAAGGGGGAGGAATGGAGAGAGAAGATTGCCCCTGCAGCCCTAATGAGCTAAATGGTGAACTTCCGTCCTCCTCAGCAAGGCTTCTGGGCCGTAAATCCCGGAGGCCCACAATTCTTGTCTTCGCTGAACCTGGACAGTGGTGTCTGTCTGCGCCGTCCACTCGGTTCTCAGTACCACTTTTGCCTCTTTAACTCTCCCCTTAGGAGGCATCTGGGAGGGGCTTCCCTGGTGGCGCAGTGGTTGAGAATCTGCCTGCCAATACAGCGGGCACGGGTTCGAGCCCTGGTCTGGGAAGATCCCACATGCCGCGGAACAACTAGGCCCATGAGCCACAACCACTGAGCCTGCGCATCTGGAGCCTGTGCTCCGCAACAAGAGAGGCCGCGATAGTGAGAGGCCCGCGCACCGCGATGAAGAGTGGGCCCCCGCTTGCCACAACTAGAGAAAGCCCACGCACAGAAACGAAGACCCAACACAGCCAAAAAATAATAATTAATTAATTAATTAATTAATTTTTAAAAAAAAGAAAAGAAAAAAAAGAGGCACCTGGGAGTTCAGACTGTGCTCTCGCCTCCCTTTTGTCCCCAGCTGTGCCTTTACACAGAACGTGTCTAGGTACAGTCTGGACCCTGACAAATACTTACCAGATTTCCTTGTTCTTGGAGGAGGGGAGAGGAGGACTGGATGACTGAAGACGGGGGCCCTTGAGAGCAAATCCAGTTCCCGTCCGAGAAAACAGCTCAGTGTATTCTGCTGACTTTATTCCCTTCCTCAGCTCTGCTCAAGAAAATGCTCTTTTGTAACCAGGGCACCTAAGAGTAAGGAAAAGTGCCTCTATAATCTTGTATTTGAGAATCAAGTTTCACAGACATTCCCATTTCTGTCAATGAACCAAAAAACTTCTGTTTCTGATATGTTTTCCCCATCTCTCTAGCTGGCCAGGATGGTGTGGGGATCTGATGCGGAAATGTCTGCAAGCACTTAGATCTGTGGACGGAACCACACCTGGTGCCCGTGGCACTTGATCCAGAATCGGCAGGACACTGTGTGAATAGGAATAACAATAACAGTAATGACTAGCGTTTTGTTACAAAAAGGAATTGGGCTGCTTCCCCCTCTCCTGGGTTTTAAGCAGGATAGAACTAATGTCAACCAATGGAAAAAACTTTCCAAAACACAGAACTGGGATCTCAGCCGGACGCCCCTAGCAGAAAACACTTGTAGAGGCTGTGCTTTGCTATATGCATAACCTCCACACAACCTCAAGTAACTCCTAAACGTAGCTCAGCCTGTGAAAGAACACAAGTAGGCATTTCTTCATAATCCCTTTCTTTGAAGCAGAATAGAGGTGGATAGGATGATCCTTCAATAATCCCTATTGCTTTAGGATTTTAGAATATTTGGTATTTCTCCACATCAGTTCAGCCCAAATAATTCATTATTGCATTAGGAATTGAAGGGGAATTGTCTTCTTGCTCTTTATTTTCCCCCAAGTGCCCCTTCTGGTCCGACCTCCCCACCCAAAACAAACAAGCCAACAGGTAGTATGCTGTGGAGGCCATGACATGGAAGGGCCAGTGTGGTCCATGAAGAGCCGTGTCCAAAGCCTGTTCGTACCAGCTCAGATCCCAGAAATCAAAAGCACAGGCTCGGAAGCTAGTCTGAATGTTTTCAACAGCATGTGCTCATCTGGGACCTGTTTGCTGGAATCCTGATGCTTTGACTCCTGGCCCCCAAGCTGATGGGCAACACTGTGAAAGGCCATACAAGGTGGCCCATGTATTCATTAAAAAATGAAGACCTAGACCTGGGATGCATGTTTGAATTTGGACTCTGGTGAGAGGCTGCTTGCAAACTCAAAAAGAGTTCACTTCCACTGGTCAAATTCTAATTCCTCTTCCTGAAAGGAAAGAGTAACAGATCCCGTGCTGATTTTTTTTTTTTTTTTTTTTTTTTTTTTTTTTTTTTTTTTTGCGGTACGCGGGCCTCTCACTGTTGTGGCCTCTTCCATTGTGGAGCACAGGCTCCGGACGCGCAGGCTCAGCGGCCATGGCTCTGTGGCCCAGCCGCCCCACGGCATGTGGGATCCCCCAGGATCGGGGCACGAACCCGTGTCCCCTGCATCAGCAGGCGGACTCCCAACCACTGCGCCACCAGGGAAGCCCCCGTGCTGATTTTATGGCTTATAATCAGGTATCAGAAGGACAGAGGTGGTGAGGAGTTGGTGACAGGTCATACTTCCCTCGGAGCCCAAGTAGATTTCAGACCTAACATGCCGATTGACTGATTCTCTGGATCAAGGCATGAGCACATCCCATGGGAATATGCCTCAAAGGGGACCAAATTCATCAGCCACGTGAAACTCCATACCAACTTCCTATCATTACAGCCCCTCCAGGCCACACATTTGGGGCAGCCTTCAGTGGGTAGGGGGAGGGGCAAGTCTTCTGTAAGTCAGTACCTGATTTAGACTAGAATTATGATTCTCTTCTTGATACACAGTCTGGAGGATCACCTGTTAACAAAATTTTTTGCAACATTCCCTCTGAAAACGAAGTCTCAAAAGAAAATGTTACCCATTAATTTATATATTCTTAAATGTTTCCTATATTTTCTGTGCTAAGAGATTTGAAAGAAGCTAAATAACAGTGATAGAGAATCCCAAGCTCCAAAATGAAGTTTGTGCATCACTGATGGACATGTCTGGTGAACACGTCTACAAGCTTAGAGGTGTTTTTAAAGTTTATTTACAAGTTTGATTTATGACCAGCTTGGAGTCTTTCTAGATTCAAACTCAAATGGAACAGGAAGCTTCTGGAAGATCATAGCCTTGCCTTTAAGTGCACTTCTCAGGCCCCACCTCCCTAGTTGAAAAGATGGTAACATCGAATCTCCCCAAAATTATACTGGAACAACATACCCCTTACCCAGAACCCCATTCTGCAAAATAATAAATAAAATGCAAATATGATTAATAAAACACAATTCCTGAGCCTCAGAAATGGTGACACTGAATGATGTCAAAGAAATGATGGAATCTGTTTCTCAGAGGTTTTTCAGAAGATGTCTGTAATAATCTTTCTGTCATGGCTTCTTAGAGAGACCAAAATTTTGTTCTCAGACTGTGGGCACACCCCCATCTCAGCTTCACCACCAGGTTAAGCGAGATCTCAGAGTTCCCTTTCAGCACCAATCTTTTAAATCAAAGGAACACTCTTAAGTTACCATCTGAAGAACACTGCAGGCCTAAGCGTCCACAGAGCTTGGCTATCCTGGCTGGTCAATCCAAACTACTATTGGGAACCAAATGGAAAGAAGTGGATGGGGGAAAATAGTTCTCACTCATTAAAAAAAAAAATAATGACCAAAAAAAAATTTTTTGGAACCGTCACTTAGCTCTGATGTGAAACAAGAGAAAGTTAAGCAGAGTGGGGGGTGGAAGCAGGGGCATTTATTCAGAGCTCGTCTGCCCATCCCTAGTTGCAACATCCATTTGCTTCTCCCTAAAAGCACTGCCACACTCCATCCCTGAAACTGACCTAGTTTGTGTCTGTTTCTTTAAGAAAGGAGGCCCTTGCTTCATCCAGGTAGGTGGAAAAGCGATCTGTGTCTGGAAGCTTGGTGTGATGCCCTCCATCCTTTGGTAGCAGGCTCCAGGTGAGATGAAGCCACTGCCGGTGTTGCTTACAAAGACCGCAGGGACCCCGAGGAGAGGCTGGGCTCTTTCCCAGTCAGCTATTCATGAGTCCAGAAGCGACCTGCCTTCCTTTCATCTCTTCTGCTTGACTCTCCTCGCCGGCCCTGGAATCACTAGTACCTTGAAGCCGCTGTCAGCCCAGCCCAGGCCTCGCTGCTGCTGCTGGGAGGTCCCATCACATGGAGCCTCCCCGCCCCCAGCCCTGTACCTCACAGCTCTGGCACCGATCTGGATGCAGACAGACTCCACCATGGCTAGAAATGCAGCTTGGTTTTAAGTCTCCAAAAACAGAAATGAGCTCAAGCTTTGGCCTCTCAGCCTTCCCTCTCCCGGGCTCCTCGTCGCCCACCGAGCTGCCCCAAGCAGGACAGCCCTTGGCTTCCGGGCATCCCTCACTGGCCTGGACCCTCCCTCTTCCCCAGTGGCTTTCCTCCACCGCCCTCTGAGGAAGTGCTTTCCCGGCATCCTGTCCTCCAGGACACACTCAGGCCTCCCACATCTCCTTGCCAGCGGTGACCTGCTTCCCCACCCACCCCTGGCACCGGTACCCCTTCCCCACCCCAGCCTCTCTCTCCTTCCTCAGGCCGGCCCAATGCTCCCGTCCATCACTCACCGCTTTACCCAAGATATCAGTGTCAACGTGGGGACAACACCCAGCAAAATCCCAGGCCGTACCAGCTCCCACACAGGGAGGGTTTTGCCTTGACGATTTCCTACACCAGAACCAAGGGGACTGGGTCCCATGCCCTGCTCTACACATCCCATATTTCCTCATGGGCGTCTTGCGGCAAGATGCCAGCCCAGAAAACCCCCTTTCTTACTAAGGGGTCTGTGGTGTTTCCACTTGAGGATGCGATAAGGCCCTCCAGACAGCTATGAGTCAGTCACCCAATAATTATTTCATTATTCACCATATAAATGGTATCAAGCAAGTCGGAGCTCAGTTGGCATCGAATTCAACTTCAGATCTCCATGGGTTGGGATCCATGATGCAATCTCACTGCCTTCAACCATTCCCCTGCTCAACTTGAGAACCTTCCACCTGCTCCTTTCACCTTCTGCCTCCTTGGGACAGCGGCCCAGGCCCTTTGAAGTGTCCAGGGAACTTCCTGGTGGTCCAGTAGTTAGGACTTGGTGCTTTCACTGCCAAGGGCCTGGGTTTAATCCCTGGTCAAGGAATTAAGATCCCACAAGCCATGTGGGATGGCTATTAAAACTTTTTTTAATAAAATAAAGTGGCCAGGCTTCCATGGTGGCACAGTGGTTGAGAATCTGCCTGCCAATACAGGGAACATGGGTTCGAGCGCTGGTCCGAGAAGATCCCACATGCCACGGAGCAACTAAGCCCGTGTGCCACAACTACTGAAGCCCGTGTACCAGAACTACTGAAGCCCACGCGCCTAGACCCTGTGCTCCGCAACAAGAGAAGCCACCGCAATGAGAGGCCTGTGCACTGCAACAAAGAGTAGCCCCCGCTCACCACAACTAGAGAAAGCCCACGTGCAGCAATGAAGACCCAACACAGCCAAAAATAAAAACAAATAATTATTTTAAAAAAATAAAAATAAAAAATAAAGTGGCCAACCCCCAGAGGACAAAGAGTAGCCTTCTTATTTCTTTGTCTTTCTCTCCCCAAGACCTAACACAACGTGTAGCTCACGGTTGAGGCTCATTGTCTGGTGGGTCTGTTGACCTTCTAAGGGACACATTAGGGAGATGCAGGCTCTGAGAGTGAATTCTCTTTCCAGTGTGTCCCAGAAGGAGGTGTTACATCCACCTGCAGCAGAATCCCCTACAGTCCTTGATGAAAATGCAGATTCTCCAGCCCCTTCCATACCTGCTGACTCAGAATGTTGGGGGTGGATCCTGGGATGCTGCATCTTTTAACAAGCTTCCCAGGTGAGTCTCCTGCACATTGGAGTTACTGGGCCATCAGTTCAACTCCATGTTAACTTCTTTAAGACCTTTCTAGGTGGGAGGGAAGGTTGAGTTTTGATTAAAGGAGGAATATGTGTGGAAGTGGTTTTAAGTCCCTCAGCAACTGTAGACATCTGTGCACATCGGTGGCCCACCTACTAACAACTGACGTGAGATCACCTTGCCTGACCCTGCCTGGACCATGAAGCCTCTTTGACCATCAGTCCAGCCTTTATAAGTTGGTCACGCATTGGCAAGTGGCGAACAATCTTCTATCACATTTCCCATTTGTTATTGACCTGAGGCCTCAGCAAGAGAATCGTGGAGTCCCTGACCCTCGTTCAGGTGAGACAAGTGCCACAGGTGTGGGAAAAGCACGGCATGCTGGACCCTATGGGTGTTATCTTCTGGGTCAGGGTAAGGGCTGTAGGACACAAACTAGTTCATTCAGGGTTAGCAGTCTATTTGATGGTCAGGTTTTTGTGGGACAGTTCATTTGGTTCATTTTGATTAAACCAACGAGCAGTTGACTCGTTGACTCAGTGAAATCAGGGTGGTCATGCACACTCAGACCCAGCCCAGGAGAAGCTGCTTTGTGACAAGCCATCAGGATAAAAGAAAGAGGTGAGGACAGAGTGGAGTGATCTCTGCTACTCATAACTCCAAGTTGACATCATCTATCCTCCTGGAAAGGAGTAGAACTTGCCTGAAAATGTTATGTGATGAAAATGGAAGGAAGTGGCACAAGAGACACAGCATATACCCAAAAGGGAAAACAGGTTTACAGTGTAGCTCTGTTCAGTGGACAAATACATGAAAATATGTGAAAAGAGATCTAATTCATTCCCTTTAGCCTTGTGATAGAGTACATATATTTCTCTCTTCTATAACCAGATCTTCTTTGGCACAAAGTTCTGAGTCTTTGGCACAAAGTTCTGAGTCTTTGTCCCTGCAGTAGGAGGCTACTAGTCCAAAATACCTCCAGAGAGAAATATAGTCAGCCCTCTGTATCCACAGCTTTCACATCCACAAATTCAACCAAAATGTCAAAAATATTCGGGAAAAAAATTCCAGAAAATTCTAAAAATCAAAACTTGAATTTGCCACACCAGCAACAATTTACACAGCATTTACATAGTATTAGATATCATAAGTCATCTGGAGAGGATTCAAAGTATACAGGGGGATGTGCAGAGGTTATATGCAAATACTACGCCATTTTATATGGGGATTTGAGCATCCAAGGCTTTTGGTCTCCTGAGGGGTCCTAGAACGAATCTTCTGTGGATACTAAGCAGCAACTGTACTTGATTACTTCTGAAATCATTTAAAAGGCTGAATTGTGGGAAAACTAGGTTTAGGAGATGCAGGGGAGGTGCTTGATGAAAGAGTGTGTGTGTGTGTGTGTGTGTGTGTGTGCATGTTTTCTTTTAAAAGATGGGTGCTATTTCAGACTCTCTCACATAGAAATATAACAAAAGAGTGTGAAGCTCAGAGCCACAGCATGCCCATCTGTCGACAGGCTGTTCAATTAACTTATTGTTACCAGTGAAACACCAGCTCGGTGTGTCTGCAGAAAGAGGAAGTCCCAGGTGCTAGAGTGACAGCCATTAAGCTGCTGGCAAAGCTGAGCAAGCAAGCTGTTCCTTTGGAGTCAGGCTGCCTCTCTTCCTCCTCTGGTTCCTTCCTTCCCTCTCTGTCTTACTTCCTCATCTTTCCTTCTCCCAGCTCACACCTCTTTCCCTTTCTTTTCTTTATTCCTTCCCTCATCTGGGGAAGAGAAAAGGCCACCTCCTCCATTTCAATCGAGCATTTCTTCTTGAGCAAGAAGCCCTGATGGAAGAGAAATGGGCTGGGTTCTGAGAATTTGCTGAAGCTTCTATTTATTTAAACAGAGCCAAGGAAGGGTGATGGGGGAAGATCGTTTTTGCCACCTCAAATGAACATCAAACCATTCCCCACCCTTCCCTCCCATCATGAGGTCTGATTTTCCGCCCTCCACCCTCTTGCTGACAGCTCTCCCACTCTCTAAGTCATTTCTTGGTTTCACTCTCAAGGGGCAGAGAAGACAGCAAGGCGGGGCACAAGCCCTGGTTCAAACCCCAGGGAGTACATACACTGGGGGCTCCCTCACCCGTTCCAATCTTGGGGGGGCGTTGGTTTTCTGCAGAGGCAGAACTGGGCCTCTCTTGACTCATGGCCATGGAGCTTGCAAATTTAGGGCTGCCTTTATCATCATATTTTCACGATCTGAGTCCACTGGCAACTGCTCAGAGGGGAAAACAATAGCCCTCAAAGGAGAAAAGTGAATGCTATAGATATGGATATATTCTAAGCATTAGAGCTAATTATAGGGGATGAATCACAAATTTAAACGTCTTAAATATAGGCATAAAAAATAATTAACCCTCAAACAGGAAGCTGCTGAACTGTCAGATCACACCGTTTGAGAACCAAGAAAAGCAAGTCAGCACCCTGTAAGCATGAGAAAAGTGAGGTTAATCCTCTGCTGGGGTTTCAATATTCTGTTCATTTCTATAGGTGTGCTAAGGAAGGTCCTTACATGGGTGGAAGAGTCTACTCATGGGACTGAAACTATCATGGTGGAAACACCCTCTCTTCTTTAGAAAGTGACACTCTCCAGAAGATACATCCAGCCTGAATCTCCCAATGGGAGTGATTCAGCACTCATCAGTATAAGGATGTTTCAACCTAAAAGCAGACAAACTCCATAGTTTCATCAGGCAATTTCATTCATGTTTTAGTTGCCCTCCACTCAGTTTGAAAAGCTGTCTAAGAATCCCTTCACGGGCATTCTCTACATAATCACAACATCTCTTTGTCTGGGATTAGATGCTCCTAGAAATAAGAAGTTGTGGTCTCATCCAACTATACCCCTTTGTTCCCCACTAGGGGTCAAACCTAATAATACAGACCCACGTGACAGTCACAGATGAAGGTGAAAATGAGTCTAATGGTGCCAGATGAAGGAAACGACTCCAGGAACCAGAAGCCGTGGGTTCTAGGTTCAGTTACTTTAGCAGCATCGCTATGGTCAAGCACGTGGCACCCACTGCCTATTATGGGGATTAGCTGTCAGAGCACTTCCATTCAAGGCATCTGGTATCAGAGTTACCAAGGAAAATGCACCGGCAGCCAGGCACAGGATGGAGCCACACTTCCACGTAGACAAGAGACAGAATCAAGGTCAGGAGTGGGGTCAGCTCTCCATGGCCACGGGTCCCTCCCTTCTTGTGCTGCTGCAGAAGGACTCCATCCCCTCCTCCCAGGGGAAAGATGTAGTGGTGGAGTTGGATGGATGCCTTGTGATGCACACGCCAAAGCAGAACAACGGAGCTCACGTGGAATCTGAAACAGGGAAAGATATTCCCACACAAGGTGGCAAGTCCAGCACCGGCTGTGAGGACCCTACATCTCTCAGTAAGCAAGTGTTCAGACCCAAGGCCCCTTCTCACGTGACCTAGTGGGGGTGAAAAGGCTCCATGCTCAAGACTGCCTTCCCAACAACTAGGACCCTAATCCTCAAACCACTTAATCCCACCAATCTGTCTGCTCATCTATAAAATAGAGACAACAGTGATGACCCTACTTCTCCAAACAGGGCTCTCATTAGAGGAGGCCATTTATGGAAAGGAGCTTTGAAAAATGATAAACCCCCGTGGGACATGGATGTGTAGTGAATAACCTAGTAAAGTTCTCAAGAAATAGTACAACTTTTTACTCCATTTGAAGTAAATTGTTAATATCCAAGAGTCCACTTGGGGTCCAGCCTGAATGAAAATCAATTTCTTAGCACTTCTTGACACCCCTGGGTTCTTCCACATCAAATTGTGACAATAGGGGCTTCCCTGGTGGCACAGTGGTTGAGAGTCCGCCTGCCGATGCAGGGGACATGGGTTCGTGCCCCGGTCCGGGAAGATCCCACATGCCGCGGAGCGGCCAGGCCCGTGAGCCATGGCCGCTGGGCCTGCGCGTCCAGAGCCTGTGCTCCGCAACGGGAGAGGCCACAACAGTGAGAGGCCCGTGTACCGCAAAAAAAAAAAAAAAAAATTGTGACAATAAGAGTTCTTTCTTTCAGTCCACTGACTGTCTCGAATTTTCATTTTCCCGATACATTTCCCCTTCACCTAGAGCACCCATGTCACTGCTCTTCTTCCTCTTTAGACCTGTCTTAACTTTTTTGTTCCCAAATTGCCGGTTCCATGATGGTTGATGCTGGCTTTCACAATCCAACCTTCATCTCTCCACTTGTCAATTTGATTTTTTAAAGTGCTTAAATTGAATGCAATTCTGCCGTTTTAATGGTATTTTACAAAAATAGTTAATACACACATAATATCTGGCTACGGTTATTTGAAAAGACCAAGTTACAAAATTATATGTAGTAACAATCCCATTTAACACGTACACACACATCCTGCACACTTACACACTTATCCTAAAAATTGAAAATATACATACATCAAAATATTGAGGGGGCTTCCCTGGTGGCGCAGTGGTTGAGAGTCCGCCTGCCGATGCAGGGGACTAGGGTTCGTGCCCCGATCCCGGAGGATCCCACATGCCGCGGAGCGGCTGGGCCCGCGAGCCATGGCCGCGGAGCCTGTGTGTCCGGAGCCTGTGCTCCGCAACGGGGGAGGCCACAGCAGTGAGAGGCCCGCGTACAGCAAAAAAAAAAAAAAAAAAAATATTGAGTAGTTATCTCTAGGTAGTGAGACCAAATTTCAATTTATTTTTCTTTGTGCTTATCTATATTCTCTATGGTTTCTAAAATAAGCATGCTTTTTTTTGGAAAAAAGGAAAGAAATTTATTTTAAAATGCTGCCTCTTTCCTCCTGCAGAAGGGAACATATTGTACTGAATAAATCAAAGACAAAGTATCCTCCTCTAACTGAAATTATCTTCATCATGACCCCAGTGATCTGAGTAAGAATAAATCCATCATCTATTGCAGTGGCTGCAACCTTTTTCCATAGTAAGAAAGTTTATGTCAACCCCATACACGCATATAGGTATACATGTGACTGAAAAAATTTTCAAGAAAGAGTACGAAAACACAATATGTTCTGATATTTTGTATTCTATGTGATTCCAGTACTTTAATGTGGGCTGCCTTGCACTGAATTCACTAACCACAGTTGGAAAGAATCTGATCTATTGCAAACTCCTCATCTTACAAAATTAGGAGCCTTACCGTCAAACTCGGTTGCCTTCCGGGACAAAAGGCAAGTCGCTCTAAAGAACATCCTTGGAAGAGATTGTTTCTCCATCACCTGCGGCATCTCCAGAAATGAATTACACTTCCGTTCGCTGAGCCAGATCCACACATTTTCGATGCCTGAATCAACCAATACCAAAATGAATGTTCCAACAGCTGAGCTTCCGTGAGAAAGTTTATGATACCAATGTCTTGATTTTAGAAATGGTGACATTGGAAACAGTTTTTCCTCTTGGAAATGAGTGTGAAAGCTCCTAAGCTTGTCAGACTCACATATACAGAGAAGAAACAAGTGGTTACCAGGGGAGAGAGGGAAGAGGGGAAGGGCAACATAGGGAGAGGGGATTTTTAAAAGGGGATTTTAAAAGGGGTTATTATGGAATTATATGAAATCATGTGTGTGAAACTTTTGAAAATTGTAAAGCACTATAGAATTTAAAGAATCTTGCATTCAATAAAAAAAATTTTTAACTCCTTTTGGGATTAAAATATATACACAACTATATATAGAATAGATAACCAGTGACACAACATTATAAATCAACTATACTTCAATAAAAAATAAATAAATAAAATAGGTAACCAACAAGGACATACTATATAGCACAAGGAGCTATACTCAATGTTTTGTAATAACCTATAATGGAAAAGAACCTTAAAAATATATAATATATATATATATAATATAACTGAATCACTTTGCTGTACACCTGCAACTAACACAACATTGTAAATAAACTATATTTCAATTTAAAAAATTTTAAATACCTCTAGGAAAAAAAAACTCCTGCACTTGGAAACCAGGATAAATTTCCATGGAGCAAAAGAGGTGAAGATGGACCCAAATTCAATCACAATCTAGTATATTACATGGCTAGCATCTCACAGCTTCCTATCCTTGTCATCTTCTTGTCTTTTAGTTAACGATAGAATTGGATGCACTAATATTAATAATCATCTTCTTCAAGCTTATAAGATCTAAGATAACACCCAAGTTATGATGAGCTACAGAATATCCATTATGTATAAGACGAATGCACGTTCCAGCATATAACTGCCCCCTGGAACACATCACACAAACAACAGCACTCAGCGTGGAGGGAAAGGAGTGAAGCTCAGCGGTAAGGATTCAACCACATGCAAAGATGCTGGCCTCTGAGGACTGCTCCCCTATCAAATCAGGATGGTTCACTCACACGCTGATGTGATCCGAAAACACTAGCAAATTCTCGCGGTGACTTCTTCATCTCCATGTAGGTGAGTTTCTAACCAGTGTGACCGACATGCATGGTCAGAACGCTTTCTAGAATGATTCTGCCACTGAGAGTGTGGTTGTGGCCTGATGTCCCTAGGCTAAGGTTTCTGGAGTTTCCATTCGTGGTCTGGGCAGTGACGAGCTGATTAAGCTGCACATCTGCGAAGGGTTTGAGGTGAAGGAAAAAGGGAACTGGAATGGTTCTCACCTCATCAATTCTGACCACATCCTCCCTCTCCAATTACCCCCAAGAGGAGGGAAGAGAAAAGAGAGCAGGAGTAGAATAATGAAGAGATGAAACAGAATGGAAGGAAAAAAGGAAGAGAGGGGAAAAAGAAAGCTG
Source organism: Mesoplodon densirostris (assembly GCF_025265405.1). Classification (NCBI taxonomy): domain Eukaryota; kingdom Metazoa; phylum Chordata; class Mammalia; order Artiodactyla; family Ziphiidae; genus Mesoplodon; species Mesoplodon densirostris. Next base: position 161,215,582 of record NC_082664.1, on the reverse strand, counting down.
GAGGGAAGCCCCAAAGTGACTTATTCTCAGAAACAGAAGCCCAGAGCCCAAGTCTCCAAAGAACCAGAGCTTTGTTTTATCTTAATTTCTGCTTCCGTTCCTTCTTTTCCTCCCCAATCTACCTCCTAAGTATGAACTTTTAAATGACAGTCATCTGTGAACATTGGTTTATTAAGTAAATATCTGAACCTTCAAAATGGACTTTTTATCAGCAATAAGATTATGTGAAACTATGTTTTATGTGCACAGTGTCCTGAGGCCCTTGTTATAACAGTGGCATATTTGAAAATAAAAGCTTTCAATACAATATGGAAGATCCTCAGAACATTAAAAATAGGATTACCATATGATCCAGCAATTCCACTTCTGGAAATATGTCCAAAGGAAGTTAAAACACTAACTCAAAAAGACATCTGCACCCTTATCTTCATAGCTATTTACAATAGTCACGACATGGAAACAACCTAAGAGTCCATCACTGGATTAATGGATAAAGCAGTTGTGAGATAGATAGGTAGATAGATAGATAGATAGATAGATAGATAGATAGATAGATAGACAGATAATGGATTATTATTCAGCCATTAACAAAACCCACGAAACTCTACCATTTTTGGACCTTGAAGGCACTAGGCTAAGTGAAATAGTCATATAGACAAATACTGTATGATCTCACTTATATGTGGAATCTAAAAAACAAGCAAACAAAAACAAAAAAACTCATAGAAAAAAAGATCAGACCTGTGGTTACCAGAGGCGAGGGTGGAGGAAGAAGGAATTGGCCCAAGGTACAAACTTCCAGTTACAAGGTAATAAATACTAGGGCTGTTACGTACCTGATGACTTCAGCTAACACTGCTGTATGATATACACCAAAGTCATTAAGAGAGTAAATCCTAAGAATTCTCACGACAAGGGAAATCTTTTTTCCTTGTTTCTTTTCTTCTTATTGTATCTTTATGAGAAGATGGATGTTAGCTGAACCAATTGTGGTCATCATTTCACAATACATGTAAATCAAACCATCAAGCTGTATGCCTTAAACACTGATGCATATCGATTATTTCTCAATAAGACAGAGGGGGAGCTTTCAAATGATGACTTTTCTTTAGTTTTTTTTTTTAATAAAGGCTTAATTCCACTCTGCTGTGTCTATTATCTTTCCAATAAAATATATATCTAAGTGCATTACAATCTCAGTGGTGCAGGAACCCAGTGGAAGAGACAGCTGGTTAGGAAGAGGCAAATGAACATCCAGGAGAAAAGATGTAATGAACAGAAGACTGTTCACTCCCACAGCACTCGAGCATTTCAAAGTATTTTACTGTCTCCCTGAGTGACAGGTACACGTTATACCCACACTGGGGCACGGATTCTCAGAATTGCTGCTGCTATCCTATCCACTAGTTCCCTTTTTCATTTCAGGAAATAGCTGACAAGGAAATTTGCGTAACTTGCCCAAGGCCACTCAGGGACTGAGTTGGATGTGAAATTCACTTGTCCTCGAAGCCTCGTGCTAATCCCACCTCTTGACCGCCAGCCAGGGTTAGCTTTTCCGATGCCACTTGAAGTCACATGGTGACTTCACAGAGCCTCTGCAGTGATAGCAAAAAGCCAGCTCAAACATGGAAAACGCAATCAACCACTTGGCTTCATCTTCCTACCTCTGGACAACTAGCTTGACTCACCTGAGTCAGTCGAATGGACTAATTTTTTTTCAACTCATGAAACTACATAGACTCACTTTTTTGGCACTGCAGCGACAGTCAGGGTGAGTCATGGGAATAGAAGTTATAGGACAGCATTCAAAATGGCAGGTGACCAGAATATTACTGCTTCAAGAGATCACTGTCATTGGACCCTCGCTTAGCTGTTGATCCATTTATTGAAAAACATAAATCACATGTACAACTGGTTTTAGCAGAACATCTTGGAAAGTGGTATCTACCTGCAGAGAAGCAGTAGATACATGTCAGTTTTAGTCACTCGTGCACTTACTCATTTGCTTTCACTGCGTGCCTACTGCATGCCAGAGGCTGATGCTGTATGGTGTTCAAAAATAAATAAATATGGCCCCTGCCATCCTGGCTTTTGCAATATAAAAGGAGACCTAAATAAACTTGGGCAGGATTTTTTAAAGGGCTAAGTAGAGAGTTCTAAAACCTCTGTATGGGATCATAGGAGAGTGAATGATCCCAACAGTGAGTTCTGGGGAAGAACCACAAGAAGAGGTCGGTGTCTGATCAGGAAACTCTAGGATAGGGAGTCAGGGGCAGGGGAACGAAGGCATGAAGATCCGTAGAGAGCCAAGGCCTAACCCAATGTGGGCAACCAAAGAAGTGGACCCACACAGGGAACAACCCAAGACAGGGTTCCACAAATTCTCACTTCTCTCATGGGTCAGAAGGTGGGGGAAATGAGAATGAGAAGAATAACATCAGAGCCTTGGGTAGGAAACAAGTGGAGGCGTGGGGAGGAAAACTACATTTTGTTTATTGCCGTGTGTAAAGCAATGTGCTGGGAGCCTTACATAAGTCATCTCTCTTAGCCTTTGAGACAATCCTACAAATTGGGTATCTTTACCCCTATTTTACAGATGTCTTCCAGGATTTCCAGAGAGCATTACCAGTTTACAAAGAACTTTCACAACCACTCTATCCTCTGCATCCTCACATTCCTGCTCAATAAATGAGACAGGGATCCTCATTTTATGAAAGAAGAAACTCTGGCCTTGGAACCCAGGCAGCTTGCCAAGGACGGGAGCAGAGCCACTGTGCTTTTTCCATTTTTTAAAATTTTTTTACTTTTAAAAATTTATTTTATTGAAGTATAGTTGATTTACAATGTTGTGCTAATTTCTGAGGTACAGCAAAGTGATTCAGTTATACGTATACATATACATTTTATTTCATATTCTTTTCCATTCTGGTTTATCACAGGTTACCGAATATGTGCTATGTAGTAGGACCTTGTTGTTTATCCACTCTATATCTTTTTTCATTTTTTGATAACCTTACACAGCTGGCCATAGCGCCAGCTTAATACCCTCACTCTCTCCCCAGCTTGAGTTCACGTGTTATCTGTTATTCAATCACCAATCCAGCTATCTGAAATCCATTTGAAAGAAACTCAAATTTGTAGCAGCAGCCTCCAAACGGCTCATGCAAGGTTTGGAAAATTCAGCTTTGTGGTAGGAATGGCAAGCAGTGAGTACCATCCCCACAGACATCTTGGGGGTGCACCATTATGCCTTGTTAACTTGAAAAGAAGACTCAGTCTGAAGGTCTTGTGGGGTCTACACAACCCAAGTGAAGCCACACAGCCCCAAGAGCCTACAAAATTATTGAGGTAGTACATTGTAGATCAGCCTGGAAAAAAATCCATGTCGAGATTGCCCAAGTCTCAACAAAACTTAAAAAAAATAATAAAAAAGCAAGTCTCACTTGGCAACTGTACGGAGACCACACCCTATGCTGCACACACATACCTGGGCTTCATCATTCTTGCACAAGGGAGTTTCAGAACGGCCAATAAAACACTTCAAGATAAAGCTCCTTCAACTTTGAGCACTGTTTTAAAAGTCCTCAGGCAAAGAAGGTTCTGAATTTCTCCAAAACTATAATTTAGCAGCTGTAGCAAACAAGCTAGTGGTTTGATAAGCTATAGCCTACTGCCAACCGAAATCCCAGGAACACAGTTTTCCATTAAATATCTCAGCCATGTGGGTATTTACCTAGTGAAATCCACTACCACCACCCCCCACCCAAAATGCTACTATCAGTCCAAGAAGCATGAAGATTCAAGAAACCATAGGACACGATCCCATTCATCTCTGCCTCTGGATTGAATCACTCTCTAATTAAGCATTGCTCTTTTCTCAGAGATCGCCCAAATCCAGAAGAAGCCTGCACTATTCAGTCTCTTCCAACATGTGACTTGCTCAAGTCTCAACAGCATTCAAGCCCAAGCCCAGACTATAAACAACTCTGCTGAAAAATAAACACCACCTAAGGCAATAGGCCAAATACTACAAAACATTTAGTATAAATCTAATGGGGGGAAAAAAGGCAAAACAAACTCTGTTCCTGTCCCTCTCCATAGCTTTACCCAAGACTATCCATCTAGAAAGAGCCTAACGATTGAACCAAGAATACCCATAGCTCCCTCCACCAGCTCGTGAAAAGAGGTCAATCATTTCACTTCCTTGAGCTTCCCTTTCCTCGTGTGTAAAATAGGGATCATGAGAGCTGTGTCCTATTTACCCTGCAATGATGTATGGAAGAGTAGCAAGATACTGTCTGTAAAAATACCTTGATCTCCTCTGAGATAGGGTACTATGTAAATTTCAAGTGTTGTTATTACTACGTTTTAGCACATGTGAAATCTGAGCAATAAAAGACTGGTCATCATAGGGTGAAAACAGAACAGGATACAGCACGAGGAGAGCGGAAATCCAAGCTACATGGTTCAAGTGAAAAAGGAGAACTTCCATCTGACCAACAGAAGAGAGCTCAGTGACAGAAGAGAATCGTGTGTATCCAAGGAGAAAAGTCGACGTCAGGACATCCTGACCCAGTTCTTGGAAATCAGTCAATAGATCAGAAGTGAAAATAAGGTGAACTGGATGTTTATTCAAGAAGCTCCTAAAATCCCAACTCCTCTAGGAAAAACTTGGAGAAAAGCTAGCAAATTGCCCACACGTCTACACTGTCTGTTCTGGGGTATCTTCCAGAACCCACATATAATTTGCACTTTCCTATGAACTTAGACTTAATAGGAATGCTTTTATTTTAAAATTTTCAGTTTCTTTGAAACTTACCTTATATATATTTCTGCCATTTTCTGCTTTTCCTTTATATAGCTCCTTTCCAATGTTATGTTGTCATTTTCTAATATTTTCAGGTAAATATCATGGTCAAGCAAAATCTTTTTTACCAACATGGCTCATTCATTAATTTACTTGACTGGCATATATTGAGCACCTAACACGTACCTGAAAGAAGTTAGCAGAACGAGTAAGAGGGACAGACAAGTGATTCATAATTTGACCCTAATTATGACCTTACTAGTTCTATATTCCTTTTAAATGACAATATACTTCCCCATTCATCTGTTAAAAGATAAAATAGCAATATATCTGCACAATCACATCAGAACTATCCCAAACACAACTCAAATGCTGTAGTGTTGATGTCCCAAGTGTCAACAATATATCCCCATGATTAGTGCGGCAAATACAACTGAAATTACACCTCCATATTTATATTTGTCCATCTCTGGACCTTCTTTAATTTTAGGATAACTGGAATCATACAAAGTTTTCAAGAAAAAGAATGTGGACCGTGGTATCTATTTTATTCTTAAGGCTCTTCCAGTGGAGCCTGGAAAGTCTCAACACCTGAACATCTCCAGGTTACTCAATAAGTATCTTGTGGATTGATTATTCTGGTGATTCACGACTCCAACAATACTCCTAGGTTACTTCCCAGGCTGGGAAGTGACAGCTCAATGTCAAGTTTCTGTCAGTTTGCCTTGGATTGTTTTCCCCGATTAATTAACATTCTCTTGCCCACACAGAAGCACAGATGCTGCTTTTCTGCCTATTCACATTTCTCTTGGGCTCTCCCTGCTCTGTATTCCCATAGAATTTTGTCATCCAATAGCACCAATTGTCATTCATAAACTGGGCAGCTTTCAGGTGTGCTTGCTCTGACAAAAGGACTCTACAGAGATTACAGGACACCAGTGTCAGCTTAGGACTCTAGAGCTATACTTTTCAAGCTTGGGACCTTGTGGTCCTAGGAGTGGGGACTGTTAATGAATTGAAGGATAAAATCTAAGTCAGAGAATTCATTGAGGGTAGAATTTGAAAACAATCATTTTCCCCAAAAAAATGACTCTATTCTTTGACTTATGTAACAAATATATTATTCAGTCATCACCTAGCTATTTTTTCCCCTGTATCTATAAGCTAAAGAAATTGAGGCAATTAGCTGAAACTTTAAAAATACAATAAATTTGTCTGAAATATTACAATATTCAGAAAATGGAAGCTGGGAGGTAGAGTAGATTTCTTTGAGCTCCAGGTAGTTAGTTTCTTTCCTTTTATATCTGTAGTGCCACCCTTATTATAAGAAAGCATAATAAATAGGAAGTTTTAGCAAGACTATTATACCAAAATCCCAAATCAAATAGAATAAACTCTAATGTTTTCCATGATATAAAAACTCAGACTCTTATGCATGTTTCTTCTTTGGCTCCTTAGAAAACCTCATAGCCTCTCTCTTGTTTAATATAGAAGAGAGTTTGCATTTTAGGCAAATAAATATTTATGTTTGGTTCTGTGTCCACTTTAAAGCAGTTTTTTTGAAATTGATATATAACATTCCTCAATGGATCTTGTGAAAAATTGTTTTGCAATACCCAAACTCCTTTTCTGAAATATTGTTTCGATTTGTTTTGTCTCTTAGCACAGCTCCTATAAATATCTGCATGTCTCCCTAATGCACTGCAAAATTGACAATTTCCAGACTGACCAGCGATCAAACAATCCTATCACATGGGCTCATTTGATTCAATCACTAAAACAGCTTAAATAACCAAGACACAGACTGAAACACAATAGAGCCATATATTGGTAATTAATCTGAATTAACTTCCAATGTTCCCTGCGTTGGTCTGTGTAGATGGGGCAATAGACTAAACCTCACCTTCACCTGCTTACACATATGTTAGGCAGCACGTACAGAAAAACAAAAACGAGATGAGATGTTTTCTTCCTTTCTTGAAGTGTAGCGCTTTTTTGTGTATCTGGATTTCACGGTAGCAAAGAACCTAGGAGTAAAATGGAATTTTCCTGAAGATTTTCTTTGGGAATCTTAGCTCCACCTTCATCTCACTGGCAGGAACTTTGAAAGCGAACCTGTTAGCTGCCCCTCAGCTTTGTTTTAAAGCCTTGGGTGGAAAGATGTGGCATAGAAAAATGCATATTTTCTGTACATGTGACCCAGCTGGTCTCATGCCTATGGAAACATGAGCAAGTGAAGCTTGAACTACCCTCTTAGTAAATGTTCTTACTTCAGAGCCCTGCAGAGAAAAGCAATCTGCGTGCGAACAGTACCGGCGACCCAGAGGCCAGAGCCAGCTGAAAGGCAGGAAGGCAAAGGATGATCTGGAACGGGGAGCCCGCACTACATCCTAGAACAACCTCAAACAGCATGCAAATACCATCCAAACACATCGTTTCCATTAAAAAAGCATGTTTTTCATGCGATGAGTTAATAACTTTCATTGGCTTCCTAATAGCATTTGCCTCTGGAGACCTTTTCACTATTTAAAAATCTCAGTAAGTAACCACAAAAATATTACCAAGGGACTAACAGTGGGACCTGGGCTGAAGGGAGTGTTTTCATCTGTGGCACAGCCCCTAGGAAAGAAAAGAGAGCCCATTTCTCTGCCTATTATCCAGAGGAGGAAAAGAGTCAAGTGGAGATGGATTCGGATGAGTTCTTCCTGAGATGTTGGCGATATAAACCAGGCACACTTAGAAGCATGCAGAGAAGGGAGAGCAGGAGAATCATTTCAACCGAAATGAAGGAGTCCATTCAAATCCTGCTGATCCCAAATGCAATGCAGGATTTTTTTTTCTTTTTTGGAGTTTCCAAGGAAAGTCTTGTGGATCCTTTTTAAGTCGTTTTTCTCTTCTCCAACTTCTGTGGATACCAGTTCAAGGTAGAAATAAAGCTTTGCTCTTTAGGAGTCCTGCAGTCAGAAGCTGTGTAACAACAAAACAGCTGATAGAAATGTGTTTAGAATGTTACACTCAGGACTTCCCTGGTGGTCCAGTGGTTAAGACTTCGCCTTCCAATGCCGGGGGTGTGGGTTTGACCCCTGGTCAGGGAGCTAAGATCCCACATGCCTCATGGCCAAAAAACTAAAATATAAAAATAGAAGCAAGGGCCTCCCTGGTGGCGCAAGTGGTTGAGAGTCCGCCTGCCGATGCAGGGGATACGGGTTCGTGCCCCGGTCTGGGAGGATCCCATATGCCGCGGAGCGGCTGGGCCCGTGAGCCATGGCCGCTGAGCCTGCGCGTCCGGAGCCTGCATGTCCGGAGCCTGTGCTCCGCAACGGGGGAGGCCACAACAGTGAGAGGCCCGCATACCGCAAAAAAAAAAAAAAAAAAAAAAAAAAATAGAAGCAATATTGTAACAAATTCAATAAAGACTTTAAAAATGGTCCACATAAAAAAAAAATCTTTAGGGCTTCCCTGGTGGTGCAGTGGTTGGGAGTCCGCCTGCTGATGCAGGGGACACGGGTTCTTGCCCCGGTCCAGGAAGATCCCACATGCCGTGGAGCAGCTGGGCCCGTGAGCCATGGCCGCTGGGCCTGCGCGTCCGGAGCTTGTGCTCCACGATGGGAGCGGCCGTGACAGTGAGAGGCTCGCGTATCACAAAAAAAAAAAAAAAAAAAAAAAAAAAAAATCTTTAAAAATAAAAAAGAAAGAAATGCTACGCTCTACACCAATATATGTGTCAAAATATCACTCACCAAAATATGACATTAGAGTAATTTCTGAAACAGACTCACAGATATAGAGAACGAACTTATGGTTACCAGGGAGGAGGGGTGCAGGGGAGGGATAGATTGGGACTTTTGGGACTGACATGTACACACTGCCATATTTAAAATAGATAACAAGGTCCTACTGTATAGCACAGGGAACTCTGCTCAACATTCTGTAACAACCTAAACGGGAAAAGAATTTGAAAAAGAATAGATACATGTATAGGTATAACTGATTCACTTTGCTGGACACCTGAAACTAACACAACATTGTTAATCAACTGTACTCCAATATAAAATAAAATTTTTTTAAAAAATTTAAAAAAAGATTTAAAGAAGCAAAAAAAAAATTAAACAAATTCAGAAAAGTGCAAAAGAAGAGAAGATTTCTGAATGTTTTTCAGCAAACTATGAAGTAGAATCCTAAACTCTTCATTCACTCCTTTTGCAAGCTTTCATTCAGTGCTCTTCTATTCCTTGATCTATGTGGGGCTTTAGGGAGGAAAGACATTCTTTGCCCTCAAAGAGGTCACAGTCTACTGGGGAAGGAAAAGAAGCGATCACTGGGCTTGATAAACGCTTTGACACAGGTAAACATAAGGTGCTGCTGGAGCCGGTAAAAGGAGTCTCCATCCAGATCTGGGTGGACGGAGGAGTTGTAGGGAAGGTATTCTGGATGAGAAGACACCTGAATCAAGCAAAGGGGTCATCAGAGCCATCAAAGACAATGACAGGCAGCTTGAAGAGCTGAAACATGGCCCACAGGCTGAGTGGTGACGTCGGGGCTGAGGCCATTAGCCCAGACCAGATAACATCCTTTGCCACGGCATCCTGTGAAGTGGGGATGCTATCGTGGAGACAATGGGGACCTGGTAAAAGTTTAACAGGGGAGGACCATACTCATATTTGCTCTGTAGAAAGCTCACTCTGGCAGCAATTTGGAGATAATTGAAGTGGACGCAGATGAGAGACAGGGAGACTTGTCAGGACGCTGTTGGAAAAATCCAGGTTACCAAAAAAAATGAGGAGGGTTTGAACAAGTGCCATGAAGAACTATCTTCAGGTAAGAGCAACAGGGTTTTATGACCAATTAGAGGTGAATGAGGACGAATCGTGGACGGCTGCCAGGCTTCTGGTTTGGGTGGCAGGCGGCTCACAGTACCATTCGCCAAAATAAGGAAATCCAGCTCCTTCCTTCTGCCTGTGGCTCCTTCTGACCTCTAGATGATCCCATTTCTCAAAGCTTCAGCCAGTCACTGGGAAATTCTGCCCTCAGTGGCGGATGCCAGTCCACTCTGTGCAGACAATCTGGATGGACACCTTCTTTCTTCCAAAGGTGAGAAGCAGGAGGAAGTTCTAATGAAGAGAGGCATAAACCTGGGCATAAATCAACCAACCCACCAAACTATCATCAAGGTACATTAGCAGAAGCCATATGAAACCCTATGGCCGAAGGAAGGCTTTACTATGGAGACGTTTGCCCTCATTGTGAGGATGCCAATGCTTCCAGAGGTTGGATTCCAAACTCACTAATGTCTTTGCCAAAATAAAGCCAAATGTGCGTCTTTCCATTAGGTATCCAGGCAGGGTGTATATAGTTAACAGAAAACAGGCCATGAAATAAATTCATTCAATGGAAAACTGTATATGTCTTAGAAAATACAGCATATCTCACTGAGAAAGGTTGGTGCTATTTGATAGTACAAATTCTTTGAAGGTTCCCGCTCATCAAGTTGGTTTTTTTTTTTTAATTTAAATCTCCATTGTGTATAGAAGTTTGTTTGTTTGTTTGTTTATTGACCACACCACGTGGCATGCGGGATCTCAGTTCCCCAACCAGGGATCAAACCAGTGCCCCCTGCAGTGAAAGCACAGAGTCTCAACCACTGGACCGCCAGGGAAGTCCCTCACCCATTTTGATTACGCTAAGGAATTCTGGCTCAATCTGAATTCATTTTGTTAAAATGTCTAGATCCATTGCAGATATTCTGGTTTGGGAATTGTACACTTGAAACGATGACCACACCCCACCCAAAGGCGAAAGATTGGGGAAAAGAAATGTTTCCCCCTGAAACCGTCACATTCTTCTCACTGGGAAGGAAGATGCTTGGACCTGGCTGGCAGCAGGGTTGGGAAGGATTAATGAGTGTTTGTAGAACACTCCCAGGTCTGAAGATGAAAGACATCCTAGGAGCACAGTCTCTAATTGATGTTTGCTATTTTGAGTGTTTCACTAAAGGACTTTTCTCCATGTAAATGAACTCTCATCCCAAAGCTTTTAAGAAGGACATAGGATTGAAGAGTCTCAAGTGTAGTCTTCTACCAACATGGGTTTTTTTCATCCGTAATTTCAGACGTGGCAATTTCACACTCAGTAGTGATTATCCCTGCTCAGGAAGAATATTGACCTCAGGTGCTATGATTTTTTTAGGCTGAGTCTATTTACAGCCAAAACAACCATTTAATTCCATTTCTCTGAAAGAAAATCAAATACATAGATAAACAAATAAATAAACCCAAGCCTTCAAAGGGCTAAATGATTTACTTTCCAGCCTGTTTTTAAGCAGCGCTGAAATAGTTTTATTTTTCTTGTACATTGGAAATAAACAGGTGATCAAACATCTGGATGTCAAAGTGTATATTTGGTTTGGCTTCATTTCCCAACAAGTTGTTTTCATAATCCAGAGGCTCAAGGAAGAATCAAGTCGGTTCATTCAAGTCCCAAGACAGGCACTATTTCACTTTTAATTTAGCAATAAGTTATCCACCGGCACCTAACTCATTGCCCCATTTGGTCAAATGTCTATGCATCCCAGGTTAGAAAGTAAATTCAGTGTTATGGCAGACCTGGCCACTAAAGCAACATGCCCCAAATCTAAATGGAGAAGAACTGACTCCTTCTCTGATGACTTGCTTTTCCCAGTCCCAAGCAACCTAACAATCCTCCATCTCCATCCTTCCTTTTCTCCATAACAGTTCATATTAGTATTTAAGACCAAAGAAATGATGAGGGCTTCCCTGGTGGCACAGTGGTTGAGAGTCCACCTGCCGATGCAGGGGACGCGGGTTCGTGCCCCGGTCCGGGAGGATCCCACGTGCCGTGGAGCGGCTGGGCCCGTGAGCCATGGCTGCTGAGCCTGCGCGTCTGGAGCCTGTGCTCCGCAACGGGAGAGGCCACAACAGTGAGAGGCCCGCGTACTGCAAAAAAAAAAAAAAAAAGAGAAGAAATGATGAGCTCAAACCCACCACATCTTCAGTTGAACCAGAGACTTAAGTTCCCACATCAGCAGATAAAAATTAAAAGACAGTAGTAATTATAGATTAAACATTACATCTTTCCCGATTTCCTTGATAGTGTCAACGACTAAAGAAGCAGAGACACTCAATAAAGAATGGAATTCGGCCACCATTACACAGATCTTTCCAAATCTAATTTCACCAGCCAAACCTTAGGCTAGCTCTCCTAGAGTTAACCATTTCGAAAGAGACTGGGCTTCAGGAAATGTCTCTGGGAAATTCATGACTTTATCTGTCATGTCGCTATCAGTCTCAAAAAGAAAATAGCTGAGTTTGAGTTTGGGTTCATGGTGGACACATCTCTAAATTAAAGCAAAAGGGCCAGTCACCTTGTTTCCAGTTGGGGGGGCCTGGGCTTTTATGAAGCCCATGGTGCTTCCTTGATTATGAAGATTCAAGAATACAGGAAATGGGGACAAAGGTTCACCTGATGTGTTAAAAACCATCTGAGGTCCTTTCATACATATAGCCTCCAGCTCCATACCCCCGCCTCCAATCCAGAAAGCACATCCTTTGGGTCTTGCCTCTGTTAAGCTTATCCCCTTCAAAGCTCCCTTCGGGGTCTTTTAAACACGATTTTGCCTTTAAAAAAGATTTGTTTCGTAGATATGTTAATTTGTATAGTATTTTAGATTCCACATATAAGTGATATCACATTGTATTTGTCTTCCTGTCTGACTTACTTCGCTTAGTATGATAATCTCTAGGTCCATCCACGTTGCTGCAAAAGTCATGATTTCATTCTATTGGGTGGCTATACAGAAGAAATAAACACAACATTGTTAATCAACTATACTTCAATAAATTTTTTTTTTAAAGATGCAGGGATCTTGATATTTGCTGGAGGGGGGTCAGTGCACACCATGTCTTTCCCTGGGCACTGCACTCCCTCTACAGCTGGCCTGAATCTTGAGCCGGAATTTGGCTCAAGATAGAGTTTTATCCCAAACTGGAGGTGAGTTGGGGGGGATATCAGAACCAGTATAGAGCACTGTTCAGGCTGGGCGTGCACCCAAAACACAGCAGAGGCAGCGTGAGGCTGTTTGAGGAATCCGAGCAAATACAGCTCCATCGTGAAATCAGATTTTTTTTAAATAAAATTAAATGAAGAGCAGAGCAATGATCATCTGTTATAAAGTTTGCCCGTGACAGTAAAAGCTTTGTTATCGATCCAGCGTGGGGAGTGGCTGCTGGTCAGCCAGACCTTCTGGTTAGCTAAGGCTGCATTCGCATTGCCCCAGGAGCTTTACCTCTTATCTCTTCTCCGGCTCTCCCTTTTAGAAATAAAAGAAAGTGTATCTGGTTTGTGTGCAAGTCGCCATTTACAGTCTAGAGAGATGGAGAGTTCATTTTGTTTGTCCAAAAGCAGCAGGAATCATAGGGGCCACTTCCTAGCCACCCTGCCCTTTGGGTTCTCGCTGATCTAGTCTAGTCAGTTTTAGCTGGTTACCAGGGTGAAGATGTTGTTTGGTTTTTTGTTTTTGGTGTTCTTTTTACTCTAATACTTTGGGGTTGATTTTACTACCAAAAACGGGGTTGACTTTTTATTAAATAATCTTCCAGTGGTAGACTCTCAAAGGCACAAAAATGGGAAAAATGAGCTTCAGGAAGCAGCAGAGAGGGATAGAAAGCTCAGCCTCCTGGGTGCCCACATGGCTCTCCTGTCTTTACCAATTATTACTCTTATGGACTTGAGCAAGTCATGTCACTTCCTTGGCTCTTAATTTTCTCATCTGTGAAATGAGCATATTAGAGCAAGGGATCCCTAAAGCCCCTCCCAAGCTAGGATTCTCCACACACCTTCAAGAGAAAAGATGTTTTACTTGAGTTCCTCCTCCACGAGCCTCCAAATGGATATTGCCCTGACCATCCAGACCATCTGAAGATCTTAAATAATTCACCGTGGCTAAATCCCCTGGAAAAGGAAGTAGTTTTAGGTCAATCTAGTGCAAATATTTTTGGAAAAGCCCTGACATTCAAACTGGGACATCCAAGCTCATGTGTGTCCATGAATTCTCTCCATTTTGGACATAAGGGGAGCCCCGAGTCAAAACTTGGCCTTAGCCTCTTTGTTGGAAGCCAAGACTCTGCGTGCTAGAGCAGAACAAATGGAACAGGAGCCGGGAACAAGCCAGAGCTTGACCCTGCCCCCAGGACATCCAGATGTGAGGCCCCTGCTCACCAAAATAAGGGCTTCCCCACAAACCCAGATCAGGCAGGGGTTCCTGTCAGCCCCATCACACAATGTCACAGCAAAATGGTGTGATGGAAGACACCTTGGCTCTGAAGCCAGAAGTCTGGGTTTTGAGGCCTAGTGTTTCACTTATGGTGTGACTTTGGGTAAATGACTTGATCTCTGCCTCTGAGCTTCCTTTTGTAGATCCTGATGACCACCTTTAAAATGCTGATGGAGATTGAATGAAATAATATATAAAGTACCACACACCATGCCTTGTATGTACTAAATACTCAACACATTGTGACTATTAATATTTCAGTGAGTGGCTTGGGGGTCTCGGGAGTGGTTTATGCAAATCCTTAGAAAAGGTTGATGGGAAACCAGCTTACACTGGCCGGGAAGATGGGTCCAACTTATCTCACAGGCCTCCTCTTTATGAGGGTAGGAAGGAATTTCTACTCCTCAGGGGAGATTAAGAAATAGAAGGGGTCAAGATTCTCTTTGTCAAGGGTCGAAACTGACTCGTTCCTGCTGGCTGGAGGGAAGGGATGGCCCCAGAAGAACTTCAGGAATGAAGGGAACCAACTCATGAAGTGACGCTGCAGTTTCTCTGTGCCAATAACAACAGGGAGGTGAGGAAGAAGCACATAGATGTAAGGTTCCAAGAATACCGAGGATCACCATCTCTACGAGAAGGGGCAGACCAGCTGTAGGACACAGGGGCCCCTACTTCCCTCCATAGGCATTGATTTGCCTTCCTACCTAAGGGGAAGCAGAATGGAAAAAAAAAACACACTGAAAACTGATCTTGGGACTGTCAGCACCATATTGGCCGATGCTTGAACTGCCACCTTCAAATCCCCAAACCAGAAAGGTGATGCCTAGAAGGGTCCTTTCGTTAAGAGTGTCAACCTCCATAAACATAACAGATTCCATCTCAGGTCAAGCAGCACCCAAAAGAGACGAGAAAAAGCCAGAAAGGAAGGTCCATGTTCACTGTCCTCCTGTTGAGTCTCCAGGATGTCAAGACGGGGTCGTGCTGAAGACTCATCCTTCTAGGCTTTCAGGGGCTTCACCTTTTGGTGGGGAACCCAAAGAAAGAAAAGCCAGAAAAGCAAATGTTCCCTATACTTTGGTGCTGCCTTGTCTCTGTGTGACAGTCTATTTTTAAAGATAATGGATTAAAGGATCATATCATTAAGTTGAAAAGAGAGGTCATTATTTGGTACACCATCTCACTTTAAAGAGAATCCTTGGAGCAAAGAGCAACAACTAAAAGTAATTAGGGGGCGTCCCTGGTGGCGCAGTGGTTGAGAGTCCGCCTGCCAATGCAGGGGACACGGGTTCGAGCCCTGGTCCGGGAGGATCCCACATGCCCCGCAGCAACTAGGCCCGTGAGCCACAGTTACTGAGCCTGCGCATGTGGAGTCTGTGCTCCGCAACAAGAGAGGCCGCAATAGTGAGAGGCCCACGCACCGTGATGAACAGTGGCCCCCGCTTGCCGCAACTAGAGAAAGCCCTCGCACAGAAATGAAGACCCAACACAGCCACAAATAAATAAATAAATAAATAATTTAAAATAAAAATAAAATAAAAAATAAAAGTAATTAGGCTGGAGACTCAGCTGTTGCAGACATATTATGGGTGACCCTATGCTATGTTATAGGGTGTCAGACAGACCCGAGGCCGGCAAACAAAATGGATTATTTTGTCATCAAATGTACCAGAGCAGGAGTCAAGAAGCCTGGGCTCCAGCTAGGTTGAAGATTTGCCGTGAAACTTGAAAAAACCATTCATTTCTTGGGGCCCTGGTTGGCTCACCTGACGTGAAGGCTGGACTAAAATGACTCCTTAGATCCCAGAGTTAGTGGTGGCCAAGGTCATGGGCTGTAGAGTCCTAGACCTGAATCTGGTCAAGTCCTGGCTCTGTCCCTTAACAGCTGTATGACCTTGGCAATCATCTATAAAATGAGATGACAAAAATATCTACCTCATAGGATCTGGGGGACATTCAATAAGTTAATGCACCAAGCACGGTGTGTGAGCACCAAGGTGGGAGAAAGGAGAGAGGGTCCCTGTCTTTGATGAGTTTTCAATCAGTAAATGGAACTAAAATGAGCCCATTTGGTAGAAATAAATCTCCATTAAAGGAATAAGGTAGGTTTGTGCACCTGTGTGACTTGGGTCAATACATTTCTTTATATGAATTCATTCTTAACTAATAATAGCTGCGATGCCCTAAAAGAAAAAAAATCAACATTAATAGTTATGTGAAAGATCCTACCTGGGCATCTGACACATAGTGGGACCTCGAATAAGTAGGTCAGAATTTGTACAGAGATTAATGCCTCACAGCGAGGTGTTTAAGAAAGGCAGAGATTATAGGGCTTGGGGCCAGATGGTGCCAGCTTGAAAAGACAAGAAGGAAAAGAAGTAGAAGAGAAGAGAGAAAAGAATTCTGAGCAAGGTGAAGGGAATTGAGGCAGTAAAATGGCAGCAGGAGATAAAAGAAGGTGAGTGTGTCTACCTGGCTGGGGTGGGAAACGCATGCCAGTCAACAGGATAGTGGATAGACTTCATTTCCAGGACCAGCTCCAGAGGATGGGCAGTGGCTGCCTGGAGTCCCATCCTAAGAGCAGCCTGAGTCCTTCTTCAGGCTCCAGGAAGGGAGCCGGGATGGACCAGCATCACTAGCCATGAGCAGCGCAGGCTGGTACGGGCCCCTCCTAGGCCAGGATACAGCTGTCAGTGGATGTTCTTGGGGCACATGAGGAGAGAGAGAAGGGCACCCAGAGACTCAGCCATCCAGGGCCAAAGGGGCAAAGAGTAAGATGAGATCAAAACCACTCCCCAGGGAGAGGGGGAGGGGAGTTATTGTTTCATGGGTGTAGGGTTTCACTTGTACAAGAGGAAAAGAGTTCTGCAGATGGAAGATGGTGATGGTTGTACATTATGAATGCATTTAATACCGCTTAAAAATGGTTACTATGGTAAATTTTATGTTAGTTGTGTTTGACCACAAACCACAGTCTCTCCTCAGGACTGGAAAGAAAAGCAGCCCCAGGGAGGCAGATGGTCCTGAAGCCAGGGAGAAGAAATCCATTTACTCAACACTTAGGATCTAACGGGGAAAAAGCAAACCGAAAGGCAATAAATCTTGACAATCATGATAGCAGAGTAGTAGAATTATGAGTGATTTTCATATATTCTGTATATTTTTTAAATGGGTGAAATCAAACCTGTATTACTCTTATAATAAGAAACAAACTACAACATTGTAAATCTAATATACTTCAATAAAAAAAATTTTTTTAAGAAACAAACTTACTTTTAAAAAAAATTTAAACCTCTGGCTGCCACACCAAATTTGATTCTTCTTCAGATTCAAAGTCAAACCACAGTATTCATAGCAAGGACAAGCCCTGAACCAGCACTGCCCATCAGATGAGGGACAGTCTCTATGGCTTTATTATGGTCAGCTTGTCCCCCACCCCTGACTTCTTGAAAGCCCTCCAGAGCTTGGGGCATTTGCAAAACAATCCCAAGGATTTTTTCTTTTTAAACACCCTCAGGAATTTTCTGTCTCTAAAACTTACCTTCTCTATTTTTGGTTGTTTGTTTGTTTGTTTTGGATAGATATTTGTGCTTGTGACATCAAACCAGACTGTAAATTCCTGAGGACAGAAACTGGGTCTTGTTCCTCTTTTAAGCACACTTGGCATTTAGCACATAGAAAGGGATTTCATCAACGTCTGTTAAATGATGAATGTTCCCTGTCTGTCTCCTGCCATTTCCCTGGCCCCCTTTTCCCCTGGTGTCCTTTGCCCCTGCTGGGATGCAGCAAGATTTCTTGCTGTTCTAGAGACAGAGACGGAGATGCATTTTGCTGATCTCTGTCTAAGCAGAGGCCATCACCTGTCACATCCCCAGGGCCTTGGTGTTTGGGAGCACAACCTCTGTGAATGCCAAGAGGTGACTCCAAACCCATGGTTAGCCACCCAGGGGCTGGCTACCGGATGGTGTGGCCCACTTAATAATAATACTTAATGCTTAAACTGCTGCTTCTACAAGCCCCTTCAAAGCCTTTTATGATCATTTACCAATTAAGGCACAGCCCTGCCCTAGTGACTACAGTTATAATTCCCACTTTACAGATGGGGAAACTGAGGTAGATTTTAGGTGAGCTGCCGTAGGCCAGAGTCCGCTTTCAAGCCAGAATTAGAAGTTGCAGATACCGACTTCTGGGTTGAAGCCGCTGTACCCCACACCTCTCTTATTCTAAATAAATGGTTCCTGAGTAAGTGGGTGGACAGGCCTCCACACAAGAACTGTGTCTACAGTTTTTGAGGGATGAGTGTAATTCTTCATTCAGTACTTTTTGTCATTCTCCAGGCTGAAGTTGAGTTCAGCTTCCAAAGGGAATGATAAACAAACAAACAAAAAGAAAAAAAAAATGGGTTTGCCATGGATTTTTATTTTCTACTATACATACTTTCTGAGCATATGTGAAATGCATATGGCAGTTTAGAGCAAATTAAATATTGTTACCTACTTCTGGCCACTCAGCAACTTCCTCTTAGCAAGAAAGGATGTAAGAGAGGGAAAGAGAAAGAGAAAGGAGATGTAACAAAACTTAAAGCTCTGGGAATCCTCAGTTGGTGACAGAAATGATAATAACTGCTCACAGCTATGTGACGTAACATAGCAAATGACCAGGAGGATTAATACTTCTTGTCTGGACTTCCCTGGTGGCAAAGTGGTTAAGAATCCTGCCAATGCAGGGGACATGGGTTCGAGCCCTGGTCCGGGAAGATCCCATGTGCCGTGGAGCAACTAAACCCGTGCTCCACAACTACTGAGCCTGCACTCTAGAGCCCGCGAGCCACAACTACTGAGCCCGTGCGCCTAGAGCCCCCGTGCTCTGCTACAAGAGAAGCCACTGCAATGAGAAGCCCAAGCACCACAACAAAGAGTAGCCCCCGCTCACAGCAACGAAGATTCAACGCATCCAAAAATAAATTAAAAATTCAAAAAAAAATACTTCTTGTCTTAGAGGTTACGATGCTAAGTAGGAAATTTTGATTGATTTGTTTAGCAGAAAACTAAATGACTCAAACTATCCAAAAGAAAACCCAAGACTCTGAATGTCTGAGTGCAGACTCCAGCAATTAGCACAAAATAAAACCGGGCACCTCTTCCAACATAGCGTGTTTGGGGTTTTTTATTAATACCAGGACTGGAAACAAATATCTGAGATTCTTATAAAAGCGAAGTACCTCTCTCTGGGCCTTCTGATCTATGAAAAGACTAAATGCCACAGCCAATGGCATCCAGAGTACAGGAGAGATTTGGTGGGGTCCTGAAGGACCCCTTCTGGAGGGCCCAGCCTGCTCAGAATCTGTAGGGACCAGAGGGTTGCGGTCATTGGGAGGGTGTGCTGAGGACATGCCACACTTAGCACACATGAAATCACAGAAATGAGGAGGGAAGAGTCAGGGGACCTGACCAAAAGAAAGGATGCGAGTTGAAGAAAGGGATGTTTATTGACTTTTAAATAAGACAATATTCTGTTGTTCTAAATCGCAGTAACCTACATACGCAGTTTCCTGGAGGGAGGGGGAGGTGAAGATGACAACACGCCTCCCCCACCTAAAGCCTGTGAAGGACATATTTCTTGTGCTCCAAAAAAGAGAAAATTCTTTCTGTGCTGCAGGAAACTCTTAAAAGTGGGCACAGCCCTTAAGATTTGCAGCTTAAAAACATTTCCGTTTATAACTCCCTGAGATGTTCAGCCAAATTCATCCCATGCTCATTAGCAACATGGCTGAAAACTCGGAACAGAGAACATATTTTAGGACAAAATTAAGATCTTCCTCTTAGGGGTCAGTACAACATGGTTCCCCAAACAAATGCCAGGAAACAAATGAAATCCTTAATATTTAAGTCACAAATTCCCTCTTTAGGCATACATGAGAGGTGAGTTCACGCCGAATACAGAATTCAAGGGGTTTTTGTTTTGTTTTGTTTTTGTTTTTGTTTTTGTTTTGCGGTACGCAGGCCTCTCACTGTTGTGGCCTCTCCCGTTGCGGAGCACAGGCTCCGGACGCCCAGGCTCAGCGGCCATGGCTCACGGGCCCAGCCACTCCGCGGCATGTGGGATCTTCCCAGACCGGGGCACGAACCCGTGTCCCCTGCATCGGCAGGTGGACTCTCAACCACTGTGCCACCAGGGAAGCCCATCATTAATTTTATTTTAACTCATTTTTCCTCATCAAAAAAAAGAAACTGGTATGACAAGTTTCAAGGGCATATGAGGAAAAGGTAAAAAAAAAATTGAAATAAAAAGAGAAACAGAGAAAGTCATCTGCCTCCCACTCTTTCCCAGTTCTGTGGGCAGGTGAATGCTGGTCTCCAGTCCAAAGAACCTCCAGCACAGTAGCGCTCAAAGCTTGCAGACCAAGTCAGTAGGAGACAGGCGGGTTTTTGCTGTGATGAGAGTGGGGATTAAGAATTTAGCTGCTCTAGGTGGTTTGGGACCACCTAGAGGGGTGGGATAGGGAGGGTAGGAGGGAGGGAGACGCAAGAGGGAAGAGATATGGGAACATGTGTATATGTATAACTGATTCACTTTGTTGTAAAGCAGAAACTAACGCACCATTGTAAAGCAATTATACTCCAATAAAGATGTTAAAAAAAAAAAAGAATTTAGCTGCTAATGACTGAGCTCTTACTAAATGCCAAGCACTGCAGGAAGAACTGGAGCCCATTATCACCTTTCATCTTCACGGCCACCCTACAAGATATTGTTATTGTCACTTTCAGATGAAGAATCAAGGCCAGTGGAGGTCAAGTGACTTGCCAGAGACCACCTAGCTGGCAAGTGGTGGAGTTGGGATTGAATCCCAACACCTGTCGGACCGCAATCCCCTGCACTCAACCAACATGGTCCATCACCTCCCAGGTGTGAGGCTGGGTGCGAGATTCTGGCAACAGCCCCGATTAGAACTCAGGGAGCTGAAGCTCCTCATGCCCATGGGTGCCATGAGAATGACCTTGGAGCATCCTCTGCCTTCTCCATCTCCCACTGTCATTGGGGTTCTGATGGCCTGGGATCCTGGTGCTTTGTCTCACAGTTTTCACAATGACCCCACCCAGGACGAGAGCATACCCCCACTGGGCTTCCACCCTGAGTGCCTCCTGAAATGAATAAAGGAATCTAAGTGTCCCCCAAGGGATGCTTTGTCATGGCCCTCTTGAAAGCCTGGAATTTTTGGAAAACATCCCCAAGAAGGTATAACATCCCATGTGCCTGTTTGTTTCCCACTTGAGAGTGAAGGGGCTGGGAGAGAAGTTACAACCATCACCGGGGAGTTCTTCTGTGCCTGGGACTTTTCAAGCTTATGCTTCTAGAGCAAACAAACCTAGGGCAGCCCAAGACAACGCTGACATCTAAAAGCTGCCACTCAAATTAACACCTTTCTTCTCAGCTTTGATTCTCTTCAAGCCACACCCCAACACGATGCAGTTATCTCCCAAGATCTGAGGTTTGGGGAATTGTCAAAGTTCTGCTACCTTCCTCCTCCTTGGTCCAGATTCAGGGTGGGAGAGAGAAAGAGCCCTATAACAGGGGCAATGGTGGCTACATGGCTCATCGTTATGATTATTATTTGCTGAAAGCCAAACTGCACATTCAGCAGGGTTGTAACTGCCCAGAACAGGCGGGGAATGCCCCCTGGTCATTCTCAGGGAAGCCAACGGGCTCCCCTCTGCAGCATCAGATAATGGTGAAGATGATAAGTTTCAGTTCCCTGGGCCCGAGCCTCCTCCAGTATTTGATCCCAGTAAGGATCTGATTCCCTCCTAATGGCAGTTCTCTTTGATGTCTGAGATTCTCCTGAGGATAAGGGAGGTGACTTCGGGCTCCTGGCCTGACTCAGTTTTGACTTTCTTGCAGCTCTTAAGAATGACTCCCATCCTGCAACCTATTTGCCAGGGTCTGCATGGAAGTTACTAGTGCCATTTTTAAAAAACAAATAATCCGGCAAGGCCTTCTCTTTTTTTACGCTAAGGGTATAAGTCTTTAGCCACCCAATAGGAGTCCATTGTTTCAAGAAGCCAAAGGGACACAATATTGTGAAGATTCTGGCCTGTAGACACTCTGCAGGTCCCGACTCTTCTCTGCCATTGAACAGAATTTCTGTGTGTGTCTCACTGACTAGCTGGGTGTAGCTTAGGGAGTAAACTCAATACCCTATTTCATATTCAATCACAAATATTTGGAAGACACCAGTATGGAGGTCTCCATTTCCCTCTCAGGCAGGTAAGTGAGGGTTGGCTTACCCATCCTGGGAAGAAGGCTAGTGGCTGTTGGGGCTGAGCCCCAGGTCAGGGAGCTGCGCCTACTGGCGCGTCACCTCACTTGTTGAGTCACTGAAAATCCCCAAAGTGTCCAGCTGAGTTGGGAACTGTCAGAAGAAAACAGACTTCCGGGAGCTCCCCTGACTGGCGTCTGAGAATGGTCAGCGGCCCCATTGTTACTGTGGGATGGGAAGGGGTTTATTCCAAGTGCTCAAGGTCTGGACCAGAAAAAAAAGTTCTCGCATTAGTCAAATTCACACACACACACACACACACACACACACACACACACACACACACACCCCTCAGAACAATTGATAGCTTGCATATGTAAACAAGATCAGATCACAGGGTCTGAGAGCCCATGTGGGGTTAATTGCAGGAATGGAGCATCAAACAACAGCTCAGAGGCCGCCGTGCAGCTCCGGGCTGAGCTCCCAACAGAACCAGGGGCTGGACTCCCAACAGAACTCATCCATCTAGTGACCCGGTTTCCCCCAGGAGGTAGGTCACTGCCTTGGGAAAGGTCAGGAAGGTGAGATGGACCAAGAAGGTGGAGGGGGTGGAGAGAGAGAAGAGCTGGACCACGGGGCAAATTCCAGCAGGTCTGAATCCAACATCTGGGAAGATAGGATTCTCCTGTGCCTGCTTCCTCCTTCCAGAACCTCATTCCTCCAGATTCTGCACCTTCTAAAGTAGGGACGACTCCAAAGGCCTAAAAAATTCTGGACAAGGGGACACCCACCACCCTGAGATCTCTACTTCTTTAAACCTTGCAAACACCTCCCAACTCTCAGCTACCTCCGCCCTCCGGTGGGCAAGCAGCAGCTCAAGGTAGGTCGCAGCTGCCTTCCCTCCGCCCGGGAAAGGGAGGGAGCAGGTGGGGCTCCTTCCCAGCAGGTGCCTGGGCCTCGCCTTTTCTCCTGGGGCAAGAAGCAAACACAGGTGCCTCCTGCCACTCCTTTCCTCCTAGAGAGGTGTCCCAGCTGCTCCCTCTGGCCCTCCAGGCTGGAGGCCTAGAGAGGGCCCTTTCCTACCAACTCTTTTTTCAGAACGGAAGCCTGGGGACCCAAACCTCGCCCTCCCTCGCTCCTTTCCCACCAGTCCCACTACCTCCAAGGAGCTTTAGGACTCCCCGTAAGGTCTGCTTTCTCCACGACCCAAGCCTCTTCCTCAAGTCTGCCCCCAGCCAGCGCCCGGGCTGGGGCCACCCTGCAGGAGGCGGCCCCGTCCTCGAGAAGCTGACAGGTCCAAGAGCACACAATTTGGTTAGTTAGGCTTACCACCTGCCCTGAAGCTCTGGTTTGATCTCTGAGTCCCTGCTTCTGGATCTTATCTGACCCTGGACAGAACAGGACTCTGGAAAGCATACCTCTTCTCCCCCATTTTTGGTTCCCTCACTGGGAAGGAGACAGGAGAGAGGATTCTTCGAGGTTATGAAGGCGGAGGGTGAAGGATAGCCATCAGGTCTTTTCTAGAAGTTCTTCAAGGAGAGCCTCAGGTCCAGAATTGATGTGTAAGGCTAAGCTGGAAAGGGTAACATCAGGAGAATGAACGACGCGCCGAGGCGCCTTCCTGGAAACGGCCACCATGCGTGTCCATGGACCCCTGCCTCCTGTCCCCGAGCGTTCAGGGCTGCCAAGAGGATTCCCAGACAGACTGAGGTCAACCTATCACAGGATGGTTCACCACCTCCAATCCATCCCAGCTGCTCTGGAGAAGGGACATTTCTTCATGACCCAGGAAGGGTCGTGATTCCCTGGTAGGGAGCAATTCAGGGAAGCTGTGTTCTAAGGAAACCCAGAAGCTCTAAACCTCCCACATGGGCCTTCCAGAAGGAATCCCACAGGGAAAAGGCAAACATGGAGGAGAAAGTGGTCCAAGGAAGGACCACTGGTAGTGACTGGAGGCTGGTAGTGACGTGCAGCTTGAAGAAGGGGGACAGGAAGGTTGACGTGGTCGGGAGTGATGACAAAAGTGGCCTAGCCTATAAAATCCACCCAAAAAATGGTACCAAGGTTTAAAAATAATTATAATTTTTGCAAGACCAAAAATGGTTCTAATTTGGGGGAGAAGGAAAGTCGGAGAAGCAGAAAAGGCAACAACAAGTAGGGACAGGATGGGATTGGGCAAAAAGCATGCCAGAGAAGGGAAAGGGAAACAGACACCATGCAGGAGACGCGGCCAAGATGCTGTCCTTTGTGTCTGGGGCCCCTCTCAGGGCCCATGTCCCTTTTCTCCTGGACGTGGACAAGCTCAGACCCTGTCCATCTAGTCTGAACTTGAGCTGAAATGCCAGAAGGCCCCCAGCTCCTTTCTGCTGAAAATATAGTCACTAGATGTTTGGGCAAAAGGGACATTTTCCCAGAAACAATCAGCTAGGGTTTGGGGGTTCCTCTTGATGATGACCCCTCATTATTAAGCCCCAGGCTGAATCCCTTCTTCTGAGACCTGCCAGTGAAGCAGTGAGAATTCCTACATTATGGTGGTGGAACATCCTTGGTCTTCCTCTTCGTCTGACCCACTTTTCTCAGCCCAGAAGCCTTGATAATCAGTCTTCTCAAGAAGCTTCCATAAGTCAAGCTGAGAACTGACCAATACACCATTTTATAGATGGGGAAACTGAGGCACTTAGGGAGGTGAGCACCCCAACAAAGAAGACCCCCATCTCCAGCAGCCCTCATATGACCGGGAGTCTCTAGAGCCCAGTGCCCAGGAGAGGAGAACATCACTGTCCCTGTCATTCCTGCTAGGAGAAGGGGAATATCTAATGTTGGGTCAATCCAGGCTGAGATTCTAGCGTCCTTCCTAAAAGGATGTAACAATAACACCACCATCTTCTAGAAAGGTTGTTTCTTGTCTCCCATGAAATTCCTTAAAAGCAATAGGACTACAACCAGATAAAAGGGAATTCCAAAATGGCTTGCATAACTCCCAAAGAGAACCCTAGCTGCCCATCCGCACAGCTGAATGTGTTCAAAGACTAGATCTAGAAGGACCTACAGAGACTAGCCAGGCCATATTCCGATTAGATGAACAATGAGGTGTCAAAGGGCCATATGCCATGTTCAAGAGCACACACTAGGAATTGACTAAATTGGCATTACAACTAAAGAAGAAGAAGAAGAAATTAGCATTATTATAATGGGTGAGGCCCTCTCTCCTAGCCTATATACAGAATCCTGCTGTGAGCATGGTGCTTATGAGTTACGTCACTGCCAACCACAATATGAGTTATACCGTGAACAATATCATCTTTGGGACAAAACGTCCTCCCAGAGCCTCGAAAACAGAGAGAAACATGACATTGGGGTTCATCATAATTCAGAAAATTGAGGGTATGCCTTACTTCCAGCAAATTCTGCCCTATTGTATTTATATTGAGTTTTTGTAGTGGTAGCCTTTGAATGGACTGGGGAGTTGGCTGTGGAAAGTAATCCTATGGTGAATCCTTTCTATTAGCAAAGCATCTTTTTGCAAAGCAAATAATTCCTCCCGATGTTCCTTAATCAGTTTTACTTAAACTGAAGTGTGTTGTCTGTCCTGAAAGCTGATCTCCACATTACTCCACGCACAGCTCAGATTCCATAAAGGACAATATTTTGGGAGCAGCTTGGGAAGAAAGCGTCTGGGGAGAAGTGGATCCGGAAGACAAATCAGATAGATTCACTCCTTTCCTAATTCTTCCCCTCTACTCACCAGAGCAAAGCCCCGACCTTCATACCCACAAAGAAAAGTTTCTGAGGAATTTTGTGAAAGAAAAATAATTATTAACAGGATGGACAAGGAAGCCTGTCTTACGGTGAAGAATAAATGGTATCAAAAGGCAAATATTCACTAATTCTCAGCAGCATTATTCCAGTGGGAAGACACGAGAGGGAGGGTCCTAGATGGATGAAGAAAAGAGGAAGAGAAAGTCAGAAATTGATTAAGAGAGGAAACCCATCCCAAGAGTATAATTCATATTTTTAGCTCTATTATTGGTTGGAGTATTTTTTTTTTTTTTTTTTTGTGGTACGCGGGCCTCTCACTGTTGTGGCCTCTCCCGTTGTGGAGCACAGGCTCCGGACGCGCAGGCTCAGCGGCCATGGCTCACGGGCCCAGCCGCTCTGTGGCATGTGGGATCTTCCCAGACCGGGGCACGAACCCGTGTCCCCTGCATCGGCAGGCGGACTCTCAACCACTGCGCCACTAGGGAAGCCCAGTTGGAGTATTTTTAATGAAGCTATAAAGAAAAATGAAAGGACCAGGGATTGCTTCAAGGGTAAACCGAGATGGAGTCCATTCAGAGGAAGCGGGTGGCCAGTTTCTTCTACCCCCACCATCCGCACCACAAAAAAGGACGGTGAGAAATCAGGGAGAGCTCAAAGGAAGGCTAACATTCTGCTAGAGTTTTCCTTGTGTTCTCTGATTATTAAAGCAATTCATGAATCGTTGTGGGAAACGTGGAAAGTTAAGTATGAAGAAGTAGGAGCACCTATAATCCCGGTAACCACTGTTAATTTGGGGGCATATTTCTGGAGCTCTTTAAAGGCAGAGGTCATCCTTGCTTTCTGATAATGCTGCACAGGAGGGCAACTCCAGGGCAGGACATTTTAATTCGACACCAAGGAAGCCATGATGCCATGCTCTGGTTCCTGCCATGTAAGACTGCGTTCTGTGGGGCAAGGGGCCTGGACTATCACAGCTGCACATTCCCAGGGCCCCTTTCCCCACCCACAACCCCAGCAAGTGAGCCCTAGCCTGGGGAGCCGCCGCCAGGTCCAGTCCCCGCCTGGCCCGTCTGCATCGCCACACACCCATCCAGGTGAGGGTGGACCGCTCTGCGTCCTGACAAATGGGAAAGCATCACCCGGGGGCACTGACTGCTCCTAAATCGAGTTTTCAGTTCAGGGAAAAAAAATAAACCAAGCGAGGAATTTTCCACTGCCCCATTCATCATGAGAGCAACAGCCTGGGAGCAGGAAACAGCGAGGCAGGCCATCCAAGGCTCAGGGCCCTCCCGGCCCAACTATGACTCTCCATTCCCTGGCAGGAGTCGCCTTCCACTGGATCCACCCTGATGGATGTTTTTGACCTAATACATGAGTGGGCGGCAGGCCGAGTGGCCTCATTTCTTTCCACATTCCACAGGAGATGCAATTTGAAGGCTATCAGAGGGATGCTCCCGACTGGGTATCTTCCCATCTTGGGTTCCCAGTGGCTGATACACCCCTGAGATTCAATTCCTTGGAGGAAGCCTTTTCCTGCCCCTGTGTTTCTCTCCTGAGACAGCTCAGAACAGTGGCTAAGAGGTCACTCGACCACCAACCAGCTGTTCGTCATTGACCCTCCCTTGGCCGCAGCATCCTCCTCTGTAAAATAATAATAGTATTTCCCCCATTGAGCTGTTGTGAAGATTCATTAGGATGACGCAGGCACTAAACCTGGTACATGAACCCTTAGTGAGTGCTGGTTGTTTCTGTCCAACAACGCATTCATTCAACAACCATTTATTGATAACATGTCCTCTGAGGACACGTGGTTTCTGCCTTCAAGGAAGTCATCATCTGGTGGGGGAGACAAATGTTAAAAACAAACAACTGTGACATCACATGATAACACCTGTGAGGTGCGTGTTATAATCATCCTTTTGCACACTGTCTCATATATCTCCCCAGTGATGCTGCAAGGTAGCTATTGCTGTGCCCATTTTACACATGATGAGGCTGAGGTCCTGAGGCCGCTGGGTTGGTTAGTAGATGCTCGCAGATTTGAACCCAGGTCCTCAGAGTCCAACCCCTATGCTCTCGATCCACAGTCACCAGTCCCTTTTTTCTCTGTCTTACAGGGTCCCTCAAAGCTTCAGCTGAACTTCCTGAGGATAACTCAGAAGACCACCCGATGCGGAACACAGCTTTAAATCCTAACTTGAGTGCCTTCACCCATCACGTGATCAGCTCTGCCAGGTGGATGCAAGATTACTGGCAGATTCCCATCCATCTCGGTTCACGTTGCTGTCACCGCCACTGCTTCTTGTCCTTATAGAATTGCAACCTTGAAAGTCACTCTGGGACATACAACCAGGGACTATAAACAGCCACCGGGCCACTGCTGCTGAAGCCTGTCCTTCAATGCCTGACAGTGATGATTAAACATCCCCTGTTACAGGAGCATAAGGAAGCCAGGCGTCCTGCACAGACGAGTAGAGCAGAGAACAAACAATGGGCCAGATTTTCCTGTCTCTCAGGGGAGTCACTCTCTCATCTTTCAGAGAAAAAAAAAAATCCCACAATGAGAATCTGGCAGAGTAACCTAAAGGTGGCCCAGAGGAGGGCAGGCATCAGGAGAGGTTGTCGGGACACAAGGGCCCACCCAACCCATGAGCTGCCCACGCTCCTACCTCAGGCTAAGAAGCAGGAAGGAATTTTATTTCCTGTGACTTCTTATTGTCTGTACCACTCATCTGCATCACGTACCAGCCTTGATGCTGGGATTGACTCAGTCTCAAGACAGCTGAGAGTACAGTCTCAGTCTCCTTTCCCCACTCTGGTCCCGGACTTCTGGGCATAGCTAGAGAAAGTACCTACCTTCACCCGGGCCCACCCTCCAGCATGGCCTCCACACCCTGCCTGGCCCCCCTGGCCTCCCTGCAGACAGCCTGGCCACCCACCTTATTGAGAATATGGTCTTATCATGACATCTCTCGAGTTCCCGCCATAGCCCCAAACCATAGAGGTGTGACATCTGTGTGGTGACACTTTTCTCTGCCCCCTCAACTTCTGAATCCTTTTCCATCTCTTCTTCTTTTTTCTCAGGAGAAGACTGATGCTACTTCCTTTTTCCAAGGCCTTTGCTCCCGACCCCTCTCTGTGGGGTTCCCTCCACTCGGCCCCATCTGTCTTGCACCTTGAATCTTGCTTCCTTTCCAACTACTCCTTCCCTTCTGCTCACCCACCTGGTTCCATGGTGGCCCTCTCAGCCCCTGAACTGAATCCCCCCACCTTTCCTCTGGCAGGGATTCCCCAGGGCAGGATCTACGTGTCTTGAGCCTCTTCTTCCTCACCGCCAACTCCTCCTTTTACTCCTAACAATCCTGCCGCCACCGTAGCCATCTACCCGGAACTCTTTTTCCAGGTCAAAATAGCTGCCAAGCTCCAAAAGCTAGTGGTCTTCTCTCCATCTTGAACCCTTGATTTCTGCAACACTTGACTTTACTTCTTGAAGTGGCTCCTCTCTCAGCTTCCAGGAGGTAGCCCTTCCCTGGCTCCATCCTTGTCTCTCAGACAGTCTTCCACATTAGCCTTGCCAGCTCCTGTGCTTCCTGTCTTCCACCTCTTTTTCTTTTCTTTTAATTTTTCTTTTTTTTTTCTTTTTTGGCTGCACTGCATGGCATGCAGGATCTTAATTCCCCAACCAGGGATCGAACCTGTGTCCCCTACAGTGGAAGCATAGAGTCCTAACCACTGGACCGCCAGGGAACTAACTCCCCTGCCTTCAACCTCTTACATGGGGTGATCTTCAAAGTTATGTTCCCATTCATGAATCCATAATCTATCTCTACCCTCAAGCTCTCCCTTTGTGACCTCATAACCTTACCATGGCCTCAAGCATAACTTTACCTAGATCACCCCCAAAAGTTCATCTCTTCCAAACTCCACGTTCATATATCTCCCCACCTGTTGGACAATTTGATCAAGATACCCCACCAACAACTCAATATGTCTGAGGCTTGGTTTATCGTCCTATCTGGATTCACTGTCACCTTGAGACTCGACGTACACTTCTAGGAGGGACCTGGGGTGTTTTGGAAGGCAGAGCAAATGAGAATGGTAGTCATTTTCACTGTCACCCAGTGTAGATGCCCACTCTACCTCAGCCCATGTCATCTAACCAGTTTCCAGATTCTACTGAGTTTTCCTTCAGGAGATCTCTCCCATGTGTCCCCAACTCCTCAAGCTGTTACCCTGAATTAGATGCCATTTATTACCTTCTACTTGGGTGCCTGCCACGGCCTCTTGGCTGGTGTCTCTTCTTCCACCTTTCTGCCCCCAACCCATCCTATTCCCATTATCACGCATACAGCTGTGACTGGACCACTCCTCTGCTGAAAGACCTTTCACACCTCCATATTGAAGAGTGAAGAAACTCCCAGCTCTCTGACCTGCCACTCATAATCTGGCCCCGACGTCTCTTTTTAGCTTTTATGTGTCCTCTGTAGTCTTAGAAACCTGGGCAACTCCAAGTAAGAGCCTCCTTCTTCCCTGCCTCCGTATGTAGCTCACACACTTTCCTCTGTATGCAGTGCTTCTACCCTCTATACCAAGCTGCCTAGTAAAATCCTACTACCCCTCAAGCTCATATCAAATGATACTCACTCTCCACAACCTTCCTTGGTCCACTCCTTGTCATTTTCCTTTTCATTTGCACCTTCCTAATGAGACTTAAAAATGTGGTTGTTCATGACATGATTCATCCTCCCTCCTAGATTCTAAGCTTCTGAAGGGTAATGCCCATGGTTATTAGTTCTTAACATCCCTCCCTGGGCCTGGTATTGTCTTGCCTTGTGCCAACTCTCAGGAAGCATTTGTCAATTCTACAGCTGGAAAATGTTCTGATCATTCATTGAATCTATAGAGTTCTTGACCCAAATGTCTTGGTCACAGACATCTTTGTTTTGACAGACAGCTGCATAGCAGCATCAGCATCATTTTCTTTTTCTTTTTGTTAATTGTCTTCTCTATCTTCACTGACTTTTTTTTCATTTTTATCTTATTGCGGTAAGAACACTTAACGTGAGAGCTACCCTCAACACATTTTTAAGTGTACAGCCTGTTACTATGGATTCAGGTACAATGTACAATCTAGGTACAACCTCTAGAGCTTATTCATCTCTATTAACTGAAATTTTATTCCCATTGATTAGTAACTGCTCTTCTCCCCTTCCCTGGCCCTGGCAACCACCATTCTACTTTTTGATTCTATGAACTTGACTACTATAGATCTTTTATATAAGTAGAATCAGGCAGTATTTGTCCTTCTGTGATGGTTTAGTTCACTTAGCATAATGTCCTCCAGGTTCATCCCTGTTCTCACGGATTGCAGAATTTTCTTCTTTTTTAAGGCTGAAGAGTATTCCACTGTAAGTATAGAGCACATTTTCTTTATCCATTCATCTGCTGATGGACATGCAGGTTGTTCCACATCTCAGCTATTGTGAGTAGTGCTGTGATGGACATACATAGTAGAGGCAATATCTCTTTAAGATCTTGATTTTAGTTCTTTTGGATAAATACCCAGAAGTGGAGTGGATCAGATGGCTGTTCTATTTTTAATTCTTTGTTGTGCAAAGTTTCTAATTTCTCCACTTCCTCACGGACACATGTTATCTTTAACATCATTTTCAAAGGTGTTAAACATATGGATGATTGAGCTTTTCTAATAATACTAAGAAGAGTCACCATCTGCTGAATAGCTATGCACTAGGCTAAATGTTCTACCTGTGTTATCATCTTCATAGAAATGCCCATTTTACTGATGAGAAAATACATTTTCTACAATCGAAAAAATGCATGAGTCAGTTATTCTGCCCCTGTGAGCTCTACTTAAGCTCTGGGAGCCTGGGGAGTGACCTGGAACTTAGCCTCAGTGCCTATTTTTCAGAATACCTGAGTTTGTGCAGCCACTAATTCTCTTTATGAAGAGCCACTCATATGGAACTTGCCACTGCTATTAATCAGCTCCAGCCACGAGTCAATCTGACACCAGAGGCAGGAGAAGCAGTCAAACCTGTTTGTCTTAATGTGTCGGAATCATTTCTTTTTCGGTTTTGAAGTTTTATGCATCTTTCAAACCATCAGATCACCATGAAAGGCATAACCCAATGTTTACGACACAGTGGGTGCTTCATACCTTTACTGAAATTTTTTTTCTTTAGGATGTAATTGAATTACTGTGCATGCCCAGCTATAATATGTAATCAGACAAGTTTGCCTTGCCAAAATGAAAACACATCTTCTAATCGTTCAAAGGAGAAAGGTGACTCCTTGTCCCCTCTAGGGCTCTAAGATGCTTCCAGATTGGGGAGAGTGAGAGACCTGAGTCTACGTGATGGCTGACTGCAGTCCTTACCCGAATGCTTTAGGAAACTGCTTTAGATAAGAGTTCAGATCATTGGTTAACCCTTAAAGGAGTCCATAAGAGTCCACGGGAAGCATCACTGGAACTCGAGGCCAGCAGCTACACCCAGAGCAGAGCCTGCCTACTGGTGGCTGTCTCCCCGAGGAAGAACAGGGTCTTAGAGTTCTTGCCAGGTCGGTCCCCCATCCAAACATCAGAGAATCAGAGTGAACATCACCAGCCTTTTCCTCCAGAAAATTTAGCCCTACATTAAAGAGAAGGCAACCCTGGGACTTCCCTGGTGGTCCAGTAGTTAAGAATCTGTGCTTCCACTGCAGGGGGGCACAGGTTCGATCTCTGGTCGGGGAACTAAGATCCCACATGACGCACCATGCAGCAAAAAAAAAAAAAAAAAAAAAGAGAAGGCAACCCTGAAAAACATTCTCTTTCCTACCCAAATATTGTGCTTCTGCTATCTTCTCTGATGGAAGAGGAAAAAGACATGGGCATTTCAAGATCATGAATAAACCTAAACTAATTTATATTTGGATTAGGAATGTCAAGAGAAACACACAAACATGCAAACACCTGCCCATCCATGGACAAACATGTAGGCACACACACTCTCAGACACAAACACCTACATTTGTGACCGTCCTCAATAAATAACGACTTATTTGAAATGACTTATATGAATCTGATCCTATTATTGGAAGCCAACATCTTGATCATGTTGAGTTTTATTAAGTTTTTATTTTTCTGAGGATCTCCCTGAACACATGTGAGGCTGATGTCCAGGCTGTTATCCACGCTGCCAGTCGTACTCCAGGTGCCAAGGGTATTTTATGCATCCGGTTAAATGGCACATTGTAGTCCAACATTTTTCAGTATTGCCCAACAACTTGGCCTCACCCTTGGCTAAACTAACAACCCCTGGGGGAAACAAAATAGGCCATGATGGAGTTGCCAACACTTTCCTATTGATATACCCTTCACCAAAGGACCCACAAGCTGTAATTTCCATAATATTCCATGGTCTTGAAATGAGGAAACTGTAGCACAAGGAAAGTAAGCCCCTTGTCTGGTCTCACGTAACAAGTGAAAGTTATGACACAGACTGAGAATCTCTACCATTCTGGACATTTTTCATCACCTTCAGTCATGAACCATATGGTTCCAAGAGAAAGAAAAGAGAAGTTGAGAGATCAAATCCAATCCTTGGTGGATATTCACTTCTCTTCATATGGATGATGTTAGTTCTTGCCTTTTTACAACACTGACAGAGAAAACTACAAACGAAAACCTAAACTGTACTCACCACTGCTATACCAATCCTTAGAATTCTAGGGAATTTTGTAAAAGAGTTTCAGGCAAGCTATACTCCAATAAAATATTTTTTTTTTTTTTGCGGTATGTGGGCCTCTCACCATTGCGGCCTCTCCCGTTGCGGAGCACAGGCTCCGGACACGCAGGCTCAACGGCCATGGCTCACGGGCCAAGCCGCTCCGCGGCATGTGGGATCCTCCCAGACCGGGGCACGAACCC
Source organism: Mesoplodon densirostris (assembly GCF_025265405.1). Taxonomy (NCBI): domain Eukaryota; kingdom Metazoa; phylum Chordata; class Mammalia; order Artiodactyla; family Ziphiidae; genus Mesoplodon; species Mesoplodon densirostris. The sequence goes on along the minus strand of NC_082664.1, from coordinate 161,181,543 downwards.
GTGTCCCCTGAATCGGCAGGCGGACTCTCAACCACTGCGCCACCAGGGAAGCCCCCAATAAAATATTTTTAAAAATTAAAAAGTAGGGCTTCCCTGGTGGCGCAGTGGTTGAGAGTCCTCCTGACGATGCAGGGGACACGGGTTCGTGCCCCGGTCCGGGAAGATCCCACATGCCATGGAGCGGCTGAGCCCGTGAGCCATGGCTGCTGAGCCTGTGCGTCTGGAGCCTGTGCTCCGCAACGGGAGAGACCACAATGGTGAGAGGCCCGCGTACCGCAAAAAAAAAAAAAAAAAAAAAAAGAAAAAGTAAAAAATAAAAAATAAATAAAAATCTTTAAAAAGGAGTTTCAGACAGATATTTAAAAAATTGACTTTTTTGGCCAGTCCCTGGCAAGTGGCAGCCTCCATACTGCTATCATTGCCTTGGGACAGCAGATTCTGTCACTGTTCAATAACTGCCTTTGTAAAAGGCCAGTAGCCCCCTCTTGGAAGGTCAGTCATTTTGACTCTTATCTAGTTTGGGTCTGTTTGAATGCCTCTATTTGTTCCACCATCCCTTGCTGGATATCGTTCCTGGCATGCTGGTGTGGAGCCACCCATTCAACATAACATGGAACTGTTTGGTTTCGGGGATGCTCTGGTTTTCAGAGTAATCGCAAGAATGAATCATAATACCCAGCCTTCTCTTGGATATCACAGATAGCAACTGGTTGCCTTCACCACCCCTAAAATGTATAATGGTTGACCTCCCTGGGATGCAAGACCAGTCTTCAGTTGAGGTTTTTGTATTACTCTTGCGGTTTTAAACATGCCTAGAGACAGAAATGCACTAAACCAGTCTTCCCCGATGGCTCTGTCCCAGTTCTGGTGCCTTAAGCCTTCCTTTTAGCATCACATCCACCCATCCTCTGTGATTCCATCCTCCATGCTGCCTGTAGAAGTTCTCCCAATCTGAGATGTTTGTCCTGAATACATTATTTGGAATTGCTTTCTAAGGCACTGGGTTTTGGATCACTTAGCATCTCATCCACCCTGCTCCCACCTTTGCCCATGAATGTGCTAGAGCAGCAGTTTCAAGTCCACAGCTCATTGGAGGGCCTCGCACACAATTGCAAATGGCAGAGATAGAGGAAGGTGAATATATCTTTGTAGCCATCTCAACTCACCCTGTCCAAGTGATCCTTTCCCATCCCGGATACCTCTCCTGTGACCCTGTTGTTAGCTAATCCTTGCCAGGCAATCTGTTGGTAACTAAACTCTGGAAAGACTTCAGTAGTTGAAGGGATAATGATAACTCTTCACCGTTATAGGCTGAATTGGTGTCCAAAGTAGTTCTAAGGTATATAGTGTTTCATTTAATCCCCACAATGACTAAATGCATAGAATATCCCCTTACTACAGATGAAGCAACTGACGCCTAGAGAGCCAGAGTTTGCATCCAGGCTACCTGGCTCCAGAATCTGTGCTCTTTACCACTCTGCTACAGCTGGAGGGGGAACAGACAGATGGCTGCCTGTTTCAGGGCTGACCCTGATCTTGGCGGCCCAGTTCGCACGTCCAGGAATCTGCCTGGACCCTCCTATCCTCATCTCTTCCCAAATCTTCCATCCGATGGGTGGCTCGGGACAGTGTGTCCCTCTGGTTGCCACGATTCCACCCTAAACTCATGGGGAATCAAGAAATGCACAACTGACACACCACCTTTGGAGAGTTTGCCACACATGCTGGGTCCTCCCCGTCCCCTTCATTCCTTCTTCCAAAGCAATAGCATCAGTGATCTGGGTCCTCAGGAGCCTATTTCAGTCACTAACAAAACCTGCTTCTTGGCCAAGCCCAGCAAACCTGGGGATAGAAACCAAATACACCCAGAGGTGAAGTACACAGTACCCTAGGTTGAAAACAGGCTTCTAAAATTCTGCCCTAAGGAGTTCCCCGGTGGTCCAGTGGTTAGGACTCCACACTTTCAATCCCAAAGGCTCGGGTTCAATCCTTGGTCAGGGAACTAAGATCCCACAAGCCATGTTGTGCGGCCAAAACTAAAATAAAATGAAATTCTGTGCTGGTAGTAATTCTGTTCAAAGCCCAAATGGGGAGGGAACCATGTTAAGCCCACCCTCTTCCTCAAAAGAAGGCAAGACTGGACCCAAGTGTCACAGGAATTCCATGACAGAAGACCTGACAATTTCAGGGAGTCCGGAATCCCAGTCCTAGAAGCTTCAATACAAGACTTTAGAAGGTGCTCAGGTCCTCAGACAAAAGCTCCAGTGTTGCATCTCCATCTTCATTTTGGCCAAGCCAAGAGGCCCAATTTATAAAAGCAAACAAACAAACAAATCCTTGCTTCCTCTCTAGACCCACACATAGTTCTGACTGGGTAAGTCGTATTAATTAGCATTAGCCAGTCAGTATCAGATCTGGGATGAAAGGCAGGAGGCCATGTACCGTGTACCACTCTTCATACTATTGTTATTATAATTATAATTATATTTTATGACAGTTTCCTTAACCCCTACTGATCAACACTGGTTAATTTCTCCATTATAAAAAATGGATTCTTTTATTGCACTAAGTGTTTTGTGATTAGTTTGGTTGCATTTTACCAGCCAAGACATAATTAAGGGAGGCAGGTCTCCAAGTGGGGCCTGAAACCCCGCCATCCAGTGTGCGGGCAAGCCAGCAATTTGGAAGGCAATGACCACGCTTTACATGTCGTGCAATGGAAAATTGCATCCTTTTTCAGTCTTGGAAGGGGATTTTTTAAAATTGAAGTATAGTTGATTGACAATATTGTGTTAGTTTCAGGTGTACAGCAAAGTGATTCAGATGTAGATATAGACATAGACATAGATATATTCTTTTTCAGATTCTTTTCCATTATAGGGTATTACAAGATATTGAATATAGTTCCCTGTGCTATTCAGTAAATTCTTTCTGTTTATCTACTTTATATATAATAGTGCACATCTGTTAATCCCATATTCCTCATTTATCCCCCCCCTTCCCTTTTGGTAACCATAATCTTGTTTTCTATGTCTGTGAGTCTGTTTCTATTTTGTAAATAAGTTCACTTGTATTATTTTTTAGATTCCACATATAAGTAATATCATACAATATTTGTCTTTCTCTGTCTGACTTACCTTAGTATGATAATCTCTAGGTCCATCCACATTGCTGCAAATGGCCTTATTTCATTTTCCTTTTAATGGCTGAGTAGTATTCCACTGTATATTTATATATACCTCATCTTTTTTATCCATTCATCTGTCAATGGACATTTAGGTTCCTTCCATGTCTTGGCTATGTAAATATGCTGTTATGAGCACTGCGGTGAGTTTTCCTTTTCAGAAAGGGATTCTAAAACCAGACCTTCCACACTGAGATTATGCTGGGCTCCCACGAAGACCGCCGGTGACCAGCAAGCAATCGAATTTAAACATAACCTGCCTCTGCTAAGAGTATTCCCCATGGGACACCAGCCCTGAGCTCTGCCTGTGAGTTTTCACCCCAGTTTTGACCTTTGCCTGCCATGAGATGTTGGGCAAGTAACTTAACCTCTTGGGAGAGAGGGTTAAATGGTTAGGCTGCATTTTAAGGGAGAAACTGCAAGACGAATCACTCAGCCTAAAGAATCAATGGAAGATGCTTCCCACAAAAATCCAAAAGCCTGAGAACACAGGAGCACAGCGTCCTTTCTTCAGCTCCTGGTTTCTGTTGATGAGGAGGAGCTCTCAGACGAGAGGGAAAAAGGCAGCAACACAGCTGCAACACAGCTCCGGACCCTACGTTCATGACTCATTTAGCTTCTTTAAGCTTTGTCCTCCTATGTAAACCAGGGATGATTAAGAGTAATACCTATGGGCTTCCCTGGCGCAGTGGTTGAGAGTCCGCCTGCCAATGCGGGGGTCGCGGGTTCGTGCCCCGGTCCAGGAGGATCCCACGTGCTGCAGAGCGGCTGGGCCCGGGAGCCATGGCCACTGAGCCTACGCGTCCGGAGCCTGTGCTCCGCAGCGGGAGAGGCCACAACAGTGAGAGGCCCGTGTACCACAAAAAAAAAAAAAAAAGAGAGCCAAAATAAGAGTCATACCTACAGCCCAGGACCGTTGGGATAATTAAATGAGAAGCATATGTAAAGCACCTAGTAAGTGCTCAATATTCAGGGTGGCCCCCAAGTCTAAAAACATGGGGGAATACATCATTGGTTTATTGACAGTGATCCCCTTACATGCTAAAATAATTGCTACGTTTCCAGATTTGGTAGCCATTTTATGCATTAGCTGATATGACTGTTCAACAGGTAGCACTGCCCTAGGTGTTGAAAGACACCAAAAAAAGTGCCTTTGCCCAAAGATATCCTATGGTCCCTGGGGCCTAGAATTCCCATGGGACTCTTGTGCTTGGTTTAAGTTGTAAGGCAGGGAAGGCTTCTTTGACATGGAAAGCACAGAAGAGAAGGGTAAGTTTAAGCCATTAGGGCTCATCAACATCCTTAGCTCAAAAGGGTGAAGTTAGCATAGAACCAGAACAGTGGTTGCCAAGGGCTGGGGGTGGGGGAGATGGGGAGATGCTGGTCAAAGGTTACAGACTTCCAGTTTTAAGACGAATAAGTTCCGAGGATCTAATGTGCAGCACAGTGACTATTGTTAATAATACTATATTGTATACTTGAAATCTGCTGAGAGAATAGATCTTAAATGTCACACCACACACAAAAAGGCATCTATATAAAGTGATGGCTTTGTTAATTAACTTGATTGTGGTAATCATCTCACAATGTCTATGTATATTAAATTATTACGTTGTACACCCTACATACGTACAATTTTTCTGTGTCAATTACACCTCAAAAGAGCTGGAAAAGAATTAAGAAAGAAAAAAAAGAGTGGAGTCAGGGACATCAGGTGACACGGCCCAGAGTTCAAGGCTCTGCTTGCATCTGGTTTCCAGGGTGAATGAGGGATGGTACCTGGGGCTCAGCTTCACAGGGAGAGACGCCAAAAGAGAGTAGGTGGAAGTCAGCAGGAGGTGATAGAGGCGAATCCACAGCAAACTTCACCTCGTTGAATTAGTCACCTATTCATCATCCATCTCCCCGCATAACTCATGATTCTTAAAATCAACATCTCTCAAAATAAATGCCTTCTCTACCCTACCAACCTCCAGGAAAATAAACATTTCTTTTCTTTTCTTTTCTTTTTAGTAAAAAACTCACTGTTCATCCCTCTCTTAGCATAGAAGTCCATCTGACAGTGACATTCTCAGCCCAGCCTAGGTGGGACTTCTGCAAAGAAGCTCCTTGATTGCTGGAAACTGATCTCAGACATGGAGAAAGAGACCCCTCCCCCTCCCCCTCCTGCACAGAGCCTAAAGGAAGCTGCGGACAGTGCAGTTTGCCATGTTGTTGTATGACCTAAGCCTATTTTAAACATCCTCTGGAGGTACCAGCCCATGAGTTCAGCGAGGCCATGCCTACCTAGAGCTCTAGGCAGAGTGGTATCCACCAGGAAGCTGGAGCCATGTTAATTACAGGGCCAAAAGGTTGGGCTGAAGGCGTGCATGAGGCTTCTGTATTAGACATTCCATATTTCATGTGGACGAGTTTGATCCTTTAAGCTCCGAAAACACCCAGAGGGCAAACTGTCAGCACCATGCACAAGAATTTTGCCCTGAACAAAATGACCTTTGAGTTCTTAACTGGTTTCATATTCTCCGGGTCTCCGCGTACATATTCCTCGGTCGATCACTCTCAACATCTTAAATGTATTTATTTGCTGGTGGGGTTGGCCCTCTCTGGCCAACAGCCACTGATTAACATCTAGTCTGCAAACCATGTAGAAACGTAATCCTTAACAAAATGGGGAAGTTCCGAGCAAGCCAACACATTGTATTGATTTGCAAACTTCAGCCCACAGTGAGCATCTTTTCTCACTAAACTCCGGCTGTCTGTCTTCCGTGAGGCTCCATGGAGACTCAAAGGGTCAAGCCAGGACTCTCGCTTTGTCACGTGTCACAGACATTAAATTCAGTGGCTGATGGGAGCAAAGCACGGTGCTAAGACGTCCATGGACAGGAATGGGACTTTTTGTTTAAGATGTGAAATCAAGGTGACATCTCCCATCAGAGGTATCTTTTTCTAGATATCAAACATTGTTTTCTCAGCGGTAAGTAAACCAAAGCAGCATTTCCCTTATGTGTTAAGACTTAAACAGTGTAGGCTTTTCTGTCTTTTACTGTCAAGGCTGAGAACAGATACGCCAGCACTCACACAGTCTAGGACGGGCCCTTGGGGACAAGCTTCTCTGTGTCTTTGGGTAACTCAGATATGCCCCTCCATCTTCTGTTTCCCAGGTCGTGACAGTGAGGAAACACGGGCCAGCTATGTACCTCCGAGGACCTCGGAGATGGAAAAAGTGGATTGATACATGCCTCTTTCTTTCCTCCTCTCCTTTCACCTCGGTCCAGCCAGCTGGCTATGAGAGTGGACATCCTGCCAGCTCTTCTATCTGCCGTAATGGAAAGCAGACACCTAATCCCCAACCCTCATCTTAGACTCTGCTGCCGTTGAAAACCTGTACCTTCATCAGAGCTGCTGGTGACGAGTCCAGCAGGCTGGCAGAGGTGTTTTGCTATCTCTTCCCCATCTTTGAATGGGTGAGCTAAGGAGCAGGGGTGGGCTTGCTCTGGAATCTCTAGAGAAACTTTGCAGAAAGTCTAATCCCCAAACTGGAGAGTCAGCCTCGGATGGAATCAGGGGCGCAGTGAATTAAGCTCCAAGCTCCATGCCTTGACATCGCCACCCATCACAGGTCGGGAGCCCGAGTGGCAGCTCCAGGCCCCCGATCCAATTAAGACAGTAAAGTCCTCTCTTCTCCTGGTTACAAGCAGAGGATTGAGCCTCAGAACCTGCTCCACCAGTGAACCAGATCTGCATTCCCAATTTAATTGTTCTCAGGCCCTCTCACCTCTCCAGAGAGGCTGTAAACCTCTTAAGGGAAGGGTTGACTCCACTTATAGTTGGATTAGATGCTCACTTGCTTGGTATAATTTGGGGGAAGCTGAGAGAGGGCTGTTTCTCACCAGATATATCCTACTACTCACCAGCTAGAGTCTCTGAAATTCCATTCCAAAACACTGTCACATGGGTAAAATGCTGTCCTGGAAATGCCCTCATTTATACCTAATTAAGAAGGGCAGACTCACAGGGTCTCCATCATTGCCTTACACTCCACCATCACAGAAAGGGCCTAAGGAGCATGAAGGTGGAAAAAGGGCTCCGTCCCTGCCCTGCTCACAGGAAGCCATCTCGTCCACCTGTCTCAATACAGGCATCGTAAAGTGAAAAACTCACTCCCACCGCGCCTTGCAGTCCAAGAAACCCAAGTCACTCTGTGAGATTAGGGGCCGTGTCTAAGACTGCCCTGGGCTCGGGTAAAGAATTTCTTCATTCCCTTCTTTCTTTCATCAATACCCGGGTATCAGAGTGCGCAGCAGCCAGTGAGAGCAAATGCAGTCGATTAAGGCCTGATGCCGATAAAGACAAGATCAGAGACACCAGCTTCACATAGCACGGCTAACCCTGGAAAGGGAGCGGACAGGACCCTTCCCCCGCCCAATCCGTATCCTTCTCCGGGGGGGAAAGACGGCTACTATTTTTTTTATTTTTTATTTTTGCGGTACGCAGGCCTCTCACTGTTGTGGCCTCTCCCGTTGCGGAGCACAGGCTCCGGACGCGCAGGCTCACCAGCCATGGCTCACAGGCCCAGCCGCTCCGCGGCATGTGGGATCTTCCCAGACCGGGGCACGAACCCGTGTCCCCTGCATCGGCAGGCAGACTCTCAACCACTGCGCCACCAGGGAAGCCCGGCTACTATTTTTTGACAAAAGAGGAGCAGGAGGCGTGATGATGAAAACAAGGCGTTGGAGTGAAACAAGGAAGGGGCCATGAGCCAAGGAAGGCAGGAGGCCTCTTGAAGCTCAAAAAGGCAAGAGAAACAGATCCTCCCCTAGAGCCACCAACAAGGAGCCCACCCCGTGACCCCGTGACCCCGTGATCCTGTAACTTAAGCCGGTGAAACTGACTTCAGACTTCTGACCTCCGGAAGTGAGTCGTAAACCAGCAAGCCTGCGGTAGTTTGTTACAGCAGCAGGAAGAAAATGATACAGATGTCGGCTTCCTAAAGGCACCGGACCTGAGTTTCCCCAAGAATTTGCCTGGGAGACAAAGCTGTGTCGCTGTTGCTGTGGACCGGTTACCAGGCCCTGGAGGAACTTCAAACGCATCCTGTCAGCCTCACACACCCCCAACCCCTTCTCCCCACCCAGAACTCCGTCAGATTGGAGGCCACTGTGTCCAATGAGGGCTTTCAATTTCTCCTCTGAGAAAGGGACCGATCTAGGTTCAAAGCAGTTCATTGCACAGTCGTTTGTGAATCAAACGAACTGTGTTGCTTGTGTCTTACGTGCCCGGCACCGAGCTGAGCACAAGGGGCTGGCTGCCCCGCTAAAGCCCCCATCCGGGGGCCAGCTGTGCACCCAGGGGGTTCCTTCTCAGCAAACCCCCTCACCAGACGGACCTTGGGCATTCCTCAGCCTCTCCACCCTACCTTTTTCTTTTCTTTTCTTTTCTTTTTTACATCTTTATTGGAGTATAATTGCTTTACAATGGTGTGTTAGTTTCTGCTTTGTAACAAAGTGAATCAGTTATATATATACATATGTTCCCATATCTCTTCCCTCTTGCGTCTCCCTCCCTCCCAACCTCCCTATCCCACCCCTCTAGGTGGTCACAAACCACCGAGCTGATCTCCCTGTGCTATGCGGCTGCTTCCCACTAGCTATCTACCTTACGTTTGGTAGTGTATATATGCCCATGCCTCTCTCTCGCTTTGTCACAGTTTACCCTTCCCCCTCCCCATCTCCTCAAGTCCGTTCTCAAGTAGGTCTGTGTCTTTATTCCTGTTTTACCCCTAGGTTCTTCATGACATTTTTTCCCCTTAAATTCCATATATATGTGTTAGCATACGGTCACCCTACCTTTTTCTGTTCCATAAAATGAGGAGGATACTCTTCTCACTGGACATGGCTTTTCCGGGAACCGGGCTTTGGAAGCACTGAGCACCGTGCCTTCCATACAGGGTGTATGCAACACAAAGGCAGCTCTCATTTCTCTGGTTTGATGGGCCCTGGGCCTTGGTGGGGAGCCAATGTGTACTATAGCCTCCAGGCCACGTTCTCACCCTCATTCCTCTCATTGTCCAGTCCACATGTGTCCCGAGGGCCAGACAGAACAAGTGACCAGCCCCCCTGTCCTTCTGGGAGGCCCCCATGGCTCCAGGCCATTGTCAGTGGTCCTCGGGTCTTCAGAAGAGTGAACGCCATGGGTTGACCGCTGAGAAGCTGGGAGTTCTCTGAGGGAGGCCAAGCTTAAGACCACCAGGGAGCCCTGAGAAGTTCCAGGTGAAGGACAGGGGGCTTCATGCACTCACCTCTCAAGTTCACAGAAGACAGGTCCGCTCTGGGCCTGCCGTGGAGAACTCGGCAGGATTTCTGACTCAGTGTCACAGGCTGTCAACGAGGGAGTCCAGGAAGCTTCAGCTCAGTTAGCAGTGACCGTGGACGGGGCTGCGGCCGAGGAGGCTGCTGTGTTCAGAGACGCCTGTTTTACAAGACACCCAGCAGCTGTCCTGTCCAGCTGTTAGAGGCCAGCCCGACAAACGGGGGGAGAAAACCTCCCAATACCAAGAAGGAGAGGGTGGCTGCATTCACCGGGTGGATTTTACTTAACGACCCTTCCCAATTCATAAGATGGAGTTGTAATGACCCTCAAAAAGCACATGCTATACCCAAGCCCCGGCTCCACCAGCCCCATCCATACCTGGGGCCACCAGATTCAAAAAACGATTCCAGACCAACTATTCAAAACACTGGACCACACATGGCCCATTCAACAGCACCCCCCCAAGTCTTGTTTCTTCTGCTTCTTTAAAAAAAAATGGGAAAAAAAGTAAAAGTTAACTTTAAAATCTTGAGGGGTATTTTACAAGTTTGCTTAAGAAGTATTAACTAATTCTATAATCAGAAAAAAAGCAAGCAAACAAACAAAAAACCAAAGAAAAAAAGCAAAACTTTCATTTTCTAGAAATGTCCACTGGCCTCTCCTCCAAAAAAGTTAGACCAGATTGGCTGATGTCTTGGTCGACTACCTGGTAGTCTGGGCATCGAGACGACCCCATCCGGATCCTTCTGCAGGGGGGTCCCCATCAGGTCAGTGCACTGAATTAGGAGCCGGTGCCAGGGGCTGGTTTGCCCCGTGACCACACTGCATCCCTCATTTGCACAAGGCTGGGCCCACAGCTGCTTCCCTAGGAATCAGCAGCTCCCCTCCAGGTATTTGCAGGCCTTGGGACTGCTGCTGGGCCCTGGCAGCATGGCGGAGTGCTTTGTACTGCACGTCTTTTGTTTAGCCTGAGACTGGGTGGGCGGGGGGTGGAGGTGGGGGGGGTGGACAGGGAGGGTGCCCGTTCTCCAAATCCCCACTCCAAACTATGCACACAGACATGACAGGGGATTGTAAAAGTGCACCGCAAACAATGTGTCTAATGTACCAGGATCCCCTGCAAAGAAGGTCAAGGGTGACGGAGAACAGCCCAGAGAAATCAGAATCCAGACAGAGCACCCCAAAAGGAACAGCTTTGAGGGAACACTGATCTATTTCCTCTGCTGATCCCCTTCTCCTGGGAGAGAGAGAGAGCACAAGGAAGAAGAAAGGCTGGACGCTGGCTATCTCCCTAGAATAGGCTATAAGCAATTCAGGCAGACTTTCTTTACACAATGGATGAGTGAAATATGAATCACACTGCCAACATCAGCAGGACAAGCAAGTCCTGTGTATTCCGCTCAAGAGGGGCCTGGACACATTTCGGAAAGAGCAGAGAATCTGCAGGCTGGGACACTAACCCCTGTCCCAGGGTGACAGTCACAAGATACAAGTTAATTTGTGTTTTGCAAGATAATACTAAGGGCAGATGAGAGTGGGACGACCCCAGCCCATCTGGTACCTTATTACAGCCTGCTCAAGATTCTAACCAGGGGTGTGAGGACGTCTTTCCTAATAAAGGATGTTCTCCAAAACAAGTTTAAAAACCCAATGGAATCATGGCATTTTTCTTCTCACGTGGGTCTTAGACAGCATGTCTTCTAATGATGTAAAGAGCCCACCCCCAGAGAAATCAAACAAAAATCCCCAGATAACCCTGTTTGTCAGTGGCACAGCCAGGAATAAAAACCCAAGTTCCCAGACTCCTAAGACAGTGGTGGTCAGACATTTCAGATGATCAGTGAGTTTCTCTGAATTCTGGGGTTTTCCCTTTATTGGGTTTTTGCAAAGAAGTGCAGACAAGTCCCAGTCTGAGGGTGTGTTCACACCAATACGAGCAAGATGGAATAAGTAAAAATGAAAATGTTTTTCAGAAGTTCATTTCATTTGAAAGTGCAGAAAGGGGTTGGTGTATTACTCAGCTGTTTTGGATCATGGTTAAAATTTATGCTCTGTGGATAAAACGATAAAATGCTATGGTTCAAATGTTTTCTTCGCACCTTTTTGTGATTTTTAAATTTTTAATTAAAAAAATTCTTTAATCTCTGCTTAGCTTGGAAATGGAAGGGAATTTCTCTACAGAGGAGTCAGTAATGCCTGCTGTCCAGGAAGGATCACAAAAATGGTTTGAGGATTTGGGGTGGATTTGGGGGTGAGGACAGGGGTATAGTACACAGGAGAACGTGGACTCATAATGCTTCTAAATCTCTGAAAGGTCAGTGGGACAATTCACCATTGTGAGGAACATATCAGATGTGGGAAATGGATGGCATTTTGAGTTTCTGAGTTTGAATTTTGTGAACAGGTGTTTTACTGAATTCGGATCCGACATGCACTACCTGGGGAGAATGTGCTCCTTTCACAGTTTCTAGACTTAGGAAATACTAAAATGATGTCCTGTGATGAGGAGTCAGCTTTAAAAATCATTCTAAATGCTTAAAAAAGGTTTAGAAAATAGACATTGCTCTCAGAAGGCAGGTTCTGAGTGTCCCCACTTGTGTCACACGTTCTGCTTGCATGGAGACCAACCCAGGGGCCCAACCTCGCCACAGTTCACGTCGTTCTTTTCAAAGGGGAATAACCTGTAAATGTCACCAGACTGAGACACTGGAACCTTGGTTTCTCTATTTCCTAATCTGCTTTTTTTTAATTAAAAAAAAAAGTTTTTAAATGGACTTCAACCTAGATCCTCAACAGGTATTTGTTGCATCTATGAAAGAAGTGTTTTCATTCAAAATTTTTACATCATGAACGTCCACTGTTGGATATGAGGAGTTCATAAATGGCAAAACTGTTCAACAACTATGTAGTTTGTTATTTTTCTATTATGTTGGCTTTTAAAATGTTTTAAAGAAATAATCCAAATCTTCACATATATTCCCATGGATGTGCTAAATGCAGCTATTTCAAAAGCGAGGCAGAAGAGATGGAAAATTAATTAGGAGTACAATTTACTCAAGAATATTGGAGCAGCATTTTAGATCTACAATCTTGTTCTGTTTTTCTAGAGGAAACCCTCTCTCCTGTCGCTGCTCTAGTGTGTCTTTTTTCTTTTAAGTGAAGAAGAAAAGAAAGAACTATTGAAGCCATGAAAACATATGATAACATTCGAAAGGAGAAACTGCAGAAGAGTTACATAGTTTTTTAAATCTTTTGCATCATCCTCCCAAAATATCTTAGAATGTAAAATCCATGTACAGAATGATAAAATGACATTTGTCTGAGGCAGGAAGAGGATCAAATGTGCCACTATCGCTATAGCACCTAAAACAAAATGTAGCTGGAGTGTTGAGTTTGGGATTTTGCTACGTGTGCCCCCCACCCCTGCCCGCCCTTCTCCTACCCCCAAGAATGTCAAGAATTTGAACTCCTGTTCTTAAGGTGAAAGGGCATTCACTCAAATCTGTATGAAGGAAAAAAAGTGGCAAATCCTGAAACATTGGCACCCTCCAATAACAGCGCCCAAGTTTAAGATGGCAACAGACGACCACTGCCTTGGGTGTTTCACAAGTAACCGGAAACCACATCCGAATTAGGAGCCAGTCAGATCTTCATTTGCATCTCAGTCATCCTCTACTTCTTTATTTCAACATTGAGCTTTAGGCTTGAAATATTTGCTAAGAAAGCAGAGAGGCGATTAACAGAGATTTTTCAAATGTGTGCCAGCGTTACACATTCTGTCAACAGAGTAAAAGGAAACTATACAGCGTAGGTTACAAAATGGTTATTTCATGTTTCGCAAACATTCCAATCAACCCTTCACTGTGATGTTATTCAACAGTAGAAAAGCAAAACAGACGTGAAGCCCAGCTCCTTTCCATCTTGCAGAGATCCATCAACTGCAAATCCACCCGAGAATCCCAACGAGGAAATCTTCCTGTTTCTCCTGCTAGAAGATCGTCTCCTTGAGGCTAGACAAGGAGGAGGGAACGGCAGCTCAGAGAGGACCACAGAACCTACTCCAGCCTGGGGATGCCTTCCTCTGGGCTGCATCCCATGAGCCCCAAAGGTCCCCAGCTTCCCAGATGAATTGATGTTGACTGTCTGGGGTTTGCCTTATCTCCTAGTGAATAACTGAACAAGTTTGGGCTTTGTTATTTTGTTTTGTTTTGTTTAAACTCCTTTTGCTTCAATTAGCTAGAGCTACCAGATTTTAGAAGAGCTTGGCCACCACGCTTGATTACCATGTTACGTGGTTGTTTTTAAATCTTTTAACTTTATTATCTTTTTATATTATTATTCCAACAGACTGCATGAAAGGCAGTGATCACTAACACAGAACACAACAGGTGCTAACATTCAGCCAGGTTGCTCTCAGAACCCGGGCTGTCGGGCCCGAGTCGCTGACATGCACGCGGGTAGCTCATACACTGCTACCCTCATAGCACAGGCTGCAGGAGAAGTGACAAAGGACAGATGCTCTTGTACCCTTAGAAGCTATTTAATAAATATCATTGAGAAACAAAAAGGAAAAACAAAATCAGCCCTGTGGAGCACAACCGCCTTAGGTCAACTGAACGTCATCTAGTTTATTCAACCAAAAATTGAGAGAGGAGGAAAATATTAAAACGGAAACACACAAAAAAAAGCAGTTCTTAACACTAGCAGGAAATAAATTTGTACAACAATTCAGTCTGTATAATATGATGAAATAAATCTACAACTTCTCTTATTTTGGTGCTTTGAATTATACATACAAACGACAATTACAGGGACTTGTTCACAAAGCATGGAGGCCTAGGAAAGTCTAACTGAACCCTCCATGGCAATCTGGGAGTGTAACGCGTTGCCTGGAGTGATAGAATTTCCTACGCAGAGGCCCACAGCTTTGAACGAATGATTCGCCTACAACATTTTTCTTTTTTTTTCCTTTTTTTTTTTTTTTTTTCCTTTAATGCATCAAACTGTGACCAGGAAAAGGAAACAAAACTGGCAGTTTGTCCATTTGGATATCAGAACTAGTTTCTTCTTAATTTCCACACTTTATTTTCTTCCATCATCTTTAAAATGCATGGCATCCTTCGTGCCTTCCTGACGGAGGCCATAAAGTCTTCTTCTTCCAATGTACAGTCTTTCTTACAATATAAGTTATATGCAATGTTTAGCGATTTTTTTTTTCACAGCACTAGAGAGACCCTGTTCAATAGGGAATATGAGTCTGAATGGCTTATTCACAAATGGTATCCAGATTCAGGGAGTGAGAACACAGACACCACAGTGGGCTCCTCTGTCCAAGTGGCAAACATCATGTTGCTTTCTGCCTGCAAAAACATATAGATCCATCGGGTTTCGGTTTCATGATACTGCTCCTGCGAAAATGCACGTCGAAGGGGCTGGAGGGACTCTCGCCTGGAGATCTTTGAGCATCGAGCAGGGACCCTAACCCATGGCGGTGACCATACTGGAAGGGTGGTGAGGTCCGAAGGAGAGGCTGGAGGGCGGGTGCATCGGCGTGGGTGTGGTCAGCATGTGGCTGGAGTGGCTGAAGGGTGAGATGTGACTGAGGGAAGACATGTGTCTGGAGAGGGCGGCGGGGTTGAACGAGCTGCTCTTGGGGAAGTCCTCCAGCGTGTCGTGCACCTTTTTGCACTTTTTGGATTTGCTAGACATTTTTCGGTTTCTGGTCTGGATGCCTTCCTTCTTCATAGTCAGGGGTCTGTTAATCTAAACAGAGATCAATTTTTTTTTTTTTTTTACTTTATTCGGCTGGCTCTGAAATAGTGCAGACGTTCACACCCCAACCCGGGTTCCCCTGACTGCCCCAGATCAGGGATCTGCTTTCAGGGGGCCCCTTCCTCCCCACCTTCCTGCCTCCTTCCCAGGGACCCAGAGTCCTGCAGGCTAGGGTTCTGCGGTGGGGGTCTGTCAGCCTCTATCAATTTCAGAAACCAAGAGGCCATAGGCAAGGTGTTCCAAGCAGGGCTTATTCATTACATTCATCTGCACCAATCATCGGAGGGGAAAGTTTGCCTCAGGGAACTTTGTCTCCAAGGACCATATTCTAGAGACCCACCCAAGATGGCTGTATTTCTCTGCTAACTAAAATATAATAATAACTTGTCTTCTTCCATTAGAATGACCTTAGACTATTTCATGAGCATGGAGCCAAGGGAGGGCTTTTCAAGGGGGAAATAATAGCTTGTCTACTGGTCCAAAATCTGTGTTAGGACTGGGCAAGTACTGCAAGGCAATCGATCTTAAGTGTTTGTCTCTGCCTTGAGAAGCTAGGACTGCTTCCCTCTTCAAAGTCATGCCTGGTTGTCTCTCTTCTGACGAACTTCTCTAAACGAGAGGTGCTGTAAAATCTTCCCCTGAAATGTGTAAGTTCTGGGGTCATAATTTAACACAAAGTGTCTTTCCAAAACCTAAGCTCTCGCCCACGCCACAGCAACTGTGATGATTGAAAGTTGCAATTTCTACCTGGTCCTGACTATCCACTTCTTACTAGACAGACAGCAAAACAACCAATCCACAAGAATTTAATATCCACTTACGGGGTACAAAGCCCTGTGCTAGCCTGAAAGCACTCTCCTCCTAAAAATCAAAGACCAGGCCTGAAGTTGAGTAAAGAGACAGAGGCAAGCACTAGTCTTCTGTCTCCAGGGCAGCAGACCATCGCTCTCTTTCTGATAAGCCTCATGTGTTTTGTTTGGAATACACATTTGTTTTAGGGGGGTGGGGAGAAGAATCAAGAGAGGGGACTTCAAAGCAAACTGAGATCATTCCCCGCAAGGAGTCAGAATCAGATTGACCTCAATAGCGGCCATCTGCCCCGTAGAGCAAACCCACCACACATCTGGCCATGTTTCTGGGGAAATGGGCAAAGGGACTCAAAGAGGGAAGGTCAGGGTCTCAGTCACTCCTGACTCCTTGGGGAACAAACAACTCCTTCCTCCAGGGTCCTCAAGGGTGGAGGAAGAGAAGATTTCACGGCTCTAGGATCTGCCTGTTTGCTCCAAAAGCTAGAAAGGGATAGTTAAGGAAGAAAGAATCAAGCAGCCAAGAAGGCCAGGCTCCGACAACGCTACTGGTAGCGGCAAACCCACAGCTTCCTGGGCCTGAGCTGGTCACCTGGAGAGGGGTACAGAACCACTCCGTGGGACGGACACCTGCCTTCCCCCTTGTGCAGGAAGGCCACGTGAGTGGCGACAGAGGACCTAAAAGGTCGTTGCCCAAAGAACATCTCAGGGCTCCTTCCTCAAAGTCATAATCAAGATAAAGACGCAGCCTACAGAGGCGATAGGAATCTACTGTCTCATCGAATCTCCCCCAAGATACTGCCTAGACACACGGCTCTTTACGCTGATATCTAGATATACAGAGCCAGGTATCTAAATATAATATCTAGTTACACAGATAGCCACACAAAGCCAGATAACTAGTCCCAACACTGATACTGAGATAGGTAGTTATCTACACACCTAGATAAGAAGACAGGAACTAACTTAGGTCGTGCATGGTATCTCGATGGGCAGAACACAACACAACAAGAGGAGAATGTTAATAGATTATTATCTCTTATTGTTAAATACACAACAAATCCGCCTCCTTCTGTGAATTCTTACTAAACCAGAAAAGGCAGAAGAACCACTCTGGTGGATGAGCACGCTTCTATCTCCCAGCCACTGGGGCCCAACCATGAAGTCGGGAGCTAATGTAGAATAGGGTGGGAGTGAGGGGTGAAGAAGGTTCCTTGACCTGTCTGATTTAATGAGAAATTCGTATTCTTCAGAAATAGATATTTTTTTAGATTGGACACAACTGAGAGCCTACCTCACTGTGGCTGAGTAGTCAAAGAAATTTATAGCTGGTTCATTTCTCATAATTCCTATACTTCTGTGGAAATAGGAAAGAAGTATATATACACACACAATTCATGACTTTGAACAGAACTTTGGTACATTCTAAAGTGAGACGGTGCTTACTCTCCTCTGTTCCCTATGAGTCCTGGGGTTACTGATCTCCCCGCAAGGCCTTTTGCAATTCAGAAATCCATCCTGGCCCTTCTACTTCATCAGCCATGTTCCTCTGAGTCATCATTTCTTCAAGTAAAAGGGAAATCAAAATAATTTCTGCCCTGTCTACATCATGGGACTCTTTGAGGCTCAAATGTAATCAAGTAACATGAAAGTTCTTTGCAAAACCATACATTACAACCCCAAAATCATTTTATCGGCTGTACCAACCACTGGGTAGCTCATAAACCCTAAGGCCCCAAATCTTCCAGATTTTAATCACAAATCTGCTTCTCTCCACGGCAGTGTGCAAGGAAATTCCCCGAAGTGAAAATGGGCCTGGGGTTTCATTGCTGATAAATGTACACAGACCACAGTCTGAGGATGTGTGGGAGAGAAACGATGGATTGTAGTAAGAGCCCCGTTCCTCCTCTCGAGAGCGGACGGCATATGGGCAGGGAGGTGAGTGTTACGGGGGTCCCCGGGAATCAAATCAACTCATTCCCAAGAAGCACAAAACGATTAGGTTGCTGGGGTCACCCTGGGAAGTTCTCCTGTGATTCAAAAACTCTAAGCAAAAAAGCTTCCTCCCCAGTTCCCAGGTGTTTCTGGGTAAGATGCTTGACTGCCAGAATGGTTCTGAGCAAAGCCCTCCGCCTTTCCCCATTCACTCCCAGACATTACCAAAATCAGACTGGTCAAAAGACTTCAGGAGAACCAGACAGAGCCAGAGGGATGAAGTGAGAGAGACAGGGAAAGACAGACAGAGACAGACAGAGAGAAAATTCTTTCTCTGGGATCAACATAAACTTCTGGCCTCATAAGGGTCATGGCCTGTCAGCCAGAGTTGCTGCAGGGAAAAAAAGAAAAAAAAAAGCTGAAAAAAATTTTTAAAGGTAAACATATTGCAAAATGGGAGGACCCCCAAATTGAAAGATTAAAAATGACACAGCCAAACCCATGTGACTGACTGACAATTATCATTCTGCTAATGTGATCTAAAAGGAGAAAAGCGTTCTTTTCCCTAGTAAGGATAACATCTGTCGGCTGCTTTGCAAGAGTTCTCCTGGTGAGGACAAAGTCAGCAGATGAAATCTCTCATCTCGTATCTTTTATTCAGAGAATCCATTTAAAATTCACCAAGGCTCTTTACCCCTCAGTAACTGAATCGCCCCGAACTCCTGCACCATGCATTACAATCCTATTTACCTTTCTCTTTTCACTGACTCATTCTCTTTTCTTTTCTTTTTTGCAAAACGTTTAAAAACTCAAGGAAACATCAAAATATGACTGGCGACTTTGGTTTTTCCAAGAGAAAGATTTTTCTCCCCTTAAAAACCCAGACCAGGCCCACCACGCGTACTGTTTCCAATACAAACTAAGGGGCTGGGTCATCTGCTTTAAAGCCTTCAATCTCAGCAAGGCTACGCTGTGCCCTGTGCCGAGTCCTTTCCTACACTGGGTCCTACTGCAATGCCTTTTCTGGGCCTTGTCACTGGGCGATTCAAATGGATAACCAACAAGGACCTACTGTAGAGCACAGGGAACTCTACTCAGTACTCTGTAATAACCTAGATGGATAAAGAATCTGAAAAAGAATAGATATAGTATAGGTATAACTGAATTACTTTTGCTGTACACCTGAAACTAACACAACATTGTAAATCAACTATACTCCAAAAAAATTTTTTTTTTAAAAATCAGAAAGGGGACCAGGGGAGCGGGATGCTGTGCACTGGGCATCATCCGAAGAGGGCCATTCCGGGAGCGGGGGCGGGTCCCCGGGACACTTACATTGTGCAGCTTGTAGTACAGCCCGCAGGCATTGCAGACAGGGTCTCCATTGGCATTTCTTCTCCAGAGAGTCGTGGTTGTGGTTTGACAGTTTGCACAGGACGTACCTGCCCTTCTTGCTGCTGACTGGGGAGCGGGAAGAGAGCGGAGGATAAAAATCAAAACAAATGTTACATGGGTTTGCAGAGCTGCGGAGACAGACTCAAAAAAAATTATCACTGAAATCAAAACTAGCAAGTGGCCCACATGAAAGTAATAAAGATCCCCAAAAGCTGCATCAAGAAGAAAAATGAAGCCAATCCACTGGCATAGAAGCAGGTCAGACCATAGTCCGGTGGTCAGCACATAGCCTGCTGTCCCCTGGGGAAGGATTTGGGAGGATGAGAAAGCCGACATCACCTCACCGACATAACGAGCCCCCCTCCCTCCCCCACAAAGTTTGCCAGATGTTTCATTTTTATGGGTAGCAATTTTGAATTAACCAGACTAGTTTCGGTATCAGGCTCTCAGTGGCTTCCTTCACCAGGCCTACAGGAGGTCTTTTTCAAGAGCAACTGCCCAGAAAAGCAGTTCTCAACAAGGATACTGGTCATCGCAATAGACCAACAGCCAAGGAAGAACAAACCCAAGCATCAAAAGCGCTTTCTAGATCCCAAATAAAGAAACGCTGGATGATAAGGAGGGCAGAGTGCTGTCAGAATGAGAGAACGTCTGCGCATGTGTGGCTGGCACACACGGGATGGGCCACGGAGAAAGCACCGAGCCAGACATCCTAAGTGAACGGGACCCCAGCCAATCTGCAGGCATCCTAAATGTGCACAGCCCACGCTTTCAGATTTGGTCACTCGTGGTGACAGCCATCTTCATCCTCTTTAGGTGGCTTTCAGTTAGTGAGACAAACTGAGAGGAACAAGGAATTTTGCAATCCACCAGGAACACTGGCCCCGCTCCTAACTTCATTTCATTTCACCCTCTTGAAAGTAGGTGCTTCCTATCTGCTGTTCACAGAGCAAAATGGTTACAGGTCAGATGTCAGCCCCAAGCTGAATTTTCATTATTTGATTGTGTCACTGCCTTCATTTCCTTTAAAAGGGAGATTTTTCTTTCGCTTTTCGACGCACTTAAATGTATAAGGGGACTATTTCCTATGTCCATACGTTAAAAAAGAAAACTTAAGCTCAAAAACTTTTGAAAGGAAATGAGGTTGGGTCACTTGTAACCATGTATCTCTCATCTCCTCACACCCCCTTGCAACATAAAAAGAAAATTTCAACTGCAAAATTATTTCCGTCCCTGGGACTCAAAAATATTATCAAAGGCAAGAGAAGGAGTAAGAATTCAGCTGGTCTTTATCTGTGATCAAGAAAATTCTGGCATGGTTATGAAAGCACAGAACGAAAGGACAGGGATCAGGGTGTGCTTTGCCATCAGTATTTTACCCAGCAAGAAGTTGGGCCAAACACCCGAAGAGGTCAAATATTGAAGACCCAGTGGCAATTCTGAATGAACCAAGCTGATTCCTTTCCTTTCAAAGCTACTCAGTTGTTCCACAGAGATGCTGCCCCTTCCCACAGGTTTAAATAGCAGAGCTGTGGCTTTTTTCGTTTGTTTTTAGTAATTCTTAGTTTCTGTGGAACTAGAAAGGAAAAACAGCCCTTCTCCCTCATAACTGAGAAGGTTCTACTTTTGAGTTGTCCATTTGGAAAATAATTCACCGCAGTCCAAGAGTGCTGTCTCTTATCGCGTATGCCTCTGGTCCACCTGCTTTTATGAAACATGATAACTTAAGACTTAACTGTTGCTCTTGTGTACTCTTGGGAGGAAAATGATACATGAAATCGGTGCTTAAGGATTTTGACAACTACATTATCACGTGATTATTATTATAGTCCTGGACTGGTTTTCCCCTTTAAAAGAAATACTTGGATATAATAGACTAATATCTACGCAAGTACCGGATTTCCCAGCCCAACAACTGGGAAGGGATGGTACAAGTGCACAACACCAACCGATAAAATAATAGAGTTCCAAATAACCACGCTCATGGTGCAGCCCTTTGCAGTGTATTGAAGGTAACATGAATCCAAACAGGCTTAGACTTTATGAGAATTTATACAGAACCTCTAAAAGTCACACTGTTTGGGTCACTAGCAGAAGACAAAGTATATTAATAAAGCAAGCTAGTTGTGAGACTTATGAAAATCTTGCAACACTAGGAAAAAAAATTCTATGGGTCTTCCCTTCTATTTCCTGCATGAGTTTATTCAGTGTTAGATATGCATCTGTGGAAGAGCTGACTACCCAGAGGGGGCAGGCAGGGTGGTCTTCAGCAAGTCTGCAAATGTGCAAAAGCAGCAAACTGGAGAGACGGAGCAGGGAAGGAGGGACAGGAAATACAGGAAAGAACAAAAAGAAAGTTCTAGGTATTCAGAAGTCAAATACATCTAAGGGCTAAAAATATACGTATATATATCCTGAATGGGCCCCGAGCGTTTCTCTGGAGCATGTGAATTCTATGGAACTAAAAATAAAAAAACACCCAGAAGAGGTGAGTAAGAAAGAGAAGGCAGCTTCACATGTGACAGCAAAGGAACTCTAGAATAAAAAGTAATTATTACTCAGAGTTCTAGAGATTTCTTATGAAAGGTGAATGAAGACAAAATTATGTAAAATGCAAGTCCAGGCCTCCTGTACAATCTACCCAGACAGAAGAAACCCCAAGAAAATGTCAAATGTACTCTTGCTCATCAACCAGACAACTACGGGGTCTGACACTTTTCTGCTCTCTTTTTCCTTCTTTACTTTTACCTTAAAAAAAAAAAAAAGTCCAATTATAATGGTACCATGACTTATTTTAACAAGAAGTTTTTTGTTGTTAGTTTTCTTTCTTTTGTTTTTCTTTCCTTTTCTTTTTTTCTCTTTTTTTTTTCCTAAGGCCAGGTTTTGAGTGATTCAGAACATTCTTTTGTGGTGCGATCATATTCATTCTGTGCTAACATCTCCAGCCATTTTTTTTTTTCAAACACGTCTTGTTCTGATACGTTCAAACATCTTGATGTTTAAGTTGGGGAAGCTGAGTTGTTGTTTATGAGTTATCTCCAGAGCTCAGATATCCGGCAGCTTTTTCCTAGGAAGTTAGCTTTGCACATGAGAGAAAGGAAAAAAAAAAGTACCAAAGAGCATGGGGACAAGTCGGGGGAAGGTTGAGAGAGCTGGAGAAGGGGGCAAAGATCAGAAAGAATAAAGCCTAGAGACCTAGGATTGTCAAAAATTAAAGTCACGTGGGCATTGCCATCCCTAGAAAGATTTTCCTTCTTCTGAAGAGGATGTGAAAGGTGTTGATTTGCACTAAAATCTGATGGAGAAGATAAATAATTCTTTAAAAAGAATGCAGAGGATTTGGGAAGGGTCTACCTTAGAATCTGAGGGATGCTGCTTCATCCATTAATTTGCATGGGGAAACTCCCCTCCTCCCCTCTCTACTTGGTGAATCACCACAAAAAGCATTTTGATCTCTTGACTGTGGTTACAGTTATCATTTGCCAAGCCTGCTTTTATTTGTCTGCTACATACACTTGCTATTCAATCTGGCCTGAGATTCCAAAGACAACTTTGCAAATGAACCTCTCAGGCTAATTTTCCTTATAAATGCTTGCCAGTGCCAGGTTTTCTCAAGTATTCCTAGGGGTCAAGAGGTTTAAGAAGGGGACAAAGAGGGGGGAGAGAGGAAACTATCCCCCCGACCGGCAGGAGTTCAAAGGGAAAATAAGACCAGACACTAGGGGAGACCAAGAAGCAGGACAGGAATCACACAGTTTTCCCCACAGGAATTACCTGTGGCAATTTCTCAATTCTTCAGACCAAGGAAGAAGAAAAACTCCACTAAGTCCAATGGCTGCTGTTTGTGAAATTCAGTTCATTAGCCCTGGCACATGAGATCTCATCCGTAGCACTAAGGCAACCCTGAGACTGTAATTACTTCCTAGGAGCCCACTTGTATGACTTCAGAAACAAGTTCTGGGTGGCACCTGGACACTCCATCCCCTTACTGAATTCCTCTGTGAAACCGTGACTATCAATGCATCTTAAATCCTGGTCCTGTTAAAGCAATCATTCTATCAGTGAAGACATTTAAGATTCGATAACCCAGAAGTCAGCATCCTTAAAAATGTGATAAGTGACTTACGAACCATGGAGGGGGAGAAAGGCGGGGGCAGGGGGACCTTTCTGTATATCTAATTTGCAAAAAAGAAAACAAAGAAGAAAAAAGAAACTATCCCAAGCAAGCTGATTTTGAGCCGTCCTGCCCATTTCCAGCAGAAAGCTCTTCTTCCTGAAGAGAGGAAGTTGAGGACACCCAATGGAGAGTGTTGGGCCAGTGCTTCCCAAGGACAACTCACCAGCCTTCGCTTGGGTTTGATGAGGGGCCGGTTCTGTCCGTTCATCTTGTGGTAGAGCCCACAGGCGTTGCACAGGTAATGCCCCGTTCCATCTCGACGCCACAGTGGGGTAGAGGTTGCCCCACAGTTCACACACTCCCTGCCTTCTGGAAACAAGATCACACATAAGTCACTTATGGAAGGAAAACACACAGAAAAGCTGCCAGCAGAATTAGGGAATGAAAGTTAAATGGAGAACTTCTTCTCTATCTCTTTTTCCTCTTTTGGGGGAACTTTCCCAGCTCCCTTGAAGGTGGCTCCTGAGTTGAAAAGAGTTACTGTGTGACCCTTTCATGGCCTAACCGTTCCCCGTGTACACACACACACAGCTCCCAGCCCAAGAAACAGCACAGGAATCAGTAGCAGCAGAACCTTGTCCTGGGCCTGCCTGACTTGATGGGGAAGGTCAGGCAGAGCCGAGGAGGAAGGCGAATTTCAACTTGAAACAGTTCCCTGAGAAAACCCGGAGCCCCGGTCGATGGCGAAAGCACAACATTCCATTCGCTTCCCTCAGAGGAAAACAAAGATGATCCATTATCGACACCAGGTCTGTCTATGCGGATTGATTAAATAATGAAGATTAGGATGGGGCCAAAGGAGAGATTCATCGATAGCTAGATAGAGAAACAGATAATCAACAGATGAACAGATGGATCAATCGGCTGATGGATTTTAGCACCGAGGGCCTTAGATTTTACTTCCAATAAAATTGTAAATGTCCCTGGCTGGCAAGGAATAGATGAAGACCCAGCAGGGTCCACTCATTCATTCCCCCATCATCTTTTTTACTCTCTAGAAAAAACCAAGGTTTTCTGTGGTTTTCCAGCCACTGAGACCCCAGTCTGAAGGTTGGAGGGAAACGCAGAGCAAACTTGAAGGCAAGGAAGCTGGAGATGGGGAGGGAGGGAAACAGAACGAGGGGAAGTGTTGGGAGGGGCGGAGTCAGGAGAAGAGGCCAGTTTATGGGGGGGAGGGCAGGGGGGAGGCCCTTGGGTTGGCTCATTAACCAAGACCTGCCTGCAGTTGCTCTTTTTCCAAAAAAAACAAACAAACAAAATCAACAAAAAACCGGCCAGGCCGGGTTGAAACAGCACTCGCTCCAGGGCCTGGAGAGTGACGGGGACCCGCCTCCAGAGGGAAAGCCCGGGGAGAGAACCCCTCCAGATACCATTTTAGGAGGAGGGGAGTTTGCTCACAGAGTTCTTCTCAACTTCCCCGAGAGGAAGAAGAGCAGGACGGTTTCTGGGAGAACTTGCCCCGCTCCTGGGGGGGCCTCGTCCTCCTGGCGAGGACGCACCAGCCTCACTGCCAGCCGAGAGGGACCCAGGAGGAGCCCCCGACCCTGCAGGGCCAGTGGCTTCACCAGAGCTGGTGCCCCCAGGAAGAGGAGTCAGGAAAGGGTCTTTAGGGTGCTGGGAAGGGGCCTGGGGATGGTAGGGGAGAAAGATGAGCCCCTACCAGTTGTTTTAAGAGGTTAATCAGCTGACCCCAAACTACCAGGAAGACTGGGTGGAGGAAGGGAAACTGAAGGCAGGACGCTTGAGAATCTTGACTCCCCATGAGGAGGGCAAGGCCAGCCCAGTGCCCGGGGACCTGCTCAGATTTAGGAAACCCCCAGACCAAGTATGAGGGTGGCAAGGAATTTACACCCCTGAGCCTAGGCTTTTCTCCAGGGACAGGCTCTCAAAAAAAAAAAAAAAATGTTAAGGAGTTGAGAGATTTCAATTTCTTGCTCCAAATTCCAAAAGTTCTTAACCTGGGGTCTACAGAGAGCCTTCCAAGAACCCCTGAGATTATCCACAGAAACGTGGCCCTCATGGGCCAGGAGCATTTGCTAGGCACCCAGCAGCTCTGAGTAGGCTCTGGGCTGAATCACATCCAGATTCCTCTGCTTTGGGGTCAAAAGCCTTCGGGATGTGGCTGCTGAAGGTGGGAGAGGCACGGGGGTGGGGGGGAGGAGAGGGTGAGTGGGTGAGGAGATGTGGCCGCAGGCATAGCCAGGGCGCCCGCAGTCCTCGTGCCCCCGGTGGGCGCTGCGTCAGCCTCTTCTGGGGACACTGGCCTGGCCTGGCACGCTCCCCATCCTGTGCAGACAGGGGCCTCGGGCTCCCAGCCGTTTTGTCCCAGACCTCTGGGGGCTTTCTCGGGCTCCAAATCCCCTCCATCCCCAGCAGCTCGGGCTGGACTGCCCCGCTCCTGGGCACCTGGGCCAGGGGATCTCCCTGCCTGACACGATTAGTTTGACTTCCTTTCCTTTGTCAGCCAGTGGGGAGGATAACAGCTTCCTTTTCCGAGGGACCTTGAAAGCCAGCAACAGTTGCCTCTCCAGCAATTGCACATTAGAGCAATTTTCTGTCTTGATTCACTCGGCAAGTCTGTGATTGCCTTGCGTGGCTTTTTCTTATTTTATTTTTTTCCCTCTCCTTGTTGCCTCTCACCTGTGACTTCAGCAAACAAGCAGTTTTCCTAACGGAGGCCCTGACTGTCTCCTGCTTTCTCTCTCCTCGCTCACCGCCTGCTGTGAGCTGCTCAGACAGACACCTCGCTCTTAGGTGACAACCACAGCGCCGGGAGGCCTCCTAACACTCAACAGCCATTTTCAAACACCCCTTGGCCTCCGACTGAAATCCTGAAACTGAGGCTGGACTGAAGGAGTACGGAGGCTGCAGAGAAAAAGGGGGAGCTAGATGCCCCCGGTGCAGGGAGTGGGGAGCTAAGAAATGGTCCCCCCCCCACATACACACACAAAAGGCTTGGTGTCTTGTTTGCAAAGACACATCTCAGCCCGGACAGCCCGGGCGTTAAAAAAGCAATAGGTGCTCTAAACCACAGCTCAACCGTTTCTCCAAAATGCGACAACCCTCCCTTCTCTGGGCTCCTCCTTCAGACGAGAGCTAAGAAGAGGTTAAAGAAAAAAAAAAAAAAAAAAAAACAGAAAAGCAACCACTAAAACCAAGAGAATCCCCTTCTCAGGAATTCCCACTCCTTCCACCCTCTTCACGGAGCCTCGAAACCTGCCCTGCGCGCTCCACGTTCCCGAAAGTCCCAGCTCCCTCGCCGCCCAGTTGTGCTGCTCTGGGGTTTTTTGACTGTGAGAAAGGAATAAGGAGGAGGAAGTCAAGAGTCAAATTTAAACCGGCTCCTCTCCTCTCCAAAAAATAGAAGAAAATAGGTATATAGGTACCCCTGGCTCTGGTTTAGGGAAACCGCAGCCCTCGCCCTCACCCCTCCCCAAATGTCTCGGTCTCCAGGGAAGAGACAGAAAAGCCAGGCAAACCCGAAGGCAGAAGGTGTGCCCGACGGAGGGGGAGAGATCAAATGCGGAAATGAGGGCAGAGGACGAGAGGCATTTGGAAAAGTCACTCGGTCCCCTCCCTACACAAACCACCACCCCAGCCTCAGAGACCACGATCTGGCCCCCAACTTCTTAGCCCTACCAGAAAAGAGAACTTTCCCAAAAAAATCCCACCCCGACTTCAAAATGGACAGGTTGTTCTCTTACTGCCATCAGCCTCGGAGCCTTGATCGAGCCCCCTCCGCCCCGCCCCCGCTTTTGTGAGATCTGTACCCCGCTTCCCGGGGACCCTCCACTCGCCGAGGCAGCCAGGCCACTTTCCTGCCCTGTTCTCCCTTCCTCTTGCTCTCTCTTCGGCTCCACCAGCGAGCCTACCTCCCTCTCCCTCTGCCGACTTTCATGTACTGAACACGCAGGTCTGAGTTTTCTGTCAGCCTAACCGCATCCGGGCTCTATTAAAGTTCCTGGCTCGGGATAAACAATGCAACTGTCGCGTGCAGCAGTCTGAAAATAATTGGATTAGCTAAAACATATCAACTAAATAGAGACAGTCCTGCCCAGGCAGTCGGAGTGAATGTCACCCTGGAAAAAAACCCTGGAAACTGATCTCATGGTCACTGGGCACCCAGAGCCCTCCCTCGGAAGTTTTCTAAACCCCGGTTTTGCGGGCTCTGTTTCAAGACTGGTTGTCTCCTCCAGCAAAGACAAGTGATTTCCACCACTTCTGTGTATACAGAGTCTCTACAGAGACAGACCAGAGGGTACCCAGTTGGGACAGACCAGGACAGAGACGCCCACCCCGAACTGGACACCCCCAAGGAGACATGCCAATCTTCCCCAAACCATCTCAAAAAATACAGTGAAATCTCATCTCAGAGACTCCCCGACTCTGTTTCAGCTGCTTTGACATTGGCGGTGGGTTATTTTATTTTTAAAGCAGAAGTACTTTGTGTGGGCTTTACTGTTTCTTTTCATGCCAGCCTCTACACCAAGAGAATACAAATGCGGCTCGCTTTTAGCTGGGGTGTGCTTTTCTGAGAGAGGATGGGCAGAGGAAGCAGAGACACACCTGGGGAATCTTTTTCCATCCTTCCTAACCCCTCTGGCTTCAGATCAGTCGGGGAGTAGGTCGTAAGACGCCTTCCTTCCCTGCCTGAGCTCCCAGCACTAGAAGATACTGCAGTTAACTAGCCCTTCTGACTTCCACTGAACTCCCTACCCAGGGCAGAGCCCACCTCTCTACCCAGAAGTCAGGATGGGAGACTTCTTTTCCACGCAGAGAATGTGTGTCCTGTCTTTGCCAGGGTCCCGCCCCCGGCAAAAAATATACACACACTTTATTTATACATGTCTTTGTAAAGGGCTGTCCTCTGGTGACTGTATGACCCCCTCTGAGCTGAGCGGAGGAGACCGGTCAGGACGTAGAGGCCAGGGGGGTCAGAGGAGGGACCTGTGTTTGTTTGGGTTTCAGGAGGTTTCGTTTTAGCACTAAACACTAAAGATGTATTCCCTCCCCTTCCATTTGAGCTTGGAAACTGACTAAAGGTTACTGCCAGCACCCAGAAGTTCCTTGGCAGGACAGGCAGGAGATGGGGGTTTGTTTTTGTTTGTCTTTTTTCTTCCCCAGCTCTTGGGGGTGGCTTTTAAATCAGATCTCACTTGCCCTCTGCTCTGACAGGAATGAGAGAGGACACACCTCATTCTTTCCCCGCTGGAAGAATGGGAAGATATTAAATCTTTGAAGGGTCTGAACGGCCACCCAGCCCCCGGGAGGGGCCGGAGGGCACGCTCTAATCCCTGTCCCGGATTTTGGAGCAGGGAGCGGGGCGAGGGGAAAGGTCTCGAGGGGAGAGAAGGTTCCTACCTGTGCTGGATCTGGCCTTGGGCCTCGACTTGCATCCGAAGCCGGTGGGGGAGCCCCCAAGCAGGCTGCTGGGCGGGAAGAGTCCGGAGCTGTACTCGGGAACGTAGGGCGGGTAGGTGGTGATGGGGTGGTGGGCTGAGGCCGCCGCCCCTCCCAGGGTGGTCATGCTGCTGCGGGGATGCGCCGACTCGAGCTTCATGCTGTCGGGCAGAGGCACCTGGTACTTGATGCACTCCTTCTCGTCCTGGCGGCCCGAGCCGGCTGAGCCCGGGGTGGACAGGGACGGGTCCGGGGAGACGTCCTTCGGCGGGGTGGGTGGAAAGGTGAAGAGGTGCGGGCTGGAGTGGCCCGCCGACAGGGACGAGGACGAGGCTGGGGGGTAGACCGACAGGGGCCCCGGGGAGCCGTGGTGGATGGACGTCTTGGAGAAGGGGCTGAGGTTCCAGGGCGAAGCGGTGTGGTGGCTGCCCAGAGCCTTGCTGCCGTCCAGCCAGGGCAGGGATCCGTGCAGCAGAGGCGGCCGGCACACCTGGCTCCCTGCGTGGGTAAAGGGGAAGGCCCGGGAGAGAGACAGGCGAGTGAGAGTAGCCCCCAGAGGCCTTCAGGCACCTGGGCATCCTCCCCCTCCACCCCAGCCTCCCTGGCAAGACAATCCCCACACAGACCAGACCTCACACTCCCTGATCCTGGGGGCCCCAGCAGTACCTGGGCCAACACACCCCCTTCACCCCTATCTCCCCACCAATGTCCCATCAAATCCAGGGAATTAAGGGCCTGTGTCTGACACCCAAGAGGTGCTGCCATGGAGCGAGAAGGGCCCTGGCTTCCTTGGCCTCTCCAGATACACTTTCTGAATCACAGCCCTGAAGTCCCTCTCTGGAACCTGACTTGATTTATTGGTTTCCTTCGATGGCCCAGCGGCCCCCAGCCCAGACCTAATCCCAGGCAGCCTGATAAGAGGGTGGGCTGGGAAGGATGAGGCCTGAAGGGGTGAGCCACACAACCGCTCAAAGCCAGGAGAACACACGGACCCTAAGAGAGGCCCAGCTGCAGAGCCAGCTCCCCAAGCCCAGAGCAGGGAGAGGGCTTGAAAGAGAGGAGAGGGAGCATTTTAGGGTTACTTGCACGTAACCCCACTTCACTGCTTGCTCGGAATTGGTCAGGCCTGGAATGGGATTTGCAGGGAAGTGAACCGCTCAGGCTGTCGGAGAAAGTTTCCAAGCCCGGACTCTGGGATGGCACTTTTATCTGCCGTTCTCACCCTCCCAGATCCTACTAGAAAAAAATAAAACAGGCCCATATGCCCCCAGAGTTGTGACTCCACCAGTGCAATATGTGAATTTTCACCTGAGCCCCTGAGACACAAAAAATGCCAGTTTCTGTGTCTATTTCACTCACACACACAGTAAACAGAGCTATCGTTTGAAATGCAGAGTTTTAAGGCAGCTGTAACTCAGACCAAAAGAGGCTCTGAGAGGGGTAAGTTTAAACGGCAAGTACAAATCCACACACTTATTGATCTTTTAATCCAGTACCTGTCTCAGCGTTTGACATTCTATTTAACCATTAAGAACAATACCGAAACTAAAATCTTAAGAGAAAGGAAGGGGAGGGGAGTCGAGGGGGAAGGAGAGCTCTCCGAACACCAAGGGTCAAGCTTCACATTATGCAGGAAGTAGTATAGTAAATAATATTAAGGCTGCATCTACCGCATTTCCACTTAACTGCTGATCTGCACAGAACAAGGGCAAAGAGCGCCCCATCCGCAGAAACAATTGTTTGAAACCTGGTGACAGCAGGGAGGAGAACGCCTGCTGCCCTAGGGGCTCTGTCAGCGGCCCCAGCCCCGGGATCGAAGTCGGGGAACCAGGGCAGACCTCAACTGAGATGGCCTCACAGTCCCTCCGCCTGAAATGTTGCAATTTCTTCTTTGGGAACACGCTTACAGATGGAAAGCCTTAAGAGCTTTTTCCCCCCACCTACATAGGGCTGGGTTTCTCTCTACCATTTCAGAACTCTCCTGAATTCCTCAAGGTGAAAGAGAAAGAAAAAAAGAAAAGAAAGAAAGAAAAGAAAAGGCAACTGGAATCGCTCCTCCATAAAAGGAGACCCTGATGGATCCCAAATCTTCTTTGGGAGCCTAATGGGTCTGTTGTAGGGCCGAAGGAGAGAGCAAGGCAAGAGTTGCGGGGAGCAGGCAATGAGGCAACCAAAAAGTGTAGACGGAGGAAAATTCCGTGCAGCCGGGAATCTAGGAAACCTCAAATGTCTCAAACTTAAGACGGGAGTCTTTCCACCAAAACCCGGTCAAGCACCAGACTTCCCTTCCTCAGAGGCTAGAGATAGGAGATGTGCCTAAAAACCAAATGCACTAGCTTTGGGGAAAGGCCGAAACACAGCGGTGGGAATAAATACGTTTCTCGGGCCTTTCTGGAAATGTGCCGGAGAATCATACCGAGGCACGCCGGCAGAGGCCCCAGAGAGAGAACCAGGGGATAAGCGGGGGAGCGAAGCCCCTAGAAAGAACCCTGCCCCAGCCAGGTTTGGCCGGCACCGAATGCCCGGTCGGGGGAGCGGTGGCCGGTGGAGGCAGAGGCTCGGCTCCCCGCGCCCGGGATCTCTGAGGCCCCCGAACCAGCGGCCGCGCGGGGAGAGAGGGCTGCAGCGCGGCGCCCGCCAGGTGAGCGCCAGGCCCAGGGGACCGCAGCCGCGCA
Organism: Mesoplodon densirostris; assembly: GCF_025265405.1. Lineage (NCBI taxonomy): Eukaryota > Metazoa > Chordata > Mammalia > Artiodactyla > Ziphiidae > Mesoplodon > Mesoplodon densirostris. The sequence goes on along the minus strand of NC_082664.1, from coordinate 161,149,890 downwards.
GAGGCGCCTGCTGCCACTGTTTTGAAAAACAGACTCTCGCGACGGTCGAGACGCCTTCCTCGCCCATTTCCGGGCCCCAGTTTTTTTTTTTTTTTTTTTTTTTTTAATGAAGCAGCAACGGCACTTGGGGGCTTTGGCCGGGGATCCCCACCCCCTGGTCCCTCCCTGCCTCTCCGACCCCAGAGAGCCGGGACAGCTGGGCGGAGGTCCCCGCACCCGGGGCGGACTCACCGTGGTGGGTCGGAGGGTACCTCTGCACGGTGGCCCTCACCGAGTTTCCGTAGTAGGACGGGACGTGGTTGCCTTGACCGTCGATGTTAAAAAGTACATCCACCTCCTCCGGCAGGGGGTACTGCGCCGGGTCCATGTAGGAGTGGCCGAGGCCCGGGTGGTGCGTGTCCGGATGCTGCCCGTTGAGGACCGCGGGGTGGTGGTGGCTCACCCAGCGCGGCTGGTCCGCCGTCACCTCCATGGCCCCGGCTGCGCTCTCGCCCTCTCGCCGGGCCCGGAACCCGCGCGCTGAGAGGGAGGGCGGTCGGGCTGGGAGGTCGGGGGCTACGAGGCTCTGCAGGTGCTCCTGCCGTCGGAGGGGCGGGGGTCGTTTAAAGATTTGTTTTCAGTTGGGAAATGGGAAAGCTAGGAAGGAAAGGTGAGCAAATGAGATTTTTTTAAAAATCTTTGCGGGGTAGTTTAGCGAAAAGAAGAGGAAGAAAAAAGAAATTCCAAAAATTAGGTATGGGAGTATAAAGGGGGACCAAATTGTAAAAGGGGGGCGAAGACTGGCTGGAATTCTGCAAGTGAGGCTCCTCTGCACCGGGGGCTACTCGGCGGCTCCAAGACTGAGTCTCTCCCGGGTCACCTGCAAAGGAGAGAAGGGGAGACCTGGATGAGGTCCTAAGTACCTAGCACCTGAGTTTATGAAGTGGCACCACCTCCCCGCGAGCCGCCCGGCCCCGCGCCCGCGCCCCCGGGACACGCACACACGACGCACATACGCGCGCACACGCGCACGCCCCCTCCGGAGGTCGGAAAACCGGGAGGCAGCGGGGGACTGAATGACTCCCAAATACATCCCCAGCAGCCCGGCTCTCCCGGGAACCCGGGACTGACTGAGCGGTTCCAACTTGGACAACTCCCTCCCTCCAGGGACCCAGGTCCCAGGACCTACTTTCCAGCCTCCAGAAACTCTCCAAAAGAGGAGGGTTGAGTTTTCAATGTTTTAAAGTCCTCCCAAATGGAGAGAGGAAACAAATCAAACTTAAAAAAAAAAAGTCGCCGGTACCAACCTGGGTAGTGAGGAGCAGAGAGGAGGAGGAGAAGGCGTGTGACCTGGGAGAGCAGTAACTGCCCGGTCAGATTGCGTGGCTCGCTCTGTCTCGCGCTCTCTCCGTCTCTCTCTCTTTTCCTCTCTCTCTCTCTCTCCCTCTCTCAGTATTTTTTTTTTTTTTTTTTTTTTTACAGGGAATGCATTCTTTCTGAAAGTATCAAGACGGCGCCAGGCAGCTCAGTGTTCGCAGACAGCTGTGGCGCGACGGAACTTAAGGAGGTTCTAGTGTCATCCGCGCCGACGGGGGAGGAGCCTGGCTCTGGCGAGGAGGGGACAGGATCACCAGCACAAGGAAACTGCAACCCAAACCCGCTCAGGACTTCACTGCCCCCCCACCCCATCCCCTCTCCTCCCGCCCCTCCACTGACCGGAAAGGGGCGCCGCGGAGGGCGGCCAGGGCGGAGGGGCGATGGGGCGGGTGGGCGAGGCGCACCCGGGTTCGGGGCGGAGGGGGCGGGCAGGAGGGAATTCGCGCTCTGGCCCTTTAAATGTGGCTCCAGCTCCTGCCAATTCATTCCGGCTCGGTAGGTTATTCCGTGCTGAGGAAACCGGCCTGCCCCATTCATAAAGTTTATTTCTACAGGCGGCCTTTCTTTTTCAGACTTTTTAAATGAGCAAACATTTTTTGCATTCAATCCAGGGTATGGGGTAGTTTATTGATGTGGGGTCTCTGTGCAAGTAAAAGTCATCAGGAAAAAAAAATGTAATGTCAAAGTACTTGGAGATGTGCCTCTCTCACCTAAGGGATTGAGAAATTGGGCAAAAAAAAAAAAATCTGTCTTTGATTGAAATGTCGGTGATACTTTGGTGGTCGTGGTCAACATTCTCCCAGACTCTTGCGTTAACAAGCCTCTCGAATGTTCAGCTGTTGCAGCTGTCCTTTCCAGACCTAATATTTGTAATCAATGTGTGCTTTTTGACTTGAGCGACAATAGTGATGGATGAAAAGGAGAGGGGGCGAGAGGCTCTGTCTCCCCCAGCACAGAAAGAGCGGGTGGGGAGAAAGCGCTCGCGGGTCTTCACTCCGGTTACCCAACTTTTTCCCTTCTCCCCGCCCAGGGCCCTACTTACTCCCGCTCCCGGCATTTTTCCCCAGCCCCCTCCTCCGACCCCCACCCCGGCCGCCGGGCACGACAGCGGCGGCCTCTCCCGGGCCCCGCAGAACGCGGGACTCGCCGGGTCCGACCCCGCAGCCCGGAGCGGAGGGAGTGGGTCTCAGAGGCGGCCCCGCGAGGGGGGTGGGGCGGGGCGCACGGGGCGTGGCTGGGAAGGGGCCAATCAGCGCGCGAGGCTGCGGCCGGACCGCGATTGGTCGGCCCCGCGGGCTCCAACCTCCCCGGCCTCTCTCGGTGCTTTGAGCCACTGCATCCCCTAGCGGCGCTCAGGCTCCTGCAGCCGCCGGGCCCCAGAACGCGGCCCGGGTGTGCAAGTGACAGGCGGGAAGCGAAGACTCAGGTTCCACCCGTGGCTCACCCCAGGGCAATGTCTGCGAGGAGAGAGTGTGGGTTCTCCCGCAGGCTTTCCCACGGACGGTACTAAGAGCTTGATTTGGGGTTTTATTTGAAGGCATTATTCCCTCTTCGCTTCTCTGCCCCATAAAAATTCCCTACAAATACACAAAAAAGTCGACATAGAAGAGACCGTCCCTAAAAGTAAGTTCTGGAGGATTCCTTTCGTGCGGTGAAGGAAAAATATCAATACTCAGCCTTACTTGGTGTGGGGTGTGTGTCCTGCTTTAATATACAATCCTCGTAGAAAGACTAGTAAATTTTATTTGGAAGAAATGGTGGAAACGTGGGTTCTCCCAACTTGGAATTGGAGTTTCACTTGAGTCTCCGTCTTCTTAAATCTGATGTTCGTTAGAAACTAGGGTTGAGTTTCTAGATACGGAACAGGAAGAAAATCCCTAAATTAACCCCCCTCCCCCATGTTTCTCCTGAGCCCATTTAGTCCTTGTTCATTAGGGCGGCCCAGTAAAAGAGCATCGATTTTCCTTCATTCCGACCACGTCTCTCTAGGGCCAGTCAAGCTGCCAGCCTCTCCTGCTCACGGCGCTCTGCAAACCTTTTAATTATTTAGTTTCTAACATTCACCGGAAACCGCTCCATAAACAAGGACAGACGAACGCATACACATTTTTGCTAAAATCCCCGAGATTAAGGATGGCAGCAGAGGCGAAAAAAATGAAAAGAGCATCTTTGCGCGTCGGTCTAAGACCAGGCAACACTAGCCGGGCCCCAGTTCAAAGCCACGGGGAAAATCCCAAACGTAGCTCTTTGGTCCTCTACGCCGAGACCTGAAAGCCCGGGAAATAAAAGGGACCCATCCTCGGAGAGAGAAACTGCTGACGCCAGGACTTGAAAATGTTAACTCCCGAGGCTAAGACCAATTTTAAAAGACAAAGAAAAATACCTATGAGAAGGAGGCCTTCCGGTGTAGCGGCGCCTCTCTGATAACGCACAAAACATTTTTTTGGGGGGGGGGGGCATTATTCATTTTAATTAAATCGCAAGCGCCGAGTCGGGCTGCAGTAGGCTCAAGATTCACCCCCAACCCTTGGAAAAATAAAAGACCTTGAAGCCCCTCTTGGTCTGGGTGGTTTGGAACTGGCAGGGAAGGGTGGGGGGCTGCGGCTGGATGCCCCGTGTAATAGAGCCAGCCTGTAGGGGGTATTTAACATTTAATTCCCAGCCGGTCCGCCCCTGTTCCCGGACTGACAGTGGGTAATTGGGAAAGAGGACGTTGCTCTTTTGATGGCCCGCGCCGGCCAGTCTCGCCGACGCCACACTGGGTTTGACGTCACGGGCCCAGCCCCAGAGCCAGGAGCACAGAGCGGGGGGGGGGGGGGAAAGGAGAGGAGGGGGATACCGGGGAGGGAGGGCCGAGGTCGGGCCCGGGACCCAGGGGGAAGGAAGGGGGAAGGGAGCCAGGCCGGAGAGAGGCTGCGGCGCGTGGCCTGAGGCGGAGAGCCTGGCCGCGGGGGTCTGGGCTAGGCCAGGCGCCGGCCTGACCCGCCTCGCCGGCGAATGCAGGCCGGGCTTCCTCCTCCGAGGGAGGGCGGGGGAGGGGAGGGGGCTCAAGGCCCGGCGAAAGGGGAGAATTGTGGTCCTGAGCCCCCCTCAGCCTTAGCTCGCAAAGCTAATCCTGGCCTCCTGCGGAGACGCCTCAGCGCCCTCCTACAGACCTGAAGGCCCCCCTACCCAGGACCCCGGGCCGGGCCTGGTCTAGCGAGTCCCTCTTCTCCCTGGGAGCGGCCGGCGGAGCTCCGGTGGAGGAAGAGAGGTGGAGACCTGGAAGGATGCCGCCGCCGCCGCCGCCGCCACTGCTGCAGGGCCCCGGGCTCCTGCAGAGCGCGAGGCCTCCCTCACCAGGGTAAGGGGCTGGCCGAGGTCTGGATTCCTGGGACCCTGGGGGCAAGCATCCCGGAGCCGAGCAGGCGACAGCGCAGCCACCGCCCATCCCCCGCCGCCCGGAGCTGGTACCTGGGCTGTGCGTGGGGCGGCGGGAGCGGGTTGGCCTATCTGAAACGCCAGGCCTCGAGGCGGCTGCTTCAGGCGTCAAGTTGAGCGGGGTGTGTGTGCCCTCTTGGGGAAAGGGTAAGAAATGGAGCCTTACTTTCTTTCCTGGGTTGGGGTAAGCTGGGACCCACACACACACCCCCAAACACATGCCCCCCTGTTCAGGTCCCTCCCACCCGCCCTCCCCGGAGCTCAGAAGCTCTCTTCGGATGCAAGTGGGGAGCCCAGTCCCGCAAAGGAACCGGAGCCCGCGGTGCAGAGGGGAGGAGCGTACCCCCAGGCTCACCCCTGCCCAGAGAGCGGAGATCCACGCGGCCAGCGTCACCCACCCGAGCCTGGCGACAGGCGCGTCCAGGCGAGCTCCGCGGGGCCGAGGTGCCGGGAGAGCGGCCCCGGGCGCCCGCGCGCTGCCCGCCGAGGGTAACCAGAAAAGCCGAGCCTCGGGATCGAAGTCATAAAGTTACTAATCCCGCGCAGGGGGAGTGAGCGTGCCTCGGGCCGCCTGGGGCGGTCATTTGAGCGTGTTTACTTAAGGACTTTGCAAGCGGAGCGCGCGCGAAATAGTCGGATTTCCAGCGAGGCAGCAAATGTTTGCAGGCGGGAGAAAGAAGCGGAGCCGGGCCGCGACGCCGCGTCCCTCCCCCCGGAGCCGCGGCGCCGGCCTGGGCGGACCCGGCCGCGCAGTTAAAGACAGAAATGAAGCCAGAGACCTGCGGGGCTGGGGGCGGGGAGGGCGCAGAGCCACAGCAAAGGCCAGAAATTGGAGGGTGGCCCCGAAGCTCTGGTGAGCTGGGGCTGGAGGAGAAGTCCCTTCCCATTCCAGCTCGATCAATCTTCCTTGCCTGCGATCGGTCAATAAAACTGGTGTGAACCGACCGCGGTCGCTGTGCGTCTGGGGAGGAAGTGGAGGCCAGAGGTGCCGAGGCCGGCGCCGGCGCCCCGCACCAGCCCGGTTCGCGCGCGGGCGGTCTGCAAGCCTCAGGCTGGCAGCCAGTTCGTCGCCGGGAGCCGAGCGCGGCCCGGCGGGGCCTTTAATTGGGTGTCTCCATTTTTATAGTGGCCATTGTTGGAGCAATTAGCGAGAGACAATAAGCGCCAAAAGGCGTTTAATTCGATTCCATGCTCCGGCTGCGGCCGGGACGAGGGCGCTCTGGAAGAAGTGGTTGGCCCGGGAGGGAAGACCTGGTTAAGTGTCGGATCCCTGCCTTGCCGGTTTTGTCTTAGGTGTGGGAGTTCTCAAAGGGCAAGCTGAAAGCGGGATGAGAGCAACCGGGTCCTCGTCCTGGTCCTGGACGGGGGGGAAACCCGTCCTGGGCCTCGCTAGCCCCGCGGGGCGCCCCCGGAACCGCCGTGCCTGCAGGCAGCACGCGTCCGAGCTGCGGCCACCGCGCGGGTCCCCAGTGCCTGTTAGAGGGAGAAAAGCAGAGAGGACAGGGACGTGGAAACCGGCCTCCTTCCTCCTTAGCCCTGGGTCCCCCACCTCGATCACCCGAACCGTCCCAATTTCCTTTCCCATTGGGGGAGGAGGGGCAAAGGAGAGAACCCCCTTCTGGCGCGTACACACCTCCCTCTCCACCGAGCCAGCCTCGCTACCCCCTCCTCTGCCTCGGCCCTCGGATTATGTTACCGTGGCCTGGCGAGGATTTTTACTGGCTACGAGAATAGCACAGGTAAAGCTGTATAAACAGCTCGCTGGCAGCCGGGCGAGAGGGTTACGCCGGGGACACGGCCGGAGGCGCCACCGCCAGGCCCCGGCTGCGCGAGAGAAACGGCGGGGGAGCCCGCTTGGGCGCGGCGTCCCGGCACAGCGCAGGCTACACACATATTCTACTATATCTCTGCAGTTCCCACCCAAGCCCCCTTTCTCTTTCCCGCGTGAGTTGAAATGCAGAAAGTGGAGAGCGGAATCACAAGCTAAGGAGAGAGAAGCAGGCAGCGGGCAGTGCTGACTGTTCTGTTCAAAGGAAATACAGCGAGCAGGGAATTTGGCGGGGGGGGACGCAGAATAAATGGGGACCCCAAAATTCACAGGCAAAGGGAAGATGCTAGAGGTGGAAACGGCAAGGGGGAAACCCGCGGGAACTCAGGCGAAAAGCGCTCTCGGCACGCGCCCAGACCCTCCCGGCTCCCACGCCCACCTGCCCAGGCCTAGGGTCTACCTGCCCTGGAAAATGAGGCAGCACTTTGGGGGTGGTATGTGGTTTGATTTACTTTTTTTTTCCCCCCCGCTTATTCATCTATCACCGGTTAAAACTCGGAAGGAAACCCGCTCGGGCCAGGAGGAGCGGCAAGAGACGTCGGAGAGGAGATGCCCTCGGAGATTACCCCCTCCCAATCCGCCCCTACCGCCCGGCCGGGCCCTCCAGCTTCTGGAGGGATCCTGGCCCTCCCTCTGTCGCTACCCTTTTCTCCCCCGTAGAGAAAAACCCTGATGGTAGCGAGATAAAAATTGGGTAGGTAAGGGTGTAGCGGAAAGGGGGAGGGGAGGGAGACGACAGGGGATTTCTGTTTTCGAGTTTAACAATGCACGTCAGAGGGTTGGCCATGGGGGGAGCCCCGGGGTTGGATTGGGGAGAAAGATTTCCCCTTGAGGGCCAGTTGAAAGGAATGCGAGTCACCCTGGAGGAAGGGGGCCCCTCCGAGCTCTCCCTCCTTCCTGGCTTTGGGGGCCTGGGGGACAGGTGGAGCCGCGAGAGAAGGGAAGGGATGGAGGTGCTCCAGCGGGTCCCCGCGGCGTCTCCGCGGCTACAGGCTATCTGTCCCGCCCCAGCGGCACCACTGTCGTAGGAAGCGGCTAGCGGAGCCTCACCCCAGGCTCTCGTCCTGGGGGGGCCTCAGGCCGCACCGCTGAAGCCTCCGGGACGCCCAGGGATGGGAGCGGCCACCGCAGCCAGGAAAGGAGTCAGCAGTGCGGGATTCACCCACGTGAACAACAGGCCCTCGCGCTTTGGGGGCAGGAGGGGTGCACGTGGGGCACCGGCTCCACTCTCCCCTAGCTTCCCAGCGCCCCCGGTTTGTCGCCCGCCGCCTCACCGCCGCGCACCTCTAGAGGCCCCAGGCCAGCCCCGAGTCCCAGCGGTCGCCGCGGCCGACTCTCCGCCGGCCACTTCATTTTGGCATTTCAGGAGAAGGAGGGCTTTCTCTTGGGGCTACTGTGTTTTTACTTCTCTAGATTAGCCTGAAAAACTGGGGTGTCGATTGCTGGACAACGACAGTGAGCTTCGAGGGCAGGGGACTTCACGACAGGGAGAGGGAAACGGGGGAAGGTAATTCCGTTCCGATGAGCAGACAGCAGAGGCACGAAGTGTTTGTGTCTTCCTTTGGACACGCTGGAGAGCGCACGGTAAAATCTGTGGATCTGCCCGGCTCCCAGGCGCCCACCCTTCGCCCTTCCCTCCCTCCAGGACTGCGCCCGGCCGCCGCCTCTTCCCGGCGGCCCCGGCTCGCGCGCGGCTCTCCGCCGCCTGCCACCTCGCGGACCCCAAGCAATTTGTTATATAAAACAAAACAGCAACCACACACGTGTGTCTGCACACCCGCAGCGACGCACACCCAGGGAGAGCTCCGCTCGAGCGCCCTGGGCCACGTTTCTTTCTTTTCCTTCCAACCGCCGCACCCCGTCACCACCTCTAGTCCCGGCTGCCCAGCGGCCAGGAACAAAAAGCGGGGTTCGGACTCCAGATCCGGGGCTTCCTTGGCCCGCTCGCTCGGTTACTCCCACCATTAAGAAAAAGAGGTGATCAGAAATATTTGGCTCGCACATAAAGACACACCACAAAAGGAACACACTTTTCTGTGCGAAAGGGCTGGAACACCGAGGAGACCACACCTGAGCGCAGCCGAAATGGTTAGAATAACCGGCTGCCAGAGAGCACTGGGCCTTCGGACTCTGCCCCCACTACCTTATCTGCATCTCTAATTCCCTGCTATCTCCCGAGGTCCCTGGCACAAATTGCCTTAACCTCCAGAAGAGGGGTCCTCAGCCACCCGGCTCCCGCGTACCTGCCCTTTTCCCAGGCCTCTCAGGGTGGCCCTGCGCTGCTGGGCGTCCACCCAAGGGCGCCCACTCCCACCCCTTCACTGCATCCCCCGACTCACCCCCACCTCCTGTATCCTTGGCAAAAAGGCAGGATGAACATAACAAATAAAGCAAAATGCAGCTTCCTCCGTCTCCGGGCTTTTGGCAGGAAAGACCAACCCCGATCCTGATTCGCGGGGGTCGGGGGGAGGGCAGGGTGGGTGGAGATTCTGTGTAGAAGGGAGGGGGGCCCGTGGGGTGCGGGGCTTGTGTAGGGAACACCACTCACCCGGTTCCTCAGACCCCAGCTGCCTTCTCCATCCAGGAACTTTAGGCCTGGCAGGGCTACTGCTGGGAGCTGGGCCTCCTGCCTGGTCCCAGGCAAAATCGATATGGGAACCCCTAAGACCCTGGGTCTACACCCACCTGGGTCTTGCTTTGTCTGACCTGGATACCATATCCCACCCCAGATTCAAATGGGCAGCAAATCCTTCCCTCAGAATCACACATTTTAAAGGTTTAATGGTAAGACCCCTCCTCACAACCAGCTACTGGGGCCCTGCAAGCATCTCCTATCCAGGACTCCACCTCGATTGACTCTACCAGTCTGACTGGGACCCCCTGCCCCAAGCCTGTCACACAACCAACAGCCCCCCCACACACACACCTTTTCTACCACAACCACTAAGGGATGGGAGGGCTGCAAATGTTACTTTATTATTATCTGTCCCTTTAAACTTCTTCATTCTCCACCCACAACCCCAGTGCCCCGGTGAATGTGGGTGACAGAGGAAGAGAAAAGCACAGGTGAACTGGGAACCAAGCAAAGGAGAGATCCTCCGGGTTAGACTCCTTTCCATCCCCTGCCCTGGACAGACTCACTCACGTCCACTTCCTCAAAGCACCCTGCGGTGTCTGAGAGGAAGGAAAGGTGAATAAAAACAACTCTCCTACTCAGGGTCACTCAACTTCCCTTGCATTTTAACGTTATCTGTCTTTGTTGGGAACTGCTTCTGACTGAGTGACGACTTGGAGGTCTGTTGGTCCAATGTCCCGGGAGAAAGTAGAGTTCTTGTTTCCTCTCCCCCTCCCACTCCCCAGGACCCTGGACACCCTCCCTCCCAGGCTGTGGTTTTCTCACCCACCTCAGGGTGCTCCTGGAAGCAAAGGCGTCTGCCAGCCACCAGCATCTCCAAGGGATGCCAGATGCCCACACATCTGGGCTCCAACTTTCAACCCACAGTGCACAGCTGTTTCTTTAATTATATGCAGAGACAATGAGCCTAAACAGTCACTTGTAGGCAGAGGGAAATAAACATGAAATTGACACTGGACCCTGCAGCCACCTTGGGGAGAAGGCTGAGATGCTCCTTCAAACTGGCTCTATTCCCCAACCCTCTGCCCTCCCTGAAGGGGAAAATGTATGTCCAGCCCTTCCCAAGCATTCCCACCATCTCTTATTTTTGTTTAGTTTTTCTTTGCGTGCCTAGTTCTACTGGCTCTTTCCTCCAGACAAGGACATACACACATGCACACACCACGCGCGCCCAAGGTCATTGCAGAAAGCCAAAGATTTCCACGGACCAGAAAGAACAATAAGGACTGGGGTCTAGTTCACTTTCTTCCAGGGGCAGCTGTCTCTCTGGAGTGGAGTCCTCCTCTTAATTCTCTTCACGTGGGGCAGGGAAAGCCATTGCAGAGTTAGAGACAGAAGATAGTGATATTCACTGACCTGGGTAGCCTGCTCTCGGCGGCCAGCTGTTTTTTATTTTTTCCTGACTTGCTGGAGGTCTGAAGGCAGAAATGACAGGCAGACTTAGCCACTGTTGTCGCCGCTGCGGTCCTCACCGCCCCAGCTGCTTACGGCATCTCACGCGGGCTTCCAGCGAGAAGTAAAACCTGGGTGATGTGCATCCTTCCTAGGAACACCCTCCCCCGCCTTCTGCTCACTGTAGAGAGCGGAGCTCTTCCGGGTTGCGAAGGGGGAAAGGGAGGGAGGGAGGGAGGGAGGAAGACTGAGGGAGGAATGAATTTCACCCCTTTTTGCAAACAGGCAAACCGCACATCAGGAGTGTGTGACACTGGCAGAGTTGAGGGATGGGGAAAGACTGCCTGAAATGTGACCAAGCCCCTGGCACCTACAAAGTCCACTGTCTCTAGCAGGGCTGGAATTAACACTATAAATATTACCAGTAATGTTGACTGGGTCATTAGCTACCATAGATATAAAAGCTTTTGCAGAGTTTCTCTCCCATTTTGGGAGGAAGTGGGGACCCAGTGGGAGCATCTAGAAGTAAACCTCTCGGCCACCATTAGCAGGGTCTCTGCCCCTCAGGTCATCCCCCCCCCCAATCTGAGCGTTCCACCCGTTTCTGTATATGCTGACGCTTCAAAAATGAATACACGCTACCTTCCGGTACTTGCAGCCACAGCTGGCCGGTGAAAGTTAGGAAAAGTAGGGTGGCCAGTGACAGCTCTGGGCTTGCTTGCTACTCTTTGGCTCTCCTCATGGTCACCATAAAAACATTTGGAGGTAGCGATACCTGTGCACCCACTAAATAGAGGTTTGGGGATGGGCTCTCTAGGGTTCCCAAGCTCTTTCAAGAAGACTTCTAGGGGAAATTAACCTTCTAGGAGAGCGAGATAAGGGAGCAAGAATCAGAGGTCACTCTGAAGATAAAATATCAGAAAGCAAATGATCTTACTAGTCTACCACTGGACCCAACAAACTCCAGACCTCCCCTTTGAAACCCCCCTCTCCTGTACCATCCCTACTTCTGCTGGTGGGAGGTCAAAATAATTCAAGGAGGGACTCTGCCATGAATAAATTTGGCACGAGTAAAATGAAACTCCATAAACATTGGGGTAGAAAGGTCAGCATCCATTTGTTTTGACAGGTAGAGTTTTCCCTTCACAATATTTATACAATAAGAATATGGAGACTGACTTTAAAAATAAATCAATCTTCGGGGAGAAATAAAATGTGTCCAACGCTGGGCCAGGAAGTCAACAAGTTTCTTGTGCTTGGAACCAGTTCGGTAGGAAGGAGTGACCCGATTTGACGGTGCCAAGCGTTCAGGGGTGGTTGTCCCTTGGGGGGAGGACGAGGCCATTGGTCAGCAGGGTCAGAGTGAGTGGGAAGAGGTGGGGCGGCGACGCGAGGGGAAGTGGGGGAGGGTCGAGGAGAGCAGGTACCCAGCGCTGCCCAGGTGGCGGGCATCCAGGTCGGGGATGGGTTGCTGCTCCCGCCCTGGAGCCCAGCCTGCCTGCAGCCGCTCAAGGCCCCTGAACTCAGACACAGCACCGACGGCTTTGCGCCCCGCTCAGCAGCGTCCGGGGCCAGGTTTAAGCCGAGAGCCGCTGGAGAAAGGGGCTTATATCGTTTGCCGACCTGGCCAGGAGAGGAAAGGGGTCTCCCTGCCCCTGAGGAAGCCCCAAAGTCCGCCTAGCGTCCCGACTCACCCCCTCCTCTGCCCTGCTGCCCTCTGCCCCCGCCTTCCGCCACCAAGTGGCGGAGCCAAGTTCTTCGGCGCCAGGGCGCAGGGTCCGCAGGGCCGCGCGTTTCGCGATCGCTGGGGAGAAGGTCACTCTTTTGACAGTTTTCCCCCAACCTGTTGCCCTGGCGCATCTCGGGGAGCTGTGGGATGTGCCGGGAGGGCCGCCAAGGGTTGGGCCGCGGGGATTCCGGGCCCTTCGGGGTCCCTAGGCCACCTCGCTCCTCCTCACTCGCTGCCTCGTGGAGAGTAGGACCCCGGGGCCCAGGAGGGGTCATCCATCACCCAGATGGCGGTAGTTGTCTCCTTAAACTGGATATTAGCAGTACCCCCGCCTCGCGGTCCACCAGGCCCGTGGGGCCATTTGCCTCTTTCTCCAGCTGCCCTCCGGCTTCTGGGCCCTTTGGAGGTTCCCATCCCTCCCCCACTCCCCCCTCCTCCCTCCCCCACCACAGAGTCACCTCCAACCTGAAAGACCTTTACCCGTAGAATCAGGATCCTGCCCTGCACCCCCTGGAACCCCGGGCCAGCTCCCTCTCCGCCACCCCTCCCACCCCCACCCTCGCCACCCTGTCCCCAGCGCGCGCCCGCGACCCTCCGCCCGGTTCCGGCCGGTCTGGCGGCCCCTGTCCCCGTTCCTTTTCTGCTGACGCGGGCACTTGCTTGTCTCTGGGTCTAAAGTGACTCTTTGGTTAAGGGACTGAGAAATCTGATCGCGTGCACACCGCTCCCCCATCGCCCAATTCTACCTTTAGTAAAGGAAGGCTTAGTTTAAGGGAATTCGACTGCCAAAGACACTCGGGCTTTAAAAACAAAAGATCCAAAGGACTTAATTAAAATATAACTGATTTTGAATTTAATGGCCAGAAAGGGGCAAGATTCAGAGAAGAAATGCCAGCTGGGCATTTCTTGTTATCTTGATGGACTTAGCGGTGGAAAGTGCTGCTAATTAGGGTCCAGGAGTGAATTATTCCAGGAGGGTTGGGGGAGATTTGACGGTGGGGGGAAAGAGGGGTGAAGAAAGGAGAGAATTTATCCTGAGAAGTAAACAAAGTGAAGGAAAGACGCTGGTCGCTTAGCCAGACAGGCCAAAGATTTATTCGAGATTCGCGGACACCGGCCCATGCACACGGTAAAGACGTTGCTTTTATGAAGCTACAAGTCGCTTTCTGAATTTTAAAAGCTACCACCCTGGCTCGCTGATTCGTGGTTCAGGTCTCTGCGCGTGTGTGTGCGTGTGTGTACTTGAGCGTGAGAGACAGCAAAAAAAGACCCTCTCTTATTCGGGGGCGACTATGTTAAACGCTGAGGGGCCACGGATTCCAGGGTGCTCAGAGCTGCCCAGTCCTAACAAGTCCAAGGTGGAGAGGGTGACTTCACCCCTAAGGTTTCAGGACTCTCCAGTGAGCCTTTTCATTGAGGAATCCTTGCTTGGTGAGCGCCTGGAGCTCCAGTGCCAGAAGGCAGGGACTCAGCTCCCCACCACATACAGAGGACACTCAGGTGCGGCTCACCTGTTCCTGCACCCCTGACTCTCCCCATCCCCGCCCCCAGCACCAACCACCGGCCTTTTAATCCCTTAACCCTGGGCAGGCGATCCTCCTGCCCCGGGTTGGATTCAGAGGCTGAACCACATAGAGAACTGTTCTGAGGCTCCAGGGCCTGGGGACTGAGCTGGGTTTGGGTTCTTCCTGGAGGCAATCACACCATCCTAATTGGCACCAGCATCGACTGCTTTCAATCCCGTGGTGCGTCGGACCGCAGTCCCACAAGCTAAGGCGTTTGATTGGATTTTAACTATAAAGGGAAGTCGCTGGGCATGTGAGGTAGAAGATGGATCAGTAAATGACTAACAGATAATAATAGAAACACTGTGTCCCTGGATCTCTGCGATGGCCGCGCAGATAGGAACTTCACCTGTTGGTTAAAGAAAAAGGAGACCCCGTAGGAAGAAATAATCGCTGGCAGAATCTCCAATCTTACTAAGAATGTGTCGCCACTTAAAGTTGTTCTAAGCAGAGCTGGTGTGTGGGGGGGACCATATATTTATTCTTCCAGGTTTCCCACATCCCGTTTGTTTTCCGTAAAACACAGGTAATATTTTTTTGTCCTGTGCATCGGTCTACACCGTCGTTCCTCTTGTCCATTTTTCTACCGCCCTTTATATACCCTCAGATTGGCTTAGTTCGTCTAAGTTCACTCTTTGCCAGACGAAAACGCACACTCAGATTAGCCCTGGTTTAAAAGTTCCAATCTTTCAAGCACACTCACTGAGATTTATTTTATTATAAATGTGTAGGGTGGGTAGGGTGTTGAGAGGGAGTAAACGGCCCTCTAGGGTGGGGACAGTTCTTTCATTTTTCTTTTTTTTTTCTTTTTAACAGAACATTTTTATTAAACTCAAGTTTCTGGTCTAGTACTTTGCCTGTGTTTCTCTAACCAAAACTGCGGGGCGGGGGGCGGGGGGGTGTGCTGGGTGGTGTGGAACCAAGGATGTTTCAAATGAAAGTTTCACAAAGCAATGACTGGAAATTAAAAAAAGAAAAAATCAGACCTATTCCACCCAGGCGCCCTAAATAAGTAGCCCCGTTTGCAAATTCCTATCAATTATTACGTGATGGGAAAAAATCCTATCTGAAAATAACGCACGTGGACGTGGAGAATTTTAATTAAATCTTACTGTGGATATAATAACATGGAAGTGATTTTTCATTCGGCGCTTGCCTGCTCACCAGTGTTTTATGGCGTTTTCTTGCCTCTGACTTTATTTTAAAATATTAGACGAGGTGGAGAATTATAAACGACTCTTTCCTTATCTGTACTGCTCACATATCCAGGATCAGAGGAGCTGATTAAGAAAGAAGTCAGAGGCAACGTTGGATTCATAATGATTTGGAATAATGAATCCTTATCTCCGCTTTCCAGATTATCTGCCTTTCAGCTCCCAATGTTTTGTTACATGGGATAATTTATTGCATCTAATACATCACAATGAATCTGATGGTAGAAAGTGATGGCCAACGTTGTGAAAGGGGGCCCTTATTTTTTATCCCGGGGCAATGAAACTGCTTTTTGCAGTTTTTAATTGGGAAAATATAAGGTAGATCTGATAAAAAAAAAAAAAAGAGCTGGGTATAATCTTGCCTGCTCGTGCTTTACCGCTCTGCTCTTTAATTAGTGTGTCAATTTCAGGCTGAAATTAACAAGATCGACCTGAAACCAGCGCTTAGTTTCTCCCCAGCACCAAGATCCCAATTTTTAACATGATTTATTTTTATGAAAAAAGAGATAATTAATCATAAACACTGACGAAAGCACAGAGCCAAGTTGAGATAAAATGCCATTTGCATCTTTATATAGAAAGATACCAATAATGTTAATTTTTCTGAGATTTCTTCTCTCCTCACCATCTCCTGCCCCAACAAAGCTCCTACCCTGCCCGCTGCCCACTCCAGCCCCATTCCAAGTACACAAGAAAAAAAAAAGATCAATTCCAGGTTCCTCGTTGGTATTCATTGCTCTCTTTTTTTAAGTATATATTTTTATATATATTCAGCTCCTCTGGCTTTGTCTATTAACACATGCAGAATTGTACAGGTTTCCTTCCCCCAGAGCAGAGTGGTGGGTGGATCCGCCTGTTCTCCCAGAGCCCCCCACCCACCTACCCTCATCATCTTCCCTCCTTTAGAGTTAGAGAGGACACACATCTCATTTAATGGTTAATTAGTTACAATAATTGGCATTTTTGTTTCTTTTGTCTTTTGCCCTAATGCCCATGGAACAAAAGTCATCTAAACGCAACAGGCTTTCCTCTCTGCCTCTTTCAGTATGGATTTCAGAATCCAAGGCTACACCTGAGGTCCCCGCCCTACCCCTGACAGCACTAGCCACCTCCTGGCTTCAGGAAGTAGAAGGGGCAGGAGTCACTAGTAATTTGCTCTTTAAGCTTTTTGTGCCTGTTGATTACCTTCTTGTTGCTTGGATGAAACAATCGTTGCAAATATGCAAACCAGTGAAAGGCGATTCATACATATTCGCTCTCCAATTGTTCCTCCTGACGTCAGATCATAATTTCTTGGTAATTGGATGGCTTGCACCCGACTAATGCTCATCTGACATTCTCTACGTTTGCTCTAGGTTGTAGTAGACTTTGTACTGCGAGGGGGAAGGAGGACTTGATTCTTTTTTTAAGAACTCTTTTCTGTTCACTGTAGTTTCTATTATCTCCCTTCCTCCCCTACGCTTAAGAACATTAACTTATGAAGTGTAAGGATATAGAGTTTGTTTCCTGGGAATATAATTTCCCAGGCAGTTTTTGAGTAAGTTCAAGAAAGTTGAATACAGGCCGGTAAAAGTGGGGGAACAGTTGGGGCGGAAGCAAGGGTGAGGGTCTATGGAGCCAGATCTACTTTCCTCCCTCTGCTTAGATCTGCAAAGAGTCCCACTTGGTCACTTCTACCCATCTTGCCGCCTTTCCTGAGGCCACCGTAGGTTCCCAGCTACCTGGAGTTCAAGCCTCCACTCCCGATCCTGCCCTCACTCTCTCAAGCCAAGTAGGCAGCCAAATCATTACAGATTTTAAAAGCTTGAATCTTGATTATAAAGCTATTTCAGGTTTTAGGGGGTGGTCGAGAGAGAGAGACCTGATTTTCTGGGATATTTTCTCTTTCTGTTCACTTTGGCCTTAGTTCAGTGGACTTAAGACGTCTAGTTCCAATTCTGGGTCCAATATTGTAGGACTTGCCTCTCCTTCTCCTCTCTTTCTCTCCCTTCCCGCCTCCTTTTCATCCCTTCCCCCTCTCCCTTTTCCTCTCTTTTCCCGCTCTTTAGGACACATCACTCCAAGAATTTCAAGTATCAATTATAAGTAATATTAATTTCTCAGCCCCAACCGGTGAAGAGCAGATGCTCTGATAGGAGTATAAAAACGGTGCTTCCCTAGATGAAACAGACCAATGGAGCCTGCTGGGCCAATTCCCATGCCCAGATGAACATTCAATTTTCCAGCATTATCTCCACACTTAAACTCGCTTTCTCCATTTCTGTGCCAAGATAAATTTGCATAATATTTGCAGCTGTAATTAGCTGATGAGCATCTCCTAGCCTCCCCCTTTTGTTTCTCTCTGCATTTGGTCTTCCACTGATGCCACGTTTGATCTTTAATATTACAGGATTCCCGATAGAGGATTGCATATCTTATCTTCTCAGCTCCAAAATCTTTTAAGGAGAGGAGGGAGAAGGGGAGACAGGGGTGCGGGGGGGAAAGGGTGAGTGAGGCGAATAAAGCCTCACTAATCAGAGTTTGAAAAGGTTATGATGGCAGAAGGTATAGGTAGTGACAGAACAAATAAGAGAAATGGAGAATTATGATGGGGAGGGGGTGGGAGGGGTAAGACGAGCCTCTGGAAATGGGGGAGTCTGGAATGAATGGGTTTATTTAGAGAATTAGGGGGTGGGGTAGGGGGGATTGGGCTGAGATCTGGAACGTGGATGGGCTGGGGGAGTGCCGTTGGCACCCAGCCTCAACTGAGTGGCCCTTCCTCCCTTTCTGGGCAGCCGGTCATTGCCGGGTCAGGGTCCGAGTAAGATGCTCTGTTGGGTTGCTCCCTTCAAGCAGAAACTGCAAGTTTTGAAACCAGGCGACTCCCTTATCTGGTCATGTTAATAGAGACCACAGCGCTCCTGAATTTCTAATATGCCACCAACGCTTTATTCCCTCCAGCGCTGTTTAAAAGAAATGAAAGGCCAAAAAATTTTTTTAAAAAAAAGGAAAAGAAAAAAGATACAAGGGACTAAGTAAAGGAGACAAGGAGTCCGTCGCACTGAATAGTGTCGCCTCCAGAAGTGGAGCGAAACCAGAAAAGTGGCCCCTTGCCTCGCCTGGGTTGTTATTGTTGTGTTAGTTTTCCCCAAATCGGGAGTCTTCTGACTTGGGTGGCGGCGGGGCCGGGAGGGAAGGGGGATTAGAGGAGCCACTGGTTGAATTAGTATTTGTGGGAATCCGGAGGGGAGAGAGAGAAAGGAAAGGAAAGAGGCAGGAGGAGGAAAAAAAGAAGACAAGAAAGAGTCGATTTCCATGCCAATCATCGGAACAAATAGCTAACATTTAACGTTTACACCCGCACTGGCGGCGCCCTGGCGCTCCGAGGACCTGGAGCCGGGCTAAAATGTCCCGAAAGCCTTTGGAGAAAACGAGTTTCCAGCTATCAGGTTCTCCCCGTCCCCCCCTTCCGTAAGGCTTCGGTTTCAGGCTGGAGTTGTCCAATGTCTGCGTCGCTGCTCCAAGCCCCTAAATGAGTGTCAAGGAGGCAAATATCAAATAGCGCCGGGGTCAAGGCGATTTAGTTAACCGCGCAGGGCGCTCGGGACTTGAAACTTGTGTGGGACTCGCGGGGGAGTAAGGCGGGCGGAGGGAAGGCCAATGAATGAATGATGCATGAATGAATGAATGAGGAATGAACACCCAGACACACGTGGGCTGAGAGCGCCTCCACGCACCTCCTCGCCCCCGCAGGGCAAAGCAAGGCTCTCAGTTGGAGGAAAGTTCCTTAAAACTTTTATTTTTATATAATGAGGCCAATTTTCTAAAGCGAAGTTAAGGAATTGGGCGCTTCTCCAGCGCTTCAACGGGTACCTTTTATCATTGTGTTGCCTCAAGGCTTCAGTTTCCCCACCTGCTAATTGAGGGGGTAGGACCAGAGGATGGCCAAGGTCCCTTCTTCTTGCGGAAAAAGCAGGCTGCGGGCCCAGAGCGGTTTATAAGGAGGGGGACGTCCCCGAGGTGACCAGGTCTGCAGCCGCAATGCGCCCTGGGGACCCCGGTACCCACCCCCACCCCCGATCTGGGCCACAGGCGCTGGCCAGACTTCCAGCAGCGAGAGCTTCAAACTCCCCCAGTCCAGCCTGCAGGGTTCTCCCCCACCCCCCGCACCCCTGCCCCGCCCCGGGCTCGGCCTCCAGGAGCAATGGCGGTTATTCTCGATTATTCTCGGGGTCTCCGTCTAGGGAAGTCCCGCGTGCCCTGCTCCAGCCCACCCAGACTCTTTAGGCGCTCTCTCTCCCGCAGTCTTGTGCCTCTCAAGTGTTTCCCAAAGAGAGCATCCTCTTTTTGGGAGGGGAGGGGGTGCGGATTGAGGTTTCCTTCAAAATTCCCGACTCCAGAGCCAGAGCGGAAGCCCAAGCGGACGCAGCCTTTGGGCGCAAAGCGGAGCTGCAGGCGCACCGCGCGCGGGGTTAGAAATCGATTAACCCAAGGCCGCTCCTTAGGACTTCACGGTGTCTTTATTTATTTAGTTAGTTATTTTAATTTTTGAGACCCAGGTCCCTGTGCGCAAGCAAGGTGGGGGGTTGTGTTTGCACCCGCGCTGATCTGCGTGCGTGGGCTTCTCAGCCGCCAGCCTCAGGAGCTGGGGGGTTGGGGGTGGGAGCTGAGGGCTGGCGGCTACCGGGCGGGTCGGGGGTGTGGGGGGTGTGTGTGTGCACCAGACTCGACGATTCATTTCGCCGAACGCTGAGTCGAAAATCAAGTCGAGCCAGTCGGCAGCCGGCAAGAGGTTGCTTCGGAGGCTACCGCTCAGGCTCCAGGACCGTGAGCCATGTCCGCACTGTCTTTCCTGCCCTGCCCCTCCCAGCCCCCCGCTCCCCACCTCCGCCTCCTCGGGCGCAGCTCGGGGTCCGTCCGAGGCCGAGCGCCTGGCCCCCGGGCTTCTAGCCTTCCGGTCCGGTGCCTGCGGAGTGGGGGGTGAGTGCCGCGGACAGGAGGAGCGCGGGGGCCGGAACACAAGAGGCAGGTGCCCGGACGTGCCGGGTGGGCTGGGGGGGGGGTGTCTACTTAACCCTCCTTTTGGTGAGTCTTTCCCTCTCCTCAGTGTAATTCTCAGCGATAGTCGCGAAGACTAATCACGATGCTACTTTCCCCCTTCTTTCTCAAATTAAAGAGAGAGAGAGAGAGAGAGAGAGAGAGAGAGAGAGAGAGAGAGAGAGAGAGAAAATACGCACCCAACTCCACTACCGTGCGGGTTCCGGAGAAATTCTCAAATAGAGCAGTGTAATTTCTCAGTTGATTTTGATTGACATACTGTCCCTGGGATCATGTGTTAATCCCTTCTTCACTCAAGCCTTTTCATAACTCATTTCTCTCTTGCTAGATGGGGACTCTGATGGTTACCGAGGCAACGATGATAGCGCTAAGCTATTTCCCTCTCTGCAAGGAGACCATTATTCCGCGTGCATAGGCCATTGGCAACAGAGGTCGTCACAAAGTCGTTCACAACACAGCACACGTTTATTAAACTTTTATTCTCTTTTTTCCCCCAACACAGAAACTAGTTTGCACTTGTACGGGGGTGGGGGTGGGGGGATCGTCGGCCTGCTCCGTGTTGGCACTAACTGCTCTCAGGTGCGTGGGCCCCGCCCGACCACGCCTCACCCTCCACCGTCGCGCGGGGGCCAGAGGTCCCCCCGCTTCCCCATCTGCCCTTTGAGGTCTTCTGTGACGCTACCTCTGGGACCTCAGGGATAAGCAGAGGGGGCAGCATCTAAGTGCAGACGGGAACCGGCTTTCCAGGCCCCTTCGTTGTCTACCCTCTTATGTATAGTCACCCGCTGTCCCCTCTCTCGCAGTGTTCCCTCGGCGACACCCCTTTTCTCCTCCCCTCCTGGGGACCTGCGCCCGCCGGCCCCTCCGGGCGCGCTGGCCGCCCTGGCTCCCGAGAAGTCACCTGCCGGGAGCGCACGGGTCTTAGGTTTCTGTTCCCAGTTAGGTCAGGAAAAGGGCCAGAGGGGGGCGCAGGCTCGGAGATGGATGGATTTGGTCCTCAGGCTTCCGGCGGCGGCCTGGGGCTGGGGCTGGGGCTGGCAGGTGGGGAGTGGAAGAACCGGACCGTCTGGGGCGGTCAGTCAAGAGCACGACCCCGAGAACGGTCCCCGTTAAAGCAAGCACGGCAAACATCTGTCTTCCCAGCCTGCAAGGCCCGCAAAGCCGCAAAGGGCGGTTGTGTGGGCCTAGGACGGCACGGCCTCTATTTCCCATCTTCTCCCAGTTCCTCCGTCCCTCCCTCCCTCCGTTCCTCCCTCCCTCCGTTCCTTCTTTCCCGACTTTTTCTTCCCTTTCGCCCCTCCCAGTCTTTGTTTTTCGTGGGAGGACCCACCGGGGCCTCAGGGAGTGAGTCTCGGGCTCCAGAGCGGTCTCTGTGACCTTGACCCGGGAATACCTGGCCTCCACCAGCCCCAAGCCCCAGGCACTGCCCTCGCCGCCCCTGCACCCGCGCACCCTGGAGTCCCCCGGGGACCCGTTTCCCTCACCCACAGCCAGGGTCGCCCCCACTGCGGCCTGTCGCGGCCCCCACCTTCCGCCCCCCTCCCGTCAGGACCAGGCCTTGGAGATGGCTCGCTGCTCTGAAGACGCCAGCGGGGACGCAGAGCCGTGCAGCAGCGGCGGGGCAAAGGTCGGGGGCTCTTTGGTCAGCAGGTGTAGGTGCTCCAGGGGGCTGCGAGGGGTCAACTTCCCTCCCCGAGGCCGGAATTGCCCACGGCCTGTCACGACCCCACCGGCGATACTGAAGGCCAGAGGGGATGCCATTTGCACGGGTGACCCCCGCCCCTTCCTGTCCCCAGAGAGAGGGGTGCTTTGCTCAGCCACGGAGGTGACACGGCCTGCCGCCTTGGGAACATGCCTGGCTCGGGGTGGGGGGATGAGTGTGGTTTCGGGGCATCCGAGGAATGGGAGGAGAAAGGCCGCAGCGGGCCTCAGGGGCCTGCTCCCTGTGCAGTCGGGCTGGTCAGTGGAGGCAACAATAGTGCTAGCACGCTCGGTGGCCCTGGGAGTCTTTGCTGAGGGTCAGCTTTAGGTGTGACAATCCGCCATCCCTGTGTTGTAGGGCACCACGTGTCACACAACTCATCAGGCAGCTGAGTTATCTTGGGGAAACCAAACTGATGGAACTCTGTTCTAAGGAAAGGGCCGTCCAGGTTACGGGAAGCTGGGGCACTTACACCAAAGGCCATAACAATAACAACCTGGTTATATCATAACAGTGACTGCATCCATTACAGGATAATGCTCATTAAACTCAGAACACCCCGTAAGGTAGCTTTATCCCTGTGCTACAGGTAACGCATCCTGTCTGGCCGTGACCAGCCCTCATCCCTGCTCCTGGGACCTCTTTCCTTCCAGAAGACCTCAGTGTGCGCTGCGGATTATCAGTGGGGTTACGGGCATTTCTATTTCTTCATTCATCCCTCCTTCCTTCCTTTAACACTGTGTCCCCATAATGGGCACCCCGCTAAGCTCTGAGACCACAAAGGAAGAAGATGTCTCTGTGCACAGGTAGAATGGCGGGAAGGAGAAACAAGTAAGTCATTCAGATGCAATAAACACTCTGGGAAATGCCTGCTGTGTGAGCCCAGAGGACAGAATGCTTGGGAGTGTCTTCGAATGTTTAACCAGATTGTGAAGCATGATCTGACTCTCCGGATGCTTATGAGCTCACAGAGTGGTGCAGGGGGTAAGAGGTATACCAGAAGTGAAAGGGCAAGTTCGATGGCACTGGGGTGGGGAAAGGGTCCGGAGAGTTCGATAAAGGATGAGAAAGGCAGTTCCCCCAGCAGGGGAGGGGTGGGAGAGGTAGGGACACAGGGCAGTGGAGTGTCATGGAGTCAAGCTACGTGGCTTTGTCCTGTGGGCCCTGGGGAACCAGCGATGGTCTTTATGCAGAGGAGCGTCGGGATCAGAATGAGTGAAGTTAGAGATTCTAGGTGCCATTCAGGTGACCAGTCTCCCCTTTTCCCTCGGTTACACATCCAGAACTAAAGTGTCTGCTTCAATACTTCCAATTGTATAAAGTGACTGGGTAATAACAATTTTCTAAAAATGCTTAGGCGAAAGCAACACTTACACCAAGGCTCCTGTTTCTCTGTGTGTTTTCTCACTATCGCTGCATGGGACCTGGGTCCTCTGGGCTTGTGTGTTGTGAGTGTGTTGAGAACAGCAGCCCTGGTCGCTGGCTCTGCTGCAGTCACAGCTCTGCCTGGACCAAAGGCACTCTGACAGTTTCATGGCCACGACAGAAATCAGCCAAAGCCCAGAAGGTGAGCAGTGACACCACCTAGAAAACCGCGCTGCACCGTGTCTGTGACAGCAAGAGACGGGGAAGCCGCTCGCCCTCATGAATATATGGCAGGTATCTACAAACTCTCACACTAATTGATGGTCTCCCTATATATCATCCCAGATAAAGGGCCCCTGTGCAGTAAATGCTGATGCTGAGAACACCCTGATAGGGCTTTGTTAACAAGAAGATAACAGAAGAGCAAGATATGTTTGTTTAGCTGCCTATAGATAAACCCAATAGGTCTTCGTTAACTTTTCATGACTGATGGCAACCGCTAACCATGATAAATAATCCTGCAGCAGGGAACTTTATTTAACGTGCCACAAATGGGGCCTACATTTTTAGCTCCTTTGAATGAGGAGGAGGTGTTTTCTGTGTGTGAGTAATCTATGTCAGAGTACATCAGCACCCGATTTTCTCTAAATAACTTTAAACCGTCAGCCGAACCTCTGAACCAAGTTGACCCTTGATACTTTTTCAGGGTGTGCTGTTCCAACCACACAAAAGCCGAGCAGGTCTGAGGAACTGGATTTTACACAGTGAAATCTAGTCTTCAAAAGAGTGGCAGAACCTTGGGAAATCAACACAAACATCTTTTGAGCAGCTACAAACAGGTAAAAATGTGCTTTTCCATACTTGGGAGGAATATGGTGGCCAGAGATGACCAACCCGTCAACATGTTGGAAGTTGCAGAGTCTTACCCAAAACTGATGGTTGAATAAACATTTATTTTTCAAAGCTGAGGAGGTTAGTTTTTCACCATCTTTAACGATGTCTTGCCTGGTGAGATACATCATCCTTTACCTAGATGGGTCCCCAAGTCAGGCTATGTCCAGAACTCATCCAAAACGAAAGCCTCAAAGTACATCAGAGGCAGCTGTTTCATAAATCCAGATCCAAAGACCAAATTTGTGTGCTGCTGGAAAAAAACATCATTCCGCTGTTGTCTTTAGTGCAATCTTTTACAAGAAGGCAATCATTTTTTACTAAAAACATCATCTGAATTTTATCTTTGCTAACACGCTAAGGAGGAGGGCAGGAGTTTGACCCAAGCATAGAATCTTCCCTAACTTTCAGACTAAGTAATTTTTTTTTTTTTTTTTTTTTGCAGTCCACGGACCTCTCACTGTTGTGGCCTCTCCCGTTGCGGAGCACAGGCTCCGGACACGCAGGCTCAGCGGCCATGGCTCACGGGCCCAGCCGCTCCGCGGCATGTGGGATCTTCCCGGACCGGCGCACGAACCTGCGTCCCCTGCATCGGCAGGCGGACTCTCAACCACTGCGCCACCAGGGAAGCCCCAGACTAAGTAATTTTGATGGGAGAAGTGATCCTGGGTCTCTAAAGTGACCCAGATTTGCCACCAGTAAATGGGGATCTCGGGTAAAATGATGTTTCAGTTAATAAAAAGAATATTAAGAGGAATTCATTCTCAATGTAGAAAAACGACTATTTGCAAAAGCCACAGGTTACATATGTCCTAAAGTACTAGCGAAAGCTTTCTTTTCTTTTCTTTTCTCCCCCCCACCCACCCCATGTGTCACAAATAAGAAAGAGCTATTGTAATTCGGTTCCCCTTTTGGTTCTAAGAGAAAGCTGCGGTTGGATTCACTCTCTGGGGCAGCTCAGTCCTGAAAGCATCAGATTTGATCCCCTAGACTCCCTGGAACCGCAAGTTCACATCTCCAAGGGGTTGGGCTCAACCCTTCCTCCTTCCTGGGCAATAAATAGCATGGAAACCAGGTTATCTGTGTGGCCAACTTTCAGGAAAGACCTTGAAAACAGAGACGGGGTGGACCTGGGCAGTCACGTGGTGCTTTCCATTTCCATGGGCTTTGCTGCGGGGTGGCTGCGGCGCCCCAACGGGCGGCAACCGAGCACCGCAGCAATCCCAGGAGATGCTTCTACCGGGTTTCTAATAGAAGGCCATTTCAAAGCCTGCCTAGACTCAGAGGCAGCCGGCTCCCTTTACCCTGGTGGAAAGCCATTGGGTGGCTCCATCAGATTAGCTGTGAGAGGGGGGTAGGGAATTAGGAATGTTTACTTTCACATCCAGCTTTTGGTGGCATGTCTGTAGCGCCTTCATATCTTAGCACCATATTTTGTATTCGTGATTAGTGGATTGGCTTAGGTACAACGTGATTAATCTTTCTTTCTTTCCTTTTTTTTTTTTTTTTTTTTTGCTCAAAGCATTGGTGCCCTCACCTGAGTCTAAACAATCAAGTTACTGAAACCCTAGCACACTTTTTAAACCTTGCGCCGCTTCTTTACATAAAGGGCACTGTCTCCACTTGAGCTCTGAATATACTGTTTGTCCAATTTCTGACATGACTCCACTTAATATGAAAGACCAGCTTTTCTTGTGGGGAAAAAAAAAAAATTCAGACAATGCCAGCCAAGACCATCGAACAGCAGGGTTGAGGTTTGTTTGTCTTAGCGACATGGGCTGTCATCACACCTGAGCAGTGACTGGGGCAGAGACAGCTCACCTGGGCCCTTCCTTACTATTTCTCCAAACCTTCTGTTTTCCTTCTGATCTTTGAGCACCAATGAAACATGATTAACAGCTTAAATGAAGCCAGATTCTTGTTTCTAAGTGTATGATACGTATTAAAAATGATAGCCATGTGATGTGACTTTTGTGTCTGTAAACTGCGTAATTGCAAAAATTATACATGAACATATACTTAGGGAATGCTGTGAGCTGTAGGTCTTAATTACACCATGTATTTTTATATAAACATCCTTCAGCTGAATCTGCGTCCACAAACTTCTCAGAGACAAAGTGGGCCACTGTCAAATGTCAGCATTAACCAGTTGCTTGGGAAAGGAGGTGAATACAATTCTTATGGCAGAAATACCATCTTTTGAATTCGGTCAGGATTTCTGCTGCATTAAATTGCTGTATTGTCCGTGACTACAAACTGAAACGTGGGCTAGCTTAGTTTGGGCGGTCTGGTAATTTGAAGCCCTCCAGTAAGGGCTTGGTATTTTGTAATCAATAAGCAGAGCTCCTCTGTTGTTTTTAGTGATTTGAAACAAAGTTCAGTGACAATGATTTGTCCATAAAAACATTTGAACAAATAACTAACCATCCAAGAAATGAAGCAGATGTTGAAAGGGTTTATATTATATCCAAGATGCTAGAAAGGGCATGGAAGCGGTTCACAAGTCCATAGATTCAGTGTATGTATATGTACAAGTACATCGTGTGCTCCTATTAATGGTTGAATCAGTGCAATAGAAAAATTTCACTACAATCTCATACAAACCACTGATAACTGATAGGGGCAGACTCCTAGATATACAAAATGTGGACTTAATGAAAAACTGTTAGTAAGTTGAAAACATTAAACTCTTTGTGTTTTCTTGCCTTCTTCCATCTATTGACAATAAGGCAATATAAATGCCTCTATGCTGTTAAAGATACCCTCCCATGCAGGAAGTGTTAGGGAATGTATCAACCCCGTCAGCAGCTCTCGGCCACCCCACCACTGCTACAGCCATTGCACCTGGTGGAGAGATGCCTTTCTGCTGTTCTTCCTAAAAATGTGCTCTTACAAGAGGTAAACAACTGGAAAAGGATGTGCCTACTTTTCGTATCCTGATTTATTTCAATTTTTTAACTTTAAGCCTATTTTTTAATGTTATTTTCAGTGAAATCCACACTTTAAAAATGTTGAGGGTGAATCATTTCTGATTGGGTTCCTTTCACACAACACACACATATCCCTTCACCTATGGACCTGACATCCTAACAGGCATCGGATAGATTTGATATGTCGCTACCTCTGAAACGGAACTAATTTATTTATAACGTTTGAAGTCTCGAGCACAGAATGTGAGAGCTACAAGAAGCATGTAGATCTCATGGGACCTCTTTGTTTCACAATCAAGGGGCTGAGGCCCTTGGGAGAGTTGGGCAGACAGTTAGGAAGTGAGGCTGTGATGTCAGTACTTCCTGGTCAGAGCTACAGCGGAGGAGCCAAGAACATCTACAGTTGTGTCTGTCCTAGAACTGCAGTGATGTGCTAGCTGCTAGCCACCTGTGGATATTTACATTTCAATTAGTTAAAATTATCATTTTTTAAATTTTCCATTAGTTTAAATTACTATTTAAAAATTTTTTTCAATTAGTTAAAATTAAACAAAATTAAAAATTCAGCTTCTTAGCTGCAGTAGCCGTATCTCAAGGGCTCCATAGTCCATGTGGCCGTGGCCCCGGTATTGGCCGGAGCAGAAGTGACGGGACATTTCCATCCTCATGGCCTGAGCCCAGAGATGAATGCAGTGACTCCAGAACACAAATGCTTGTGCGTGGAAGGGATTCCTAAGCACATAGGGAAGCCGGGGGTGGGGGTGGGGGTGGAGGTGTGCAGTGGAAGCTCCTCCACTAGGGGGTGCTCTAGACTCCAGTGCATCCCTCCAGCTGGACTACATTCGGAAGGCTTTGAGAAATTCCTCCTTGTTTTAAGCGTAAATTAGGTTTCCTTCCTTTATCTGATCCCTTTCCTGCACTGAGGCCTGAGGTTGTTCAGGAACGGACAGGCAACCATGTGCCTGCTGAATGTGGGTGAAGCCAGCAAGGGCTTGTCCTCCATGATTTACCGTTTCATCTAGTTGTCTGAGATTGTTCAGCATAAGAATCAGAAAGTGCCAATGCCAAATCCATTGCACTTTGACTTGCTGCATATTAACATCGGTCATCCAGGCCTGCTGACAGCGGCATACCTCTCCCTCCGCTCTCCACCATTGGGTACTATACAGATGGGTGTAAAGTTGAGCTGGAGAAAATGGGCAGTGGGAGGAAGTCTTTCTCCTGGTGACCTTCTGTGTCCAGTAATCAGATAGCTTGGTAATAAAATCGCCTGGCTAATGTCTTGTCCACCTTTCCAGCCTCGACTGTAGCATCAAAAGAGCACTGCTCTTTTTTAAATGAAAAAAATTTTTTTAAATTGAAGTATAGTTGATTTACAATATCGTGTTAGTTTCAGGTGTACAGCAAAGTGATTCAGTTATACATATACATGTATTTATCTAGATTCTTTTTTTCAATTCTTTCCATTGTAGTTTATTACAAGATATTGAGTAGAGTTCCCTGTGCTATATAGCAGGTCCTTGTTGTTTATTTTATATATAGTAGTGTGTATATGTTACTCCCAAATTCCTATTTTAGTCCTCCCCTCCCCTCTCCTTTGGTAACCATAAATTTGTTTTCTATGTTTGTCTGTTTCTGTTTTGTAAACAAGTTCATTTGTACTATTTTTTAGATTACACATATAAGTGATATCATATATTTATCTTCCTCTGACTTACTTCATATAGTATGATAATCCTAGGTCCATCTATGTTGCTGCAAATGGCATTATTTCATTCCTTTTTTATGGCTGAGTATTATTCCATTGTATATATACATCTTCTTCATCTATTCATCTGTCAGTGCACATTTAGGCTGCTTCTATGTCTTGGCTGTTGCAGATAGTGCTGCTATGAACACTGGGGTGCATGTATCTTTTTGAATTAGAGCCTTCATCTTTTTAGGATATATATACCCAGGAGTGGGATTGCTGGAAAAGATCGCTGTTTTGATGGGGTGTTGAAATCCAGAATCTGAGTCTCATAGAAAATTCAGAATTTATAGAGCACTGAAAAATTATTGGAAGAGCAAGATAGTAACTATTAACAAATTAAACTAAAAAAAAAAAACCCACAATAGATACTATAGCTCCCATTTGTTGAGCTCCTACCATGTGTAAAATGCTTTACATATGATCTTATTCAATTTCTACAATTACCCAAAGAAGACAGTCCTATTCTCCTTTTACAGAGAAGGAAGCTGAGATTTAGAGAAATTAAATTCTTTATTGAAGTTCATTCAGCAGTTGAGCAACACAGTCAGGATTCAGATCCAGGTTCTGACTAAAAAAAAAGCGTGCTCTTGGCTACTATCTTGCTGTCTAGATTCCTTAAAATTTAGTTAAAGATCTAAATGCAATGTGAAAAGAAGACCTATAAAAGCAGAAAACATCAATTTAATGCATGAAGCTCATCAAACACCCTGTATGCACTTTAATGGGGGCCTAGGTCTGGCCAATTCAATTTTTTTTTTAGTTGGTGAAAATATGGTAAGCCAAAAATATTTTTATCACACTTCAAACAATATCTGGCTTGACACGCACTTACTGTTAAGTGGGCATGATTTCTGGGCACAGCAACCCTAGGAGTCAGGTAGGTAACCCACCCGTGTCACAAGGAAGGCCACCGTGTGGTCTGCCTAAAGGTTTTCAGATTCAAAATTTTTATAGCCCTGTGCTACGCTCTCCCCAAAATGAAACAAAACAACAAAGCAACCTCACCCACAGGCCTATTTCCATGTGGGGTCTTTGTGGAAAATGACATTTGAGAGGGTGTCAGATGAGCTTCTAGAAGGTTGCATTCCGCAGCAGCCTTCCTGGGAAGCTCTGATGGCCTCACTGAGCCTTCAGAGTAAAATAAAAGTTTTTCCTCATACTTTTAAAAAAAACGTACAGGTGTTTATAAATGCTTTTTCCCCTCTTACCTTACTTCCTTAGTGAGAATTCACCATATTTTTCCTTTAAGCAAAACTCTCCTCTGGCATTTAACATGACAGAATTAACAAAAATTTGACTTACACCTATTGCATCAGGAATACATTTATTTCAGTAGATTGATCTTTCTAGAAAGGCTCAATTTTTTGATTTTATTCAGTTTCAGATCCAATCTTTCTTCCTGGGAATGTTATAATTTTGTCAACTTACTGCCTTTTTTTGTTTTCAATTAAGATTTTTTTAATTGTAGAAAAGAACAAGCACAAAAATAGCTAAAACTTATATATACAGTTTAAACAAATGGCTATAAAGTGGTGTCTGTATAACCACCTCCCAGGTCAGGAAATCAGACTTTGCCTGTACCTGGAAGCAGCCCGAGCTTGCTTATGCTGCGTCTTCCACATCCATGCTCCCCTCTCTCCCCACAGAGGAAGCCGCCATCCTTACTTTTTATGAGGGTCCCCCCTTGCTTTCCCACCTTTGTGTGCATCCTAAAACACGTGGTGTAGTTTTGCCCCTTTTGGACTTTATATACAAGGACTCAAACTACATACATTCTGATGTCTGTATTGGTTTACAGCGTTGTGTGTTAAGCTGTCCCTTGGTCTCATGGACCTAAAATTGAAAACTGGTCAGACAGGAGTCAGAACTGATCATCTTTCCATGCACTCTGTCTTGGATCCATTTTGAGATGTGGACCACGTCTCTCGTGTCATTCTCTGTCATCTCTCTGTGACACTGGGGATGTGTCTCAGGTCATCTTTGCATCCCCGTAGCCTGGGAAGATGCCTAATGGTTTTTTTGGGAAGCGAGTGGATGTGGTTAAGTGTAGAACATTCTGGGCCTCTTCTTTGTTTCTGTGAGTGTTGTAAATTAGCCACGTCAAAAAGTAATAGAATGAAGGAGGGAAGAGGAATTGGTCATTTAGAAACCTTCTTCTAGAGAATTCACTTTCTAAAAGCTAGCCAAAAAAGCTTAGTCAACATTCTAAACGGTATAAGAAAAGAAATAATTAGAATATAACCTGATGATATTTTTGGATGATTTGAACTCCCTCTGATGACTACTTTTATTAGAGGTTTAAATGAGGTCCTAGAAGCAGCACAGACATTTGCTTCAAACCATTGCACTGGGCAATAGTTAACTCATGAAGAACAGTAACAATGACAGTCTTCAGTGTTGCGTTGTTTTGCTGAAGGTGATCCCATCCTAAGCGTTTCACTAATCAAATACAAGAGCAAGCCAAAAAAAACCACAAAGAAAAAAAAACTCCCACAAAACTTCAGAAGGTTAACAAAATCCTGACTAGGTTCCAAGGATACAGTAGGAGATGATTGCTTAGGGCAGGGCACCTAAAATATGCTTCTGTTCTTTTTTATTTATTTTTTGGCCATGCCGCGCGGCATGCAGGATGTAGGATTTTAGCTCCCTGACCAGAGATCGAACCTGTGGCCCCTGCAGTGGAAGCACGGAGTCTTAAACATTGGACCACCAGGGAAGTCCCAATATACTTCTGTTCTGAAAGCCCAGCACATGTACATCTTGTGGCATCCGTTTACGTATAAATGCATTTTTTCATATATTGTCAACTCTGCTACTTCCCAGGATAGTTAATGTAACTGTTCGCTAAGCTTTTCAATATTTTGTTGTAAATGTAAACCCTTCAACTATATAAAGCTATATCCACATTAAAAACCACTGCAGTCTAAGGTGGATAGAAAGATGATGTGGAGAAAAATGGAGAAAAACCTAGCAAGGAAGGGGCTTAGGATTCAATGAAATGCACATTAATACCAGAGTATGGTGGGAACAAGTACAAAACGGTGGAGACCAGACTGCAGGAAAACTCAACTTGGAGCTAATGCACTTTTGCCATTTTCATGAAGTGTGTCCAGCCAACGTTGAATGAACGAATGCAAAGTGTTTAAAACTGTCCTATAAACTAAACTAAGAGCTGAGTTGTCCGGGATGAAAAAGGTAACCAGCAGTAGTTTTAATACCTCGCACATAAACTAAATGTTATGTTTCCCTGATAGGAAGAAGAAAATGTTCAGCTGTCCACCTAAATATCTCATTTCCAGTGTCACCACTGGCTGGCACGCGGGGATTAATAGTTACTTTAGACTTTTCAGGCCACGACGAATGTGAGATGCTCAAAGAAACGGTTTCCTAAGAGAATGACTGATACTATTGTGGAGAGAACGTTATTCAGAACATTATCTGTTTCATTCTTCAGTTGGGGGGCGACTATCTACTTCTAGACTTGAACTTCTAAAGAAAACTGCTATGATCTGAAGAGATTGGCCATAAAACTATTTGTATTGAAAACTTAGCCCGTGTGCCTTTAGTGAACTTAATTCATTAGCATTCTCACTGGCCAGGTTTCCATATCTGTGTTCATTTTATACTTTAGTTTGGTTACCAGGTCTTTGTTGAATCGTCCTATTCAAAGGAGAACAAAGGAGGTTTAGGTGATACAGTAGGGTAAGGCACTATATTTTATCTTTGCAAAAAGCCCGACAGAGCCAGAATGCTCTGATGCCCTCTGATTTTCTGCAGGACATTTGGAGCCACAAATCAGCTGGAGGATAGAGCCCCTCACTGTGCTTCAGTGCAGACACCTTTAGAAGACAAACAGTGCGCCCGTCACAGAAATCGCGCTTGGCCAGGTCCTCAGGGCTCCGCGGGCAGATCAGCTCACCCGAGGAATGGGGTTCCTGGGAGGGAGGGCTCTCTCTCCCTCTTAAATACCAACCCCTCCAATTAAATCACTAGCCCGGCCAATTTTTTTCCAGACTACTTCTCTTCACGAAGCATCATCAGTGCTGCGGTCAGATGGTAGTGCTGGCATAAAGGACAATGGTCCACCAGCTTCCCGACCCCTGGGAGACTTCTCAGGCTCCCTAGGGAAATACTCTCCTGGTGCCTCTGCATCGCATTTTCTCAGTTCCGGTACTTCCTCAAATGTCTGCTGCTCTCTGAGTTCCTTCTCCCTCAAAAGTCAAAACCCACTTTCTTCTTCTTGCGTGGGTCCCCTCAAGGTTTTCTCCCAATTAAACTGTCATCTTTCCCAATGTAACCCTCTCCCCTCTGGTCCAATACAGGTTTTTCCTTTCCCTGTTTAGTTCAACTTCATTAGGCCAAGTGAATTAATCTCCAGTCTCTTTGGGACGTCTGTGGCATTTGTGATTACTCTCTTTTTCTTCAGTGTGACTTTATGGAGGATGATTCTGCCCAACTTTCTAACTTTGCTTTGGAACACCAGGGTTTCATTTTCTAATCCACATTTCCTTTTGCGGTTTCTCGGACTTCCTTTGGTTGGTGTATGGACAGGCATCCAGTAGAGACTGAGACCACCAGCCCATTTCATACAGGCCACTGAACAGTCAGAAGACGGTAACAACTTTGGGTCTCTGGTGACCTGAACTGGATTCAACTCACTGACCTAGAGGTGAAAGGCTCTGTATTCCATTACTAATCCCTTGAGCTCTCCAGCCCCCTGAAAATGATTCTTTGGTTTTATTATTGCAAAGGCCATTTATAAAATCATGAACTGGATTTAGGAAAGCAACCATGAAATAGCAAGGGACAACAAACTGATTGAAATTCCTTCAATGTCATTTGGGCTGAAGTCTCTCAGACAGCAGGATTGGGGGAAGGTTATATATCGGCACCTCCATTCTTATTTCAGTGGCATGACCAGGTCACTTAGACATGGCAACGTCAGATACACTGACCATGCCTCGAGGAACTAAATCCTAAATAAAAAAAATGGAAAAGCAAACTATGAAATAGCCAATAATCTTTATTTTGCACTTCCCCACCCCCATCCCTCTCCAAAAAGCACTAATGGGTAGATCTGTGCATGTGAAAATATTGTATAAAGTATTTAGGGTGATCTCAAATTAATAGAACAAAAAACACGTGTCTCAACACAGATGCTCTGTTTCTTTGTAGGGATAGAAAAACTTTGACTTCTAGAACAAGGAGGGCAATGAAATACTGCAGTCTTGAAAGGGTGACTCCATTTCCACTGATTTGCAATTTAACATTCATGGCAGAAAGCCTCATTTCTCTAACCACATATATGTTTTAAAATATGATTCATACACTAATATCAATTTACTTGGCATTTAAAAACATCACAATTTCTATTAATATATTTGTATTAGGTTCAAAGCCCATATTCTAGTATTCAAGATATCCATTACACTGGCCCAAGTTGGGATTACTTCAAAATCAAGTAAAAGTCCATATTTATTCCAAAGTTGCTAAAATATGCTAATAAAATTAAATTTGATGTTTTACATTAAAAATAAAATATTTGGTTTATCTCTCAGACATCTATAACATATAATAAATAGTGGGCAGTATAGTAATATAATAAAGTTTTGTGATACCCTGAAATTTGATGAGTTTTCTTTAAAAAAAATTTTCATAATATACTTCATTTCAGCCTTAAACCACAATATCAATGAACAGATTTGCAGAAATAAAACAATATAAACACAAAATGCTACAGTATATATATATATATATATATATATTTCTTTTTTTTTTTTAACTTTCGGGGAATCTACATGTCCTTTGAAACAAAAGGAAGTCAAAGAAATTTACAGAAACAAGAGATAACAAAACAATTTCAAATCATAAACCATAGGTTTAAATTGCCTTGTTTTCCTTCCAACTGCTCGGGTCCTTTCCCCCAGTGTTTTGGGTACTGCATGGGTTCAGCTCAAGGTAGGTAACTTTGAACTACACATGGCTCTTTTTTTCTAGCCTTCTTTGCTTATGTACAGCAGTAATTACAGACATGGCTGAAATCACAGCAGATTTCAGAGAAAGCCAGAATTTAACACGATAAAAAATTTTTTTAAAATAACTGCTTCATAAATATTTATTATTTACATTAGGGGAGATCTCCTGGTCTGAAGAGTTTTTATACAAGTTGATGAAATGGATAAGCTGTGAGAAGAACACCAGCAGTTTAGAGAAATGGGCAAAGTTGGGAGGCAACAGAGACAGAAAATAGGTGAGAGTCAACAAAAATAATTTGCACAAAAGCCAACAGGACATGATAGAAACCTTTTTCTTAAAAAATATAAGGTATTTCACAAAAAGCCTGAACATTTTACATGTTAGTACTAAAAACAGGGAGGGAGGGGAAGCTTCATATATTTTTCACCACAAAAATATTTACCGACACTCCACCTGGAGTTTTCTTTTATGTGATTATGATTATCTCACTAGAGAGGGAAGGAGGCTGGAGGCGCAGACAGACTACCAACATCACCCTCAGTCACGGTCAAGGCAGGCCACACGCCATCGTCTCATCTAACACCTTAAGGAAAAGGCCCTGGAGAGAATCAAGAAAATCGAAAGGGAAGATTATGGTCTTTTTATTAGTAATACTTGTCACTGGTAATAGAAAATGGAGGCGAGGTGGCCCCGGTGCCCCGCCTCCACGTGAGCTTTCCTTCGGTCACGACCACGTGGCCCCGGGCCGGGGTGTTCCAGAAGGAAAATCCCTGCGGGTGGTGTGTTTCTGTCCTCAGTCTTGCGAGGTTCATAACCGGCAGGAACGTGGTGGGAGGTGACACGGAGGTGGTGTTACGGCACCTCCCCCGAGGCGTCGGGACAGGGGCCCCCCCGGGGCGTCAGTGCGCCCGGTGCTTCCTCTTTTTGTGCTTTTTATCCTTCTTTTTGTTGGCACACTTGGGACAGAACCACTGCATCTCTTCCGGGGGCGCGGCCATTATCCCGACGCAGGGCCTGCATGGTTACCAAGGAAGAAAAGGCTTCAGACAAACAAGCTTTACTTATCCACACATTCTTTTCCTGTGTTTTTAAAGAATTTCAAGTCATTAAATAATGTCCTAAGTCTGTGGTGTATTTACCAGAAATCCAAGTCACATAGCTCTGACGGATGCTGCGCTACTGCTGGGCGTGTGGGTGATCACCTTACACAAAGCCCCTCTCCAGGCCCCGCTGGAGAAATTAATTAGCTCATTCATCCTTTCAGCCAGAAATAGTCTCATGCTTCTGAGCCACGGCTTTGTTTTTATCTCAGAGATATCATATAGCACGTGACTAAGTGGACTCCTATCTTTTTATATCTGATATTTTCAAGATAAAACGGAAAGGCTGTTTGCATGCATTTTGATGGCGTTTCTTCGGTTTTGGGGGGGCACTGAAGAGGTGCAGAAACCACACAAGCTGTCCCTTCACTTCTGCACTGACACGTTTACGGGGGTTCCCTTAGCGTTGCCGTCAAGCACTGCAGCTGCTACAGAAAACGACTGGCAAGAAAGGAAAGAGAACCCCCTCCAGCTCCTTTTCCTTTGTTAAAGCAGGAGGACACATAAGCTAAGCAACACATTTGGAATTTAGGCTGAACAATGATAGGCCAAAGACTCGTGATTTTTGGAATTCACATGAACGCCTTTCTCTTGGCAGTGATTCTGCTCCGTACACTGCTCTCCGGAGAGGAACTGCCCTGGGAGAAAAGCTAGGATGGGCCAGAGACACCCCCATACCCCGTGTGCAGAGCCCCTCCCCCCAGGGCCATGATGGGGACTCACCAGTGGTACCAGTCGTCACAATCATCACAGCCAATCATGGGGCTCCCGTCATCGGGCTTGTTGCAGCCGGGACAGATCCAGATCTGGTTCCCCCACTCGTCTCGGATCTGCGGTTGCAGGGGAGGGAGCAAAACAGAGATGCTTTGAGGAGGAAGTACCCAAAAAAGGGCACAATAAGGATCATTACTTCACACTGCGAAGCTAATACACCGACAGATTAAACTAAAAACAAAAACAAAAAACCCAGTAGTTAACAATTTAGTAAAGCTGTGATCATGGTCATCACTATCCTGGGATCACCTGAAAAAGCAAATGGCTACTAAGTGTTCAATGATAAGACATGCTTTTTCTTTTTTTTTGGCCCTCGGCTTGCAGGATCCCAGTTCCCGACCAGGGATTGAACCCAGGGCCCTGCAGTGAAGGCCCAGAATCCTAACCACCAGGCCACCAGGGAACTCCCAAGGCATTTCTAATGAATATTTTAAACTCTCTTTTGTAAGTCATAAAAACAAAGCATTTTATAATAATTTCTGTGAGCAATATGACCTACGGCCACTTTTATCTAAAGAAATACTGTAAACACACACATCCTGAATGACTAGGGTTTTCATGGAAGTAATGACGAATATTTTTGAAAGCTATTGAGCTCAACTCAATGTTGTTTCCTCCATCGCATTCACAGGCCTGGAATTAATAAATACGGCCAATGTGCATGTATCGCCTTATTACTTATTAGCCAAACCCTTCTCCTGAACTAGCTGATAAGATCAAGGATATAAAGGAGCTGTTACTAAGTAACTTTCCATTCCCTTTATGACATTTTCAGTAAAGTACAATCAACTAAAGGGCAAATGAAATAAGGGACGCGCGGAGGCCAAAGAGCCACACATTTTCATGTTATTTTGCAACAAATAACACTGTGCTCTGAACTTTGCTTTACTTAACTTAGCAGTTCCAAATAAGAAGCATCCCTAACTGAACAACTTCCTCAAATTCCACATGAACAAGACCGATTTGGAAGAAACAATTCTATGATGGGCATTTAAAACCAGGAATGATAATTTTCTAAAGTTTTTCCAATCACACAGCACATAATTTCATTCAGTTTATTTTGCAAGCTATAGTCTCTTCTGGTACTTTAAAATACAACACTGACTAGATGTGCAGGAGAGATGGCTTTCTGTGTGTGTGATGGGTGTACGGGGGGCAGAGATATTTCATTCCACTGATGCGCTATTTTAAGGCTGACCAGTCTCAAAACGGTCTCTACAGAGGCAGAGGATGCTGATGTGAAGGCTTCCTAAACAAATCTGTGGGTAGCTACATCCCTGACTCAGTCCTCTCTAGTTTCAAGGGGAGAGACCACCAGTTAGCACGTGCCAGCTGTCTGGGGCGAAGGCTGGCCCAGCGCCCTGGGCCCTGAAGCTGACATGCATGGCCAGTCCTGCTGCTGGCTGACCTTTCTTGAAATTAGGAGGCCGTGACCCTGTGACATGAGAAATCTGCCACAGCACCCATAATAACTAACGCCCAGCCCTTCACGGTTTACTAAGTTCTTTCAAATGTCTTACTTGGTTTCATCATCCTAAAACAACGCTTGGCTAGGTTAGAAATGGGGAGACTGGAGCTAAGGGAATGTCAGTGACAGCTCCAATGTCACAGATTGGGCAGTGACAAAATCAGCCTTTTTGCTGTATAGCCTGTGTCTTTCCTTCAATTCACACATTTTGTCTTCTGTCTACAAAGTGTCTCTGAGGAGACAGAAGGCATTTCATCCATGTTGTCTATGCAAATCTGATCCATCTCCAGGGAGTTAACTCAAAAATCCACTGGAGAATCAGAAATCAGCGACCACCTTGTCTATCAACACCCTAATCCCACCTGAAGAAATGGAGGCCGAGGAGATTAAGTGTAAAATCCTCCCCGATTAACCCATCTTGGGGTGATGTGGCCTCAATTAAACACCTGTAGCAACTGGTCCTTGAATGGACTGACTTGATGATCACAGATTTTTGTATCATGTCTTCTATTTTTACCTTGAATGGCCAATTATTTTCTTCCTGTTAATACTTCATGTCTTTATATCCTCTCTGAAGATTTTTGAGATTTTTTTCTTATCCTTCGTATCATTATAGTGCCTCAAATACTTAATGATTCATTGAAATTTCCTTCCCAAATGCCTTTAGAGATGTAATACTTGCACGATTTATAACAACAACAGCAGGAATCTGACCCTGCCACCCTCCAGTCCCATCTATTCAGAAAGACCCAAACCACTGCTAGGCTGACACATCTCAGCCCACATACGTGGTATCTCGGCTGCGTCAGCTCAGCTAGGACCTCCATGTGCCTGATACCTTTCTGTTGCCTGTTTATGTGTCACTCTACAGAGCTCAAAGAACATGTTTATGTAAGTGCTTTATTACCTGATTGAATTCAGGGCTTGAGTAAGATCTGATACTAGTAAGTATGGGGAGAACACGTAAAAACATGACAACCGTGCGAACTCATTCATCAAGGTGAGTTTTTCCACCTGAAGACAGGCTTGGACTCAGGAAGCTCTGTGGCTAACAGTTCATTTCCATTCACTCTGCAGGCCCTGGGATGCTCTGGACCTTAGCCAGTGAGTTACTATAATTAGTGCTGCTGCTCAGAAAGAGCAGCTGGCCCATCAGACGTGTGTATATCACACAAATTATACTCTTAAGTGAATCACTGCTTGATCGAGAAAGTCAATGAGGGTTTTAATTATCACTATTCACCTCTATATTTATACACTGATTGTGCTGTGTATAGATATATAGTCATCTTCCAAAACAATGCCGACTAAAGAAAAACAATGCTCTGACATTATTTATGGAGACTAAATATGCAAACATCCTAACAATACTTTTCAGCCGAAAGCTTAAAAGTGCAATGAAAATGGCTTTCTAGTCATAAAGAATTGCCTCTGAAATTCAATAATGATTCATCTGACACTGCATTTTTAATTGGAAACATTTTCATGAGGGAAGAGTGAGCTCTTAAGTGGCTGTTTCTCAAATGCTCCAAAAATAGAAAGTAGCGCACCACGTAAGTGCTGACCGTCTCCGTGACCACACTCCGGACGGGGGCTTTCGAACTGGCAGATCCCGAGGCGGCGGGGGCCGGAGCGGGCATCCCGGCGAGGGGCGTGCTGGCCGGGGCCAGGAGGGGCAAAGGCACGGGGGCGGGGGTGACGTGCACGGGGACAGGGGCTGGGGCCGGCGTGGGCGGCGGCGTCTTGGGTCTGTTCAGAGAAGGCGCTGGCTTAGCCTCGGGGGCTGGGACCACTTTGCTGATGACACTGTCAACAAAAGAGAGAAAAGGAAACGTCAAAACACATAGTTGAGTCAAGCCAGGTAGCTAAAACATGATCACACAATCGCTTGGTTCTTCTAGCAGCAAAAGACTTTTTGGAGAGTCCAGAGAGCAACGGAGCTCAGGGTTAAAGGCCCTTCCCCAACCTGCTTCTCCACGTACTCGGTCACGGCTGGCCAAGATGCCAGGCAGCGGGGGTGAGGCTCCAGCTCCTTCCCTGGTGAGGTCGCCAAGCCGTGATTGGAGCTGTGTGCTGCTGGCCCTTCATTAACACCGTCTAACCCACAGAACCCACGCCGGGGAGGAGAACTAGGCTCAGAGCCAGGGTATCTGAGGTCAAACCCTACGTGTTCCACAGGCCGGCATGCGACCTGGGGTAAGTCATTTAAAAGTTAAAGTTAGGGCCTCCCTGGTGGCGCAAGTGGTTGAGAGTCCGCCTGCCGATGCAGGGGATACGGGTTCGTGCCCCGGTCTGGGAGGATCCCATATGCCGCGGAGCGGCTGGGCCCGTGAGCC
Organism: Mesoplodon densirostris; assembly: GCF_025265405.1. Taxonomy (NCBI): domain Eukaryota; kingdom Metazoa; phylum Chordata; class Mammalia; order Artiodactyla; family Ziphiidae; genus Mesoplodon; species Mesoplodon densirostris. The sequence continues at coordinate 161,109,419 of NC_082664.1, read as the reverse complement.
ATGGCCGCTGAGCCTGTGCGTCCGGAGCCTGCGCGTCCGGAGCCTGTGCTCCGCAACGGGGGAGGCCACAACAGTGAGAGGCCCGCATACCGCAAAAAAAAAAAAAAGTTAAAGTTAAAGGAGGCAAGGATATACAATGGAGAAAGGACAGCCTCTTCAATAAGTGGTGCCGGGGAAACTGGACAGCTACGTGTAAAAGAATGAAATGAGAACACTCCCTAACACCACACAGAAAAATAAACTCAAAATGGATTAGAGACCTAAGTGTAAGGCCAGACACTATCAAACTTAGAGGAAAACATAGGCAGAACACTCTATGACATAAATCACAGCAAGATCCTTTTTGACCCACTTCCTAGAGAAATGGAAATAAAAACAAAAATAAACAAATGGGACGTAATGAAACTTAAAAGCTTTTGCACAGCAAAGGAACCCATAAACAAGGTGAAAAGACAACCCTCAGAATGGGAGAAAATATTTGCAAATGAAGCAACTGACAAAGAATTAATCTCCAAAATGTATAAGCAGCTCATGAAGCTCAATATCAAAAAAACAAACAACCCAATCCAAAAATGGGCAGAAGACCTAAATAGACATTTCTCCAAAGAAGATATACAGATGGCCAACAAACACATGAAAGGGTGGTCAACATCACTAATCATTAGAGAAATGCAAATCAAAAGTACAATGAGATATCACCTCACACTAGTCAGAGTGGCCATCATCAAAAAATCTACAAACAATAAATGCTGGAGAGGGTGTGGAGAAAAGGGAACCCTCTTGCACTGTTGGTGGGAATGTAAATTGATACAGCCACTATGGAGAACAGTATGGAGGTTCCTTAAAAAACTCAAAATAGAACTACCATATGACCCAGCCATCTCACTACTGGGCATATATACCCCGAGAAAACCATAATTCAAAAAGCGTCATGTACCACAATGTTCACTGCAGCTCTATTTACAATAGCCAGGACATGGAAGCAACCTAAGTGCCCATCGACAGATGAATGGATAAAGAAGATGTGGCACATATATACAACGGAATATTACTGGATGGACCTAGAGTCTGTCATACAAAGTCAGAAAGAGAAAAACAAATACCGTATGCTGACACATATATATGGAATCTAAAAAAAAAAAAAGGTCATGAAGAAACTCGGGGCAAGACGGGAATAAAGACACAGACCTACTAGAGAACAGACTTGAGGATATGGGGAGGCAGAAGGGTAAGCTGCGACGAAGTGAGAGAATGGCATGGACATATATACACTACCAAACGTAAAATAGATAGCTAGTGGGAAGCAGCCGCATAGCACAGGGAGATCAGCTAGGTGCTTTGTGACCGCCTAGAGGGGTGGGATAGGGAGGGTGGGAGGCAGGGAGATGCAAGAGGGAGGAGATATGGGGACATGTGTATATGTATAACTGATTCACTTTGTTATAAAGCAGAAACTAACACACCATTGTAAAGCAATTATACTCCAATAAAGATGTTAAAAAAAATAAAAAATAAAAAATAAAAAAATAAAAGTACGAGTTACTGTGCGCCTCTAAGCAGCTGGTGTTACACTAGGTGCTTTCCATACATCACCTCCTCTAGTCCTCACAACAACTTCAAAGAAGTTATAGTGACCCCGTTTTATAGATGAGGAAACAGGATTAGAGAGAGAAAGGAATTTGGGTAAATGGGTGGCAGGCTTAGAACCGAGGTCTATTTAATTTTAAAACTCTTCTTTTCTTTTTACAAAGTACCTTTATTTGAGGGGAAAAAAGGATATCATCTCAAGTTTAGAGAAAACATATTGGCTTCTGGTCTCCCTCCCTCCCTCCTCCAGAAGGAACCACTGTCCTCCAGCCGGGAGCTGTGTTTCTCAATTTTTGTTCTTTGAACTTTTTCTGCCTTTGCAGATACCCATAAACAATGCATATCGTACTGCTGTTTTATGTGTTTCAAGTATATAAACAATTCACACTATATTTATCGTTTGCAACTAGCTTTCCTCACCTAGTTTTTTTTTTGTAACTGAGATATAATCAACATTGTGTAAGTTTGCATAATGTGTCGGCTTGACACATTTGTAAACTGCAAAATGATTACTGCAGTGGCCTTAGCTAATACCTTTATCACACCACATAATTATCATTTCTTTTTTTGAAAGGAATTGTTTGGATCTAGTCTCTTGCAACCTTGACATTTGTTAATACAGTATTGTTGACTATAATCTCCATGCTGTGTATCAGATCTCTAGAACTTATCTGTTTACTAGTTGCCCGCTTAGTTTTATGCTCTTGATTTATCGATATATATTACTTATTTTAATTGCTATATAGTATTCCATAGTATGAATAAGTCAAAGGGTTTTTGCCCATTGCCCTACTGACTGTATGTATTACCTTGTAAATGTTACATGTTAACTTGTAAATATGGTGATGAATCTCCCTGGGCTATATTCCTAGACATAAAGTTTCACCTTTATTAGGAATCCGGAGCTGCTCTCTAAAATAGGCTGCACTGACCTACCTCTTCTTACGATCCCGCACTGAGCTTCCTAGACCTTGCTTTTCTGATCAACAAAGTATAAATAAAGATAGCTGCCCGTGAGGGCTATGGTGAGAACCTGAATAGGGAGGAACGCGTCAAGAACTACGTACAAATGTGAAGTGTCATGGCCATTGCTCATGTCATCCTCAGCATTGTCATGACCAATCCACACAGGGCCTCTTTCTCAAAGTCCTTGTTTAGAAAAACACCTCCCCTACAAAGCACTGATTCTTTGCTATTCTGGTCAGAAGACTACACGACAGTATTTCAAAAATTCCATCATTATACAAGCAAATAAACAGTGCTGTTACTTGCTCTCCACTTGTTTCACGTGAGTGTGATCACCTTCCTAACTCGAATGTAGCCAAAGACCAAGAGAATTTAACATGGGCTGTTTGTCCAGGAGACACTCAATAGATGATTAATGTAATCCATAGTGAATATTTATCCAGTACTAACCAAGTTCCCAGCTGTTGTGAGTGCTGGAGAGCCAAGTGCATGCCGGCACCTGCTGAATGTTTACTTGCCCATCTCACTTGACCCTCATAACAACCAAATGAAGTAACAAGTGCTGATATTATCCTCCTTTTGTAGAGAAAGAAACCAAGGCACAGAGATTAAGTACCTTGCCAAGTTCACAGACTACTATGTGGCAGAGCCAGGATTTAAACCCCGGCAGCCTGATTTCAGAACCTGTGACCTTAACAACTACACTCTGCTGGCTCTCAGTGCTTACTGAGTGAGGTTTGCCTTACATGTAAGATGAGAGGTCCAAGTTATTACTATGGCATTTATATCCATAGGGCAAGCACTCCTTATTCTTATGGTTAGACTAAAATTTAAAAACACTGTTCTGGGAGGCAGTTTCCCATAATGGTTTAAAATATGGGTGCTGGCGTATGCTAATGCACATATATGGAATCTGAAAAAAATGGTACTGATGAACCTAGTGACAGGGAAGGAATAAAGATGCAGATGTACAGAATGGACTTGAGGACACAGGTAGGGAAGGGGAAGCTGGGACGAAGTGAGAGAGTAGCACTGACATATATACACTACCAAATGTAAAATAGATGGCTAGTGGGAAGCAGCTGCATAGCACAGAGAGATCAGCTCGGTGCTTTGCGACCACCTAGAGGGGTGGGATAGGGAGGACGGAAGGGAAGCTCAAGAGGGAGTGGATATGGGGATATATGTATACTTATAGCTGATTCACTTTGTTGTACAACAGAAACTAACATACCATTGTAAAGCAATTATACTCCAATAAAGATATTAACAATAAAATAAAGTAAAATAAGGGTGCTGGAACCAAAACTAAAGGAAAAGCAGGAACCCAGAGAGGTAAGTAGAACACAGATGTTTCACTCTGAGGGCATTTGCGTATAAGGTGAATCTGATCTTTGGTTTTGATACAGGGGACAGGTTTCAAAGCCCAGGGCCTGTCAAAGTGGAAAGTCTAATAGAATTCCCTCCCCACATTAAGGACTCCCAACAGGCTATACCAATTAGGTAAGAATGAATCAGATCTCATGAATTCTCAACTCTGGTGGTCCAGGACAACATATTTAAAGTAATTTGGACTTGTAATGCACCTAGGTACCCAGCACTAATCATCTTGAAAGGAAGTAACTTAAAATCTAGGCTTCATATTATTAATACAGACAATTATTTAAGAAAAAAAAGCAGCACGGAATCAAAGATAAACATATAAGGAAGCAAGGCTGCAACAGGGAGAACCAGAAGAAATAACAGACAGTATAAAGAGATCCATAAAGACCGCAGATACTACAATTATCAACTACAAAACAACTCTGCTTATAGTGTTTAAAAAAATAAAAGGCAAAACTGGAAATTATATGCAGGTAATAGGAGGTTACACAGAGTTATCTAGCAGATTTGAAAAGATCCAAACAGACCTTACAGAAATGGAAAGTACAGTAACTGAAATTTAAAACTCAGTGGATGGGAGAACTATAAACTGAATAGAACAGAAGAAATTACGTAGAATGTAGCCTGGAGAGGCAAAGAAAATACAATAAAAAGGTCTAATTAGTACTGTTTAATTTAAATTCTAGAAAGAGAATGAAACAGAGGTAAAATGTTAACAAAGAATATCTGACTTTTACAGAACTGATGCAAGATACTAATCCACAGACTTAAGAAGCCCAACAAATCCCAGGCAAGATAAATAAAAAGAAATCTATACATGCACACATCAGAGTGAAAAGATAAAATATCACAGGCAAAGAGAAAAGTCTGAAAAGAGTCCAAAAGAAAAAAGGACAATTACTTTCAAAGAAGAAACAGGTGACAGCTGACTTCTCAACAGCAATGCTAAAATCTAGAAGACAGTGGAATAATATCTTCAATATGCTAAAGGCAAATAAATTTTGCCTTCAAAAACATCTTTCAAGAATAGGATGAGGGGCTTCCCTGATGGCGCAGTGGTTGAGAGTCTGCCTGCTGATGCAGGGGATACAGGTTCGTGCCCCGGTCCGGGAAGATCCCACATGCCGCAGAGCAGCTGGGCCCGTGAGCCATGGCTGCTGAGCCTGCGCGTTCGGAGCCTGTGCTCCACAACAGGAGAGGCCACAACAGTGAGAGGCCCTCATACCACACACACACACACACACACACACACACACACACACACACACAAAGAATAGGATGAAATAAAGACGTTTTCTGGCAAGCAAAATCTGAGAATTTGCCACCAGTGGACCCTTACTAAAAGAAATTCTAAAGTAGCAATTCCCAAATTTTTTGGTCCTAGGATCCCTTTACAATCTTAATATTAGTGAGAAACATAAAGAACTTTTGTTTATGTGCATTATATCTGCCAATACTTACCATATTAAAAATTGAAACAGAGAAATTTAAAAATAATTAGAGAGTTCATTTAAAGATAACAATAACAAACCTGTTACACGTTAACAGGTAGCATTTTTTTAATGAAAAGCAAGTGGCAGTTTCCTACAAGTTAGCTGCAATGTGCAATCTAAAACCATATCAATAAGCTTTTCATATTCTGTTATATTAAAGTCCATTGATCTGTCTGGCACTTTGAATAGATATTTTACCAATGCATGATTTTATAACATCATGCACTGGTGATCTGGAATATTGGTTCACTGAATTATGCAGATCTTTCAAATATTTATACATTATATAATATTTAAAAAATCACATTTGTTGGTGTTACCATCCATCTCATCAAAAATTTCTTAAATTGTTGAGGAGCTGTCAATTTGTAATGATATGCTTTCCAAAATTCTAGCTTTCACGTAAAAGCTTGAATTTTATCATCTATAACAAATGCTCTCAGGTATTTTCTTTGAAATAACAGTCTTGGGCCTTCTCAAAAATATACAACATCCATGGCTGCTTTGTATCCTAACTGTGTGCATATCTGTCTTTATCACTCACATTAGGTGGTATATTCCTTAGGAGTAAGGTATGTACTATCTTATTTGTCTTTGAATTATCTGCAGTATTAAACAGTGTCTTGATACATATTCATCAACTTTAATATGTTTAATGCCTAATATTACAGGAAGAATGCTCCTATAGAATAATTATTTTACTTTTGAATATTTTTTGCCTGTTTAAAATATTTAAAAATAGGTCAGTTTCCTCTATTCTTTCCTTCCTGCCTACCTTCCTTCCACACTACTTAATGAGCCCCAAGACCACTGAGATTTCTATTTGCCAACATGGATTCTAATTCCTCATCTGTCTACTCATTCTTAGACCAAGAATGATCACGACACCAATGCGAGGTACAAACACATCATGAAGGTTTCATTCTTTTATCTGAAATGCTTTTAAATTGTTTTAAGCTATACCAAACCCGTAATGAATATTATTTGCCTTGCCTGACTCTTTCTCAATCCCCTTTCATTCTCTATTTTTCTTAGATTTCTCCTTTTCCTACAAGGCCTGTGAATGGTGCCCATGAAAATGGTTTAGCATTAGCAGTGCAGCCAATGGACGTAAACAGACTGTTGATCAATTTATGGGGCAGTACCTGAAATCTCAGAAATACCTACTTGTACAAATCTTATTTTTCAATTCAGAGAAATGGTCTTTTAATGAAAGTAACTCATAATAAAGATAATCCTTCCAAAATGCCAAATATTCCTCCAGTTCAATTAAATTTCCCCTTTAAATTTGGTATGTATTGATATATATATTTATATTTCTCATTCAAATTTCCTGAGTAGCAAAAGGAAAGAAAATAAAAGTGGGTAAACTCAGTGTTGATGAGACAACGCACGTCCTAATTTTCTGCTTCCAAGAGATTAGATTGGTGTTATATAGGCTCTAAAGTGACTTGTCTTTCCCAACCCTTTTGAATTTCACCAGAAAATTCACAGAGTTTGAAAGTTATTTGATTCTAGCTGCTCAGTTACTTTTGTGGTAACTGGAGGCACAGTTTTGAGAACAATTCTTTTACTATCTCTTTACTTTTGAACATTACAGAAAAAATACATAAACAGTATCACATGATATAATTTCTCATCACTTGTGAGATAAACTATTGTTACTCAACCGAATATGATCATTGTAAAAATAATTTTGGATTCCTACTGGCCTCCACCGCTGATCTTTATTGTTTCCTACTTCTAAACAGCACTTTCTCTGTATTTCTTCCCTTTAGTGGCACTTTCCCTCCTCTTTAACTGCATAGTAAGCTCTCCTTCAGAGTTCTCTGTTGAATAAGCAATGTCTTCAGAGTAACCAACACTGCCCACAGCTGGGTCCCACAATGGCTCCATGCTGCTAACATTACATCTTTTGGAGGATTTGATCAGAGGGCTCTAGCTGCTATAAACACTGGTGTTATTCATAAAAACATGCAGAAGGAGGATTTTTGGCAGGATTTCTTTACCTGTTTCCCTAGCACAAAACACTGAAATAAATAGAGTGGGTCATGCACTGCCTGGCCTGTAATGCAAACTCAACAGCTTGACAAGTCAACAAAGGGCCCGTCCTCACCTCTCCAGCCACACAGAGGCTCCGAGGTTAGAGGCAAACACCATTTGGATACGTCTACATGGGGAGTTTAATGATCCTCATTAGTCAGCAATTGTGTGCAAACACTGTGAAGCCGGCCATCAAAGTTATCAAAGTCCGTATGACTGGTTACTGAACTGCACAAAGTTCAAAAGTTCCCTCACATGGCTCACTTATTTGCCTCAAAAGCCAACAGCCATTTTTTAAATGGTGACAAAACGATGCCATAGGTAAAGACTACTGTAAGCACCTCCATGAATGTTATATAAACTTCTTAACAGGGAAGTTCTTTGATGTCTGGGAGAAAACCCACTTTGATTAAAATATACATACACACACACACATATTCAAGCCACAACTTTTCTTCTTCAGATTTAGAACTTTGATCAATCTCAGAAATACCATGCACCTTTTGAGATACACATGAAACAGATTCCCATGTTGTACTGTAAACTAAGATTTCACTATATATTACTATAAAACCGGATCACTGTGTCTGTGATTATCTAAAACATCACAGTTTTGCTCTCTTACTTTTCTTGTAAAAGTCCTGGAAATACTAAGCCCAAGTGTGTCAGGCAGCCTCCTCCCACCCTGGTGGAGTGTCCTCGCAGCCTGGGTGGGCTCTGACTCGGACAGCTAACAGGATATCATGAAAACAACTGTGTGTGACACCCGAGCTTAGGTCATAAGAGACACTGCAGCTTCTGCCTTGCTCTCTTTTGGATCAGTTGCTCTGCGGAAGCCAGAGGCTAAGTCATGAGGACATTGCAGCTGCCTTAGGACAAGGCCCACGTGACCAGTAACTGAGGCCTCCTGCCAACAGCCATGTGTGAGCCCGCAGTGCATTCTCCAGCCCTGGTGAGGCCTTCCAGTGACTGAGGCCCTGGGCAGCAGCTTGACGGAGACTGGAGTCAGAACCACCCGAATTCCTGACCCACGGGAAACTAGGAAGTAGCACGTTTATTGCTTTAGCTGATAAGTTTTGGGGTCATTTGTTATATGTGGGAATAGAAAATTAATATACCAAGTATTTAATTTATCGCATTTAGGTATATAAACAAATATTCAGAATTTAGGAGAAATTATATTTTAGAGCATCGGTACTTAAAATGCCAAAGTGTAACACAGTCATTTCCATATTTCACATGTGATCAAAAGGAACAAATAACAAAGACAATTATGAGAATCAGTGCTATGTTGATTCTTCAAATCAATCATTATCCTTATTCTTCTTGATCCTCACAGCTCGACTTTCAGCATTCATATAATTAGCACATAACTGTAAATGGATTTAATTTCTCAAGCTCATGGCTTGCCTCTTGAATATTTACATCATCTTATCTTGTCATAGACCAAGTACATACCAAGTAGCAAACATTTTGTCTTTTAATTCAGGCATGACCTATTTGAAAAATGAAACAGATCGCATGAAGTAATTAGAGGCAAATATAGCCATTGTAGAATCTTCATTTCCAAAGAAGATACCCAAATGATTAGACTTCTATTGTCAAATGTTCAAAATCTGTAAAATACCCGAAAAGGGCATGAATACTTAGATAAATAATAAATAATGCATACTTCCTCATTTTTGCAAACAGATATACAAAAGGATAATTTAAAAAAAGAAATAAAGATGGTAACCTATAGGTCGAGGGGGATAAAGGTAGAGGGAAAGAGCAGAAAGCAAGATGTCTCTGAACATATTACATAGTTTCAACTTTGGGGGCAAGTAAATGTCTTACCTATTCAGAAAATTAAATTTATAAAATTGCCTACAAGTCAAAAATAAATGGAAAGGAAGGAACCTCAACGCATATCTTGTTGGTGACACAACCACACACACAGAATTATTTCAGGTGACTTAAGGAGGCCAGCACTTTGGACCTCCTCAGATTCTGCTCCACCCAAGTCTTTTCTGATCCTTCCTTGCTGGAAGCAATCACCTTGAACTTCTGTATCATCTGAGATGTATCTCTTATAGACTTTAACACTCTCTACCTCTATTATGATTGTTTACATCTACGTTCCTGAGAGAATAACCAACATCTGATTCAAATTTACCATTTGCACAAGTGTATCTCCTTCGACACAGTTTTACTATGTATATAATCAAAATTAGTATTTTTCAAATGCAAAACCACTTAAAAAATGTAAAACCATGAGGGTGTTGTCTAGAGCACTGTCAGGGTTCTTTTCAAAAACCAAATTCCCTGGAGTCAGAACTTCTAAAAGATTTTGGGATTTTAGAAAAGCTTCTGCTTCTCTCCAGCAAAGAAAGGCTACAGTTAGTAAAAAAAAAGCAAAACCAAATGAAACTGAACATTCAACACTGATGAAACTTCACTTTTAATACTCTCTGAGCCTGGAGTCTACAGAGGAGGATGAGATGCTTTTACATGAACATATGCTAAAGTTGCAAGTTAACCATAAAAGATAAACCTTCACTCATTCATTCATTCATTTTAGGATTAAATAACATCCCAGTTATTTGAAAACATTAAAAGCAGTAAGATGATATTCAGTGAACCTGAAAAATGAACAGGATTGTGATTAAGATTTGTATCTCACTGTAGTGTTATAATATTCAGTTATTCCTGAAGTCATGCTTGGAAAACCCAACACTACTACTTCAAAATATATTAAAATTTGATAATAGCTGCTGTGTCTTCACCAAAAACCACCAGGCTTTACATGAATTTTTATCTTTCTCAGTAAATAGCATGGAAAAAAATATCATATATATATTCTTATAGCATGTGATATATATAGAGATGTATACACACACATATATTTTTTTTCACCTTTGTGGACTAAAGAAGCAGAAGTAATTATTAAAATCCTAAGTAATACGGCATAGAGAGCTAAAGATGGGCAGTCAGTGAGTGTGCTCTGGAGGAAAAGCTACTCCCAGATTCAAAAAAAAGTAGATTCAAATTGAGGGGTGTCATTTTTCATCTATCCAGAGTATATGAGAGGTGCATCTGTTACTAGATAGATAATGCAAGTCTTTAAAAAAATCCACATTTCCCTTTTACATAGACTACAGAATGACCGACTTTACATTATTTAATAAAACACATTTGGAAACTTAGTCACTCCATCTGTAGGATCTTCCAATTCCTTTAAGCAACTTATTTTCAGCATCCTCTTATTACTCAAAGGACCTCTAAAGTTAGGCAGAATACCAAGAGTCACAGTTTAGGAAGGAGAAGCAATCTCTGACAGAAGATTTCAAGACCAAACGTAGCCTTCCCATTGTACTCCAGGGCTAAGAGTAAGCTTCCTCTATCCCCTTCAGCCCTCTTACTTAAGGGGTTTTTACTTGATAAAACCAACTCCTAATGTTACAGCCATTCTGGAAAAGTAACTCAATTAAACTTTATTTTGATACCACTTCAAATCTATGAAAGCTTGTTCAAACAGAGTGAAAATCAGTGTTATGGTTCAACAGATGAGAGACTGTTTCAGTCCGTGAATCCATCTCAACAAATATTTATCGCCCGTCTACTATGTCTCCTACCCTTGGGTGGCTGGGTTCAAGGTGAATGGGGCACACCCTCAATTTCCAAGAAACGGGGGAAGACAGTCACATAAAGGTAGATTGATAAAGCATACGAAGTTGAACAATTTGGATGAAAACAGTGTATTCTGGGCACTTGGCAGAAGGATGGCTAGCCTGGGGTAGGGGTGGGAAGGTGGGCTGTGATCACTTTCCCTAATGACAAGTGACAGTTTTAAAAGATGAATACGAGTGACTCCGATGAAGAGGCAGGGGGGCGGAGGCATTTGAGGCAGATGGGACAACCTGAGAAAAGGAATAAAGATGCAAAGCATCCTGTTCTGCATGGGAAACCGTAAGCAGTTTGGAAGTGCCACAACATATAAAGCATAAGCGTTCTAGACAGATTGCTCTGGAGGGACTAAGTATGGAGAACAGTTCTGAGAGGCCACAGGAAAGGAGAAGAGGGTAAGGAACTGACAAATATTGTCGGTAAGGTGGGGAGGGGCTAGGGACTGGTTGGTTGTCGGGTGGGTGAGGGGTTGGGAGTAAGGGAGGGAGGTATCCCCCTGCCTTGGGTTTCTGTGATGCTGGAGCTTTTACAGTTAGAGGGTAGAGCTTAGAGCTCAGATGGGTGTAGGGTGATCGGCGCTGGGTACTTGATTTGAAAAGTGGAAAACTGAAAAATCTGTTATTCTCTCTAGGAGGCAAAATAGCTCCAGTAGCTAAGGGCATTTGTGTTTCTGAGCTGAAGGCATCTTTGCTTGGTGGGGGAGGCAGTTCCAGAGGCCTGTGAATAGGCATCAACATCTTTCCTCCTCTGGTGCTGATGACTACTTGTGTCTAGACAAGGAGGAAGGACCCAAATTTGAAGATGGTGACTGGGAGGTATAAGAGTTCAGGTGACATTCAAAGGAGACCTCACAGGAAAGGGTCTTTCTCTTTCCTTAAGTTTTGTTCAAAACAACACTTTTGGAGCTGGGAGACATTCATGTCTTAATTTTCAGATGTCCCGTCTGGTGATATGACATAAATAAAATGTCCCAATTCTCCCAGTCAGAGTGCGTTTGTCTAATTTCAAATTACTCTAGAAACTAAGACAGCTTGAAAATGAAGGCTCTGATCTCATCATCAACAAATAAAAAGCATAGGGAGTATAAGGTTGGGGAAATAATGGTGTATTCAATTTGGAAAGGCCATGTTTGAGGTGCCTCTGGTCTTTCCAGATTTTCTAGCAGGTAACTGGGCAGACTAGTCTGCATTTTGGGGAGAAATCTGAGCTGGAAGTAAAGATTTGGGAATCATCATCACCTAATTTTGAAAAGAGTGAAAAAGAAACTTTAGGGAGAAAGAACAGAGTAGTAGGCCAAGGGCAAGAAGAGAAAGAAAAAGTCATCAAAGAAAGATAGAAGCAACGATGGAGAAAGAGAATCAGATGCACGTAGTACCAAGGAAAACAAGGAATAGAGAGTTTCATAAAGGGCTTGGTGGGAATAACGGTATCTGAAAAGCAGGAAGGATGAAGTCACAGGCCTGCAGCACCGCCTTGGGACGCATTTAATCATCTTAATGAGAAGCTTCAGAAAAGTCTCCAGGGCAGAAACCAGAGCGTAGGGAGTTTAGGAATAAAACTGGAAAAAAAAATTGGAAGAAAGTACATACAAGGAATATGCTTTGAGAAGCAAGAATGAGAAGAGGAAGTTACATGGCCTTTCCCTCATCTAGAGGGGGAGGCTGGTGAAGGTGGGAAGGTTTAGGATGGTAGAACCCAAGGCTGAAGGGAAGATACCAGAAGGAAGGAGAGAAAGATACAGAGGAGAAGAGATAAGGAAGGGAAAGAACTTCCGGGGTCGGGGTTGGGGGGGGGAGGGCGGGGTCAGGAAAGGTGGGGATGGAGAAGGAGCTGGTCCTGAAGATCAGGAGGGATGCTGGGCTCCTTGCTGGACCCTGGAGGACAAGCCATGAGGACAGATGCAGCTCTGGAACCCAGAAGAGTAAATCCAAATGGGGTAACGCGGCTAGTCAGTCCCCACGGTGATGTGTCCCTCAACCCAACCCATGTGTTCAGACTATGGCAGCCACATTTGAAAAAGGTTGCAATATTCTAAATGAGCGGTTCCCAACCTTTTTGGCACCAGGGACTGGTTTTGTGGAGGACAATTTTTCCACAGACAGGGGGTGGGGGGCAAGTGGGGGGGGTTGGTTCAAGCGATGGGGGCGGCAGATGGGGCTTCACTTGCTCACCCGCCGCTCACCTTCTGCTGTGCGGCCCAGCTCCTAACAGACCATGGACTGGTACCGGTCCGCGGCCTGGGGGTTGGGGACTCCTGTTCTAAATCAGAGGTCGGGCAGTGACACAAATTTCCATCTCACGAGCTACGAAGGCTGGAGTGGCAACAGGAAGGAAGAAGCATCACACTACGCCTCTAAAGTCTCTATGTAAGTATGTTAATGTTATAGCCCCTAAAAAGACAGGGAACAACAGAATGCAAAGAATTTAAATTTTCTATGTTGCTGTCAGTAATAGTACGAGTGTTCTCATCAGTAGGTATACATTCTCTTTAAACACTAGAAGTGTGAGTAGTTTGATCTTTAGGGGAAATTATAGTCAGATAGTATCCAAAAGGTTACCATGATATAGCTAAATTACCTCTGCCTGTCACAGGTTGAAGAACATTTAAATTCTGGAAGTCCGCATCAGCTTTGTCTAGATAACAAATCTTAAGTACCTTCCTATATTCACTCAATTAGTGATTTTGGGCCTTGATAACACTGCAGGGAGAAACTTTCCAACTATCATTCAAATCATATCTAAAAAGGTGGTCATAAATATTTTAAAACCTAAGTGAACTAATAAGACCTAGACCCATTAAGGATAAGATCTTTTACAACAAATTAAATAAAACAATTTATTGAAGTCTGGACTCAAGATAAGCTAGATTTACTAGCTGACCTTTTATTCATTTAAAGAACAAAATTAGCTCTAATTGCATTAGAATGGAATCCAGTAAATTTTCCCCAGTCTCGTAATGTGGCATCCATGTAAGGACTGTTGTAATTGTTTACAAGTAAGATGGAAATGCTTTGATTATAATCTTTCCAGTTGTTTTACTGGGTAGTAAAAACATTTCCCAAAACCTAAAGCCAGTTTTTCTGACAGCATACTATTTTCTTCTCTTTAATATACTGCATCTTTGGTGTTAATCAACAAACTATCATGTGCCAGAGGAAGAAATTAAACTGGGGGATTCCATCATAACTTTAGCTCAGTAAAAATGAGAGAGTGATATACGGAGGTTAAGATATCCTAGTCTGGAAAAATCAGAAAAGGGCTGAAGATCCGAGCAAGAAAAATTTGAACCACCTGCTTCCTCTTGGAATTATAACTGAGATATATGGGTTTGGGTCTGTTGAATTTATAAGTATAAAAGTTAGCAAGAATAATGTATACCACCCACAATTTGTGTTCTCATTGTTCAGCTGCTAGGAAGTTTCATTTGTAATGTTACCATCTTTCACTAGCGTTAAAAATAAGTCACTTGCCATAAATTTTAAATACAGTCACTCAAGATTTTTATTCTTATTTGTTTATTTATTTATTTTTCGGGGGGGGGGGTCACTGTTCTTTTTTTTTTTTTCGGTACGCGGTCCTCTCACTGTTGTGGCCTCTCCCGTTGCGGAACACAGGCTCCGGATGCGCAGGCTCAGCGGCCATGGCTCACGGGCCCAGCCGCTCCGCAGCATGTGAGATCTTCCCGGACCGGGGCACGAACCCGTGTCCCCTGCATTGGCAGGCGGACTCTGAACCACTGCGCCACCAGGGAAGCCCTGGGTCACTGTTCTTGTTAGTTAGCTTCTAATATAGGCAAAATAACCTATGAAATGTTTCAGTATCAGTGGCAAGTTAACCAGGGCAAAACAAAACTATCAACACTTTTCAATCTCTCTCTCTCTCTCTCTTTTTTTTTAAATCAAAGCAGACAGTTTTATCGGAAGGGAAACAAATTAAAAATAGAACAAAAGGCCTTCCAAATCTGACAGGATGATGGTCTGAAATGTTCTTAGTCTTTATTTCTAAAGGACCTTTTTTTAACCAATCAGCTTCCTTGCTCCGCCTCCTCAGTATACTTTTATAAAAATATGAACCTGATTGCCTTTCCCTAAATAAATAAGAACATATCAATTGTTTTTGCCTGCCCCTCATCCCGTATTCTGGTAGGAGAGTCCTTCTTTCCTTCTGGAACCTAACATTTCCCCTTCTAACAGGGCTCTCCCCCCTCCCACTGGGGCTGGTTCCTGGATGGGAACCCACAGCAGATGCTGTGAAAGGGGGGGCGGGCAGTTCAGCCTGTGAGCACTAAGAACCACACCAGCCAAGAGCAATTTGCACCATCTTTGCCACCACACAGAGGTTAGAGGGAGAAAAAGAAAGTGAACAGAGTCTTAATGACACTTTTTGAATCCTTGTTACCACTTTGACTAAAGCCAGTTTCTTTGAGCTAGTTTGATTAGGGTTTCTGCTACTTGCAACCAACAGTCCTGACTAATACAAAGAGAAAGTGAGTGTTTCAACTAGGGAAGGGAAGACTCCTTACAGAGGCACCTTCACTGAGTGTGCGTCTATGTTACATCCTTGGATCAGGGGTTGGTGTAAGAAACAGTCAAATAAAAAAAAGGTGTTCTTGCCATCTGGTTCCTTATGGAAATAAAATTTCAAATTTAGTGTCTTCAAAAACTTTGTCTCTCCTGAGATACTAAGAGGTACCTTCCTTTTTAAAACTGCATTTCACTCTGCACTTATTGCTAGGAAGCCATAATCATATTTCATGTGCAGCCATTTGCTTCTTTTTCCTCTCCTTGGCCTTGGTTTCCTAGTATTTTCTAGTATCTTTATGATCTCTCTTTAAGTCACCCTTAAATTTGTTTAGACTGGAAAAAAAATCTACATATGAATAAACGACATTTTAAGTGTAGGAAAAAATGTAGAAAGTGAGATAAAAATCATTTGCTATTATTTTTCTAAAGAACTTGTCACTAAAACACCACTATACACATTTCACCTATTATATGTCTTTCAGTGAAATCGGGCTACATAAAAATATAAAACGCTTACTTTCTTTAAAAATATTTTAAATGGTTATTTTTGTAATTGCCCATGGTTATCCTCTATTTCTGGCTGTCCTATCAAAAATAGTTAATCAGAAAAGTTTGGATCACAAAAAAGACAACAAATACCTGTACATATTTTACATTTTTAAAGGTTGAACATTATTTTTCAAGATTAGTGAGCAAAGTTTTAGCTCCCATTTTTATAGCATATATAAATAATTTAGAAATTACAAGTATTAAGAAGCCTCCTCCCAGGCATAAACTAAACTCTGTAAACTGCAATAAAAAAACGGAATTACTTACATGAAAAAAAAAGCGTCCAATTTTCAGCACCTCTGCTAAGAGAGGTCTGATTAATGAAAGAATTTCCTGAATTATAAAAAATACATAATACCATGAGTATTATAATACTCATAGCTGTGGTGATAAAATGTTAGCAGAAAGAAAACTGTAATTTGCAGCAGTAAAGTGGTCATTGAAAAATATCTCAGCATAATTTGCATATTTGGGGAAAAGGATTAAACTTGTGAAAGAGAATACTTATTGTGACCTCTCAGACAAAAGAAAATTTAGGATTATTAATGATAATGATATTGTTTTCATGAAAGGTACCATAAATGATTCTGTGTCACTTGATCAAATACAGTATCTAACTGGAACAAAAACTGAGCCTTACTGGATTTTTGGAGGGGCCCAATTCATTACCCCCTCCCTGGTGAGCTCACTGAATACGGGCAGCAATGTCCTGAGAGCAGGACCAGCTCCCAACTTCTCCAGTAGAGTAACCCTACCGACCAGACCAAAGCTCCCTGGCGGGAGAGCCACTCCGCCCTCAGAAGAGCCAAGGAACAGATGGAGAAAAGGACAGAGCTGCATCCCCAGTGCCAGGGAGACGACAGCATTAAAGATACATTTGAGAAATGTGAGGGGGAAAGAATGCTTAACCCCCTAAGCACTACCATTATTCACCCCCAAATCTTTACAAACCTTGAGCTTTTTTCTTAATACTTTACCAATACCTAAAGTTATCTTTTTTAATGAGAAGCTCCTTTAACAGAATTTTGAGCTTTATAAATATAACCACACATTTAATGTTCTGCCACGTCTTTCCCAACAATCCTATCTAAACAGTCCCACCCCTAAGGTACTCCCTTCCTCACGTTACTCTGCTCTATTTATATCCTTCATAGAAATAAATAAATGAACAAATGCCGAAAGTTAGCCCAATTTTCCTACACTTGCTCAAAATAAAGGGATGGTAAAACTGGGATAACAAATAACATGGCGACTGTGCTGCCATGTGCCCATCCCACAGTGGACATTACACGCACTGTACTCTCTGCCACCAAGTCCAGTGGGACCTCAAAATCCTGATCAATATGGCTCCAGGTGCTGCTCCTGGGCAAGCTGAAACCTACCTGCTTTCTCAGCATCAAGGCAAAACTTGACTGTTGGGCCATACTCAGTTATTTAATGATTTATTTGAATGTGTTGTTTCTCCCCATTCATATCACCCCCACAAACTACGGATGTTGAGATTGTAACTTCAGGGTTAGTATTTTAGTTTCATCTTCAATACAGACTAACAAGAACTCTGGGTCCCCATTACTGGGAGACCTATTAAAGGAATTTGAGGTCCTTGTAAAGTCACCCTGAGTTTTAACACTATCAGAAGGAGGCACTGGACTGACCACAGACCCTTTAGAATCCAGTTTCCAGGCACGTTAAATGAAGGGGAAAACAAGGGCCCTCTGTCTGGCTTCAAGGGACAATAATAGAGAATAGAGGAAATAATCTAACCTCAAAGTACCTTCCTGGATCACGGGTCAAAGGCATAATTTCTTTATAAGATTTAGAAACTAAATATTGTCTTAAAGATCTTCCAACGAGAGTGTATAATTTGAACCCTGTAAAGCTTTTTCTTTTTCCTGTAGTTTCAAAAGACTCTATTCTCTGCCTGTTCTTTAGCAGTAAACAACCCCTCCCCCTAGACTATTCAAACTCCTCCATTTGAATGCTAGTCTGCTCATTAATTCCACTTCAAAAGAGCATCACTACAACCCCCCCCCACCCTCGGCTGTATATAAACTAAGTAAAGGCACATTTATATGAATCTACCATCTCTTTTCCATTATTACTGCCAAGGAATAAGCCACGTATCCTTATGCTATGACAATAAAAGATTACTTTTAATTTCATATAATTTTTATGTTCATAAAATGTTACCTATCCTTCTTTTAATTTTTTTTCAACCATTCTTGGCTTGTGAGTCATAAAAAACAGACAGTAGGATGGACTGGCCCATGGCCATAGTTTGCTGACCCCTGATTTAGATTTAAAACAAAAAACCAGAAAACAAGTTAAAAAAAAAAAACCTTATTCATTAACTTATATTTTATATAAAATCCTATTGCTATGTGACTTGGGCCTCTTTTTCTCTCTCTTCTTAAGTTTAAAATGTAATATATTTCACTTAAGTTATTCCTTTGTTCATTATAAGTATTTCCTTGTGTCTGACTTTGGTCAAGTGATTAATTATTCATACGATATGGGAGTTATTTACCTAAATGTCAGAAAGTTTACATGTTACATAAAGTTATACTTTCAAGGACAATTTGTCTAGAATGTCTGAGTACTATAACTTCCGTAATACTGAACATTTTGTTCCAGAGTCATAGGATCTATTTCTCACATCTTCCAATATCTTAGGTATATGAGTGATTTATCGAGAGGAAAAGAAATTACTCAACAGAATAACTGAAAGATGCTTAAGGGTAGATGAGATGAATATTATTATCAGTGCCTTTTTACAAACCTTATTTCTCTAAAGGAATAAGCAAGCCAAACTTCCGTGTGAAAGGAAAGATGAAGTAATGGTGAGTTATGAGAAAACTGGAATAAATATGAACGGGTAGGAGAAAAGTAGTTGTCCAATGATAAATAAGAACATCTTCCCTTTAGAGTAGTGAACCCAAGTACAGGATTTCCAAGGAGATGGTAGGTACAGTTATTTTGGTTGGGTCTCTTTGTTAACTAGCCCTCTGTCCTCTGATGGCTGAGGGAGAAGGATGTTACTAAAATTTCTGTAGGTAGGATAGAGGGCACCAGCACCAATATTTGGTCTAAAAAGAGCTCAATCTACAGTATTTTTGTTATGTTTTCTAAGCTTGTCAGCAATACTACTGCCTACTGTCTAGGTCTCTACTGGCACAACCAAAATGAGTAACGTGGAAATTACACAGATAATTTAGGTAAGAAAAGCACAAACTATTCAGATTTTCTCTTTCAATATTCAGAAGAATATACACTCTCCTAGAAGGCCATGTTTGCCCTACACCACCACTCATCAGAATGATGCTGGGATTTTTCGTTGTATTACACTTAGAACTAACAGAAGCAGCGACTGCATAAAATACACGCTACACACAAACTTTAAGATGGAACGAACCATGAGAATGTAAAGCAAATTTCCTGTTGTCTACTCTACCTACTAAATAAATAAGTTCATGGCTACTACTTTCATTTTTATAGCTAAAAACTGAATGAAAGTTAAATGCCTTGTAAGCCTATTTTCTACATAATATTTGATTGTTTACAATATAAACTAATCCATTTTCAGGCTTACTGGTAAAACGTAAGGTTGTAAACTTGTACTTTGAGCTTGTAAAATTCATTTAAATGATGTATAATATGATTTTTAGAAGAATGATTTTCAACATGATTTACAAAAAAAAAAATCAATGCTTCATTACCCTACTAGGATTATATAATAGCACTTAGGCCTTAATTCATACCCTCAAAATGAATAAAAGAAACATAGCCAACTAATTTACTTTGAAGAAGGGTGGGTGGATGTGATGATTCCGTGAAAATTAAGAAAATAAACAGTAAACATGGGGTTTACATTTCCAGTTCTCTCTTAAAAAAAAAAAAGAGCAGACAATTCAGACTTCAGTTGTTACTATTATATACTGTTTCACCAAGCCTTTGGCAGTATCCTTGTTTTATATGCACAGAATAAAACCATGTGCCATCTGAGCAAGAAAAGAATCTTCATTCTTTGTCCTGGTGACAGAGAATACACACTTGAAAAGGTTTAACATTATATCCACCTGGGCGTAACATGGTAGTCAGTCCATTCAATACATAGTTTCTTATTTTTCAGATAACCAGAGCCTTACAAACTATGCAGAAACAATGTCTTGTGCTAGTCTTTACAAAAGAGAAAAAGTGCCAGAAAAAAAAAACAACAAAGAAACAAAGGATCCTATATGTTGAACAAAACAATAAGCATTAACTCTGAGGAAGAAACCAATAAAAATCTGAAAATGAAGACTTCTCAAAATACAGCTTGACCCTACTACATATTCACACTGGGAAAAGGTCTATAAGGAAAGAGTAGTGAAGGTTAAGTTCCATCTATTGCACTCTAACTGGAAAGGTCTGTACTTACATTTTGTCTTGGCCAGCTCCAACTCTGAGAGTCAATCTGGGGATCACTGGGCTTGGGGCTGGGACCACTGGCTCCACTTTTATCTGTTGAAGATATTATGTTAGAGTCAAATACATTTTTTTCAACAAAAGTACCTCCTCCCTTTTCTCCTACTTCCTCATCTCCACAAACTTGATAAGCCTTTAAGTTTCAAATGTGCCTAAAATGCTAGATGTAAAGATAAACTGGGCTATTTTGTTTTCGTTTCCCAACAACTGAAGCCTACCAGGCAACATGGGAAATTCCATAAACTTTAAACACTTTAGTAAATATGGGAGTTATTTCTGCATTTTCTTAGTTTTGACTAATTTCTTGTATTTTATTGTTAGAATTTTTAAACAGAAACTGTTACCTGGGTCATTCAGTGGAACGTTTAAGTAACTGCCAGACTTAACAAAAACAGAAAAAAATGCAGTCATAGCTTCACTATAAGATAAAATGAATCTATTTACGGGTCTTGAAAAACATTAAACTCATCTCATGTTTACAGTGTCATAAAAGAAAACCAACACACCAAGTGTAATTACAGCACTGAACTGTTCCATTTTTTGGCTAGCAGAAAAATGATCTAAAATATTGTACAAGACAAAACATATTTATTTAGAAAGAATTTATGGCAAAGGCAATAACTGCTGAATAAGTTGAAGATCTCACAAATATTTGAGCTAATAATCAGAAAGGGAATACACAAATTAAGTATGGTGTTAAAGGGATTCTCCACAACTTCTGGCTTGAAGATCCTATATAGAACAATTGACACTTTGAATGAACAAAATGAACAAGAGATGTGCAGTTCAAATTATTATCTACATCAGAGTTTTCCGGCATTTTTGGTGGGATGGCTCCTTGGTGGTCCCAGGCACGGCCAGATGTTTAACATCCCTGGCTCGGGTACAACTACATGCCAGTAGGACACTGCTAGTCACTGTGACAACTAGTGAAAACCACTGATTTATATATTTCAAGCTCAAGAGTTAAATCATAACAGTGCAGTGGTTCTAAAGGGGAAGGAATTTATAACATAGTGCTCAGTATAGTATATCATATAATCAATATATTGCACATTGATCAAATCTATCATTTTTTTCATATGTTTTTACCTGCCCCCTTCTTGAGTTGTTGTTTTTTTTAATCCCACCGTCACATCAAGATCTATGACTTCGATCATTCTCTTGAACAGTGCATGGTACGCAGGAGGTACTCAACCAATGTCTGTTGAATGAACCACTTATCCTGCAAGCACCCTCAACTCCCTTGCCTCTCAGTCATTTCACCATTCATCCAGGACCAATCTAAAATCATTCTCTAGGGCACGGAGTAATTCCAAAGAAAATATTTAAAACTGTACAAACTTCTGCCATCAAAACTCCAATTTCATCTGTGCCTTTAATACTTTCTGCTTATTTGGATCCCAGCTAAACTAGTTAAGAGCAGAGACCATGCCTGTTCTGTTTGTTGCTATTTCCCAGTGCCTATTGTAGGGTCTGACACATAAGTGCTTAAGATATATTTTAAAAATGAATCGGAAGCAATTATTTACAGCTTTTAAGACCCATCCCATGAGTTCCTTCCTCTTTTGCCCTTCAAACCCCACAGGAAAAAATACTGAGGCCACTAAGCAGAACTCCTTCAATTCCCTACAAACTTCTCTGTGCTCACAATTACACTAGAGTCCATCTCCTCCAGTCTTCGAAAGACTTCCTTATTTGTAGCATCTTCAACTTCTCAGTTCCACTCATTATTTTCATCTAGCTTTCAAATGCGCTCAACTCCATCCTTTAACAAACTTACCTCCCCTTCAACCTCTCGCTGACGACCTCTCACACTTTCTAGTCTCCACTTCATCGTCTGCATTTCTCCATTTCTCCTTCATTCCTCACCCAACTCCACTCTACTTTCTGGCCCAACCACGCCACTAAACCACTCCTTCTAGACACTCAATCTTTCCGAATGTCCCGTCTGTTTCTTCACTGAGGTCTTCATCACGCTCCTTCCCTGTCCCTAGCAAAGTCCTCTCCTCTCGTCATCCCATGCTTTCTCCACTGACCTCATCCATGTCCATGGTTTCAATCCTAAGTTGTTGGTTTAAATTTTTTTTTTTTTTGGCCATGCCACGTGGCTTGCGGGATCTTAGTTCCCCCACCAGGGATCGAAGCCAGGCCCCCTGCAGTGACAGCACCGAGTCCTAACCACTGGACCGTCAGGGAATTCCCTCAATCCTGTTTTCAATATGGCATGTCTTCAACATCTCCCTCTCTAGACCAGCACTGATTGGAACTAAGACCAAAACATAATGCTGCCCACTGAACATTTTCAGCTAAATATCCTATAAGGATTTCATCTCATTACATCTAAATCTTAACTTATCAACTCCCCCACGAAAACCTGCTCCTCTAAATGGTCTCACTTTTGGCAGATGTCTCTCTTATTTGCCCAGTTCTTAGTCCAGTGGTTTTCCTCAAGGCCTCGGGGGTCAAGGGTCACTGAGGAGGGGGAAAATTTTTGTGTCCACTTTCTCCTCTATTGTTTTTGAACACAGGGTTCTATATCTAAACAAATCTGAAAACCAGTGGTCTAGCCTATTTTGTAAACTACTAAGGCTTCTATATTTTTCTCACCATTCTGTGTTATCTGTGGGAAAATAAACAAATACATCCAAAACAAACATTTATGAAACACTTAATGTTTGCCCGGCATTGTGTTTGGCTATTTTCCAGATGTTCTCATTTAGGTTCTTTAACAAACCGGTTGGGGTATGGTTTCCATTTTACAGAGAAACTGATCATACAAGAAGCAACCATTTTTCCTTTCTTTCCTGTTTCTTTTTCCTTTTCTGTTTTCAGGTCACAAAAATAGCAAAACTAGGACTGAATACAACTTTTTTTAATTCAGAGAATGAAAAATTATATAAAGTTCCTATATTTCTTCAATTCTAAAAAATTTTAGGATCACACACTCCTAATTGACCTGAGTACTGGGAGTAATATTCCATGTTCCTTCAACCCACAATACTATTATTGAAGCACTTAAATAACACTTTCTTAAGCTTTATTAAAAAATAAAGCTCTTTGCCCTAACTTTCAAAAAATCTTCTTCACTATTATTATGCTTCACATTGTATTTTGATCCATTGCTATTACCACACTACACAATAATTATAACTTAACCTGTACAGCACTTCACAAAGTGTGTCCTATACACATAATCCAATTTGATCTTCATAACTCTATAAGGTAGGTGTGGAAGCTATTATTACTCACATGTACTAAGGGCTCAGAAAGATTAAGTGGTTTGGCCAGTTACAAAGTTAGTAAGTAAATGATTGAAATCCAGTTCTCCTGGCACCAAATTCATCCTCTGTTCTACCATACTACTCGTGACTCTTTGCCAAACATTTCTGAGTCCTTTTGTCTGGTAATGCTGATGTCTTGCATGGAGCTATTTAGTTTCTTTGTCAATGTCTTTTATGATGAATGACATATACTTGTGAGATGTCTAGGGTACATTGTAAAATATATTTTTTTCTCTATGTTATTTACACCATGTAACAGGTGTAAACGGGACTGTCCCAGGCAAACCAGGACATATTGCAACACTACCTAAAAATAGTTAAATACTTTAATTTCATTCTTAAAGAAGTTAAAGCAGATTTAACTTAAAGGTAAAATTCAAGCAAGCATAGATAAAGACCAATAAGGATGCTAACTAACAATGTAGATATAGAAAGTACAGTTTCTAAATAAAAAGTTCTCACCAGACTTTTGTTTATGTTAACTTTATCTGAATGCCCACCCAAATAAAAACACAGGGATGTTTCCTACAATCATGAAATAATTTCTCATGTGTCCATCCCAGCAATCAACAAACTAAATGACAATGACTTCAATTACTTACCGCCATCTTTTAATGGCATGAAGCGAAAATCTGGGGGAGACACGAGCTTGTAAGGGTTAAAATAAAAGAACAGTACTTTAGAGCGATGCTGAGAATTGGGGCACGCAGAAGAGCATTTACAGTGGATTACTAAGCTTCCCAATTCACCAAAGAGGCAAAGTCCAGTAATATAAGACTCCTTTGTAGCTAACTAAAAATACATTGTCAGTGGATTTGTCCAGTTTTATGTATAAGCAATACTTCTTTCACCTGAACTAATACTAGTAGTCATATAAGCCCCTTATTGCCATGTGCTGCATTTTTTTTGCTAATCTTCAAGGATTTAGCTTCTTTGCCACATACCTCAGGGCACCAACTGATAAAGCTCTAACTCTCCATTTTTCCGGGACACCAGCAGTGCGGCCTTGCAAAAAATGAAAATCGCTCAAGAGATTTAAAGGGGAAATTTATTTTTAAAATCCTGACTTGAAGCAAAGAGGTGGATTTTTAAAAAGCTTATCTATAAGGAATCAGTTTAAATTTAAATTCTATCTTGGAACTCTCATGCATTCCAGCTTTAAAGTTTATCTCCTGACAGGGACTTTCTGAAAAGGTAATGGGCAGCTTTGTCAATATAATCTGGCCAAGTTTTACTTTCTATTTTTTTAAATGTTAAACTTCTTTCATTAAAACAAAACAAAACAAAACCAAACCTATGTATGTGTGCTAGGTAGGGTGGCAGCAAGTTCAGCCAGCACTAGTTCAGATGTCTATCTATGCTAATATGTCAGAAAAACACCCAGAAATACTACTGGTGAAAAGCTGAATTTAAAAACCGAATATTTTAGATGCTGAACTATGACAAATGGTAACCATCCTGTTGTCTTTCTTAACGATGAAAGTCTGTGCATTATTTCCATTCAGAAACATAGTCTAACACTGATAGTCTGTTTAAAATATTCAACAGACAGAAGATCTATGGCTGTGGTGAAGTATAACAAGTGGGATCCCGCGAGGACAATGAAACAGGACTCGGGCTTTCAGTAAGTGTTCAGTTCATTCCTCTGAAGCCTTGGGGATGGACTTCAGGAAACTTCGATAAATTCAAAC
Organism: Mesoplodon densirostris; assembly: GCF_025265405.1. NCBI lineage: Eukaryota > Metazoa > Chordata > Mammalia > Artiodactyla > Ziphiidae > Mesoplodon > Mesoplodon densirostris. The sequence continues at coordinate 161,083,770 of NC_082664.1, read as the reverse complement.
ATACTCACTTAAACATTAAGTTACTGGCTTCCCCTTGGAACAAATAGTTATAAGCAACAGCAGGGAATATTTCCCCCTTCTTACTGGGGTTATTTTATTTACTGAAAACCCTTCATTTCACTAGTTAATCATGAAAGCTGATGAGAAAAGGCTGGAAACGAGTCAACAGTACTTTACATAGAAAGGAAAGACGATGGAGACCTTCTGTCAAAGGCACAAACCAGGAAGACCACTTCTCATTCTCTAAAAAACAAACTGTTTAAGTTCAATAAAAGATTATTTCAGGGCAGATGCTAAGGGATTTGGGGATAGACTGGAGAAACATGAGACATTTTAATTGTTCTGATGACTGAAATCATTCAAGCTTTGAGGACCGCCACTGCCTGTCCTTAAAAATATGGCAGCTGAATGGGAGCTCACTATGGGCTGATCAGGGACTAAAGTTTTCTAAAAATCACGATGGCCCTTTACTCTAGATTGTGAGCCATTCTCATCCCCCTCACCAGCTTCCATCGTGGGCCTGAGAAGCCCACGGGCTTTAACCAGACAGGCCTGGGTCATGTCACAGCTTGTCTGCAAGTTACCCTACCTCCCTGTGCAGTTTTCTCAACTGAGGAACAGGAGCAACGGTCTCACCCCCTCAGAGCTGTTGGCCAGGCCTGACAAGGACCAAGCAGACTCACTCATTAAATACCAAGTGTGTGCTGATGTCATTTACCATCTGGGTTAGTTCACTTAATTGCCAATGTTAGCTCAAATAAAACAATTGATCAGCCAACAGGAGAAAAACGGGGGTGGGGGCGTGGGGCACTCCATTACAGAAGTATGAGCTTTCCATTATAAACAGATCCCAATTATCTCTGGGTTGATTATCAGCGTTATTGGTTATTGTAAAGAAACTGGATTGTCAGAGTCCATGTATCTTAAATGACACAAACTAGTCTTCACTCAGTGTTTCCTATGAGAAGGCAGAAGAGAAAGCCTTTTAAGCCAAAATATTCTTAGAGCACATATAAAAACTATTGTTTTTAAACAGAGGGAAAGCATACTTTATAATGATGCGGTCTCTTCCCGGTGTCGAATGGGAGGAGGGAGAGAGGGAAGGAAGCAGAGGGTCAGAGGTTAGGAGAAGCTGGTGAGCAACTAAGAAGTGGCAGAGCTGAGACCCAAAACCAGGTCAGTCTGACTGCCAAAGCCCAGGCTCTTCAAGGCCCAGTATTGGGCCCTTTTATCTACAGTCTGTGACGTCATCGTTTTGGGGTGAAACTCTACCAGGTCTTCTCAGATCATACTCCAATAAGAGCATAAAGACATATTTCCAAGTTCGACAGATGGATTTTGGCTTGTCTTCTATACAAGGTTATATGAACCTTCAATTCCACTAACATAAACGAGACATTTTCTTATTTATTTTTTTACTGAAAATACCACAAGTAAAAAGAGCCATGGTTTGAAATAAAGTAATGTAATACATACACTGACACAAACACAAACACAAAATTATAATAAAAATTTAAACTGCTCTGAAATTTTCTATTAGGTTTATCACAGCTAAAGCTATTATGGTCAAGTTTGTGACTGTTTAACACGTTGCTCTTAGTATGTTTTCCATAAAAAGTTACTTTGGTTCTACTTGAAACAGACGAAAGACAACATTTCTAACCCTGACTGATGCATATTACTGCCCATAAAGGGGAATTAGAAGACTGCATAAATCGCCATACTCTGGATTATTACCACTACTAGAAAGTGATTTTTCCTTCTGAGGGTGCATCACTGAACTAGGTGCCATAAATTATTTCACTTAATCCATTTTTAAGTTAAATGTAGGAAAGGAGAGTGGTTAAGAACATTAGTTATAGCAGCTGATGATGGCCTGGGTTGAAATTGTGGTTCCTGTTCAACCACTTATTGGGTGTGTGATCCTGGGCAAATTTATTCATCTCTCTAAGCCTCAGATTCTTATCTCAAAGTGACAGTAATTACAGTATCTACCTGATAGAGTTGTGATAAGGAACTAAACTTATATATGGTGTTTAGCATACAGTAAATACTCAATAAATGTTAACTATTACTCTCTGCAGTTTTTTAAAAAGTGTTATTATCATATCCCACTTTAAAGACGAAATGCTGGGAAATTCCTTGGCGGTCCAGTGGTTAAGACTCCATGCTTCCTCTGCAGGGGGTGCGGGTTCGATCCCTGGTCGGGGCATATCCTGCATGCCGCACGGTGCGGCCAAAAAGATAAAATAAAATAAAATGAAAAATAAAGATGAAATGCCTACAGATTAAAGAACTAAAACACCTGCCTCAGATCTGCCCGATTCCAAAGCCCGAGGCTCCTTCTAACTACCATGCAGATTCCCGTTTAATTAATGGGATCTTTATTGGTTCTTGTATTGATAAAAGTGGGTATGACTGGTAAAAACTTTATAGGTAGGTAAAGTAAATATGGGGAGGTTTTTCTTTTAATTGAAAAACAATGCCCTTGCTTGCTGATCCAGGTCCGTGTCCAGGACAGTTGCTTCTGTGAGCTGGTGAGGAGGAGCCGGAGGAAGGAAACCACGGCCCTCGGCCTTCTGACTGCAGACATTTTCTTGGGGCAGCTTATATATGCCTTGTTTTGATTTACTCTTGTTGTCTTCTGTGCGTATGTAAGAAAATCCTTAGATCATATGCAACCCAATTTCAGGTCTATTTTCATTTACTCATATGGCTTGATACTTAGGGGGATTAAGTGGGGTTGAAAAAAGAGAAGTCCAATGTTTAAGTTAATATCTCAATTTCTACTCCTTGTCAATGGCATCCCACAGGTTACAATAGATTTACCCTTTCCTAGCTGCGCAAAGGGCTAACATTTAAAAGAATGCCCAGGAAGCAGACATAATTTTTCAACACTGGAACCACAGCTGACTCACCCTGTCACACACAGGTCAGTCACCAGGGTCCAATGAAGCAGCCGCCTCTATTCAGGTTTCTATGTTTTAGGGGTTGATTCAAAATGGAATAATAAAACTCGCCATCACCATCACCGCATTCTCCACTTATTCAGCATTTACTTATGCGCCAGAAATGGTATAAGCAGGTCTCAGATGTTATCTCATTTAATCCTCACCTAAGCCACTTGCCCAAGTTCACAGGGCTGAAAAAGTCGGGATGGGAACTCAGGTTTAACTCCAGAGACAATAACGTTTATTATTTTTAAAGCCCTGATGGCTGACTTTTGTAAGTTTTTATCTTTAAAAACTGATCCATAACCATCAAAACTGATACAAGGACTTGTATTCCTCTGTTAGGTGAAGTCTGTGCGACTCATAACTGACCCTTTGCTTCTAGCCAAGATGGTCTGAGAGACATGTCCTTGCCAAAGTCAGGTAGGTGCTGAGGAAAAGCATGGGCTGCTGTTACCAGCTAACCTGATGGGCTTTACTGAAGTTCACAGTGGCCTCTGAAACACCTCTACTGACTTTCCAGAGGTGAGATGGTGATGAAAGCAACAGTACTCTGATGTGCTGAGGGCTCATTTGCCAAGTTACTAGGTACCTGATGGGTAAGCGGCTAATTGCTGCCGGGCAGGATCACCAGCCGTAAACATTTCAAAACGGGAAGTAAGTCTGTGTGTAAATGACCCGGCTCTTGCTGGTTGTATGACCTTGATCCTGGACAAGTCACTCAGGCTGTTTCTCATCCATAATGGTTGATAATAATACCTGCTGGACCTGTGTCATGGGTGTGTCGGGGGAGACACTAAGGTACGCGGAAGTGTTTTAAAATCTTCCGGGTACCATGGAAAAATAACACAATGATAAAGTGATTTCAAAAATGGAAAAAAGAGTTGGATTTCTGTATCTTGCTAACTTGCTGATGTTCAGTTATTAATATCAGAATTTCCATTCTACTGCCTTATATTTTAGAATAATAGCTAAGGGGGACAGAGAAAGAAAAAAGTTAGGCAGAAAAATGTGAGAGGTTAGCTAGCTCGTCAGCTAAACTAATCTTCCCAGTTAAGTCTGAAATGGAAAACACTGCAAAAGTATGGATAATGGAGCTGCTGTAGGTCAAATACAGCATATTTTATCATGTGGAAAAAATTCCTAGGTATGATTTTGTAGCCACCCTCAAAGAGGAATGCTCCCAGAGGGCAGGGAAAGACTACCTGAGGATCTGTACATATGGCACCAGACACTTAGACACTTTTAAAGAAAATTTAAAAGAAATTTCTCCATCAACAAGTCAACCACTATAACCCAAATAACTGTGGACAGAGAGCAAAGCTATAAAAGCAGAGGTCGCATCTTGTGCCCAAAGGATCGAGGTCCTGGTTGCTACAAAGTGCATGATGAACATCAGTTTCTTTGGCTATATTCTACGGAAGCCTGATTTACTTACATGGGAAAATACTTAGAATTAGTTTCTACCCACCAACCAGGCTGCCAGATGAGCTAGATACTCAGAGACATGTCCTAATCTTATTAAAGCAGAAAAGAGGGACTTCCTGGTGGTGCAGTGGTTAAGAATCCGCCTGCCAGTGTAGGGGACACAGGTTCGATCCCTGGTCCAGGAAGATCCCGCATGCCGCGGAGCAACTAAGCCTGTGAGCCACAACTCCTGAGCCTGCGTGCCACAACTACTGAAGCCTGCATGCCTAGAGCCCATGCTCTTCAACAAGAGAAGCCACTGCAATGAGAAGCCTGCGCACCGCAATGAAGAGTAGCCCCCTCTCACTGCAACTAGAGAAAGCCTGCATGCAGCCACAAATAAGATAAATAAATAAATTTTTAAAAATCCTGTTTAAAAAAAAAAAGCAGAAAATAGAAGAATAAGAGATGCTGCAGAAAGCAGAAGACAGGCATAACCTTAAATACTTGCAAAAATGGCTCACCAAACAAAACAGAATCAGTGAGCAAGGACTCCATGGGCCTTGCTGTCTTTTTAGGACAGCGCCATGGTTTTACCTGCTCCTAGAAAACTGGGTGCTGCCTTTTCCGGGTATCTAATATTTGGGTACAAATTAGTATGCTGCAGACCTGATAATTACAAAAATATTATTCACTGTTGAAGATTACAGATCTTTACAAACTGCCAGAGATTAGTGTGGTTAACAGAGAGTTGATGGTCTGTGATTAGATTGCTCTTAGGCTATGAATTTTTAACGTTTTCCAATGTATCGGGGGGTTGATGACAAGTTTATGGGTTTGAGAATTAAAATTAAATTTTGTAACGCATTACAGACGTGTTTCCAGTTAAGCTCTGGGTGATTTACATCTGAAAAAGACAGACAATTGCTGGCTTTGTTTACCTGTGCTTTCAACAGAACTTGGATCAGACAGGGCCCCCAAGGATAAAGTGCTTACTTTTTCATGCTTGTGTCTCTCCTTCTCTTTCTCCCTCTTCTCTCTCTCTCGCTTCTCCTTCTCCCTCTCCTTCTCCTTCTTCTCCTTCTCTCTCTCTTTCTTTTTCTTCTTCTCCTTTTTGTCCTTTTTCCTTTCTTTCTCCTTGGGCTTCTCTTTCTCTTCGAACAGCTTCTCGGGAAGCATGGGTGTCAAGGAGGGCAGCATGGCCGGGATCCTCACGGGAGCCGCGGGGCTGAACAGGGGCAGCGCCACGTCCTTGGGGGGCAGGGCCAGGGGGGCTGGGGCAGCCTTCAGCCTCTCTTCTCGGCCTTTATCTTTCGCTTTCTCTTTGTCCCGCTTCTCTTTATCCTTTTTGCCTTTTTCTCTCTCTTTCTTCTTGTCTTTGTGCTTCTCCTTTTCCCTTCTCACCATTCCATCTTTCAATCTTGCTTTTGGATCCACATCTTCAAAGTCCTTTATCTTAAACTTGTAGGGATCTCCCTCTTCGTCTTTGAGAAAGTCCTTCCAGGGATACTTGGCTTCCTTGCTGGTCTCCTTCCCTTTCTCCTTCTCTTTGCTTCTCTCCTTGCTTTTGTCCCTGTCCCTCTCCTTATCTCTCTGCTTCTCTTTCTTCTTCATCTTCACCTTCACTTCCTTTTTCAGCTTCTTTTTGACGTCCGTGGAGGCCGGCGCTTTGGGTTTCTCCTCGTATACCTTGTACAGCGGCTCAGGGGTGGGAGGAGAGACTGAAGGGGAGGAGATGTAAGGGAAACTGGGGGGCACGCTGGGAGGGGTCCCCATCTTGGCTTTCCGGACCACCTCGTCGATGGATGCGTCCATCGTCCAGGAATTGTCAGAACTTGAAGTTCCGCCTGAAAGAGGGAGAGGGGTGGACCCGGACTTGGGGAAGTTGCTGGAGGAAGTGGAAGCTTTTGGGGTAGCACATTCTGAACCTGAAATCCTCTTAGGGCTGGTAAAAATGTCTCCTTCTGACTCGGATCCAGAAGAAAACTCGAAAGGGTCTGGCTCCCGTTCAGCACAAGCCCGTGCAATCACAGCATCAATAGAGTCGTCAATGGTCTTATCAGTCACGACGGCCTTTTTCGGCTGATTCTCATGGTTCAGTTTCCCAGCATCAGGGGCTGTTTGTATTTGTTTCACCTGAATGGTCTCTTTACTAATTTTTTCACTTATTGTAGCTGAAGGAGTCCTGTTAGGGGTGTCGGGTCTGATGGGTACTTGGGGAATGTGAGTGATGACCTTGGGACTCTTGGGGCTTTTGGGGCTCTTTGAACGTCCAGGAGACTTCTTTTCTTTGGATATCGTTTTTGGAGACCGAATAGGACTTCCGACCATTGCTGGTGACGGAGTTGTTTTGGGTGATTTAGTCTTCTGCCCTGGAGAACTGGTTTTAGTCTTTGTTTTAGGTGTAAACGACCTCGCTTCCAACGGTTTTGCGGTTGGCAGCTGTGATTTTGCCACTGGAGCTAACATTGGCGGCTCTGGTGACGGAGGAGCTAGGTCCGTGCTGTCCTGGACGTGGACGGGGGACAGCATTGGTGGGATCTTCTGGGGGTTTATTGAGCTGAGTGGCTCTCGAGCCTCCAGTAACACCACGTCCAGGGTGTCCCCTTTAGTGCTTAGCAGGCGTGGCCGCTTCATCGTGGGCATTTCTTCAGCTTCCGGACTGTCCAGCGGTCTCTTACCCAAGAAGTTCTCATCATTGATAATTTCCTCCTCTTCCAGTTCATCATCTTCTTCCAAGGGAACCTGCATGGCTTCTGCTGATGTGCCCCCATCGGTGGGCACCTGCTCTTCTTCTTCTTCTGGTGAAAGAAGAAAAATGAAGTGTTATTATAATATACATATATATAAAACCTAAGAAATAAAAACAATGCTTCAAACATGATTTCTAAGAAAGAAAGGAAATTATTGACAGTTGTTGGAGAGTACAGTGGTAAGTTTTCTAGAACCTTCCAAACTTGCAAGCTGTCGTGCTTTGAAGAGCGGCAACCAGTGACAGGAGATATACAAACCGTTTTCCTTTCTAGTGGTGTGGCTCTAAATGCAGGATCTGGAGTTTGCTAAGGATTTCCTGTTTGCCCTCTGCTTCCTTAATTAATTCTTTTCCTAACTCGACTAAATACTGCCTTTCTGTTTTCCGCCTCCTCTTACGTACACGTGTACACACACACACACACACACACACCCCTACCTCTAAAAACCAAGAGATGGGGGACTTCCCCGGTGGTCTAATGGTATAGAATCCACCTTCCAATGCAGGAGATGCGGGTTCGATCCCTGGTCAGGGAACTAAGATCCCACACGTCACACAGCAACTAAGCCCATGCGCCACTATTACTGAGCTCGCGCGTCTCAACGAGAGAGCCCGCGTGCTGCACACTACAGAGCCCATGCGTGCTGGAGCCCACACGCCTCAACTAGAGAGAGAAAACCCTCACGCCACAACCAGAGAGATGCCCGGGTGCTGCAACAAAGAGACCGCACACCGTAATGAAAGATCCTGCATGCCTCAACGAAGATCCTGTGTGCTGCAAGACCTGACACAGCCAAAAAAATAAGGAAAATAAATAAATAAATAAAATATTTTAAAAAATCAAGAGATGGGTTATTATATGACTACTTTCCTCAGAAATGACAGACAAGAATATTTTTTAAAAGAACCTTCATAACATATTTTAATTCTTGGAGTTTGAAAAATGTAAATCTCCAACCTGGACACAATTCATACTCTATTTATGTCTTCTGTTCCGCTGGCTTGAGGACAGCCACTTTGAGAAGCAGTGTGGTGACATGAAGGACACATCGGCTGGCATTAGAAAGATGGTGTTTCAGCAGGCGTTCAGGCGTCACAAAGCAACAGGCCTAAGGCAATCTCTTAACCTCCTTGAGGCTGTCTTCTGACCTCTCAAAAGGGGCTAACGTTACTTGCCCTGCCCACCTGACTGAGTTGCTGTGGGGTCAGATTATTTCTCTCCACACATATTAACTAAGCATCTACCATGCGTAATGCACGATAGTAAAGGCTGAAAGAGCTACAGAATAAGTCAGAAATAAACCACGACCTGAAAGAGCTTACAGTTCAGCAGGAGTCACCGTGTAGGTGTCTAGCACGTATAAAGTGATTAGTACCATAAGAGAGATAAAGTGCCACAGCAGTTCAAAGGAGAAACAGAATACCTCAATGTCAAAGATCTGGGACACACCTGACTACTCAGGTAGCATTTTGGATATTTGGAGATTGATAATGGTGAAGTACAGGATGTAGGAACAGGTGACACAGAGATGGAGGGGTGCACATAGGAAGTTGTATAAGAACCAGGGAATAATTTGTCTGGAAGGTAGGGTGCAAGATGGGAAATAGGATACAGTAAGTTTAGCAAGCTTATATCCAGATCCTAGAAGTTTTGAATTCCAGAAAAACAAACATGATCTTTATTCTAGTGGTAGTTTAGACCTTGTAAAGATTTTCAGACAAGGGAGAAAAGTGACTGGAGTGTATGTTAGCAAAATTACTCTGGCAGGAACATATATGATGGATGGGAGGTAATGGATCCTAATGAAGAGGTGACAGGTTAGGGGTTATGAAATGATGTAGGGAAGTGACAAGAAGGGTCTGGACTAGAAAAGCGGTAATGAGTAAGAGGTAGATGATTTTCTGAAGACAGAATGAACAGAATCTGATAGGTGATTAGGTATAAGAGTGGAGGAAGGATTCAAACACAGGTTTAAGGCTTTGAGCCCTGGTGAGTGAGAAATGCAGTCATTCATGCAAACAGAAAGTAAAGAAATAGAGAAGGAAGATGATTATGAATTAGCTCAATCCTTGAGCTACACTAAAGTTCAGAAAACAGGACAGGGTGTTAGAGAAATCTTTGCTGCGCTCAATGAAATCACAATAATGGATAATGTCAGCAAGGGAGCAGTCAGGGTAGTCAGGTTTAGATATTCTAAGGGTAAAGAGAAGCGGAGGCACTAGAGAAATCAGGAGATGTCAAAGAGGTCAAGGGGGTAACGGTTTTCAAGGGGAGGATGCAGGAACAAAGTCAAACGCTTATGAGGGCAGCGAGAACAAAGGCTCACAGCGGAAGTCGCTCCAACAGGAACACTAAGGGGGGAAGACGTAATGTTCCTGAAAGCGCTTTGTAAACTACAGAGAACAAGACAAACTGGAGACACAATGATTGCTACCATTACTCGAGAATAATACTGTCGTCCATCCAGTCACCCAAGTGAGAAACATCACTCCATGCTGCTAGTGTACTTCCCCCTCTTTCTCCAGATCAGAATTGTGACCTGTTTTCTATTCTGTTTCCTTTCATGTGTTTTCCCCATCGCTACTGTGAGCTCAACTCAGCATTGGGTTTCTACACATCGCGTTTAAGACTGTACTACTTGGCCAGTGTGTAATTCTATCAAATTGGAACTGGCAGGATGACGACCACATAGGCATTTGAACTGCAGGATGTGTGTCATACTGGGCTATGGAAAACTGGACTGTTTTCCAGCAAATACTTTAGAAAACAGACTGGTTCATTTAGAATTTGGAGCTCAAGTAACTCAGAAAAATATTTTAAAAATTAATGGTTGCTGCTTACATTTAAGTGAGAAAAATTTAACATAAAGCTTAATTCAAAGTGGTCTCCACAAGCTAGGAGGGATTACTCCATTTCTGTTATTTTATTTTTATGGTTTCTTTCTTTTGTTTGTTTATTTCAAGTCCCTGCTGTTAACTTGTATGCCTCTAGAAGCTTTATGTGGTTTAGAGGAATATAAGTGAATTATAAAAATAAACTGTTACAAGAGCTGATTTTAGGAATACTTAAATATACAAATGTTTACTTTTAATTTACAATTTTTTTACGCTTAAAGATTTTATAAGAAAGCTTCAATTGCAGCATCAAAATTAATCAAAATGAAAAGGGAATTTTGCTGGAAGAGAAAGCCTTAAGCTTTAATAAGAACAGGTGTGAAATGTTTAAAGTGTGAAAATATTTAAAACAATTTTCTGAATTAGAAATTATCTGGTAATTGCAGAGCGTGTAAGTGATGTGCATGTAAGGCATAAAGCATAATAGTGAATGGATACCTGTAAAACAGTTGTCGACTTCAGGAAGACAGCATTGGCATCATCATCATCACAACTTCCCTTGGCTCCTTTCTGATTCATCCTCTCCTCTCTTCACTCCCACCCTCATCCCCAGGTAACTACTCGTCTTTTTTTATCTTTCCTTTCTTTGTTTCCTGTACGGTTTTACCACATTTGTATGTAGTGACTTGTTTTTGAACTTCAGATACGTGGTGTCACACTATAATGTTCTTCAGCTTTTTTGCCCCTAACATTATGTTTCTGAGCATCACCTATGTCCCTTCAGGTAGCTGTAGTGCATTCATTTTCACTGTTGTAAAAATGTACCATGCTTATTAATCCATTCTCCACAGTATTAAAGTTTTCCACTTGAGTGAATGCATTTTATTTTTAAAATATTACAAAATGCAAACAAATGAATATAACTGATCTAGCTTATGCTTGCTCAAACACAGACTTAATTGGTGATTTTGCATAACGAGTGTCTGGCTTTCTATTACATGAGTTATTTTAATTCTGTGTTCTAAGAGTTTGGAGTAAGATAAATATGTGATGGCTACTGAATGGTTTATTCTTTACCATCACCCAAACCCCCACCTGAAGGTTAATCTCAGTTTGATTACAGGTGAACAGCAATGAAGTATTCCTTGTGTGTATGTGTATAATGAGCATGATTCAACAAAAATCTGTAAAAATCCTAAAAGTGGTTTTTAGCATTTTCCTATACTTATCCATGAAAACAGTTTTACTATAAAATAGCATATAATTTGGTTAATAGAAGTTTAATATTACAAGATACTTGATCTTTTGACATGTCATTATATAAAGGTGTAAAAAATAGTATAAAAATTTTTTTGAGCCACAAGCTCTTTCTAATTTAACACAAATATAGACACAAGAATAAAAGCTGTGCTCGAAAGTCAAAAGAGTGATGTTACAATATGAGGAGTATTTTAAAGATTTTTTTATTTCCAGAGAACTAAGAACTTATTTTCTACTGTTTAAATATGTTTATTTTTTTAAAGATTTTTTTTTGATGTGTACCAATTTTAAAGTTTTTATTGAATTTGTTACAATATTGCTTCTGGTTTATGTTTTGGTTTTTTGGCCAGGAGGCATGTGGGATCTTAGCTCCCTGACCAGGGATTGAACCTGCACCCCCTGCACTGGAAGGCGAAGTCTTAACCACTGGACCGCCAGGGAAGTCCCATGTCCATCTTTTTTTAAAACTTCACAAATATTGAGAGGAGTGGGGGGAGACAATACAAACCCCATTCCAATTTTCCTTCATTGATGACACAAATAAGTAATCCACACTCCCTACATTTCCCGGAGGAGTAATGAGCAAAACGCATTTCTTTACCAAACTTATCGAAGAAAACCGAAACAAGGCAATATGGTCTGAACACACCGAAAGGATTTTTAGGGGTTAGTTCTAAGCTACTATAAATATTGACTTAGAATAAAATATCTTAAAAAAAATCTTTTTAACTAGAATGATAAATGCCTTTAAAGAAACACTATAATCTAAAAAGCTCATGGACATTAGGAAAAAAGGAAATTGCAAAGGCATGAAAGCTTTTTATCTCATTAACTACACAGATTCATGATCTTAAGCAGAAAATATACTTGCGCTACTGAACTCTGTAGGGACAATAAAATGCTATCTGCATATATTTCACCAAAAATTAAATGTATTTAAAACTAGATTTCCTGTAATTTTTTGGAAATACACATATAGAAATTAATTTCTAGCAACGATGACATGAACTTTCCTACTGTCTTTTTAGTTTATGCACACTGATGTTTTTATAACAGATATGAAAGGATTCATTTAAAATGCACATTTTTCAAAAAACATCTTTCTATACTATGTATGTTTATTACAACCAGTTACTTTAAGTGACTCCATACTACTTACATTCATTCATTCACTCCTTACTCATCATTCAATCATTCGTTCACCTACCGAGTGCCTTGTGAACACCGGTGCAGGTAGCACCATGTTAGATCCTAGGAACATACAGTCAAATAAGACATGACTTCCTATCCTGAAGAATCAACTACATTTTGTGGCCATCAGTTCAAGTGCTGTGGCAAGGATTGGTACAAGGTACGTATGTAGCCACATCCAGGTATATGAGGACAGAAATCCCAAGGTCAACTAGAGAGGAAGTGGATGGAAACTATATCTGGGGTCTGTTACCAGAGCCACAGTTCGACCTAGCACAGCCCATTTACTCTCTCAGACCTAAGTTTTCCCATCTGCAAAATAGAAGTACTGGGGGGTGTGGGGGTGGGAAGGGATAAACTGGGAGATTGGGACTGACATATACACACTACTATATAGAAAATAAATAACTAATAAGAACCTGCTGTATAGCTCAAGGAACTCTACTCAATACTCTGTAATGGTCTATATGGGAAAATAATCTAAAAGAAAAATGAGTAGATATATGTATATGTATAACTGAATCACTTTGCTGTACACCTGAAACTAACACAACACTGTAAATCAACTATACTCCAATAAAAAATTTAAAAAATAAAAGTAAAAAAAAATACACACACACACACACACACACACACACAAGTATTGACATCTGACTTCTGCTCTGAAGAATTGAAGGTCTCTAATATCAGGGCCATCTCCACATGCAAGGGGATGATCTAAAGGGCAGGACAGAGTCCTTTCTGCCCCTAAATATCTCACTGACCACATGCTACAGTGCTTGGCATTCCGACCACTTGATTTATGTCTTGGATAAGGGCAGTATCTTTAAGATGTTGCTGCCAAAATATTTTTAAGACTGTAAAGCTGACATGTGAATGATTCTATCCTACTTTTTGAGGTAAGGAGACTCTGAGTAAATGATACTTCAGTGAAGTAATTTGACGGAATGCTGAGGATGGAGAGGGTCTGGAACCCAGGGTGCTGCCAAGAGGGGGAGGCTCTGGTGGGCTGCTGCTGTTGGGGGGGCATGTCTAGGGCAGGTGGAGGATGATAGGCAGACACTGGATGCCTGGGAAATGCAGGAAGAGCAGCAAT